>NC_073224.2:169332500-169970208 GCF_029281585.2 Gorilla gorilla gorilla
AAGTTCTCATATGCTTCCCATTTCTGCATAATTTTTGTTTAATTTGTTTCATTAATTAAGTAAATCAATTTGAGCCATTATTTCTACACTAAAGATTCTAGGCCTCTCACTTAAATATTTTCTTTATTTTGCTGAAAATAAATCCTATTATAAAATTACTCTCAATGACTTTTGGACAATTAAGTGCATAATTTTCTACTAAAATCTAGAAAAAAATAATGAACTTAATGGAAACTGCAAGATAGGCCTTACTATATAAATTCATATTTTTTTCAACCTCAATCTAGCTGTAATTAAAACATCTACCCTCATTATAGTAGCAACGTTAGTTTCTATCCTTGGATCTGCATATCAGTCAGTAAGTAATGAATGATGATGGTGATGATGATGATTATGGTGGTATTTACAATAGCATCATAATTTCTTTAAAAGGAAGAGGAACACAAAGTATAATAAAATGTCATCTGTTAATACTACCAAATCTAGCAAACAGTATCAAGTCTAGAGATCTGTCACTAGTTAGATAAATTAAAGAGCCAAATTCAAAAAATCAGACGGCCAAAGTCTATTTTGAATTATACCGATTTTGAATTATACCGTTGTCCACCTATATTGATCAGATTAACCATACCCATGACAAATTGTCATTTGACTTGGTGCTATGTACACATAGTCTATGAGTCAGGAGACATAGCTTTGGTGAAACTAAAGTTATTTTTTAGTGAAAGCTGACCTGGTCAGCATCACTAGGGACATGACCAGTAAACCAAAAGGTCCCCATTATAATTTCAGAGAGGTCACCCTCATCATTGCTGATTCAAGACATGGAAGCTGAAGCTGTAATCAGATTGGGGCTCAGAAGAATCCCACAGTTCCAGAAGTCATTTTAAGAACACTTAGAAAACCCTTGGAATTCCTCTTCAGGGAGTTTTTGTAAGTATGGCCTACAATATGTTCTCTTGGGAAAGAAATGGGATTAATTGTAAAAATTGTTTTTAAAGCATGGTTCAGTAAGCAAGCCTTTTGTGGTAATAAAGACCAACTCAGTGAGAACAAGAAGAGGTTATTTATTCAGGGCTTGCTATAGCAAGGGAATCAAAAACTATCACTTTTGTTTTGGCAAAGACTCAAAGGCAAGCAAGCAGAGGAGCAGGAAAGCTTTATAGTGGAAGAAATCGAAAACCTTAGGTATGCCAAGGCTGCTGGCGTAGGGAAGCTGAAGGTAGGCTAAGTAGAAGCAGGCATCCTATATGATTGGCCAGGGTTGAAAACTTGGGTTTCTCTGGTTGGTCCTAAATTGAAAGTAGGGACACAAATTTTAAAAGCTGTCAGTTAATTATCAGGTCCTGGCCAATGTAGGCAAATTATTACAAAAGTTATTGTTTAGGTTCCTGAATTGTTACTAGAGATAGCAATCTGGCTTCCTACAAGGCTGGTTCATTGCAGGCTGACTTCCAGGACTGTTTATTGTAGAGAAGGGGGTTGGTTTCTTGGGCAGATGCTACAGGTTGTGGGTAAGAGCTCTATTTTTATAAATGGCCTGGCCATTGTCTGTTTGTGGATTCACTCTCGTACTCTGAATATATTTTCCCAAAAGGAGTGTATCTATACATATTGCAAAAAAAAGTAACGGAAGATATGGGAACACACAATACTACAAAATTTCATTAGATTTCATGTCCACAATTATACTCGCTCACCATTTTAATGTTTCTATTAGAGTAAGAAAGGTGCATGGGAAGAAATCTGTTCCCTTGGGTCTCAGATGAGGAAAAGAAATTGCAATTATATTTATGTTAGTTTTGTGACTGCTAAACTGCAGCAACAGAGATCCAAAAATATAGTAACACAAAAACAAGTAGGAATGGTTCTTTCTTAGAATAATCCAGAGATTGGTAGATGATCCAAGATACAATATTGTCATCATTATCAATCTTTCTATTTATCTATCTAAGATGGGACTTCTGCTTTCAAAGCCATTTGTGACTCAGGTTCTTTTATTTTCAGGTTCAGGTTCATTCTTTCTTTTTGTTCATTCCATTTATTGCTGTTATAGGTTCTTGTAGGTTATTTCCCTCACCTGCATGGACATGGCTGGCTCCCCACCATCCCTCTCTGTGTTTCAGCCCATGGAAATTGAGAAAGAGAAGTAGAAGAAAAGTGCCTTCTTTAAGAATATGATGCGGAAGTTCCACTCTCACATCCTATTGGCCACACATGGTCACATGGCCACATGTAGATAAAGGAGAGCTTGAGAAATAGTATTTAGCTCCACTGCAAACTTGGCTGGGGAGAATCCATAACTAAAGGAAAGAGGGAAGAAACAAAGACAAGGAAAATTAGTACTCACTGCCCACAACAGAGATAATGGCTATGCATTTCAGCTACCAAGAAAGTTTTGGAAAAAATACAACACTCCCCAGATCCCCTTTGAAGCATTGTTCAGTCAAGCATGATAATGGGTTGCAGGCCAATTCATATCTATCTGCCCCTTCATATTGGATATTCTAAAATTTCTCAGGTATTAGCTAGAGAAAGCTTACTACAGAGGGCTGAGAAGTAGTGCAGATGATATCTAAATACTGTTTAATGTTTTATTGGACATGAAAAAGACAGTAGAACAATCTTTACTTGTCCCTTGGTGTCCTGAAAATTATTTCAAGTCAAGCAAAAAAAAAAAGAGAGGCATGCCAGATTTTGACACAGTCCAAAATTATACCTTTCTCAAGAATTTTGACTTCTTTTCTCCTTGATATCTAAAAATCTAATAAAAACCATGATAATCTGTCTAATAAATTGTGAAATGTTTTGGAAAACACAAATATAAAAGATACAAAACACTACTGATAGTTATGTCAAATAATTTAGATGGTTTCAATCTGACTGATAGATTATTGGATTCTGACTTAAACATCAGACCTCTGGAATCAGGGCTATCCCAAGATGACAATTATTTCACCCATACAGTCAGTTTACATTGGCCTATGGCTCATGGCTCAAGCGTAGCCACCTTCACATCTATCATCCTAGAACAGTTTTCACCTTTTTGTTAGGTGACATGTATAATATCTCATCTTAGTATGCATCTGAACATGGGTAAAAGATCCAAGTGCCAATGTGTGGAGTAAAATCCTGATCCTTCAATGCTTTAGGAAATAATCTATTATGAGGGGAATGCTATAACAGGCTCTGTCTCTGAGCCTCACATGTATAAGAGGCCTCAAGTTTAAACTTTTGGAATTATCTCCAAATGAATGTATACATGTGGCTATTTGATTTGTGTATGTGTTTTAGACATGGTAACTTTTTCACATAAACCACAATTTTTAGAACTTTGACTTTGTGTATTTTTCAACTCCCTGGGGGCCACCGCTGTTGATGAGTGGAAGATTGCAGGATCCCATAAGCATGAAGGGGGGCCCCTATCCCAAGACAAAGAGTTAAATTTGATAAGTCAAATTGATTTACCCTATCTCTCCTAAAATGTTCTATCTAAACCACTGACAAAAATTATAGGTAGCAGTAGTATTGTGTCTAGAGAAAGGAAAAGATATTGTAATGCTGTACTAGAAGGAGGGGTTTATTTGAAATTTTAAAAATGATTTTTACGTGTACACCTTTGAGACAGGTTGAAAACATCATACTGCCATTATGCTATGTATTTCTTGCAAAATACACTGATTCTTGTCTTCTTTCTAATTACCCTGGAAAACTAAAGGGCCATAAAATCACATACAATTTTCTTGATTTAACTCTTTCTCTTCTATCTACTCTCTCAGAGACCTGCCAAGCCTGCTTTGGAAACCAAAATGTCCTTCTTGCATCTTTTTATCTCAGGAAAAAGGTACTTCCTATGCCAATTCAAGACCATGGACCTGAATCTTAGGGTAATCATCCCTTCAAGAAAAGTGAAGTGGGCCAGACGAGGTGGCTCACGCCTGTAATCCCAGCACTATGGGAAGCCGTTCACTTGAGGTCAGGAGTTCAAGACCAGCCTAGCCAATACGGTGAAACCCCATCTCTACTAAAAATACAAAAAGTAGCCAAATGTGATGGTGCATGCCTGTATTCCCAACTACTCAGGCTGAAGAACAAGAATCGCTTAAACCCAGGAGGTGAAGTTTGCAGTGAGCCTAGATGACACCACTGCACTCCAGCCTGGGTGACAGAGCAAGACTCTGTCAAAAAAAAAAAAAAAGAGAGAAAGAAAGATGAAGTGACAACATTTAAAATTAATAAATTTGAAGAAAAAATTAAGACCAACAAGTAAACAAGATAATCAAAGGAATCTGAAATCACAACTGAAGTAAAGCAATATTATTTGAAGTTCTTGTACAGCTAACAGGACTTTTGACTATTTCACACAAATAATCTCAGGATAATTATATAACAGAGAGAAGGGAAGATTTTGCATTCCAGATTAAAGCTCTGGAAACTAGAAAGGGAGCATGACAAAAAGGATGATATACCTGAGAGATACAAACATGATTTTTAAAAGTAAACATAAAATTTAAAAGGGATGAAGTAAAGGAAGGAGGAAGAGAGAAGCAACGGAGAAAAGGAAGGAGGAAGAAAAGTAGATAAATGAACATTACTTTCAAATAATACTGGAAGCAAATACCTGGACCAACGCTTTCATATTTCCAGGGCTTCATATGTGAAGTTAGTACTCCTATATTTATAGGTATATACAAACTCTGGCCTTGTTTCTAGGCACCATTTTTGTCTATTACAAAAGTGGCAAATATGTGCCAACTTTTTTTTTTATGTACTTTAAGTTCTAGGGTACATGTGCACAACGTCCAGGTTTGTTACATATGTATACTATGTATACATGTGCCATGTTGATTTGCTGCACCCATTAACTATTCATTTACATTAGGTATTTCTCCTAATGCTATACCTCCCCCCTCCCCTCATCCCACGACAGGCCCTTGTGTGTGATGTGCCAACTCTATCTGGATTATCAGGTTGAGTAAGATAGTAATGCTGAATTCTACTTTGGTAAACAACAGTGAGGGTAGAGGTGGAGTTGGAGATAATAGGCATTCCATTAACTTTTGGTTCATCCTATGATGGGACACATAGGCAAGATGACAGACTGAGGTTAGAAATTCAGTCTGCAGTCGTGGTTGGTGATTTTGTATGAAGATAAATCATCCCCATAGATACCCGTCTCTTTAGCCTCATACAGTGACACTGAGCTGGTGGTTTTCTTCCTGTAATAATGATTGATAAGATGGATTTAGAGACATATTAAGTCAGCCACCATTTCAGAAACAAACTCCTCTTCTTTATGTGCACTACAGCAGTGATTCCCAACTTGGAATGACATAGGGGAGAGAGATCCAGGAGAATTACCTGGAGAGCATCATCATCACCTATAGCTGAAAAACTGCTCCTAACCCTCTAAATTCCTAGAGATCAAGGCTCTTCCATTTGCATGACTACATTATGACAGAGTGCCCTAAAGGAAATTGCAAAACTCAAGACTCATAGCAAAAATTCTTTTTTCTGTTTTAGAAATATTTTTTTAAAAGAATATGTATTAGCTACACTCAATATTATAGAAAAAAATCCCTATAATTTAGACAAGCAGTGGGCACAGAGTGACACTGGGTTGTCTGAGTCCATTTTGTAGCTACTACAGAATATCTGAAACTAGGTAAGTTATAATGAACAGAAATTTATTGGTTCATGATTCTAGAGGCTGGAAAATTCGAGATTGGGGGCTGGCACCTTGCAAGGGCCATCTTGCTGCATCACCCCAGAGCAGGACAAAGAGAAGGCAAGAGAGAGAAGCAAAAGGAGGCTGAACTTGTTGTTTTATAAGGGACCCACTCTGTGACAGTGACAATCTATTCATGACAGAGCCCTTATGGCCTAATCACCTCTTAAAGGTGCCACCTCTTAATATTCTTACAGTGGCAATTACATTTCAACATGACTTTTGGAGGGAATGAACATTCAAATCATAGCAGGACTTCCCCCTAGCTGTACATTAGAATCTCCTAGGAAGTTTTTAAAATACATTCATGCCTAGTCTTTATCCCAAACCAATTTAATCAAATATCATGAGCGAGCTCTATAGTTTTCTAAAACTCTCAGATGATTCTAATATATAGGCAAGATTGAGAACCACTAAATTAGACCAAATAGCATAAGGAAATGAGCACTTGATCATAAACTTGATCTATATTCTAGTCCCAGCTCTACCATGATTTTGAGACATGACCTACATAGTAGGTTACCTAATCTCTTGAGTGCTTAATTCTTTTCACAAAATTAGAGTGAGAGAATCAGACAAGATGATTCAACAAATGTTTTCTTTTTAAAGGTACATCAGACACATCTTAACATGCCTTATAAGATCCCCTGTCTTCTGCCCTGTTTTGGACCAGGTCTGCCACTCAGCTTTCCTCCCTTCACTGTAGCCCTACTGAACCTGTTTTAGCTCCTTAACCTCCTGCAATGTCTTCATTACTTCCTAGTCTTCATACATTGTAGCCTCTCATTAGGAAATACTCCTGGACCCTCTTCCTCACTTGACCAGTCAACAGCATCTGTCCAACCACATACCCTTTTGTCTTAAGGCTGTTCTTCTTAGGGTCATAGATGTTTGCCCACAAAAACTGAGTCAAAATGATTCCTTGTTCATATCCACTCTGGTTCTTTCCAGAAACCCTAAGGAAGCCTCTTCCTCATGTTACCTTATATTGGCTAAGACAGGCCAGTTTGTGAATCAATCTGTCAAGGAAGGATGGAATTACTATGACCAACTTATATTGATCATCTGCAGTGGAGTAGATGTTAGTGAGTCAGTAAAAATGCCTACCAAAAGGGTTATGAAATATTTATTTAATGAATGTCTGAATGAGCTGAACTAGGATGTACAGAGAATACAAAAATGAATACCTCAGATTTTCTGCCTTTGAGGTGTTTGCAGTCCTGTGGAGGTGTTAAAAATGTGAAGTTTACAGGACAAATGGTAAGTTCTATAATGAAGCAAGAAGAAAGTATTCTGAACACAGAGGAAAGAGCAGCTAAAGTATCGAAGAAAGAAGGATAGTTGCTCAGAGAAACAGGCATTTGAGCTGGCACGTAAGGTCTCTTTTTTCTGATTCTACTCCACCAAACATTTGGCCAACTCCAAGATATATAAATAAGACAGGTTAAAGACTTCCATTTTCCAAATATTCAATATATAAAACATAATATCAATAAAGTAAATTTGCTGAGTCTCAGTAAAATAATTTCTCATGTTTAATAACCCAATTATGTCATTATATGTTTTCCTGTGTTTTTCCCCATAATACTGTTCTATATTGATCAACTATTAAAACACGCTAATACAGTAAACCTTTATGTGCTGATAGTGCTTGAGTCAGCAGTTGAAGTCCTGTGGCTTCTGTTAAATATTAGCTATAAAGAAGAACATCATGGTGACTTTTCAATGAAGGGCAGAAAAAAATTCAGAGTTAAGACAGTAAGAAGAATGTATGAACACTTAGAACAGTCTGTAAATTGTGCTTCCCTCAGGAAAAGGGGCCATTGACTATTGCAGCAATAGTTACCAAACTTGCTCTAAATCAAAATTATCTGAGAGATTTTTAAAACATGTATCCCTTGGCTCCTCACCCCCCAGGTGAATCAAATCTGTAGCATAAAACTGAGGAGTCCTTTAAAAAGACAGAAGATGCACATTGATGGATCCTTGCATAATACATTAATGTAACTATGTAATAAAGAGTACTCAGAAATAGAAGTTTAAAGATTTGTGTTCTAAGACCAGGTTCTGCTCTAATTAGAAAGCTGCCCGCAAGTATCCCAAGTAATTCCAATAACTTAACCTCTTTCAATCTGTTATCCTCCTTATATGACTCATAAAGTCATTTTCAGAATGAAAGGCAATCATAGATGAGAAGGCACTTTAAATGATTTTAAAATGTGAACCTAAAATATCATTAACACATACTAGAGGAGATGAGATAGAACACAGACCCTTTTAAGTAATGCTTTACAAGGAATTCTGGCAGCCATAATTCCCCTCGATGGCTAAACCTGTCATAAGAAGAGTCTTTTGAGGGATGACTGCGAGGTTAATTTTGAGGCAGAATATGGTAAAAAGTTTTTATCCATAATACTTCCCATTCCCGACAATTATTGCTTCTGAAAGGTCACTTTTGAAAGGTCAGGAAATGGAAATACATGCATCAGAACAGACTGAAAACAGAGAATCTCCTTTCCCATAAATTCTACAAATGAGTACTTCAAGGTCCCAGTGAGAAAAGACCTTTAAACTCCTTCTGCCTCCTACATCAGGATAATAACTGTGGAAAGGAGGAGAAGTACAGATCTTATTTTAAAGAGACAATGGTGCCTGTAGGGACAAGGAGAAGAATAGTGTTATACTTTCCCACAAATGCTTGATAATTTCAGCAAGAAAGCATGTTATCTAATTATAATATAGATGAAGGGCCAGCTTTCAGAACATTTGAGAAGCAAAGATGTGTTCATATCCTCCCTCTCTTCTTTCCTATTTGTTTTTCCCTTTATGGAGCCTCCATGGGCACAGAATGACACTGGGTTACGCCAGCTGCCCACAACAACATATTGTGATATACATAGAGCACCACCCATTCTTCTCCAGCTTACTCAATCCCCTTGCTATCATACTCAGCAAGACAGAAAGCAAAAGAAACTAAAACAGACAACAAACAAACAAAAAAACAGTGTTGGCCCAGCTAGAGTGTTACAATCTGTTTGTGATTGAGAAAAAGGGATATGAAGAGCCAGTGTGGGAAATGTATGGGGGACATGTCAGGTGGCAAGTGGAAGGTTTGGCTTTAGGTTATGGTAGAAGAGGTTCAGTGTCATGAGAGAAAAAGAGGAGCATATGGATAGGAAGGAGGTTACAGTGAAAATTCAGTAGTGGAGAGATAAACTAGTTGTATTATGGTGGTTACTTCCTCAAGAAATTCATGAGTTCACCACAGGGCAGTAGAAAATGCATAACTGATATTGGGGGGTTAATGGAGAAGTAAGGTGTGAAAGCACTTCAGAGATGGAAAACAAACTTGTTAGGGAACTCTGAGGAGATGGCTGGATAGTTCTGAGGCCCCACTTGAGATTTGTTGTCATAGACTCAAAGTGAGATCAATTGGCAAATGTATGCCCCGTAACTGCAGCCATTTTCCAGGCTGATTAGAAACAGTATGCAGTGAGCAGAGAATTTGTTTTGTCAGTCAAGTGAAATGGAAGGAAAGAGCAACAAACAGCTACAGTCAATTATAATGATTGTGACAGACTTTGGAGAGCAGAAAAGTAGGAAGGAGGAACAACTGAAAAGTAAAAAGTGTTGAGATCAGTGAGTTCTTCATGGAGTAATAAAGTGTTCAAATGGACCTATTGGAGTAAGGGAGCTCCAAGGGGAAGGGGCAGTAAAGAAATGAGTAAGTTAAAATTGAGATTTCAGAGGTGATTAAGTTATTAAGTCATATTTAACAAACTTTTACACCACAATCCTCAGAAAGGAATTTTACATAGACATTTAATGTACATACACAAGTGTTCACAAAACAATACTTACACTTAAATGCACTCTGATACCTGATATGTTTAATTCTGCTCCATTCTTATTTAAAATGTTGTTGCTAAATTATTAAGACCCACTAATAGGTCCCAATCTGGAGCCTGAAAAACACTGGTCTGGAATAGGTCCATTGCGGGTAGCTCAAGTGGGATAGAACAAAAGAACTAAGGAAGTCACGGACCTCAGAGGCCAGAGTGTTGAACTGACCATTTTCACTGATATCAAAGTTGCCAAAATAATGATAGATGTAGTGGAATAAAACAATTAGCCACATGTGAAAATTTTACACTTGATCTTAGCCAAATGGCCAAGAAGTGATGCAGATGTGAAAGCTTTCTAATGGTTAATTGTTTCAATAAAAATAATCTTCATAATAAACGAATGAGTTAATTAATTAATTATACATTGCCCTTTATCCACTTCTAATCCTTTTTAAACATTGGTATGAGTAAATACATTAAAATTAATTAGTTAATTATTTTGATGTTCATTCATTTAACAAATGTTTGAGATCCTTCTTTGGGGAAAAATGACTTGATTTCTGTATTTCTATTCTTATGTACTTTGTAGTCTAGTGTGTGATACAGACATTGAACAAATAAACATATTAATAAATACAGAGTTACAGCTTGCAATAACAGCTCTCTGCTGTGAGAGATAACATGGAATAGGGAAATAGATGTCTCAAAAATCCTCTTTGAATAAATGATGTATTAGCTGAATCCCAAAAAGATGAGTAAGGGATGACCATGAGAGAATTAGCAAATCTCTTTATCTTTCTGTATTTTAGCATCTTTATCTTTGAAATAAGAGTAAAGTAATAGCAAATAACAATGTAGTAGTGTATATTTCAAGAGAGCTAGAAAAGATGATTTTGATTGTTGTCACCACAAAGAAATGATAAGTGTTTAAAATGATGGCTATGTTAATTATTCCTATTTTGTTATTATACAATGTATACATGCATTGAAACATCACACTGTACCCCATAAATATGTACATTACTATGCATCATTTATAAAGTTACAAATTTATTTTTAAAATTTTTCAAAAAATTAAGTAGAATCTCAGGGTGGGATGGAGCCTTAAAGTCCATCAAATCCAACAAGTCTTTCAATTCTTGAATGTTTTCTAAAATATTTCTGCCCAAATGTCAATATTGTGGTGAATTTGCTCTCTTTCAAGGGACAGTAATGGGAACCTTTCCTATTTTTACTTTAGATATTTTCTTACACACTCATTCATTCAACCCTCACAACTACCCTGTGAAAAGTAATGTCATCTCTAATTTGTAGAGGAGAAAAACAAATGGGGTTGGAACAAATGGGGTTGGCCTTAATACACAATGGTACTAGTAACCACCACTTCCCAATTAATCCTTTGGGCTGTTAATAATGGCAGCATTTTTCCCTGATGCACCAATACACACTAGCAGCTGGTTAGGATGAAGGGGCAGCTGCAGGGTCATGGGACAGTATCTTAGAGTAACCATCTGGTACTGCTCCAGCCTGAACTCACATCTATGACCTCATTTGCTTCGTGTCCTAGCCAAGTCAGTGATAGATGTTTTATTCCTTACTTGACCTTGTTCTTTCAGTCAATCCCTGTTGAGTGCCCCTAGCTGCTAAATGTGAGAATAAAGAGATAGGGTTATAATCCATCTTCTCTTTAAGGGCCTACAGATTAATCAGGGGAAGAGAAAAACCAAACAGAATTTTCCACACCATATGTTGTAAAAAGTGCAATGATAAAAGTAAGTACATACAGGCCGCTAAGGGAGCAGAGAGAAGGAGCATATACACAATTTTCTAGTTCTAGGGGCGAAAGCAGTGTTTTACAATCTCAAACACATGTTGGCTTTTGATAAACATTTAAATTTCTAGCTCCTCCCATAAAAAAAAAAAAAAAGAAAAACCGTTCTAGGAAACCCCAAAGGAGCTTGCCTCCATTGAGAATTGCAATGTTTGGTTTTCCTAGCAGCATTTACTTTTTGTAACTTGAGTTACACTAAAAATATAATTTTTTGTTTTCCAAATTTAAAAAAAGTTGATTATACTTAATATATTTTTAAACTACCTGACCCACCATCACACCATATTTCCAATAGATAATTCCACTAAGCTTCTGTGGCAGGAGAATCTTATGTGTCCTCTTGCTAATGATACCTCCTGGAGAATCACTGCAGATGTCAAAGAAACAGCAACAGAAGAAGTAGCACTTGAACCAGTGATTTTCAACCTTGACTGATCCTTAGAGGTTTCAGGAGCACATTTAAAATATTTCAATACCCTATTCCACAACAAAGCAAATGAAATCAGAATGGTGGGTTGAAATGTATACAATTATGATTTGTCAAACAAAAATAATATTAATGATAAAATAAATATTTTTTAAAAGAAAGAAAGAATGAATGTTGGGATGAGGGTGGTGCCAGGAAAGGGTGTTGGATTTTTTTAACACCCTTGCTGATTTTAATGTGCAGCCAAGATTGAAAACCACTGATGGAAATATAAGGCTAGTTTTTTTCTTCAATTGGTTCTTGGAATTTTCCCAGTGGTTCTCAGACTCTCCTGATTTGATTCACCTTGGGAGAAGTTATTCATTTCTACTTACAGCTGTCATTACCTCATTGATAATCTATGGCAATTATCATCTGTCTGATCTCTTTATTGTACATCTCTCTACCTGCACCTGGCTGTTCATTTATTCAATACAGCAGTCAACAATTCAATATCAATTGGGCACCTGCTTTCTGTACAAGGCAGTGCTAACAACATATAATGATGAAAGTCACAGTCACTAACCTTTGAGACTCCCAGTCTAAGAGGAAAGCAAAAAAATATAACAGCAGGATTAAACTCTGATAGCTATGGGAAGTATGTACAAGGAGGTATAGGGGTACAGGAGGGAAGCATTAACAGTACCTGGGCAAGGAATTAAAAGGACACCTCAGGCTTACCAAAGGAAATGATGCATCAGCTGAGTATTATCAAAAGTGGACATGGGTTGCCAATCATCAGTGCCCTAAATGTCAACAGGAAAAACCTGTAGATCAAGCAAAGCTAAAACTGCTAGACTTCCTGCAGTAAAAGATAAAATGGCCTCAACAAAGCCTTAGTAGTGAAGGCAGATGAAGATGGAGGATTTTGAGACCTGGGCTTGATGACTTTAAGGTAGGTTTAGCAAGAGAGAAACTAGACGGAAATGGGATGAGTTTATTACATAATGATGGTGGACTGGTTTTGAAGTCAATCTAGGGGATGCCTATTTGTCTTGGTAAGTAAATTATTTTAGCTAGTTTTATAGTTTTATATTCCAGGCATGTATATTTCCTGAAGCAAATGGCTAATTATTTTTGTCTGTTCTCAGTATTATAGAAAATATACCCAGTCACAGTATTGTCTACCAAGTGTTAGGTTCTGATTGAGGTCTGAGGGGAGTCAGTGGGGTGGCAGGTAGCCGGAAAAACACTTGAGGAATTGTAAACAGTTTTGACATGGCTTTACTCTATCTCTGGGCACAAGTGAGCCTGGATGCAAGCCATAGTCTGGGCGTGAGAAAGCATGGGTGTGAGCCTGGGTGCAAGCCTACCCAGGCACAAACCACATGTATAGCATCAGCAGGGTAATTAGACCTTTTATAGACAATAGTGTCTCCGAACCAAGCATGAGCTTACGTGAGTGGTTACATAATGCACCCCGCATGGCGTAGTTACATAATGTGCAGAGTTGTGTGCCTGCACCCTGAACTCATTGAGTCATGCTAGACTGGATATCTGCCTCAGCCTATTCTTGACCACAGTACATCCATTTTCCTTACAGTCCACCTCCTAGGCCGAGGGAGGCATAGGTCTTGAACATACAGGTCTTGGACACATCAGTTTTGGGTACACAGGCCCAGCACAGGCTTGACACATAGGTCTGACACATAGGCCCTGGGCACACAGGCCTGATACACAGGCCCCAGACACACAGGTCTGACATATGTGGGCAACCACCCCATGGTGACGTTACCCCAATGTCGCTCTATATATTAAGCCAGGATTTTTGTTCCCCTACCTTTAGAGGCAATGGGGGAGACAATAACAGGTTACCATTCATCCCTATACCTGGTCAGAGGAGGTCATCTTTCTCCCATAGGTCTTGCCACATGGCCTGCTCCCACATGGGCTGGTGATCAACTGGCCAATTCTGTAACTTCCAGGTAGTTAACCACAAGGTTAAACCTTAATAAACTGCCCAGCTATGGGTGCAGACTAACATAGGTGTCACCTCCTTGGTGATCACCATGTATACTGCTCTAAGTTCAGCCCATTGGCTACTTTGCCCACACCCAGTTTCAAACCATATGCTGTCAGTACTAGGGTGGACTGCGACAGTGGTCCAGTCAGAAGTAGCACTTTGGCTAGACCCATCTGTGTATCATGCTTCATCAGGAATGTGAGGACACCCTTCCTTAAATGGTGAAGGCTCAGGGTCTAGAGGTGCCTCAGGCACCATGGCCTTATCTTGCATTAGGACTACAGTTCCCAAGATCTCTTGCAACTCTGCTGCTAAGGGACTTATACCCAGCGTACTCCGCTGCTCTAAGTAGGTGCCTTACTTTGCTAAAGTGGAAGTCTGCACCATCCCAGCCTGAGGGGTCGTTATCCATGAATGCACCCCTCCCACTGTCAAGTAAGTTGTCAGCACAACGACTGTAGCCTGTCCTGCCATGCTCTCATGAGCCTAAAGGGCAGCATATGCAGTTACTAACTCCTTTTCTATCAATGAATACTGGAACTCAGCTCCTTCCCAAAGTTGGGACTAAAAGCCTATTGGCATTCTCAAGCACTCCATGCACTGCTATAGGTCCCAGCCAAAACTATCTGTGGTCACATGAACATCAAGTTTAAATGGATGTCCTGGTTAATTAACCGTAGGGCTTGTGCCTGCTGAAAAGCCCACTTGGCTGCCAGGACAGCAGTCTCAGCGGCACCATCTCAATCTCAGGCAAGAGGGGCATTGCAGCTTCTAAATCTGCAAGAGAATCAGAGGTTAGCATAATATCATTAACAACACCTTGAATAATATTATTAACAAGACCATGACATACGGTGGGGCTATGCACATAGTCCTGCAGCAACACTGTGAAAGTCTACTGTCACTCTCCCGTAAAGGCAAACTGTTCCTGGCTCTCTGAAAATGCATTATCCAAGTCCACCATATAGTGTTACTGTCCCAGTTCTGTCAAGCAGTCTATCAGATCCATAATAGACGGCACAGCTGCCAAGCCATGTAAAATATCCACCCCCAGAATGTATTCCGGTATGGGAGAGACATACACAATGCATAAGCAGGGAGCCGAGCAGCCAATGCCAAGGTGCAAAGATACAGGTTTCACTTTCACTGGCTGGTTTTCATAACCATCTATGCAGCCTTGCCCAGAAACTTATCCAGGTGCAGGAACCAGTCCACACGTGGCCTCCAGTAATCCGGTGTCCCCCCTAAGCCAAGCACCTTGGCCAGTTCCCTAATCAAAGAGAAAAGGCTCTACATTTCCACCTGGCTGCAGCATGTAGTGTTTGAGCTGGAACACACAGGCAAGACTGTGTCACACAGCAATGTCCTTCTCTCCCTTTGGCATTTTCTGGAATTGTTGCTCTGGAGACAACTGTCTCCACAAAGTTAAGAGTAGTTCACTGAGCTCCTTTTCAATTTTCTCTCAGTCAACCACAGCCAAAATAAAATCTATCCACATCTGTGAGCGTGTCACTCATTGGGGCCCCCTTTTCTCCCGTGGGGGGCAGCCCCTGCAGGCGGGGCATCTTCCCCTTCTTCACGGTGTGAACCCAGACCAACTAGGGGTCTCTGGCCAAGAAGACGGACCCAGGCCTGCATTCACAGCAGCCTCTAATTCCTTTTCCAAGCTCTGTAGCAGGACCAGCAGGCACTCCACCTGCGCCTGAAGGTCCCCATTCACAGCAGCTTCTCTTTTTCTGAGCTGTGTAGCCGGGCCTCCAGGCACCCCACCTGTGCCTGGAGGGCCCTTACTTCTGCTGCATCCCTCAGGGACTGGGTGTGTACTTCTCATAGTGCAGTCAAAAATGCCCATCCAACTCTGGCAGCAAAAGCTTATTCCTTCTTGGTGCTCTGTGCTTCCAGCTGCTCCAGAGCTTTCTCCATGCTCACACGGGACCCATCTACTGCTGCCCCGGTTTCCACCGGAGCCCATCCAAGCAGCAGAGCTGCCACCAGGTACCACAACCCATATTGCAGCCACATGGCCAACCCAGAATCAGCTGGGACCGAAGGCTCACCCACCTTGGGATCCTGTTTGTGATGCCAATCATTAGGTTCTAACTGAGGTCCAAGGGGAGTTGATGGGGTGGCGGGTAGCTGGAAAAACACTCAAGGAATCATAAACATGAACAGTTTTGACATGGCTTTACTCTATCCCTGGGCATGAGTGAGCCTGGGTGTGAGCACGGGCATGAGCTGACCTGGGCACAAGCCATATGTACAGCGTTCACAGAGTAATTGTATCTTTTACAGACAGTAGTGGCTCTGAGCCAAGCACAAGCTCATGTGAGTGGTTACTTAATGCACTTCACGTAGTGTGGTTACATGATGTGCCTCATGTGGCATGGTTACATAACGTGCAAAGTTGTGCACCTGCACTCCAAACTCACTGAGTCATGCTGGACCAGATGTCTGCCTCAGCCTATTCTTGACCACAGTACATCCATTTTCCTTACACCAAGAATACAAAACCTTTGTTTCAATACTCACTAAAGCAGGCAAACAAGTGGAGAGATGGAAACTGGCAATGAGATAAGCCTGTGCAAAGACAAAGCTCTAAAACCAGAGTATGCTCTAGAAATCTCTCCTGCTTTCCGAATCAAGTCCACACTTCTGAACTTGGCATTTAAGGCCCTCTAGTATGTGAACCACCTTGCCTTGTCTCAGATGAGACTTTGGACTTGGACTTTTAGGTTAATGCTGTAATGAGTTAAGACTTTGGGAGACTGTTGGAAAGGCATAATTGTGTTTTGAAACGTGAGAACATGAGATTTGGGAGGGGTTGGGGCAGAAGGATATGGTTTGGCTCTGTGTCCCCACTCAAATCTCATCTTGAATTGTAATAATCCCCACGTGTCAAAGGCAGTACCAGGTGGAGGTAATTAAATCATGGGAGTGGTTTCCCCATGCTATTCTCAGGATAGTGAGTGAGTTCTCCCGAGATCTGATGGTTTTATAAGGGGCTTCTCCCTTAACTCAGCACGCATTCTCTCTCCTGCTGCCACGTGAAGAGGTGCCTTCTGCCATGATTGTAAGTTTCCTGAGGCCTCCTCAGCAATATGGAACTGTGAGTAAATTAAACCTCTTTTCTTTATAAATTACCTAGTCGTAGGCAGTTCTTTATAGTAGTGTGAGAACAGACTAATACAGGGAGTTTTCCCCGTGCTGTTCTTGTGATAGTGAGGGAGTTCTCACAAGATCTGGTTGTTTGATAAGTGTCTGGCGTTTCTCCCTTCTCACTCTGTCTCTCTCCTGTCACCTGTGAAGAAGGTGCTTGCTTCTCCTTCATCTTCCTCCATGATTGTAAGTTCCCTGAGGCCTCCTCAGCCATGCAGAACTGTGAGTCAATTAAACCTATTTTGTTTATAAATTACCCAGTCACAGGTAGTACCTTTATAGCAGTGTGAAAACAGCCTAATATAATCATTGAATCTGTACATTGCTTTGGGCACTGTGGCCATTTTAACAATATTGATTCTTTCTATCCATGAACATGGAATGTTTCTCCATTTGTTTGTGTAGTCTCTGATGCCTTTTAGCAATGTTATGTAGATCTCCTTATAGAGCTCTTTCATCTGCTTGGTCAGCTGTATTCCTAGGTATTTCATTTTCTCTGTGGCTATTGTAAATGAAATCATGTTCTTGATTTGACTCTCAGAGTGGATGTTATTGGTGTATGGAAATGGTACTGATTTTTGTACATTAATTTTGTATACTGTAACTTTACTGATGTTATTTGTCAGTTCTAGGAGTCTTTTTGTGGAGTCTTTAGGGTTTTCTAGGTGTGGAATAATAACATCAGCAAAGAGAAATAGTTTGACTTCTTTTCCTATTTGGATGCCTTTCATTTCTTTCTCCTGACTGATTGCTCTGGATAAGACTTCCAGCACTGTTGAATAGGTGGAGTGAGAGTGGGCATCCTTGTTTTGTTCCAGTTCTCGAAGGGAATGGTTCTAGCTGTTGCCCATTCAGTATAATGTTGGCTGTGGGTTTGTCATAGATGGCCCTAATTATTTTGAGGTATGTTCTTTCATGGTATATCTGCTCAATGCCTGCAGTCTGTTGAGGGTTTTTATCATGAAGGGATGTTGGATTTTATCAAAAGCTTTTTCTGCATCTACTGAGATGATCATATGGTTTTTGCTTTTAATTCTGTTTAAGTGTTGAATCACATTTATTAATTTGTGTACGTTGAACCAGGCTTACATCCCAGAAATAACATATATTTTATCGAGGTATATTAATTTTTTTATGTGCTGCAGAATTCAATTTACTAGTATTTTGTTGAGGATTTTTGCATTTATGTTCATCAGGGATATTGGCCTGAAGATTTCTTTTTTTATTGTGTCTCTGCCAGATTTAGGTATCAAGCTGATGTTGGCTTCATAGAATGAGTTAGGGAGAAGTCCCTCCTCTTTGATTTTTGGAAATAGTTTTGGTAGGATTGGCACCAGTTCTTCTTTGTAAGCCTGGTAGAATTTGGCTATAAAACCATCTGGTCCAAGGCTTTTTTTGGTTGGTATGCTTTTTATTACTTACTCGATTTCAGAGCTCAATATCAGTCTTTTTCAGGATTTCAATCCCTTCCTAATTCAATCTTGGAAGTTTGCATGTTTCCAGGGATTTATCCATTTATAGATTTTCTAATGTGTGTGCATAGAGTTCATAACATTCTCTGAGGATCTTTTGTATTTCTGTGTCTACTCTCCAGGCAGATCCCTCTGCCAGCTGAAACATCCATAGGAGATATGGGGTCACCTGGAGCTAAAACCTCAAACATCTGTAGCAAGAGTGGACAGTCCCACAGTTTCTTTACTCCCTCCTTGCCCAGGAACTGTTTGGGACTGGAAACTAGCCCTGGCTTTGGGGTACCCTGTACAGGGTTCCCAGTTTCTTCCCTCTTCAGTCTCAGTGTCTGTGTTGCATCTCCCCCTACTCTTGGCATTTTCTCTCTGAAGTTCTGCTCAAATTATATTGGTTTATTAGAAATTCTAGTCTTTATCAGTGGAAGTAGTACTTCCTGGCTGTGTCTGGTTGTCTATCTTGTCCTCTCTCCTGATGGAAGGTCTAAGTGGAAAGTTGGGCTCCGAATAAATTATTGATAATAAGAATATGCCGTTACAATTTTTAGACAAAAATTAAATGTAGAAATAATATTTGTCTCTGAGAAGTTATTGTTAGGGCCTTCTTAAGGAGGCTTATCCTGCTTATAGAGAGGGCTTTCTTGTTCCTGAAATCAATTAAGAATTATACAATATTTAATATGTTCCAAAAAAGTTGATGCAGTGTTTACTCTCTCTCTCAGGCTTACACTAAGAATTAATAGTTTTGCATTCACAGAATAGGCAATAAGCTCATTACTCAAGATGATTTGTCTATCCAAAGGGAAGAATGGTAGAACAACTGCATTCTCCTTCTGCCAAAAAATAAAAAAATTACATGATGTAGAATGTGTCCTTGTGTTTGCCTGAAGACATCATCTGGTCAAATGACGTCAAAATAATAAAATCTGGCTTCAATATAAATTCTAACAATTTTTCAAACTCTGCAAAAAAATTAATTTGACTCTACCAATTCTTTCTTCAACTTTACCCTGATAACATACTTTGTGTATATATATATATATATACACACACACATATGTATATATATAAAGTATCTATATACACACACACATATGTATATATATAAAGTATATATATATACACACACATATGTATATATATAAAGTATATATATATACAACTACATAATTACTGAGTTATTATTAACAGTAATGCTAAACACTTTACTTATCTAATTTCATTCCCACAATAACCTTAAAGGATATACTATTTTATTCTCTATTATAGGTAAGAAAACTGAGGCCCAACAGGACTAGTTACCCTATATGCCTGAACATAAAACAACCCAGAATACAATGTGATCCTTCGATATCCATATGGGAAGACATATACAATAAAAATGATGATAAGAGCCTGACTTGAAAATGTATACTAATAAAAAAAAAATTTTAAAGTTAAATATGTATGCATTTGATTTAGTTGCATATTTATTTTAAATAACACACCCTGTAAATGAAAGCATTACATTTAAAATATTACTTTTTTCCTACCTGCAAATTTTATGAAATAATTTTATTCAAACTCCACGTGCCTCTTAACATCAAAATCTTATTAATCACTGGAGCTGCTTTTCTGAAACAAGTAACAGTTTTCCAGAGTTACCATTTGTATTGATCAAGGGTCCTCTGGAGGAAAAATTAATGTGTATATATATGTGTGTGTGTATACATGCCTATGCATACACACACAAACACACACACAGACATATATATATATATATATATATATGTATATGGAGAGAGGGAGAGAGAAAGATTTATTACCAGGAGTTGGATCAGGCAATTATGGAGGATGGGAAACCCAAAATCTGCAGGGTGGGCCAATTGACCCAGGGAAAGCCAAAGTTTTAGTTCAAAGACCATCAGACAGGAAGAGTCAATACTGCAGATGAAATCAGAAGGTAGTCAGCTAGAGAATTATCTCTTACTTAGGGGAAGATCAGCGTTTTTGTTCTATTCAGGCCTTCAACTGGTTGGATGAAGCCTACTCACATTATGGAAGGCAATCTCCTTTTCTCTGCTGATTAAAATGTTAATCTAATCCAATGTTAAAGTCTACCTATTGAAATATTTATCTCATCCCCAATATTTAGAACTTCCTCACATAAACACCCAGAATAATGTTTGGCCAAATATCTGAATACCCCACGGTCTAGTTGACACACGAAATTAACCATCAGAGCATCTTACCTCTAAGTCATTAGAGATACACACTTTTTTAACATGTGTGTGATACAATCAGAATAAATCTTATTTCAAGGAATAAAAAACACATTTATATAATAATACTACTTTCTTTCTATTTAAGTGCAGGTAAATGATTGTGATCCACAAAGTAACCACTTAGGGTATCATTTTTAAGCTGTGCTTCGCAAACTTTGTTGCATATTGAAATGGCCTGGGAAGTTTTTTTAAAAGATGCTGTTTTCTGGGTCCCAGTCCAGAGAATCTGATTTCATTGATATGGAATGGGACCTGGGCATAGGATTTTTAAAAGCTTCCCCAAATAATTCCAACCATTGTTTCAAAGTAATCTTTAAAAGATTCTTTTTACCACATCCATCACCTGCCATTATGAGGTCGTCCCCTAAGAAGAATCCCAATGTAAGTTATTTTTTTTTTTAGACACTAGAAGTGTCTATTGAGTGAACTCCATAAGATTCCTAAAGTAGCACTGATTGAGATCATATTGGGTTAATGTGCCTCAATCCAAGAGCCATAAAAACACCAATATTTTCGATGCTTTGCCATCTTTGGCTTCTACCAAATTCATAGTGAAATGGACTTTTTATGGACTCACTGACTCCCATGAGAGAGTCTTTCCACTCAAAGTCCCATAAGTTCAAGGAATCAGACTGAAGTCCAATACGAAAATGTAGTGCTGTGCTCAGTAGACTTCTCCTTTTAACAGAAGCACAATTTCTTAGGTCTAAACTTTAATACTTAACATTTTCTCTTCCCTAGGCTCCCGTGAGAATTCCATGGAATTCCCTCCCATGGGGCTCCCTGGTTCCCTATGTAAATTGAACCTTGGTTGTGACGGATACAGCTGATACTCTGCCCAGATCCCCTCAGATCTCTCTTATCGGCGCTATGTGTCCATCCCCAGCCTCCACATGCTCTGCTACTAAGGGTTATCACCCAGGGTCCTCAAAGAATTGCCCATGGGCACTAAAGTCTCCTTGCCCACATGGAGAACAGAAAGATCTGGGAATTTGCATCCCCCACCATGCTGGCCCTTAGCCAGTGACTAACTGGTGTGAAATACAAAAGCCCAGCTCTTGTAGGATACGGAGAGGAAGGGAACAAACCCTGAAATGTCATTTTCTCTCCAGAGCCTCCTCAGAATCAGGCTGAGTCTGAGACATCACATGGAATTGGACCTTTGCTTGGCTTTGTCACATTCCTTCCTATCCTGCTTCTTTTACCCTCTTACTGGTTTTACTGGGAGAATTAATACTTTACTTACACCTGAATCCTTGGCCCAGCATTTGCTTCCAGGAAACTCCATCCTAAGATAGTGTTTCACACCACTCATCTTCCACCATTCCTCAAGACCCAAAAGCTCTAATTTTAAAATGAGCACAGGTGAGACATGGGCTATGCGGTGGTGGTGGGGGAAGGGGCGGGGAAGAGTGGGGAAGTGGCAAGCAAGAGAGAGAGAGAGGATGGGAAATAGGAATCATCTTTCCATTCTTTACTGTCTGCCCTCCTATTCATTTCCACATTACCTTCTAAAACCCACTGTTTACATGTCACCTTCTCTTCTACCCATTTTAGGGTGCTCCGTTACTTAGAAATATAGTAAAAATTCCACAGCCTCATGAATGTTCACAAAATGATTCTAAAGTTTTTATGGAGAGGCAAAAGACCCAGAATTGCCAAATCAATATTGAAGAAGAACAAAGGTGGAAGACTGATACCACCCAACTTCAAGACTTACTATAAAGCTACAGTAATCAACAAAGCATGTTATTGACGAAAGAATAAACAAATAGATCAGTGGAACAGAATAGAGAGCCCAGAAATAAATCCATATAAATATAACCAACTGATCTTTATTTTATTTATTTATTTATTGAGACAGAGTTTCATTCTTGTTGCCCAGGCTGGAGTGCAATGGCGCAATATTAGCTCACCGCAACCTCCACCTCCCAGGTTCAAGCAATTCTCCTGCCTCAGCCTCCCAAGTAGGTGGGATTACAGGCATGTGCCACGATGCCCAGCTAATTTTTGTAGTTTTAGTAGAGAGGGGGTTTCTCCATGTTAGTCAGGCAGGTCTCGAACTCCCGACCTCAAGTGATCCACCCGCCTCGGCCTCCCAAAGTGCTGGAATTACAGGCATAAGCCACTGCTCCCAGCCACCAACTGATCTTTAACAAAGAAGGAAAGGCAATACAATGGAGCAAAGATAGTATTTTCAACAAATGGTACCAGAACAACTGGACATCACATGCAAAAAAGAAAAGAAAAAAATCTAGAGCAGACCTTATACCTTTTATGGATCACAGACCTGAATGTAAAATACAAAACTACAAAACTCCTAGAAGATAAGAAAATGTAGATGACCTTGAGTATGGCAATGATTCTTTAAATACAACATAAAAGACACATCCATGAAAGAAATAATTGATAAGCTGAACTCATTAGAATTTAAGATTTCTGCCTTATGAAAGATAATACCAAGAAAATGAGAAGAGAAGACATAGACTGAGAGAAATACTTGCAAAAGACACATCTGATAAAGGACCATTACATAAAATATACAAAGGCCTCTTATGACTCAAAAATAAGGAAATGAACAACCTGATTTTAAAAATGCACAAAATACCTAAAAGGACATCTCACCAAAGAAGATATTCAGATAGCAGGTAAGCATATTAAAAGATGTTCAATATCATACATCATTAGGGAACTGCAAATTAAAACAATGAGATACCACTACACACCTATGAGAATGATCAAAATCTAAAATACTGACAACACAAAATGCTGGCAAGGAATTTGGCAGAGAGAAACAATAACTCTCATTCATTGTTGGTGGAAATGCAAAATAGTATGCCCACTTTGGAAATCAGTTTTGCAGTTTCTTGCAAAGCTAAATATACTCTTGCATAGATCCAGGAATTGCACTCCTTGCTATTTACCCAAATGAACTGAAAACATCTCCACACAAAAACCTGCACACAGATGTTTGTGGCAGCTTTATTCATTACTGCCAAAACCTAGAAGCAATCAAGATGTCCTTCAGTAGGTGAAAAGATAAATAAACTGTGGGACATTTAAACAATGGGATGTTATTCAGTACTGGAAAAAAAAAGAGAGAGTTTTCAAGCCATGAAAAGACATGGAGGAAAATTAAATGCATATTACTAAGTGAAAGGAAGCCAATCCGAAAAGGCTATATGCTGTATAATTCCAACCATATGACATTCTGGGAAAGACAAAACTATGGAGATTGGAAAAGGATAAGTGATTTTTCAGGGGTTAATGAGAGTGGGAGAGATGAATGGGCAGAGCATGGAAGATTTTTGGGGCAGTGAAATTATTCTGTATGATACAATGCTGGATCCATGTCATTATGTATTTGTCAAAACCTACCAAATGTGCAATAACAACAGTGAACCCTAATATAGACTATCAACTTCGGGTGACAACGATGTATCAGTGTAGGTTCATCACTTGTAACAAATGTACCACTCAGATGGAGCATGTCAATGGTCAGGGCAAAGCTTGTACATGTGTCAAGACAGGAGGTATGTGAGAACTCTCTGTACTTTTCATTTGATTTTACTGTGAACCTCAAACAGTTCTTAAAAAAATAAAGTTTACTAACTAAAAATAATCCATGGTCTCACATTCTCATTAGCTTCTATTGATGATTTTTTCTTCTGGCAATAGGTCACATTTTCCTACTCCCTTATGTGTTGACTAGTACTAATTATCAATTGCCTTCTGATTATTATGAATTCTGTATTGCTGAAAGCTTGGATTATGTTGTCTTTAAAGAATCTTGAGTTTTTTACTTACTATTTATAATGCTCTTCATTGCTTTTTGTATATCCAGATTTCCATCTGCTATCATTTTTCTTTAGCCTGAAAATGTTCTTTTAATATTCCCTGTAGTTTAGGCCTGCTGGTGATGAAATCCCTAAGGAATTTTTTGTCTGAATAAGTCTTTAATTTTGAAGGATGTTTGCCTGATATAAAATGTTAGGTTAAAGGTTTTACTTTTTTTCTTTTAGCACTAAAGATATTGCTCCATTGTCTCTGGCTTGAATGATTTCTGAAGAGAAATCTGTGGTAATTCTTTTTTGTTCCCCCATATTAACTTTTCTCTGGATGCGTTTAAGTTTTTCTCTTTATTATTGATTTTCAGCTATTTGATTATGATTATCTGTAGTACTGTCTTCTTCCTTTTTTTAATGTAGTTTCCTTAGCTTTTTGAGCCAGCAGATTTATATCAAGGAATTTGGAAATATTCCTACCATTAGTCTTCAAATATTTTTGTATCTCCTGTTGTCCTCAGAGAGTTCTAGGACTCAAAGTACATGCATGTCAGACTGTTTAATATTATCCTCTAGTCAGGACCAGCTACATAGTTTGGAGGGCCAGTGCAAAACAAAAATGAGACACTCCTTATTCAAAAATTGTTGAGAATGTTAAGAGGCAATGACACAGCACTAAACCAAGTGAGGCCCCTCCTGAGTGTGGAGCCTATGTTACTGAAAATGTGCAAGCCTATAAAGGCTGTTCAGAGGTAATTGAGGCTTTTTTCATATTATTTCAGTCTTTTTTTAAGTCTTTATCTTGGATAGTTTCTGTTGCTATGTCTTTAAGATCACTTATCATTTTTTCTTCAGTGTCTTATCTGTTGTTTAACTCACCTAATGAATTTTCCATTTGGTTAATTGTATTTTTAGCTCTGTGAGTACCATTTGTTTCTTTTTTACTTTACCCATTTCTTTGCTTATTATATTTATTTGTTCCTATAAAATTTTAATCATATATATGTACTTTCTAAACACACATATATATATACTATTTCTATATAAGCTTTTTCTAATGATTCCATCATCTCTGTCATTCCTTGATCTGTTTATATTGACTGATTTTTCTATTTATTATAGGTCACATTTTTCTGCTTCTTTGAATGTTAACTATATTTTAGGAGATGCCAAACATTGTGAATGTTATTGCTATGGTGTGAATGTTTGTTTCCCCACTCCTAAAATTTATATATTGAAATCCTAATTCCCAAGATGATGGTATTAGGAGGTGGGGCCTTTGGGGGTGATTAGATCATGAAGGCAGTGCTCTCATAATTAGGATTAGCACCCTTATAAAAGAGGCCACATAGAGCTAGTTAGTCTCTTCCATCATGCAAGGACACAGCAAGAAGTCACCCTTCTATGAACTAGGAAGCAGGCCTTTGTCAGATACAAAATTGGCCAGTGCCTTGATCTTGGGCTTCCCAGCTTTTAGAACGTGAGAAACAAATGTCTGTTATTTATAAATCACCCAGTTTATGGTATTTCATTATAGCAATCCTAATAAGCTAAGACAGTCAGGTTGTTGTGTGACTGAATCATATTAAAGGGTGTTGAGTTTTGTTTTGGAAGGCAATTAATTTACTGGCAAGTCAAGTTGACAGTGTTGATGCTTTGTTTTAGCTTTGCTAGAAAAGATCAGGAGTAGCCCTTATTCTAAGGCTGGAGTAAACCTCTTAAAGTATGGCCTTTCTGGGGTTTCAACTAATGTTTCTGGTGTTCTAGCTGGTCAAAAAACCAATGTCCCTCAGCACTTTGCAACCTATGGAGACTCTTTAGCTCAAAAAAAAAAAACCCTGTAGCTATTCTTTGCAAGACCTCATGGAGTCACTCTTTGCATGTGCAGCTTAGCATTCAGCCAAAATTCAAGGGATCACTATGAAGATTCTTGAAGCTCTACTCTATACAGAGAAGGACCCTTCTCTGGGACTCTTTCCCACAAATTCTAAATACATCTGCATTCCCGAACTCTAATTCCTGCTTCTCTGCTTAGTAAGATTATTGCTTTTTGGGATCCACTTCCTTGTGCCATGATTTGGAAAGGCAGAAAACCTTGATGAATGTCAAGCTCACCTCTAGTCTTTACCTTCTCTCAAGGATGGCTACTCTGCTCTGTAGGTTGCTCAGTTCCTGAAAACATTGCTTTATATATTTTGTCCAGTTTTGTAGTTGTTTATTACAGGAAGGTAAGCCTCATCCTATTACTCCAACTTAGACCATTTCTTCTTTTCATATGCCATCTCCCAGCCTGGGATCACCTTCCCAATCTTTTCCTCTTCACCTTTATATCTCAACTCTAATCCTTTCTGTTCTTTCACATAAGTGTGCCCTTGCTCCCTGATATGATTTAGCTCTGTGTCCCCACCCAAATCTCATGTTGAATTGTAATTCCCAATGCTGGGGGAGGGACCTAGTGGGAGGTGATTGGATCATGGGGGCCGATTTTCCCCTTGCTGTTCTCATAATAGTGAGTTTACATGAGATCTGATGCTTTAAAAGTGTGTGGCACTTCCCCCTTCATTCTCTCTCTCTCTCTCCTGCCACCATGTGAAGATGTGCTTGCTTCCCCTTCATCTTCTAACACGATCATAAGTTTCCTGAAGCCTCCCTATCATGCTTCCTGTTCAGCCTGTAGAACTGTGAGTCAAACCTCTTTTCTTCATAAATTACCCAGGCTCAGGTAGCTCTTTATAGCAGTGTGAGAACAGACTAATACACTCCCCAAGCTCACTTTATTCTGTCCCTGAACACCAGTAGTTCTTGTTATATTATTTGACATGTATTACACGTATTAGAAACAGAAATCCAGAGAGCAAATGTAACAAATAATAGTACTACAATTTTTTAGAAGAATATTATCTTTAAAACTTTTCCTCAAGATTACATAAGTCAGAATAACTTATCTACACCTTTCTTTATAATAAATATCATTTCCTGGCAAAGCAAAACACATGCTATATATCTATGAAAATGACAGTTCAAATCAGATACAATATATGTAATGCTTTTCATTTTTAGAGAGTATATTAATGTTTGATTATATTTCATTTATGCATCATGGATAGTATATGCATATATTTTTAAAGGTTTACTCAAATGTGTTATGCATCTATTTTCAAACATATTAGAGAATGTAGCTTAACAAGGGCTGCCAAGCTAACTTGTCTTTGTTTAGAGGCCAGAATACAACTCTTCCTGCCAACTTTATGCGCATACTTAACCTTCTTTTAAGTGTGTCATTGATTAGCGTTTGCACTGTTCCTTTTATAAATTGCATATATTTGCTTCTATAAAGCTATATAAACATGTTGCTATTACTCACTGGGAGGAATCAGTTGTTTCTTCATACTCTACAGTTTGAGAAATAAAATGGATGCTGAGACTTAACATTAGATGGCAACTGTCATCCACAAAACCTAGTGTCAGGTTATTCATTTCATCAAAACTCTCTCACTCTTATTAATTAGCTTATTTTAAGTATGTGTTAAGAATCTGAGTTTGTCAATTCAAGCATTATTAATAAAATACCACTTTATATATTTTATAAGTTTTATATATTAGGAATCCATATAAGACCTCATTTTCCATTAAAAAGATTGCTCCTTCCAAAAATCACTTTTAAAAACCAGTATTTAAGATAAACAAAAAGCTTCAATGTCCAGATAAATCCTAGATTGATAATGGCTTAAATGATTTGCTTTTCCCTGGCCCTCGCTGTCTTTCTCTTTTTTACCTTTCTATAGTCTCTTTTTCCTCCATTTCTACCCCTGTGATATGCAGAAAGACTCTCTTATGAATTTTTATAACCATCGTTTTTAATAACTGCATGAATAAAATTTAATTCATACGTCATCTACTGATGAACATTTTCTGTGTTTTCGATATTCATTATAATTAACACTAGCATTAAAATATTCAAGATTATCACTTCATATTTTGAATTATTTTTCAATAATTCAGCTGAAGAACACTTACTGTATTTTTAATATTCATTATAATTAACACTACTATAAAAATATCCAAGATGATCAATTATTTTATATTTTGAATTATTTTTCTATGACAGATCCAAAGTAGTAGAGTATAGGATAAAACCTACTATTATATATTTCTTGAAAGCCTTTTTTTTCCCTTCTCCTGTCTATTTTTTTTTAATTATACTTTAAGTTCTGGGATACATGTACAGAACGTGCAGGTTTGTTACATAGGTATACACGTGCCATGGTGGTTTGCTGCACCCATCAACCCGTCATCTACATTAGGCATTTCTCCTAATGCTATCCCTCCCCTAGCCCCCCACCCTCCAGCAGGCCCTGGTGTGTGATATTCCCCTCCCTGTGTCCATGTGTTCTCATTGTTCAACTCCCACCTATGAGTAAGAACATACAGTGTTTGGTTTTCTGTTCCTGTATTAGTTTGCTGAGAATGGTGGTTTCCAGCTTCATCCATGTCCCTGCAAAGGACATGAACTCATCCCTTTTTATGGCTGCATAGTATTCCATGGTGTATATGTGCCACATTTTCCTTATCCAGTCTATCATTGATCGGCACTTGAGTTGGTTCCAAGTCTTTGCTATTGTGAACAGTGCTGCAATAAACATACATGTGCATGTGTCTTTATAGTAGAATGATTTATAATTTTGGGGGTATATACCCCATAATGAGATTACTGGGTCAAATGGTATTTCTGGTTCTAGATCCTTGATGAATTGCCACACTGTCTTCCACAATGGTTGAGCTAATTTACATTCCCACCAATAGTGTAAAAGCATTCCTATTTCTCCACATCTTCCCCAGCATCTCTTGTTTCCTGACTTTTTAATGATTCTAACTTGCGTGAGATGGTATCTCATCGTGGTTTTGATTTGCATTTCTCTAATGACCAGTGACGATGAGCTTTTTTTAATATGTTTATTGGCTTCATAAATGTCTTCTTTTGAGAAGTGTCTGTTTGTGTGCTTCATCTACTTTTTGATGGGGTTGTTTGGTTTTTTCTTGCAAATTTGTTTAAGTTCATTGTAGATTCTGGATATTAGCCCTTTGTCAGATGGACAGATTGCAAAAATTTCCTCCCATTCTGTAGGTTGCCTGTTCACTCTAATGAGAGTTTCTTTTGCTGTGCAGAAGCTCTTTAGTTTAATTAGATCCCTTTTTGTTTTTGTTGCCATTGCTTTTGGTGTTTTAGTCATGAAATCTTTACCCACGCCTATGTCCTGAATGGTATTGCCTAGGTTTTCTTCTAGGAATTTTGTGGTTTTAGGTCTTACATTTAAATCTTTAATCCATCTTGAGTTAATTTTCATATAAGGTGTAAGGAAGGGGTCCAGTTTCAGCTTTCTGCATATGGCTAGCCAGTTTTCCCAACACCATTTATTAAATAGGAAATTCTTTCCCCATTGCTTGTCAGGTTTGTCAAAGATCAGATGGTTGTAGATGCGTGGCATTATTTCTGAGGCCTCTGTTCTGTTCCATTGGTCTATATATCTGTTTTGGTACCAGTACCATGCTGTTTTGGTTACTGTAGCCTTGTAGTATATTCTGAAGTCAGGTAGTGTGATGCCTCAGTTTTCTTCTTTTTGCTTAGGATTGTCTTGGCTATATGGGCTCTTTTTGTTTCCATATGAAATTTAAAGTAGTTTTTTTCTAATTCTGTGAAGAATGTCAATGGTAGCTTGAGGGGGTTAGCATTGAATCCATAAATTACTTTGGGTAGTATGGCCATTTTCCCAATATTGATTCACAGCCAGTATCATACCAAATGAGCAAAAGCTGGAAGCATTCCCTTTGAAAACCGGCACAAGACAAGGATGCCCTCTCTCACCACTTCTATTCAAGATAGTATTGGAAGTTCTGGCCAGGGCAATCAGGCAAGAGAAAGAAATAAAGAGTATTCAAATAGGAAGAGAAGAAGTCAAATTGTCTCTTTTTGCAGAGGGCATGATTGTGTATTTAGAAAACCCCATTGTCTCAGCCCAAAATCTCCTTAGGCTGATAAGCAACTTCAGCAAAGTCTCAGGATACAAAATCAATGTGCAAAAATCACAAGCATTCCTATACATCAATAATAGACAGAGAGCCAAATCATGAGTGAACTCTCACTCACAATTGCTACAAAGAGAATAATATACCTAGGAATACAACTTACAAGAGATGTGAAGGACCTCTTCAAGAACTACAAACCACTGCTCAAGGAAATAAGAGACGACACAAACAAATGGAAAAACATTCCATGCTCATGGATAGGAAGAATCAATATCATGAATATTTCTTAAGAGACTTTTAAAAACTTGTTTCAGTAGATAATAAGAGCCACCTTAAAATGAAAAGTAAATACTACCTTATGATCATCTGCTCAAATTTAATTTCAGTAAAGATTCACTGCCTTTTAAATTGTAGAAACTAACCTATTAGACATTTATCTTTCATTCCTTGCCCAGGGAAGCCTTCCTTCATCTCCCCAAAGCTGGGGTTGGGTATTCTTTCTGAGTCTCCCTTTGCTTTTTCCTTTTATAACATGTATAATACTATTTCATAATTGCCCATTCAGATGTCTGCCCCATCTCTAGACTGTATGTTTCTGCCAATAGAGACTTTACCTTGTTCACAGATATACTCCTCAGAACCTGAAATAATGTCTGGCACATGGCAAGGATGCAAGGACACTATAATTTATGCTAAATTAATTAGTTATCATTATTAAGGTATTGACTATATATCCTTCTCTATGTCCATAAAATGTATTATTATGCTGTAATTTTTGTCCTATGAAGTTCAACGATGCTTAGCAACCACTTTATGGCATACAGACAATAATTATAAGTTTTGAATGCATTAATTAGCTAGTTAGTTCATTAGTTTTAAAAAGACACAATATTTCAGAACAAATCAAATCTCATCAAGTTTACTATTTCAGAAGCTGGGGTCTAGAAAGAAATTTAGCAGTCAGGTTATGTATTTGCTGATGTATGCCCATTTTCCCTCCCATATCCTTTGAGAGGTGGGTGATAATGACCACCAGGCTCACAAATTCACTGGCCTGTGTGGTCCCTCTTCTTCCATGTTACAATCTGAAGCAAGGCATGACAGCAAGAACAAGAGCCTAGAAGTCATCATTCAACCTGCAAGGGATCCTGAAGTTTAGGCGCTGAGAAGGTTTGTAGAACATGAATACTGACTGGCACTCCTGGGACTGTCAATGGCCAGTAAAATTACAGACAATGGGAGAACAGGAGGTACAGGAGCCGTAGGATGGGAACCTGAAGGAATGCTCTCCAGGATGTCTCCTTCAAAATGTACATCTTTTACACTTTTCTTTCATAGTTAACATATTTAAAATATGTCTAAAGCATATTTAAAAGAGCTAAAATCATGTCAATGACTAGCCAAATGCAAATAAACTTAAATGCAGAGGGTAATTGAAAAAGAGCTAAATTCCTTGCCTTAGTAGTGAGGATCCTCAACACTCTGGCTCCAAAATAATTTCTCAGGTTTACTGACCCCTACAATCCAAAGATATTCAGTTCTCTAGGGACCTCAGTAAGTATTGAGAATTCAAACATAAATGAGACACAGGTTCTATACAAAGGGAGATTTCCTAGGGGAAGAAAAGACCAATTTACTGTACAGACTATCATGCCTACACTAGCACCACCCCATTGTCACACCTCATTACCCTCTAAGGTAGTGCCATTATAAAGTACACTTTGTGGGTTATGTTTCCAGAATCAGGGAAAAATAGTCTAATTGGTAGCTGTGTTCATGCTAAACTCTCTCTCAACTTTACTCTTCCTTAACCCTGCATTGACATCAGCTCCCCTTCAGGATAATCTCTTAAAAGTTACTGCACTTTTACTTTTAAAGTTGTTCTAAGAAACACAAAGGTCTGTGAACACACCGTTGTGCTAAGAAAGAGAAAAAAACTCTTAATCTAAGAGGTTTTACTTCTTTAAGTCTGGAAGACACCTGAGGAGCAATATGTTATTACAGGGAGGACTGAAAAAAAACAGATGGAAGTCAAGAAGAAAACAAAAAAATAGGAAAGACTAGATTCACATCAGGATATCTACATTTGAGGTTTGACCCTACCAGTGTCTGTAGGACCTTCAGTAAGTCTTTTACTCTTCTCAGCTTCAGTTTCCTCATATATAAAATTACAAAGGTAGACCACATGATCAGTATATTTTCTTCCAGTTCATTCTTACCTTGGAAAGAGATTTACTGAATTGCAATTAAGACAATACAAAGCACAGAGCTTAATAACTCTTTATTCTTCTTGTTCTGATTTATTTTGTTTTACTATAATCTCTTAATTAAAACATTTCTTTGGAAAATCATGAGCTACTTATGAAAGCCTGAGGTAAAGTTAGATGATTGCCCATTGACAAGAAACAGTAAATTGTTGTGCCCCTAACAGTCATCAAATATATTATTTGGGCCCTGAATATTTCTTTGTTCTGGTAGGGGGAGTGGTTATGGTTGCTATTATTGCATAAGCAACCAACATTAAAGCTCAATGTAGCTTTTCCAAGATTGTTGTTGACTTTTCAAGCACAGGGAGGAAAGAAACTTCAAGCACCTCCAATCAAAATAAAGACTATCTACTCATCTGACAAAGGGCTAATATCCAGAATCTACAATGAACTCAAACAAACTTACAAGAAAAAAACAACCCCATCAAAAAGTGGGCAAAGGATATGAACAGACACTTCTCAAAATAAGACATTTATGCAGCCAACAGACACATGAAAAAATGCTCATCATCACTGACCATCAGAGAAATGCAAATCAAAACCACAATGAGATACCATTTCACACCAGTTAGAATGGCGATCATTAAAAAGTCAGGAAACAACAGGTGCTGGAGAGGATGTGGAGAAATAGGAACACTTTTACACTGTTGGTGGGACTGTAAACTAGTTCGACCATTATGGAAGAAAAGTGTGGTGATTCCTCGAGGATCTAGAACTAGAAATACCATTTGACCCAGCCATCCCATTACTGGGTATATACCCAAAGGATTATAAATCATGCTGCTATAAAGACACATGCACACGTGTGTTTGTTGCAGCACTATTCACAAAAGCAGAAGCTTGGAACCAAGCCAAATGTCCAACAATGATAGACTGGATTAAGGAAATGTGGCACATATACACCATGGAATACTATGCAGCCATAAAAAAGGATGAGTTCATGTCCTTTTTAGGGACATGGATGAAGCTGGAAACCATCATTCTCAGCAAACTATCGCAAGGACAATAAACCAAACACCGCATGTTCTCACTCACAGGTGGGAATTGAACAATGAAAACACTTGTACACAGGAAGGGGAACATCATACACCAGGACCTGTTGTGGGATTGGGGGAGGGGGGAGGGATAGCATTCGGAGATATATCTAATGTAAATGACGAGTTAATGGGTGCAGCACACCAACATGGCACATGTATACATATGTAACAAACCTGCACATTGTGTGCATGTGCCCTAGAACTTTAAAAAAAAAAAAAAAAGAGAGAGAGAGAGAAAGAAAACTGCCCCAGGTTGGGGCTCCCATCCTTTTGTTTTTTTTTTTTTGTTTTTTTTTTTTTTTTTTGAGGTGGAGTCTTGCTCTGTCACCCAAAAAATAAAAATAAAATAAATAAATAAATAAATAAAGCCTATCTGCTCCTAGGACACAGCAAGGTCCTTGCTAATCAGCAATATAATTCCTTTCTCACTATTAGCTTTTCTAAACTGATCCTGGGAATTTTAGTTTTCTGCCTTTGGAAGATACACTTTGTCTAATGAATTATCTAATTAAAGAGGCCAGAAGATCCTCAAAGTCTTCCCTGGTGAAAATATTGAAAAGTATACTCAAAACTGGAGGAAGCCAGGTGTGGTGAAGTGCAGCTGTAGTCTTACCTACTCGGAAGGCTGAAGTGGGAAAATCACTTGAGCCTAGGAGTAGTTTGAGCAGATGTGGTTCAAGTCTAGCTTGAGCAACACAGGGAGACACTGTCTCTAAATAAAAATGAGAGGATCCAAGGTCGCTTTTCCCTGTAAGAAGTGGGAACCCAACATCTCTCACTCATAGGAAATTTGGAAGCAAAAGTAACACATTGAAGATTCAGATTCTTATTCAAGATTGTGTGGCACAAACATGAGTGCCACATGGGGTGTTGGGCATAGCTTTCCTATTAGAAGGGAATAATTTTCTCAAGAGAAGTAGTGGAGTTTCAAATAAATTTGAGGTAGCTCTTTTCCCCTGAGCCCACAAAACCAAAGGGGGGGATCCAGATTAAAAATAGGAAACTGCCCACACCCCACCCCTTTTGAATGGTCTAAGTCATTTAGATGCCTTTTAAGACTCCAGGAATAAACTCATTATCTAGGAATTTAACAGTTTTTCTCCTACACTGTAATTCCCTTTTCAAATTGCACTAATTCCTCAGTAGAGCAATGGATATGTATTATTGTGTATGAATGTGCTAGTCTTGGGAATACCGAATGAGTAAATATACTCCTCCATGTGCCCCAGGTTTCTCATAGAGATAAGGCACAAATATATCAACATGAAGTGCAAATTAGTGATTGGTGGCACAAAACAGAAGCCCACAGTAAGTCAGGAATTGTCGGATAGGTCCATGTGCTAGAGGGGCACTCCAGAGAGGGCACAAGGAAAGAAGGAAAACTAAGCATTCTGCTTATCATAGATTAGAAGACATCGCCCTTTGAAAGGAGAAAAGACAGAGAAGGTAGCAAACTCCATATATGCACATTATTATAGTTACCATTATTATTATTAAAAGTATGTGCCTCTGCTCCAATGGCTTGAGCCTATGACTAGAATATATGTACTCTGATTATTGAAGAAGGTGCCTCAGATTGCTTCTATTCCTCTCCCTCTTTACCTCCTCCTCATTATTATGCTTTTTTCCTCACCTCTCCACTACCATCTGACATAAAGTTCAGTCCATTGATTTAGTTATAGCTTTTGGATATTTTGTATGCAGATTTACAGCTTTGTTCACTATTTTTCTCTTATTTTTTAAAATAATGAGTTGTTTTTATAATTGTATGGGCATTTAAAAATATTTTTATCTTATTTTTATTCTAAGTCATTCACTTACATTTGTAACCAGGAATTGCCATGATAAAGGGAAATATTAATAGCTTGTCCATGTCTCAAGTAGCAAATCATAAATGCCTTCTTTCTTCCAAGTTAACTCCTCAGAGAGACATATACTATCTCAAAAACACCTCCAATCTGTCTTAGATGGCATAAAGAGCCCGAGAGGGGAGGCTAATGGCTTCACACTTAAAATATTCTCCTAGCAACTCTGGAAATTCAGATATGTTTCAGGTAAAATTTCTCCCCTAGGAAGCCATAAACCTAGGCCCAACTTGTCAGAATTTCAAAAACAAAATAATTTTATCCAAATCTCTTTTCTGCTGGATCTCTGTTACTGCCTTCTTCAGCACACTGACTTCTTAATCAAAGCCTCTCTCTTGTCATACAAATGGCCCAGGAAGCCCTCAATTGTAAAGAAGCCCTTCTCAGTACATACTGGTCTGGATGAGGTAGGCTATGCTATAGCAACAAATAACCTCACAATCTCATTTTTATAACACATCGAAAGTTTAGGTATTGCTCACATTAATATGGGTTGCTCAGCTCACCTCCAAAGAGTGATCCAAGGGCCCTCATTAGGCATTTTTTAGCAGGACATGGAGTTGACATAAAGGGCAAGAGAGCTGGAATAAATGACATTTTTAAAAAGTCAAGTCTAAGAAGTGGCTTACATCATTTCTGCCCGCATTCTATAGCACCAATCTAACTGCAATAGATACTGGAAAATACAGCCTTCCTGTATGTGCAGAAAGAGAAACTTATGTGACATTGTCACTGTCACACATTTAATTTCCAGGATGCAAACATGGAATTTCATAACCACAAGCCCCATGAGACACATAATTATGGTTTTTATTAACTCTGAAAGGATTCAGAAGTCAATTTCCCTAGAGGCTGGAAAGATGAAAAAATAAATGTATTTATGCATATATATATATATATACACATACACACATATATATCATTATTAATCTACCCATTTAGTCATTCAACACCTTTTTTTTAGCAAAAGCAAAAACGTGTTTTGTGGTCTGGTTGGTTTATTCCATGTAATAATACATCTTAAAGATTGTTCCATATCAGTACATATATTAGCATGTACTATAGAGCTATATCATTCATTGTTATAGCTATAGTCTTTCACCATACTCCTGTACTGAAAAACAGATTGTTTCCACAGAACATACCTAAATGTATATCTTTGAGTACACATGCAATTAAATCTTTGAAATAGATTCCCAGGAAGGACTCCTTGGAAGAAATTAAAATGATGTTTTCATATTATTTTTCCAAAGCCAGAATAACATTGATACCAAAACATAATAAAGACAGCACAAAATAGAAAACCACAGACTAGTCTCACTTGGGAAATTAACCCGAAAATCCTCAAAGAATTATTGGCAAATAAAATCCAGCAACATATTAAATAATCATTTTCCACAACCTAGTGAGACTTATACTACTATAAATTCAATACCTAGATTTCCTAAATACCCCAGCATCCTTAAGGGTGTACCTAGAATAGAAACAGTGCTTTGCACTTTGAGTAGATATGTATTGTTGATGAATAAATGAATAAACATAGAAAACATTTAACATAATTCACCATATTAATAAATATAAAGAAGAAAATTTATGTGATCATTTCTATAAGTTGATAAAGAGGCATTGGAAATTCAGCATATGTTTCTGATCTTTTAAATTTTATATAAAAAGGAATACTTTCTTAACATTATTTTAGATGACTGAGAGATCAATAAACACACACACATACTATAGCTACTTCAAATCAAGTCAGTATCATGTTTAAAAATGAAACTCTAGTCTGGGCGTGGTGGCTCATGCCTTCAATCCCAGCACTTTGGGAGGCCAAGGTGGGCAGATCACTTGAGATCAGGAGTTCGAGACCAGCCGGGCCAACATGGTGAAACCCCCATCTCTATCAAAAATACAAAAATTAGCCGGGCGTGGTGGCATGTGCCTGTAATCCCAGCTACTTGGGAGGCTGAGGCAGGAGAATCACTTGAACCTGGGAGGTAGAGGATGCAGTGAGCGGAGATTGTGCCATTCCACTCCAGCCTGGGCGACAGAGCAAAACTCTGTCTCAAGAAAAAAAAAAAAAAAAAAAAGGAGCACTAACGATTTCATGTTAAAGTAATGAATAAAATGAAAACACTAGACAATGTAATAGGGAATATGAGTCATAAAAATTGTAAAAGAATAAGTAAAACTACCATTATCTTCAGATGGTATAATTTTACTCCTGAAAACACCAAAAGAATCTATTAAAAACAATAACAAAATTCGGCAACGTGGATGCTACCACATTACTATAAAAAGTCAATAGTTTTATAAAATATAAATAAAACTAATTACAAATATAACAAAAGAAAATATCCAGTTTACAATAATAATAAAAGGATAAAATATTTTATCTTTGTATCAAAAAGACAGGCAATAAATGCTGGTGAAGATGTGGAGAAAAGGGAACCCTCATACACTGTTGGTGGGACTATAAATTAGTACAACCACTATGGAGAACAGTTTGGAGGTTCTTCAAAAAACTAAAAATAGAGCTACCATATGATCCAGCAATCAGCAATCCCACTGCTTATATACTCAAAAGAAGGGAAAGCAGGATATCAAAGAGAGATTTGCACTCCCATGTTTATTGTAGCACTATTCACAATAGCCAAGATTTGGAAGTAACCTAAGTGCCCATCAACAGACGAATGGATAAAGAAATGTCATAGATATACACAATGGAATACTATTCAGCCATAAAGAAGAATGAGATTCTGTCATTTGCAACAACATGGATGGAACTGGAAGTCATTATGTTGTGTGAAATAAGCCAGGCACAGAAAGATAAACTTTGCTTGTTTTCACTTATTTGTGGAAGCCAAAAATTAAAACAACTGAACTCATGGAAATAGAGAGTAGACAGATGATTACCAGAAGCTGGGAAGGGTAGTGGGGAGTGGGGTGTAGGGGAGTGTACAAAAAACTAGTTAGAAAGAATGAATAAGACCTAGTATTTGACAGCACAACAGGGTGACTACAATCAGTACTAATTTAATTGTACATTTTTAAATAACTAAAAAAGTATAATTGGAATGTTTGTAATGCAAAGGATAAATGTTTGAGGGGATGGATACCCCATTTACCATGATGTGATTATTACACATTGCATGCATGTATCAAAGAATCTCATGTACCCCATAAATAGATACACCTACCACATACCCACATAAATTAAAAATTAAATTTTAAAAAATGAAATAAAATATGTGGCCCCAACATTATACATGTCATTATGCATTTGTTCAAACCCTTAGAATCTACAACACCAAGAGTGAACCCTAATATAAATCATAGACTCTGGGTGATAAGGATGTGTCAATGTAGGTTCACTGTGTGTAACCAATGTAACATTCTGACGAAGGACGTTGACAATGGGAGAGGCTATGCATGTGTTAGGGCAGGGGAGAAAGGGAAATCTCTGTTCCTTCCACTCAATTATGCTATGAATCTAACACTGCTCTAAAAATAAAGTCTATTTTTAAAAAGGTAAAATACTTAAGAATGCCTTTAACAAATAATGTATGGGACTTATTGAAAATTTTAAATTTTTATGGGGGCATTTTAGAATATTTAATAAGTAGAAATATGTACCCTGTTTTTGAACAGAAAATCTAACATTATTATCATGAGAAAACAATTTTTAAGCCACCCTAATAAAATTACATATATTATATTACATATATACATATATATGATGGTAGTGGTGGTAGAAAAGGGACTTCAGAGACTATAGTATGTTTCAAAAATGTATATGAAAAGATAACAAGAATAGTCAGAAAATTTCTGGGAAAAAAAGGAATAATGATTAAGGCCTGCTTTTATCAGATATTGAAACTTACTATCCAATTACTACTGCAGCATAACAAACCACTCCAGTTCTAATGGTAGAAAATACCCATTTTGTTATGTCCATGAAATCTGTGGGTCAGGAATTCAGTCAGGGCACAGGGATGGTGGAGGGTTTCTGTGAAGCCTCAGTTGGGGTTGCCTCTATGGGTGGGGGCCAGAATCAGAGGCTTCACTCACGGGTCTGCCACCAGAACTGGGATGACTTGTAGATGCAGCTCAGCTGTAGCACCTACATGTGTTCTCTCCATGAAGCCCAGCTGGAATATTCCTAGGAGGAAGCCACCAAACACAACTGGTTAGAGGAGTTGACTGTGAGAGGAGCAGAATAAATGGTAGAGATGGGAAGAGTAGGAGAAGAGGAAGCAGATGAAGAATACAAGTCTTAGAAAAGATAGACAATCACCCTGTTTATGTATTAACTTTTAATTTTAAAAATAGCTAATTTTGTAAAATAAGCCTAAGTGAAATTTTATTTTTTTCTTTTATTTTTATTCATGATATGCTTGATACAAAAACATCAAGATTCTTGATGTTTGGCTGGAATTTTTTCAGGATAGTATAGTGAAAAGAAAGTATTTCTTGATGATCAGAAGCTCTGTTAATTTTTTTAATCTAATTTTTTTTTTTTCTTGAGACAGGGTCTCACTTTGTCACCAGGCTGGAGTGCAGTGGCACAAACACGGCTCACTGCAGCCTCAACCTCCTGGGCTCAAGCAATTCTCCTGGCTCAGCCCCCCAAGTAGCTGGGAATATACATGCATGCCACCACACCCAGCTAATTTTTGTACTTTTTCTAGAAACGGGGGTTCACTATCTTGCTCAGGCCGGTCTCGAATTCCGGAGTTCAAGCGATCTGCCTGCCTCAGCTTCCCAAAGTGCTGAGATTACAGGCATGAGCCACTGCACCTGGCTTGTTGTTGATTTTTAAGATGGGAAAAGAACAATTGTTTAATTTTTTCCAAATGTATGATGACATTGTCTGTGAATGTTCTCACTCCTCCTCCTGCCTATGGATTTCATTATAACTGCCTTCCAAGAGTGACCACAAGAACACACTCATAGTCCAACACCAAATGAGACATGAACTCATCAAGTAGGCAATGTGCAAATTTTATGGATGAATGTAAGTTCTAATATGCAGAGCAAGCTGAAAGTTATATGCATATTATATGGGTAAAGTCAAAGTAAATTTTTATTATTGCTTCCAAATATTCATGCTCAGAACCAAGTAAATGCCATATTTTTCCCACTTAAGTTAATAAATTTGATAGCAATGTTTTTCTCAGATTTGTTTCATTGTTAACGCTATTGCTTCTGGTTTAGCCCTGTAAAGGCCTTGACTTCAGGTGGGACTTTATGTACAACATGTAGAGATACTAATCAGGACTTTCTATCTAATGCAGGGTCGAAGTCATGATGGCTTTATCAACTGAAAAAAAAACAAAAAATCAGAAAGTAAGCAAGGCCTAACAAATAGGCTCAAGATGGTAAATTGAGGGGCATTTGAAGACAGACATCAAGTTATCACATTTTGGGTCTCTAATGTCCAGCACGGTCCCCAGCCCACAGAAGGCACTCTATTAATTTTTATGCTTCTACTTGCATTAGACGTTGCCATATAGTTATTACTACTCTTACTAGAAACCACCACCTACTGTAAACCTAGCCCTACCAGATGTACCACCTATGCCAGTCACCAGTCCTGATTTTCCCAGCTGGACTGCCTAGTCTGCCTCAAATGCATCCTAGACTAGCAGCCCTTTTTTACAGACAAGGTCTTGAAATACTTTAAACTTTGGTAAGCCTAGATTTTTAAACAAATCCAACCTGGTGTTTTGAAAAACTTAGGAGTCTCTTTGTTACTATTGCATAGTTTGTATATTTCCTATGGAATTCATTACCATCTGAAGTACAATAGTAATACAATCTACATTGGTTTATCTGTTAATTATTAGTTTATCTTTGTTTCGGCCAATAAACAATGACATACCACTTATTTGTATGCTCTATGCCTCTGAAGTTAGTATTTGCCAATTCAACACAAAATTTTTCCCTGAAAAATTTGGGAGGAAGATGAGAATAAATGAACTAAGCACCCAGTTACAACAACCTCAATTACTAGCAACCTATAAATATCAGCAGATGTAAGTACAATGTCCCCTGAAGATTACTACGTGAGCCTCAGGAAAGCAGCAAGTGGAATTTTTAAAAATTTACATTATAAATATACCAGAGATTTAGCCTTGGGGTCAGACTCACAAGATCAAAAATTTAGTTTCATTGAGTTTCCTAGTTTTATATATGAATGACAGTCTTGTTAAATATTAATTATATTTATGAATATCATTCTGTAATGAGTTTCATTCTGTGTTTCAAATTTCCACAGGGCTCCAAAGGAGACTATCACAAGAGTATAAATTTTCTATAAAATCATTACCTAGAAATTGTAAATAAGCACTAATACATCAATTACACAAGCTGAGATATAAATTCCATAACAAATATCATGAAAGGTCAATAATAATTTTGTTATAAAAATGTCAAACCCAACCTTAGTCTGGGAATATATAATTACTTTAGTCATGAGGTAAATAAAAGCCATCTCTACTGGGCTCTTTTTGGAATGAGGAAGAGGAGAGTGAGCCATTCAGAAATTTTCCAAATTAGAGCACCTCTCAGAGTTCCCTTTTTTCAGCCTTCACCATTGTTGCCATCTGGGCCAAAAGCTCTCTTGTTTCTATATTGTTCACAGTCATATCCTGAAGCTAAATACAGTGCTTGGCACATAGTAGGCAAAAAAACAAGTATTTATTAGTTGAAATTAATTGGAATATGATGATAAAACTTAATTTCCTTAAGGGCAAGTCTCGTAAATCTGTGCTTTGCTATTACCAGGAATTATGCTAAGCCCTATGTATTTACTATCACATGTTACACTCAACCTTAAAAAGTACTTATGATCATTTCCATTAGACAACTTAAAATAATTGAGGTTTACAGAGGTTAAATAACTTGCCCAAATAAACACAATAAATGTGACAAAATCTTGCCCAAATACACACAATAAATGTGACAAAATTTGAACCTCTGCTCAAACTCCCAGGCTGCTTCTCCACTGGGCTCTGTATAGGACTATGTATTGTCTGTAAGCCCTCAGTCAGCCTTCCCAATCCAAGTACTTACATTAAAGGTGACAAACAAAAACTACTAAATTCATATAAAAGAAATCTCAGGGGGAGGAGCCAAGATGGCCGAATAGGAACAGCTCTGGTCTACAGCTCCCAGCGTGAGCAATGCAGAAGACGGGTGATTTCTGCATTTCCATCTGAGGTACCGGGTTGATCTCACTAGGGAGTGCCAGACAGTGGGCGCAGGTCAGTGGGTGTTCGCACCGTGCACAAGCTGAAGCAGGGCGAGGCATTGGCTCACTCAGGAAGCGCAAGGGGTCAGGGAGTTCCCTTTCCTAGTCAAAGAAAGGAGTGACAGATGGCACCTGGAAAATCGGGTCACTCCCACCCCAATACTGTGCTTTTCCGACGGCCTTAAAAAATGGCGCACCAGGAGATTATATCCCGCACATGACTCGGAGGGTCCTACGCCCACGGAGTCTCACTGATTGCTAGCACAGCAGTCTGAGATCAAACGGCAAGGTGGCAGCGAGGCTGGGGGAGGGGTGCCCGCCATTGCCCAGGCTTGCTTAGGTAAACAAAGCAGCCGGGAAGCTCCAACTGGGTGAAGCCCACCACAGCTCAAGGAGGCCTGCCTGCCTCTGTAGGCTCCACCTCTGGGGGCAGGGCACAGACAAACAAAAAGACAGCAGTAACCTCTGCAGACTTCAATGTCCCTGTCTGACAGCTTTGAAGAGAGCAGTGGTTCTCCCAGCACGCAGCTGGAGATCTGAGAACGGGCAGACTGCCTCCTCAAGTGGGTCCCTGAACCCTGACCCCCGAGCAGCCTAACGGGGAGGCACCCCCCAGCAAGGGCAGACTGACACCTCACACGGCAGGGTACTCCTCTAAGACAAAACTTCCAGAGGAATGATCAGACAGCAGCATTCGCGGTTCATGAAAAACCACTGTTCTGCAGACACCGCTGCTGATACCCAGGCAAACAGGGTCTGGAGTGGAACTCTAGTAAACTCCAACAGACCTGCAGCTGAGGGTCCTGTCTGTTAGAAGGAAAACTAACAAACAGAAAGGACATCCACACCAAAAACCCATCTGTACATCACCATCATCAAAGATCAAAAGTAGATAAAACCACAAAGATGGGGAAAAAACAGAGCAGAAAAACTGGAAACTCTAAAAAGCAGAGTGCCTCTCCTCCTCCAAAGGAATGCAGTTCCTCACCAGCAACGGAACAAAGCTGGATGGAGAATGACTTTGACAAGCTGAGACAAGAAGGCTTCAGATGATCAAACTACTCCGAGCTACAGGAGAAAATTCAAACCAAAGGCAAAGAAGTTGAAAACTTTGAAAAAATTTAGAAGAATGTATAACTAGAATAACCAATACAGAGAAGTGCTTAAAGGAGCTGATGGAGCTGAAAGCCAAGGCTCGAGAACTACGTGAAGAATGCAGAAGCCTCAGGAGCCGATGCGATCAACTGGAAGAAAGGGTATCAGCAATGGAAGATGAAATGAATGAAATGAAGTGAGAAGGGAAGTTTAGAGAAAAAAGAATAAAAAGAAATGAACAAAGCCTCCAAGAAATATGGGACTATGTGAAAAGACCAAATCTACGTCTGATTGGTGTACCTGAAAGTGACGGGGAGAATGGAACCAAGTTGGAAAACACTCTGCAGGATATTATCCAGGAGAACTTCCCCAATCTAGCAAGGCAGGCCAACATTCAGATTCAGGAAATACAGAGAACGTCACAAAGATACTCCTCGAGAAGAGCAACTCCAAGACACATAATTGTCAGATTCACCAAAGTTGAAATGAAGGAAAAAATGTTAAGGGCAGCCAGAGAGAAAGGTCGGATTACCCTCAAAGAGAAGCCCATCAGACTAACAGCAGATCTCTTGGCAGAAACTCTACAAGCCAGAAGAGAGTGGGGGCCAATATTCAACATTCTTAAAGAAAAGAATTTTCAACCCAGAATTTCATATCCAGCCAAACTAAGCTTCATAAGTGAAGGAGGAATAAAATACTTTACAGACAAGCAAATGCTGAGAGATTTTGTCACCACCAGGCCTGCCCTAAAAGACCTCCTGAAGGAAGTGCTAAACATGGAAAGGAACAACCAGTACCAGCCGCTGCAAAATCATGCCAAAATGTAAAGACCATCGAGACTAGGAAGAAACTGCATCAACTAATGAGCAAAATCACCAGCTAACATCATAATGACAGGATCAAATTCACACATAACAATATTGACTTTAAATGTAAATGGACTAAATTCTCCAATTAAAAGACACAGACTGGCAAGTTGGATAAAGAGTCAAGACCCATCAGTGTGCTGTATTCAGGAAACCCATCTCACGTGCAGAGACACACATAGGCTCAAAATAAAAGGATGGAGGAAGATCTACCAAGCAAATGGAAAACAAAAAAAGGCAGGGGTTGCAATCCTAGTCTCTGATAAAACAGACTTTAAACCAACAAAGATCAAAAGAGACAAAGAAGGCCATTACATAATGGTAAAGGGATCAATTCAACAAGAGGAGCTAACTATCCTAAATATATATGCACCCAATACAGGAGCACCCAGATTCATAAAGCAAGTCCTGAGTGACCTACAAAGAGACTTAGACTCCCACACATTAATAATGGGAGACTTTAACACCCCACTGTCAACATTAGACAGATCAACGAGACAGAAAGTCAACAAGGATACCCAGGAATTGAACTCAGCTCTGCACCAAGCGGACCTAATAGACATCTACAGAACTCTCCACCCCAAATCAACAGAATATACATTTTTTTCAGCACCACACCACACCTATTCCAAAATTGACCACATAGTTGGAAGTAAAGCTCTCCTCAGCAAATGTAAAAGAACAGAAATTATAACAAACTATCTCTCAGACCACACTGCAATCAATCTAGAACTCAGGATTAAAAATCTCACTCAAAGCCGCTCAACTACATGGAAACTGAACAACCTGCTCCTGAATGACTACTGGGTACATAACGAAATGAAGGCAGAAATAAAGATGTTCTTTGAAACCAACGAGAACAAAGACACAACATACCAGAATCTCTGGGATGCATTCAAAGCAGTGTGTAGAGGGAAATTTATAGCAATAAATGCCCACAAGAGAAAGCAGGAAAGATCCAAAATTGACACCCTAACGTCACAATTAAAAGAACTAGAAAAGCAAGAGCAAACACATTCAAAAGCTAGCAGAAGGCAAGAAATAACTAAAATCAGAGCAGAACTGAAGGAAATAGAGACACAAAAAACCCTTAAAAAAATCAATGAATCCAGAAGCTGGTTTTTTGAAAGGATCAACAAAATTGATAGACCGCTAGCAAGACTAATAAAGAAAAAAAGAGAGAAGAATCAAATAGACACAATAAAAAATGATAAAGGGGATATCACCACCGATCCCACAGAAATACAAACTACCATCAGAGAATACTACAAACACCTCTATGCAAATAAACTAGAAAATCTAGAAGAAATGGATACATTCCTCGACTCATACACTCTCCCAAGACTAAACCAGGAAGAAGTTGAATCTCTGAATAGACCAATAACAGGAGCTGAAATTGTGGCAATAATCAATAGTTTACCAACCAAAAAGAGTCCAGGACCAGATGTATTCACAGCCGAATTCTACCAGAGGTACAAGGAGGAACTGGTACCATTGCTTCTGAAACTATTCCAATCAATAGAAAAAGAGGGAATCCTCCCTAACTCATTTTATGAGGCCAGCATCATTCTGATACCAAAGCCGGGCAGAGACACAACCAAAAAAGAGAATTTTAGACCAATATCCTTGATGAACATTGATGCAAAAATCCTCAATAAAATACTGGCAAACCGAATCCAGCAGCACATCAAAAAGCTTATCCACCATGATCAAGTGGGTTTCATCCCTGGGATGCAAGGCTGGTTCAATATACGCAAATCAATAAATGTAATCCAGCATATAAACAGAGCCAAAGACAAAAAACACATGATTATCTCAATAGATGCAGAAAAAGCCTTTGACAAAATTCAACAACCCTTCATGCTAAAAACTCTCAATAAATTAGGTATTGATGGGACGTATTTCAAAATAATAAGAGCTATCTATGACAAACCCACAGCCAATATCATACTGAATGGGCAAAAACTGGAAGCATTCCCTTTGAAAACGGGCACAAGACAGGGATGCCCTCTCTCACCGCTCCTATTCAACATAGTGTTGGAAGTTCTGGCCAGGGCAATCAGGCAGGAGAAGGAAATAAAGGGTATTCAATTAGGAAAAGAGGAAGTCAAATTGTCCCTGTTTGCAGACGACATGATTGTTTATCTAGAAAACCCCATTGTCTCAGCCCAAAATCTCCTTAAGCTGATAAGCAACTTCAGCAAAGTCTCAGGATACAAAATCAATGTACAAAAATCACAAGCATTCTTATACACCAACAACACACAAACAGAGAGCCAAATCATGAGTGAACTCCCATTCACAATTGCTTCAAAGAGAATAAAATACCTAGGAATCCAACTTACAAGGGATGTGAAGGACCTCTTCAAGGAGAACTACAAACCACTGCTCAATGAAATAAAAGAGGATACAAACAAATGGAAGAACATTCCATGCTCATGGGTAGGAAGAATCAATATCGTGAAAATGGCCATACTGCCCAAGGTCATTTACAGATTCAATGCCATCCCCATCAAGCTACCAATGACTTTCTTCACAGAATTGGAAAAAACTACTTTAAAGTTCATATGGAACCAAAAAAGAGCCCGCATTGCCAAGTCAATCCTAAGCCAAAAGAACAAAGCTGGAGGCATCACACTACCTGACTTCAAACTATACTACAAGGCTACAGTAACCAAAACAGCATGGTACTGGTACCAAAACAGAGATATAGATCAATGGAACAGAACAGAGCCCTCAGAAATAACGCCGCATACCTACAACTATCTGATCTTTGACAAACCTGAGAAAAACAAGCAATGGGGAAAGGATTCCCTATTTAATAAATGGTGCTGGGAAAACTGGCTAGCCATATGTAGAAAGCTGAAACTGGATCCCTTCCTTACACCTTATACAAAAATCAATTCAAGATGGATTAAAGATTTAAACGTTAGACCTAAAACCATAAAAACCCTAGAAGAAAACCTAGGCATTACCATTCAGGACATAGGCGTGGGCAAGGACTTCATGTCCAAAACACCAAAAGCAATGGCAACAAAAGACAAAATTGACAAATGGGATCTAATTAAACTAAAGAGCTTCTGCACAGCAAAAGAAACTACGATCAGAGTGAACAGGCAACCTACAACATGGGAGAAAATTTTCGCAACCTACTCATCTGACAAAGGGCTAATATCCAGAATCTACAATGAACTCAAACAAATTTACAAGAAAAAAAAAACAACCCCATCAAAAAGTGGGCGAAGGATATGAACAGACACTTCTCAAAAGAAGACATTTATGCAGCCAAAAAACACATGAAAAAATGCTCATCATCACTGGCCATCAGAGAAATGCAAATCAAAACCACTATGAGATATCATCTCACACCAGTTAGAATGGCAATCATTAAAAAGTCAGGAAACAACAGGTGCTGGAGAGGATGTGGAGAAATAGGAACACTTTTACACTGTTGGTGGGACTGTAAACTAGTTCAACCATTGTGGAAGTCAGTGTGGCGATTCCTCAGGGATCTAGAACTAGAAATACCATTTGACCCAGCCATCCCATTACTGGGTATATACCCAAAGGACTATAAATCATGCTGCTATAAAGACACATGCACACGTATGTTTATTGCGGCATTATTCACAATAGCAAAGACTTGGAACCAACCCAAATGTCCAACAATGATAGACTGGATTAAGAAAATGTGGCACATATACACCATGGAATACTATGCAGCCATAAAAAATGATGAGTTCATGTCCTTTGTAGGGACATGGATGAAATTGGAAACCATCATTCTCAGTAAACTATCGCAAGAACAAAAAACCAAACACCGCATATTCTCACTCATAGGTGGGAATTGAACAATGAGATCACATGGACACAGGAAGGGGAATATCACACTCTGGGGACTGTTGTGGGGTGGGGGGAGGGGGGAGGGATAGCATTGGGAGATATACCTAATGCTAGATGACGAGTTAGTGGGTGCAGCGCACCAGCATGGCACATGTATACATATGTAACTAACCTGCACAATGAGCACATGTACCCTAAAACTTAAAGTATAATAAAAAAAAAATAAATAAATAAATAAAAAAAATAAAAAAAAAAGAATTTTCATCCCAGAATTTCATATCCAGCCAAACTAAGCTTCATAAGTGAAGGAGAAATAAAATACTTTACAGACAAGCAAATACTGAGAGATTTTGTCACCACCAGGCCTGCCCTAAAAGACCTCCTGAAGGAAGCGCTAAACACAGAAAGGAACAACCGGTACCAGCCACTGCAAAATCATACCAAAATGTAAAGACCATCTAGACTAGGAAGAAACCGCATCAACTAATGAGCAAAATAACCAGCTAACATCATAATGACAGGATCAAATTCACACATAACAATATTAACTTTAAATGTAAATGGACTAAAGGCTCCAATTAAAAGACACAGACTGGCAAATTGGATAAAGAGTCAAGACCCATCAGTGTGCTGTATTCAGGAAACCCATCTCACTTGCAGAGACATACATAGGCTCAAAATAAAAGGATGGAGGAAGATCTACCAAGCAAATGGAAAACAAAAAAAGGCAGAGGTTGCAATCCTAGTCTCTGATAAAACAGACTTTAAACCAACAAAGATCAAAAGAGACAAAAAAGGCCATTACATAATGGTAAAGGGATCAATTCAACAAGAAGAGCTAACTATCCTAAATATATATGCACCCAATACAGGAGCACCCAGATTCATAAAGCAAGTCCTGAGTGACCAACAAAGAGACTTAGACTCCCACACATTAATAATGGGAGACTTTAACACCCCACTGTCAACATTAGACAGATCAACGAGACAGAAAGTCAACAAGGATACCCAGGAATTGAACTCAGCTCTGCACCAAGCCGACCTAATAGACATCTACAGAACTCTCCACCCCAAATCAAGAGAATATATATTTTTTCAGCACCACACCACACCTACTCCAAAATTGACCACATAGTTGGAAGTAAAGCTCTCCTCAGCAAATGTAAAAGAACAGAAATTATAACAAACTATCTCTCAGACCACAGTGCAATCAAACTAGAACCCAGGATTAAGAATCTCACTCAAAATCGCTCAACTACATGGAAACTGAACAACCTGCTCCTGAATGACTACGGGGTACATAACGAAATGAAGGCAGAAATAAAGATATTCTTTGAAACCAATGAGAACAAAGACACTACATACCAGAATCTCTGGGACACACTCAAAGCAATGTGTAGAGGGAAATTTATAGCACTAAATGCCCACAAGAGAAAGCAGGAAAGATCCAAAATTGACACACTCACATCACAATTAAAAGAACCAGAAAAGCAAGAGCAAACACATTCAAAAGCTAGCAGAAGGCAAGAAATAACTAAAATCAGAGCAGAACTGAAGGAGATAGAGACACAAAAAAAACCCTTCAAAAAATTAATGAATCCAGGAGCTGGTTTTTTGAAAGGATCAACAAAATTGATAGACAGCTAGCAAGACTAATAAAGAAAAAAAGAGAGAAGAATCAAATAGACGCAATAAAAAATGATAAAGGGGATATCACCACCGATCCCACAGAAATACAAACTACCATCAGAGAATACTACAAACACCTCTATGCAAATAAACTAGAAAATCTAGAAGAAATGGATAAATTCCTTGACACATACACTCTCCCAAGACTAAACCTGGAAGAAGTTGAATCTCTGAATAGACCAATAACAGGCTCTGAAATTGTGGCAATGATCAATAGCTTACCAACCAAAAAGAGTCCAGGACCAGATGGATTCACAGCCGAATTCTACCAGAGGTACAAGGAGGAACTGGTACCATTCCTTCTGAAACTATTCCAATGAATAGAAAAAGAGGGAATCCTCCCTAACTCATTTTATGAGGCCAGCATCATCCTGATACCAAAGCCAGGCAGAGACACAACCAAAAAAGAGAATTTTAGACCAATATCCTTCATGAACATTGATGCAAAAATCCTCAATAAAATACTGGCAAACCGAATCCAGCGGCACATCAAAAAGCTTATCCACCATGACCAAGTGGGCTTCATCCCTGGGATGTAAGGCTGGTTCAATATATGCAAATCAATAAATGTAATCCAGCATATAAACAGAACCAAAGACAAAAACCACATGATTATCTCAATAGATGCAGAAAAGGCCTTTGACAAAATCCAACAACACTTCAAGCTAAAAACTCTCAATAAATTAGGTATTGATGGGACATATCTCAAAATAATAAGAGCTATCTATGACAAATCCACAGCCAATATCATACTGAATGGGCAAAAACTGGAAGCATTCCCTTTGAAAACTGGCACAAGACAGGGATGCCCTCTCTCACCACTCCTATTCAACATAGTGTTGGAAGTTCTGGCCAGGGAAATTAGGCAGGAGAAGGAAATAAAGGGTATTCAATTAGCAAAAGAGGAAGTCAAATTGTCCCTGTTTGCAGATGACATGATTGTATATCTAGAAAACCCCATTGTCTCAGCCCAAAATCTCCTTAAGCTGATAAGCAACTTCAGCAAAGTCTCAGGATACAAAATCAATGTACAAAAATCACAAGCATTCTTATACACCAACAACACACAAACAGAGAGCCAAATCATGAGTGAACTCCCATTCACAATTGCTTCAAAGAGAATAAAATACCTAGGAATCCAACTTACAATGGACGTGAAGGACCTCTTCAAGGAGAACTACAAAACACTGCTCAATGAAATAAAAGAGGATACAAACAAATGGAAGAACATTCCATGCTCATGGGTTGGAAGAATCAATATCGTGAAAATGGCCATACTGCCCAAGGTCATTTACAGATTCAATGCCATCCCCATCAAGCTACCAATGACTTTCTTCACAGAATTGGAAAAAACTACTTTAAAGTTCATATGGAACCAAAAAAGAGCCCGCATTGCCAAGTCAATCCTAAGCCAAAAGAACGAAGCTGGAGGCATCACACTACCTGACTTCAAACTATACTACAAGGCTACAGTAACCAAAACAGCATGGTACTGGTACCAAAACAGAGATATAGATCAATGGAACAGAACAGAGCCCTCAGAAATAACGCCACATATCTACAACTATCTGATCTTTGACAAACCTGAGAAAAACAAGCATTGGGGAAAGGATTCCCTATTTAATAAATGGTTCTGGGAAAACTGGCTAGCCATATGTAGAAAGCTGAAACTGGATCCCTTCCTTACAACTTATACAAAAATCAATTCAAGATGGATTAAAGACTTAAACGTTAGACCTAAAACCATAAAAACCCTAGAAGAAAACCTAGGCATTACCATTCAGGACATAGGCATGGGCAAGGACTTCATGTCTAAAACACCAAAAGCAATGGCAACAAAAGCCAAAGTTGACAAATGCGATCTAATTAAACTAAAGAGCTTCTTCACAGCAAAAGAAACTACCATCAGAGTGAACAGGCAACCTACAAAATGGGAGAAAATTTTCACAACCTACTCATCTGACAAAGGGCTAATATCCAGAATCTACAAAGAACTCAAACAAATTTACAAGAAAAAAACAAACAACCCCATCAAAAAGTGGGCGAAGGACATGAACAGACACTTCTCAAAAGAAGACATTTATGCAGCGAAGAAAACACATGAAAAAATGCTCACCATCACTGGCCATCAGAGAAATGCAAATCAAAACCACAATGAGATACCATCTCACACCAGTTAGAATGGCAATCATTAAAAAGTCAGGAAACAACAGGTGCTGGAGAGGATGTGGAGAAATAGGAACACTTTTACACTGTTGGTGGGACTGTAAACTAGTTCAACCATTGTGGAAGTCAGTGTGGCGATTCCTCAGGGATCTAGAACTAGAAATACCATTTGACCCAGCCATCCCATTACTGGGTATATACCCAAAGGACTATAAATCATGCTGCTATAAAGACACATGCACACGTATGTTTACTGCAGCATTATTCACAATAGCAAAGACTTGGAACCAACCCAAATGTCCAATAATGATAGACTGGATTAAGAAAATGTGGCACATATACACCATGGAATACTATGCAGCCATAAAAAATGATGAGTTCATGTCCTTCGTAGGGACATGGATGAAATTGGAAATCGTCATTCTCAGTAAACTGTTGCAAGAACAAAAAACCAAACACCGCATATTCTCACTCATAGGTGGGAATTGAACAATGAGAACACATGGACACAGGAAGGGGAATATCACACTCTGGGGACTGTTGTGGGGTGGGGGGAGGGGGGAGGGATAGCATTGGGAGATATACCTAATGCTAGATGATGAGTTAGTGGGTGCAGTGCACCAGTATGGCACATGTATACCTATGTAACTAACCTGCACATTGTGCACATGTACCCTAAAACTTAAAGTATAATAATAATAATAATAAAAGAAATCTATTGAATATATATCAGGCTTTTTAGAAATGCTGACTCCCCTATTCTAAAAATGGCTCTGCATTCTCTGGCATCTTCCCATTAATGACTAACATTTTGCTTCTTAATTTCTACAAGGAAATATACATGGTGGCTCTAGAGCACCAGCATCAAAATCACTCTGAAATTTGACCCTAGAGGGAGAGGCCAGCAAAGGTAGACTGTCTTCCAAAGGGTAATGCACTAATCACTTCTTATTTTATGGTTATTATTATTTTCCTAAACTAGGTTATATAAGAAAAAGAAAAATAAGATTTTTATATTAATATGAAATTACTCTAATATGCTTTTATGCATCAGTAAAGTTCTGGGGCTATATCGTTACCTCTGGCTTGTAAGCTCCTTCAGCTTCTTTGAACCAGAAAGTCACAGAAAGATTTCTGTGTTGGTTCCCAGAGAGAAAGGTAGTAAGGCCTAGGAAGGACCATGGTCAAAAAGCGTGCTCTCAGGACACACTGAAAAACAAATTCTAGTGGTTAGATCCATTCTCCTGCTCAGGTGCAGTTTTACTGGTGTATGGTCCTCAGCGTGGTCAAGGGTCAAGAGAAATGGGAATCTGGGAGTTGGTGCTTGACAAAGTCATCTCTCACCTGATTTAGTTTGTAATACCAAATAATCATTTACAAAAAATTATTTGAATGCTTTCAATTCATTCTGAGTGACAATATATTTGCATAGATAGGTCTTTTTGTGCAACATTTACAAATGTTGCTGTAATGGGGTTTTGGAAAAGAAGTGCTACTTTTCATTACATAAAGGTTAATACCTTCATTAATAAAGGTTAGTGCCATGTCTCAAATTTTTTCTGATAAACCATGCCTAAAAGTGAACTAAAGTAGGCAGTAAAGTTAAACCATCTTTTGCCTCCTGGGACCTAAACATCAATTTTCTGGTACCTCATATTTATTGGTGAAATTACATTAAGTGGCAAAATGTTTGCTTTCTTGGCTTTCACTTGCTTCCTACAATGTAGTGCTGAAGTACTAGATCACTTAGCCTGCTTTCTTCCTTCTACCAAATCCATTTCTAAGTGTTTCTGGCAGGACTGAAAGGATGTAGCAGAGATGATTACTTTCATGCGAGTCCGTGTTAAGAGACCACCAAAAAGGCTTTGTGTGAGCAATAAAGCTTTTAATCACCTGGGTGCAGGTGGGCTGAGTCTGAAAAGAGTCAGCGAAGGGAGATAAGGGTGGGGCCATTTTATAGGATTTGGGTAAAGGAAAATTACAGTCAAGGGGGGTTGTTCTCTGGCGGGCAGAGTGGGCGTCACAAGGTGCTCAGTAGGGGAGCTTTTGAGCCAGGATGAGCCAGGAGAAGGCATTTCACAAGAAAATGTCATCAGTTAAGGCAGGAACACGTCATTTTCACTTCTTTTGTGGTGGAATGTCATCAGTTAAGGCAGAAACGGGCCATCTGGATGTGTATGTGCAGGTCACAGGGATATGATGGTTTAGCTTGGGCTCAGAGGCCTGACATTCCTGTCTTCTTATATTAATAAGAAAAATAAAATGAAATAGCGGTAAAGTGTTGGGATGGTGAAAATTTTGGGGGGTGGTATGGAGAGATAATGGGCGATGTTTCTCAGGGCTGCTTCGAGAGGGATTAGGGGCGGCATGGGAACCTAGAGTGGGAGAGATTAAGCTGAAGGAAGATTTTGTGGTAAGGGGTGATATTGTGGGGTTGTTAGAAGAAATATTTCTTGTGTAGAATTATTGGTGATGGCCTGGATATGGTTTTGTATGAACTGAAAAACTAAATGGAATAAGAGAAGGAGAAAAACAGGTATAAAAGGCCTAAGAATTGGGAGGACCCAGGACACCTGATTAGAGAGTGCCTAAGGAGATTCATCATAGTCCTGCCAGCAAAGATTATTTATTTACTTCAAGAGTTTAGAGTGGCAGTTTTGGGATAGCACCAGGAGATATCAGCTGTGATGGCTTAGAGAAACAGTGTAAACCGGCAGTGTAAACAAAAGCAGGGCATGTATGAGTAGTTGAGAACGGTGAATAGGAGTATGACTAGACAGAAGATAGTAGGGATGGCAACTTTTTTGGGGGCACAGTCTAAGTTGCTCTGGTGTCTGGAATGAGACTGGGGCCTAATAAAAAGGAGTGTCTATACAGGAGCTTAAATGGGCTGTACCTTGTAGCATTCTGAGGACAGCTCTGACTTCTGAGAACGGAAAGTGGTAAAAGTATTGTCCAGTCTTTTTTAAGTTGGTGGCTGAGCTTGGTGAGGTGTGTTTTTAAGACTATTAGTCTGTTCTACTTTTCCTGAAGACTGAGGACTGTAAGGGATATAAAGGTTTCACTGAATACTAAGAGCCTGAAAAAATGCTTGGCTGATTTGACTAATAAAGGCTGGTCTGTTATCAGACTGTATAGAGGTGGGAAGGCTAAACTGAGGAATTATGTCTGACAGAAGGGAAGAAATGACTGCGGTAGCCTTCTCAGACCCTGTAGGAAAGGCCTCTCCTTATCCAGTGAAAGTGTCTACCCAGACTAAGAGGTATTTTAATTATGTCTCGGGGCATGTTGAGTAAAGCTAATTTGCCAGTCCTGGGTGGGGGCAAATCCTTGAGCTTGATGTGTAGGGAAGGGAGGGGCCCTGAATAATCCCTGAGGAGCAGTAGAAGAGCAGATGGAACACTGAGAAGTTATTTCCTTGAGGATAGATTTCCCTGATGGAAAGGAAATGAGAGGTTCTAAGAGGCAGGCTAGTGGCTTGTACTATAGTATAACCTGCCTTTGTTGGTGTGTGGCGATTAGGCCTGGTGGAACTGCCATCAATAAATCAAGTGTGATCAGGGTGAGGAACAGGAAAGAAGGAAATATGGGGAAATGGGGTGAATGTCAGGTGGATCAGAGAGATACAGTCATGGGGGTCAGGTGTGGTATCAGGAATAATGTGGGAGGCCGGATTGAAGTCCGGGCCAGGAATAATGGTAATTGTGGGACTTAACAAAGAGTGAGTACAGCTGAAGGAGCCGGGGAGCAGAAAGTATATGCGTCAGGTATGAGGAAGAAAATAGATTTTGGAAGTTATGAGAAATGTAGAGAGTGAGTTGAGCATAGTTTGTGATTTTTAGGGCCTCTAAAAGTATTAAAGCAGTGGCAGCCGCTGCACACAGACATGAGGGCTAGGCTAAAACAGTAAAGTCAAGTCTTTTGGACAGAAAGGCTACAGGGTGCAGTCCTGGCTCTTGTTTAAGAATTCTGACCGCACTAACCATGCCTAGGAAGGAAAGGAGTTATTTTGTAAGGGATTGAGGTTTGGGAGATTAATCGGACACAATCAGCAGGGAGAGCACGTGTGTTTTTATGAGAATTATGCCGAGATAGGTAACAGATGAGGATGAAATTTGGGCTTGTCTGAAGTAATGGGGGCTGTCTGTGAAGCCTTGCGGCAGTACAATCCAGGTAATTTGCTGAGCCTAATGGGTGTCAGGGTCAGTCTAAGTGAAAGCAAAGAGAGGCTGGGATGAAGGGTGCAAAGGAATAGTAAAGAAAGCATGTTTGAGATCCAGAACAGAATAATGGGTTGTAGAGGCAGGTATTGAGGATAGGAGAGTATATGGGTTTGGCACCACGGGGTGGATAGGCAAAACAATTTGGTTGATAAGTCGCAGATTCTGAACTAACCTGTAAGCCTTGTCTGGTTTCAGGACAGGTAAAATGGGGGAATGGTAAGAAGAGTATATAGGCTTTAAAAGGCCATGCTGTAACAGGCGACTGATAACAGGTTTTAATCCTTTTAAAGCATGCTATGTGATGGGATATTGGCATTGAGTGGGGTAAGGGTGATTAGGTTTTAATGGGATGGTAATGGGCATGTGATCGGTTGCCAGGGAAGGAGTAGAGATGTCCCATACTTGTGGGTTAAGGTGGGGGGATACGAGAGGAAGATGCAAAGGAGGCTTCGGGTTGGGGAGAAGGGTGGCAATGAGATGCAGCTGTAGTCCAGGAATAGTCAGGGAAGCAGATAATTTAGTTAAAATGTCTTGGCCTAATAAGGGAACTGGGCAGGTGGAGATAACTAAAAAAGAGTGCATAAAAGAATGTTTTCTAAGTTGACACCAGAGTTGTGGAGTTTTAAGAGGTTTAGAAGCCTGGCCATCTATACCCACAACAGTTATGGAGGCAAGGGAAACAGGCCCTTGAAAAGAAGGTAATGTGGAGTGGGTAGCCTCCATATTGACTAAGAAGGGGACGGACTTACCCTCCACTGTGAGAGTTATCTAGAGCATCTGTGATGGTCCTGTAGGCTTCTGAGGCGATCAGGCAGTGTCAGTCTTCAGCTGCTAAGCTGAGAAGATCTGGGAAGGAGTCAGAGAGCCTTAGGCCAGAGTTCCAGGGGCTCTGGAAGTGGCTGCCAGGTGAGTTGAACAGTCCGATTTTCAGTGGAGTCCCACACAGATGGGACGCAGCTTAGGAAGAATCCTGAGCTGTGGGCATTCCTTGGCCCAGTGGCCAGATTTCTGGCACTTGTAGCAAGCTCCTGGGGGAAGAGGTTCTGGAGGAACCCCTGGCAGCTGCGGTTCAGGCGTTTGGAGTTCTTATGTGCCGGAGATGTGGCTGGGGTTTGTCTCACAGTGGAGGCAAGGAATTGCAACTCAGAAATACATTGCTACTTGGCTGCCTCTACTCTATTATTGTACACCTTGAAGGTGAGGTTAATTAAGTCCTCTTGTGGGGTTTGAGGGCTGGAATTTAATTTTTGGAGCTTTATTTCATGTCGGGAGCAGATTGGGTAATAAAATAAAATGCATATTGAGAATAAGACGGCCTTCTGACCTTTCAGGGTCTAGGGCTGTAAAGCGTCTCAGGGTTGCTGCCAAATGAGCCATTAACTGGGCTGGGTTTTTATATGTGATGAAAAAGAGCCTAAATGCTAACTGATTTTGGGAGAGGTCAAAGACTATGCCTTTAGCTCCAGCCACCTTTTTAGGAGGAAATTGCTGGGCAGGTGGGGGAAGGCTAGTTGCAGAACAAAACTGTAAGCTGGACCCGGTGTGAGGAGGGGAGGTGATAAAAGGATTATAGGGTGGGGGAGCAGAGGCTGAGGAAGAATTGGGACCTGGCTTAGCCTGGCGAGGAGGGGAGAGGTCAGATGGGTCTGTAGAAAAGGAAGATTAGAAAGACTGAGCGAAGCGTGGGGTTGGGACTGAGGGGACAGGTGGGAGGGAAAGGAGGATCTGGGATGAGTCGCATTGGGAACAGGGTCTAGGGAGGGAACAATGTATAAAAGAATGCCTGGATGTCAGGCACCTCAGACCGTTTGCCCATTTTATGACAAGAATTATTTAGATCTTGTAGCATGGAAAAATTGAAAGTGCCGTTTTCTGGCTATTTGGAACCACTGTTGAGTTTATATTGGGGTCAAGCAGCATTGCAGAAGAAGATAAGGCATTTAGGTTTTAGGTCAGGCGTGAGTTGAAGAGGTTTTAAGTTCTTGAGAACACAGGCTAAGGGAGAAGAAGGAGGAATGGAGGGTGGAAGGTTGTCCATAGTGAAGGAGGTAAGCCCAGAGAAAAGAGAGAGTAGAGACATGGAGGGAAGGGGTTCATGGGTTCTTACCTTCCAGGAAAGCGGGAAAGGGGTCAGGGTGCAGAAATAAGGGGTTGGGACACAGAGATAAGAGGTCGGGGCATGGAAATAAGGGATTGGGGGTTCTTGCCCCCTAGAAAATTGGGACTTGCCACTAAGAGTGAAGGAGAAGGGGTTGAGGGGTTCTTGCCCCTGCCCCAGAAAAGTGGAGAAGGGGTAGAGACATGGAGAGAAGGGGTTGGGGTACTTGGCCCTCCCCCAGAAAAGCAGGACTTGCCACTAAGGGTGAAGGACCAAGGCAGGCATCCCTGCATGGTCTGACACCTCTGAAACCTGGGTGAATAATCAGAGAGGTGTCCCTGCAATGATTAAACACCAAAGGAAGGCTTCCTTCCCTAGTCCATGACCAGCTCCGGAGTTTTGGGTCCACGGATAAAACGTGTCTCCTTTGTCTCTACCAGAAAATGAAAGGAATTGAAATTAAGAGAAGGGAGAGATTGAAGTGTGGCACCAAGATTGAAAGGAGAAAGAGGTTGAGGGATAGTGAGGGAGGTTGGAGAAGAGAGTAAACAGAGGCCGCTTACCTGATTTAAAATTAGTGAGATGTTCCTTGGGCTGGTGGGTCTGAGGACCCCAGGTCGTAGGTGGATCTTTTTCATGGAACAAGGAGCAGGAGGACAGGGGATTGATCTCCCAAGGGAGGTCCCCCGATCCGAGTCACGGCACCAAATTTCATGTGCGGCCATGTTAAGAGACCACCAAACAGGCTTTGTTTGAGCAATAAAGCTTTTAATCATCTGGGTGCAGGTGGGCTGAGTCTGAAAAGAGAGTCAGCAAAGGGATATAAGGGTGGGGCCGTTTTATAGGATTTGGGTAGATAAAGGGAAATTACAGTCAAAGGGGGGTTGTTCTCTGGAGGGCAGAGTGGGGGTCACAAGGTGCTCAGTAGGGGAGCTTTTGAGCCAGGATGAGCCAGGAGAAGGAATTTCACAAGACAATGTCATCAGTTAAGGCAGGAACAGGCCATTTTCACTTCTTTTGTGGTGGAATGTCATCAGTTAAGGCAGGAATCGGCCATCTGGATGTGTATATGAAGGTCACAGGTGTATGATGGCTTAGCTTGGGCTCAGAGGCCTGACAATTACTAATGTGTTAGATTATTAAAAATTAAGTCCCGCAGAGTCTCTTTTACATTCATTTTCTAGGAGGATAGTCCAAGGCACCTGATTTACTTTCTGACCATCTTATCCTTGAATTGCCTCATTCTAAAGTTTTATCGCACAGTCTAGGAGTTTTAACAATGATATAAATTACTGACTGTAAACAAAGAACCAGTTTTACAAGGATCAGCTGACTGAATCTTGGAATAAATTAGACTCAATGTTAAAGACACGTGATAGCTGACAACCAAGGACTAAGCATTCAGTCTCTGCATCACATATACTGTATCTTCACCAAAGGTAATTTCATCATGGTAATTGGCCTGGGCTGAGTAAAGAGATTTAAAAACAGATGGATAAAAACCATAATAAAAGCAAAAATGAATTACAAAGCTGCCCTAAACATAAACATCTGGAATTCAGCCCTTTTGTTATGCCCTAGGGAAGGTAGAAGATCCCAGGATACGCATAACAAAGATGTTTAATATTCTCCTCCTATAGTAGAAATCATCAAACAACCTCTAGTTCATGTTCTGACATTAATTGGGTGACCCTGTGGGAAGTTACTTAAGCTTAAGACTCCAGCCTGTCTATTTTGTTGCAAAATTAGTGGATTATACCATTTCTTCATCACCTTACAGCTATAAAACTGCAAATTTCAGGCAATGGTTACACTAAAAGCCCAGACATAACCACGATGCAATCTATCCATATAACAAAACTATACTTGTACTCCTTAAATGTGCACAAATTTTAATAAAAAATAAATACAACATTACAAATTGACAGAATAATTCATTATGAGGCATGTAAAATAGAAACTTTGTTTTGTTCATTGCTGAATTTCAGCACCCAGAATAGTGCCCAGCACATAGTAGATTCTCCCACAACTATTTCTTGAATTTAGGCATCAAATAAGTGTTTATTGTGATGAATGTGTTGTGAATATGTACTGAAAAAATTTATTTATATTGTGAATATACTGCAATGACTATATTGTGAAAAATGTTTGAAAACTCCCAGAGTACCGTGAACTAAACTCCATGGTATTAAAAACAAGTTAAATGAATAAGGACAATGTTCTCAACATTTTTTACTCCATAATGGGCCAGAAATTAACATATGACCCACCACTTGCAGTGTAACAGGCCAAGATCAATGAAAATGGATGAAAGTTGGGGAAAAGCTAAACTTTTTTTTTAAGTGTTTGAATCTTTTGGACAAATGTTGCCCAGACATGTGTCAACCTAAAATAATTGAAAGGGTCAAAATCTAATTTAAAGAGTTTATTCAAGTGCAAAGTGTGAGGATGGACCACCTAGAAACACCAACTCCAAAGGAATGGGGTGAACATTCTGAAGTAGGGAAGTTAAGATTCCATTTAGATAGGCAGGGACAGGTGTTTTAGCAGGATTACATTTTTCATACAAAGTTGGCACATAGTTACAGCAATTCTATTGATTATAGGCAGTTTCTTTTTGGGAAGGGTACATTAAACATAGACCTTTTATAGAGGATATAGTAGTCCTGGGTTTTCTGCCATCTGGTCTAGCAAAGTAGGACAACAAACGAGAAGTTAATCTTTAGCAAGAGTCATTCATAAAAAGATGAGAGGTTTTTGTCCCTGACATCATTTAATTCTCTCTAGTCATTGTGAACAAGAAAAATACAAAAGTAAGCTTATCAATAATTTGATAACAGAAATGGTAACCATATGTGGCTCAGATCACAGTCACATCTCTCTCAGGGCTTAAAGCATTTTTGGCAGGGGTGGGGATTCTAACAGCTTTTAAATTTTATTTATTTTTACACATTGAAATGAACACGTTTTGAGATAGATATTCAGGCATCTAAACTGCAAAGGAATTTTACCGTAGCTTTGGGAATATCTATTTGACTCCTATTGCCCACTTGCCTCATATGTGTATTCCAATCTGAAACTAGGAATACGATGATGTAGGAGAAATATGTAACCACAGTAGGTTCATTGCCTGATGTCCACAGCAAGTCAGTGTGCTGAGAAACTGGGTTGCAGCAGACAGAGGTTTAATCCTAGGGACTCTGAATGAGGAGACAGGAGGAAACTTCAAAACCATCTCCCCAAGGAGTTTGGGTCTAGGGTTGTTAAGGGTTTTGGAGCTGGCTGAAGTGTAGCTATCATTGATTGGTCAGAGTACAGGGTGAAGTCGTAAGACAGAAAGATGAAGACCCTGCATTCTCATGCTGATTCAGTTCCTCTGTGGGGGTCTTCAAACTGGTTGGTGTCAGCTGTTCTGCTGGAATTCAGGATCTAAGAAACATCTTAAGTAATTCATAAAGAAATGTTTTATGTTACAAGGAAGTGGACCAAAGTGCAGCCTGATTAATGCTTAATTATAACTATATTTCCATCCAGGATTCTAGTTAACCCTGTGAGGATAGTTTCAAAAACATCTTGTTCAAGCTGGCAGAATGAGCTAATTGTTGGCTAAATGAGTTCATCTTTTGAGTGAAATAACTTATACTTGTCTATCTAAATGTTAGAAAATGCATCCCAAATGTTGGTTTCAGTAGAATTAATACCAAACTTCAGTTGCTGACAATAAATAAATCATACATTCACCTTCCACTTAGAGCCATTCCTTATTTGTAATTATAAAATGTCATGTGTATAAAAGAGACAATTTAGAAAAGAAGGTGGTAGAAATGATGCAAGAGGGGAAAGTAGAATGTCAATGTGAGAAAACCTTCATAGAGATTAGAAAGGCAAATGAAGAGACAGAAAATAATAGTCATTGTTGAATACCTACTATGTGCAATAAATTACATAATTCTCATTATCATTAAATAATAGATATCATCACCATCTTATAGGTGAGAGAGTTGAGGCTCAGAGAAAGTAACTTGCCTAAGGGCAGACAGTAAGTCAAAATTTAAACTAAGTTTTTTTGATTCCATTGTCCACACTGTCAGGTATATCCAACTTCTAAGAGAGAAATTTTGAGATATTAGTGATATATTCACAATGCCTTTTTGATGAGAAACATTGAATTTGAGTTTGATTTACATTTTACAGTCAGGGCTGATCATTGGTCTATTTTATTACATATACTACATTTATGAGGCCTTAAGTCAAAATGTGCTTAAGTTTCCATATATCTCAGTATCTCAGAGCAGACAAAACTTTCAAGAGTGAATCCCATTTTTTAGAGCTGAGTTGAAAATGTGCCTTCTAATTCCTTTCTCTACCTTTTAAATCACATTAATCACAATATTAAATCCATACTTCTGAGAGGTAATAAGCTCTCTCACAACACAGCGACACAGCTTGCCTACATATATCTCACGTTTTAGAAATAAAAATTAACTACATTCTTTTGAAGAACCCATGGTTTTTTATTTCTAATTTGTCTTCTTTCATTTTGCTTCCTTCCAACTGAATTGAGGTCCCTGGACTTTTCAAATGATTTTTTCTGTATTTTTTGCATGCCCAAATATCTTTCCATGACCCCTCTTACCTCCCTCTGTATTCCCTACGTCCCTCCACCTTTCTCACTCAGGGGCGGCACCCCAGCCTTCATGCCTTTCCTCCAGAGCACACATGCCTATGGCTTTTATATGTATTGCTTAATTTTAGCTTTTTCCTGGAATGCTTTTCTCTCTCCTACCAGATATTGTAGCTACGTGACTAATTCCCTCACTGCCTTTAAGAATTTTCTCAGCTGGGCGCGGTGGCTCACGCCTGTAATCCCAACACTTTGGGAGGCCGAGGCGGGTGGATCACGAGATCAGGAGATCGAGACCATCCTGGCTAACACGGTGAAACCCCTTCTCTACTTAAAAACAAAAAAATTAGCCAGGCGTGGTGGCGGGCTTCTGTAGTCCTAGCTACTCGGGAGGCTGAGGCAGGAGAATGGCGTAAACCTGGGAGCTTGCGGTGAGCCGAGATCGCGCCACTGCACTCCAGCCTGGGCGACAGAGCCAGACTCCGTCTCAAAAAAAAAAAAAAAAAAGAATTTTCTCAAATGGAAACTGCTCAATAGAATTTCACTAAAAACCATACTTACTTTTATCAACAGCTTCCCATACTCCCTAGTTACCATGCTCTGCTTTTTTCAAGCATTTATTACCTTATAACCCCTAAATAATTTATTCTATTTTGTTTATTGTTTACTGTCTGTCTGCCCCCTCTTCAATGAAAGCTCCATGAGAGCAGCGACCTTGGTTTTCTTTACTGATATACTCTAAAGGCCTAAAACAGTGTCTGATGCATAATAGGCTCTCAAGCATTAGCTCAATGAATAAGCATCTCATTAAGATAAATCCTTAGGGTGAAATGTTTTAGTCAACAAGTAGGCAGATTTTAAATTCAGATGCTTATTAGTAAATTAAAGAATTTATACTTATTATAAAGATAGCCTAAGCCAGGGGTTTCCAATCTTTTGACTTTCCTGGGCCACATTGGAAGAAGAAGAATTTTCTTGTACCACACATAAAATACCCTAACAATAACAATAGCTGATGAGCTAAAAAGAAAAAAAAATTGCAAAAAAACTCAGAATATTTTAAGAAAGTTTACAAATTTGTGCTGGACCGCATTCAAAGCCATTCTGGGCCACATGCAACCTGCAGGCTGCAGACTGGACAAGCTTAACCTAAGCCAATGATTAACTTTAGCCTTAAAATAGAAGTGCTTAAGACACTGCAGCCTTCCTAAAGGACTCACTTCCTCTCAATAGTTACCCCTCCTGTAACCACCAGCCACAGTCAATTATATGTGTATATTTTACCTCAGTAGAAAAAAATTTAACAACAACAACAACAACAAAAAAAAAACACTTCAGACCAAGGAAAAGGTAACGATTACCCCTGACTGAATGTCGATTATTAAAAAGTCAAAAAACAACAGATGCTGGAGAGGATGTGGAGAAATAGGAATGCTTTTACACTGTTGATGAGAATGTAAATTAGTTCAACTACTGTGGAAGATGGTGTGGCAATTCCTCAAGGATCTAGAACCAGAAATACCATTTGACCCAGGAATCCCATTACTGGGTATGTACCCAAACGAATATAAATCATTCTGTTATAAAGATACACACACATATATGTTCATTGCAGCACTATTCACAATAGCAAAGAGATGGAACCAACCCAAATGCCCATCATTTACAGACTGGATAAAGGAAATGTGGTACATATACACCATGGAATACTATGCAGCCATAAAAAGGAATGAGATTATGTCCTTTGCAAGGACATGGATGGAGCTGGAAGCCGTTATCCTCAGCAAACTAACACAGGAACAGAAAACCAAATACCGCATGTTCTAACTTATAAGTGGGAGCTGAATGATGAGAATGCACGGGCACATAGAGGGGAACAACACATACTGGGGCCTGTCAGGCAGTCAGGGGGCACAGGGGGAGGCAGAACAAAGAACCAGTTTTACAAGGAGCAGCTGACTGAATCTTGGAATAAATTAGACTCAATGTTAAAGACATGTGATAGCCCACAACCAAGGACTAAGCATTCACTCTCTGCATCACATATAGTGTATCTTCACCAAAGGTAATTTTATCATGGTAATTGGCCTGGGCTTTTTTTCTTTTTAGGAAGAATAGCTAATGCATGCTGGGCTTAATACCTAGGTGATGGGTTGATCTGTGCAGCAAACCACCATGGCACACGTTTACTTATGTAACAAAACTGCACGTCCTGCACAGGTACCCCAAACTTAAAGAAGAAAAGATTGCCTGTGACTAAATCAGCAGGGGCCTATTTAGAATAGGTAGATAAGGTTGTATTCTGTAAATCATATTAAAAACAGAAACTCCAACCAGATCGTGTTTAAATTTGGCTTTTTTTCTTGTTATTCTTCAATAACAATATATCATGCAGTAATAAGGATTTGATACCATTTACTTACTTAACTGTCTGAGAGTCACCTAGATACAAACCTAGTTCCACGGTTACCAGTGACAGAGCTGACTTTCCGTGAGAACTTGTGGAAGTTGTTTACCCTTTCTCAGCCTTAGTTTTTTAATCTGTAAAATGGAAATAGTGACTGTAGCCTTTGGAGGCCGAGCAGGATTTAATGAAAAAAAATTTACAAATGTACAGACAGAGTTTACAGCATGCAAGGGGGTGAAATACAGTGCCCAGTGTTATTAAAGGCAAGAGTCCCAGCTATCCTTGGCCTAAAGAGGCGAAGAGAGTGAGCAGTTACCAGAGCCCTGAGGGAGAGCTGAGTGAGGCCTCAGTTGGAGGAATGCACCCACCCACTGTAATCTAGCAGGAAGAGAGCTGGCAAATAACTATACTGACATCACTTCCCTCATTCCAATATATTGCCAGTGCCTCCCCTTGCCTGAACCCAGCTAAGCTAGAAGGCAAAGGCATCCATTTGATGTTGTCCATAAAAGTCAGCCTCCTGAAGCACCCAAGCAGGAGTGGAGGGTGGAGTGTAAATCTGAAGGACCAATAATAGGTTTCCATCTTAGTCTACTCATTTTACTCCTCAGCATCTACTCATCATTTATCTGGGTGGAAAAAAAAAATCCATTCCCTAACATAGATGACAAACAAACCATTAGTTACTTCCCTATTACATTATTACAGAATGAAGTCATACTCTTACCTAAAGTATAAAACATTAGCCATCAACAGCTCTCTAAATCTAAGGAGGCAGGAGGAGGCAGAAAAAGCAATAATTAACATAAAATGTAGCTGCTATGATCACTGCTTTTCTAATGAGTTATGAAGCCTGCATTGACAATTATAACTTCCTTTTTCCACCACTAATTTCATGTTTATCTTACATTCTGCAACACACCAGGGTGGAAGGTGTGACCTAAGCCTCAATTTCTGTAGGATCTCAGTCCTTAGGGGGCTACTTTTTGAGTTGCTAGAGCTTTCTATTGACCAGGACTATTGGGCAAGAGAACATTAAAGGACACTCTACAGAATCCCCTGGGTTCAGACATAGCCCTCCTTGCCTTGATCATGAAAAAGAAACCCATGTTTTCCTTGGTATTTGGGCCAAATCATCCTAGTAAATACACCCTAATCAATATGACAGTGCCTGGCCCTTTCTGGGTGTTTTCTCCCAGCCAGTACTGTAACTGCTTCTGGGCCATTGAAGTAAGTGGTAAAGTCAGCAAATTCTGTGGTCATAAACTCATTGCTACACTTTATTTGCTGCAAAGTATGCCCCAAAATGGAGGCAATGTTTTGAAGCATGGTGATGGGCAGAGCACTCTGTAAACCCATGGCTGGTAGTGCTGGTAGAAGCACAGTGGGCAGGGAGGCGATTCTTTACCCAGAACATGTGTCTAATCCAATGGGAACAAAGCACTGCCCCTTCCTGTTTAAAGAGGGTCTGTGTAATCAATATACAATTGTTGGGTATCTCTGGGGAATGACACCAAGTCAGGGATCTGCCTTGGTGAGGGAAAATCTATGTTTTGGGCTATGTGGAGCTTCCCACACTGCTGCCATCACCATGTTTGTGCCAGGATCTAATAGCTGAAGAAAGCAATGATGGACAGCCATCTTGCCAATCCAATAGCTGAGGGCCTCCTCCACAGTGGATGCATGTGAGTGGAACACAAACATCTCCCCATTCTGTGCCCACAGTGAGAATTACATCACTTAACCTCTCTCCCTTACCTTCTCACTATCAGACTCCAGCCTTGGAGTTCATCAAAGCTGCCCCTGAGCATTTCTGATTTTGCACTTATTCCAGAATTGGGCATCCAACCACTTCAATTTCTTCCTTTTCCCATTTCCCATGACCAGAGTTTATCTGTGAATGCTGGATGTCAGAATCTCCTTACAGGGATGTGAATTTTGGAGCCACTCCTGGAATCAATTACGTTATCAGACACAATCATGCCGGGTAGCTAAGTCTGTTTAACAGGATCACTCTGACTGCTTATTGAGAATGAATTGCAAAAGACAAGTGCAGAAGCAGAGAGACCAGTTAAGAAGCTATAGAAAATACACACACATACACACACACACAAACACACACATACTAGTCTACTTATAGAAGTTTCAATCATTCATTTACTCATTTTTATCATTTAATAGACTTTTTTTTGAGAATTTATTATGTGCAAAGAACTATAAGTGATATCATATGGACCCTCCACCCCACTGCCCACGCATACCCAAGAACTTGAATAGGGGACACCTAGCAAGTACTGCACAGGCATCTTGCCTTCCAGGGAGACTTGACAAAGGCTACAAATAATCCTCGAATCTTTAATGCTAATCAAAGTAAAGATACCAACAAAAGAGACCAACTTTCTGAGTTGCCACACAATCAGCTTACTGCATTTGATGTTCTCAGAACAGCTGCGTGTTTCCAAAGAAAAACTGTAGTGTTCATAAAAGGATAACTGCATTTCTTAAAAAGACCCAGATAATGTCAGCAATTATTTTTATGGAAAGGGAAGATTTCCATGGAATTCAAGAAAGAACTGCAGTAATTTTCTCTAATAGAAAATATACACAACATTATTCAAACTTTGTTCATCTTAAGATTCCAGGAAAATGAGCTTTGTTTTTAAATACCACTGAGATGATCTGAAGGCCCAAAGATCCTCAATAATCCTGACACTACCCAGGGTTGAGGTTATATAACAAGAATATCTAATCAGAAGGGAAGATCAGAGAAGCATGTGTTAGAGTCACTGGAATTCTTGGCTTTAACAGGTTTCCTGTATTGAAATATCATTCTGGAAAAGCATTGACCTTAGAAACTGTGTATACTCTCGCTTCTCCTGTGATCTTAGGAAAAGGAACAAATCATTTCTATATTTGTCTCCTCCAACTTTGAAGTAAGAGGTTGTGGAAAGGAAATAAATAAGGTTTTGGGAAAAGGTATGGATTTGGAGGTTGCGTACCACCTGTTTCACATCTTGATGCCTTGTTAATGCAATTTCCTTTCCTACCTCTTCTCAACTGGCTCACCCTTATTTCACCCTCAAGACTCCTCTTGTGCACATTTCCAGCAGAAGTCTTCACTGAACACTGAACCACCCTGAATCTCTCTACACCTTGTACATTTCTGTCTTATCACTACCATGAATTGTGTTTGTCTTGCCCAGGACAGTATAAGTCCCCTGATAAAAGGGATTCTGTCTGATTTATCTTTGTGCTCCTAGAAACCAGCCTGATAACCATCAAAGAAAATATCATTTCAGACACTTGTTAAAGCACAGTAAGGCAGACTATTTTCGGGACCAGGAAAATAGACTTAGGGACCACTCCAATGAGGTTTTGCAGTGAGGGAGAGAGATTGTGCTCAACTTCAAATACAAGAAGGAAAAGTGGGAATTTATACCCAAGGAGCCAATTGGTAAGGGGAGAGGTCAGTGGATGGAAGATTACCATGAAGAAATATCAGGGGTATGCAGAGGTCCCGGCTAAAATGACCTAATAGGGTTCTTGCTGAAAGCAGGCTATGGTAATCAGACCTCATCTGCAGGATGATGGAAGATGAGGAATCCAACCAGATATCAAGGGTGATCAGATATCTAGGCTGAAGGATTATGGTGAAACTGACTTAGAAGGATTCTTGCTAAAACTGGACAATACAGAGATGAACATGAAAGTCTGAAAGTCAGGGATTTGTTGGGAAAAGAGTTCAGAGCGTCCTGACTAGAGTTGGGCCATGGAGAGAATCTTTGTCAGTCCTCCCATTTTCATTCAAGGAAAGAAGAAACACTCTTCTTTCTTCTGAACAATTTAAGTCCATTTTCTTGTTTGGTCATCCTTTGTCCATTAAGGACCAGCTAAAGCATTTCTTGGGTCTTGGTAGTAGAAGATATTTGCTGGATGGTGCAAGTAGTCAGGCATATAATGAGGGGAATTTCTATGAAAATAAAAGAAAAACAAAGATTCATTGTTGGAAATCCAGTTCCTGGGTCTAGAGGGCAGCCAGTTGAGAAGATTTCTAGATGTTGGGCCCAATAATGACAGTAGCAATCTGACAGATTTCCTGGTTGTTTGCAATTTGAATGCTTTTGGCAGTGGTATCAGATATTTCTGTGAACTTTCTTAGTGGCCCACACAACAGGCATAGAGGTTGCCCATACACGATCTATTGCAGTAACTGCTTTGAAGTTCATATCAAGTTATCTAGTTTCAGCTTACAGGGCTTTGGGAAAGGATGGTTTTAGTTATCAGTGATGCCAGATTGGGAGGGTGGAAAAAAATTTAGAAATGTAAGTTTAGAGAGTTAGAGCCAGATGTTGGAAGAAACTAGAACTGAGAACACACAAGAATGAACTACAGTTTTCCATTGAACCAAAATGTTTATACTCACAGCCTTCCCTGCTTTTTGATCATAGATAACAAAAGTAAGGTTATGATTATTCTTGTTAAAAAACTAAATCTGGTCTCATTGCCTCTGGCTTGATTATTTGCATAAACACCACAAGAATGCTAATTGAACACATAGGTCTTTTTGAGTTTACTTTGCTAGAACTTTATAAGATATCTCAGATTCAACTATTAAAAAAACCTCTCAAGGCTAGAAAGCTAGAACAAGAACTCGCCACCAGATTTCACTTTTAGTACTTACAAATTTGGATAGATTCCTCTATTCTTAAGGTCCCCAAGATATACTGAGGTTCTTGGGCCTACCAGAAAATAACCTTACTTACCTGTAGTAAGGCTGGGAACTCTACAGCCACGTATCAGGCAATATGTTTCAAGAGGGTTTTGGAAGCATCTGCTCCATAAAGTCAATTTTAGTTCCTTAAGTCAGGTTCTATGCACATCATTCTCACATATGACATTCAGGTTAGAGCCTTAGGCATATAACTAATGTCTCCAATGAGGTCCTGTTACAAGGAGAACAGATTCTTTTTTTTTTTTTTTTTATACTTTAAGTTTTAGGGTACATGTGCACATTGTGCAGGTTAGTTACATATGTATACATGTGCCCTTCTGGTGCGCAGCACCCACTAACTCGTCATCTAGCATTAGGTATATCAAGGAGAACAGATTCTTATGGGGTTTATGCAAACAGCCATATTGCCATGAAAATAAGAATATGCAATAAGAGTTTCTAAATTCTAGACGAATCTGGTAGGGAGAAGAAATAAACTTTTCACTTCCATTGATAAAAATGTAAACTATTAAATTTTTGTAGTTTATAGATAGTTTAAGAGAAAAGGTAAAAGCATACCTTATCTTGTCACTGACAAGATAAATTGTTTATTTCAGTTTAAAGTAATAACTGATTAAAATTGATAGCATTATACTGAACATATCACGGACAGTGAGAGTATTGACAAATTTTTACAAACTTCATATAATTACTGAAATAAAGTTTACAAATTACTCAAACAAATATAACTTCAAGAAGGTTAAGCATCACTTATTTGATAATGTTTCCCAGGCAATTTAGCATATAAAATGAACCAAATTATTTTTTAACATTTGTCTTCACAAGATTATAGAACAAATCCTTAGATATTTTCTGGGGACCGTCTGGGAAATCTCAAGGTCAGTTTGAGAACAAAAATATTTCACTTAGGACTTTATTTTGGAAGGTCTTCAAAAATGTCAAAAGGTTTGAACACTTAAATAAGATCACAAATAACTATGAAACAACACCTAGGTTCACTTAAATAATCAAGAACATAATAAAGTTTAACATAAAGCACAGGAAATAATTCTGATACAGCACAAAATCTTGGTTTTGTAGGCAAATTATTTAAAACATTTTTTAAAAACTCTTTTACATTCTCTCATTAAGAGCAGACCCATAACCCAAGAAAACTTTGTTGTTTTAACAGAGAGAAAATGAACTTATAGTTTTCCACCAGTTTTTTTTCTTTTTTCTTTTTTTTTTTTTTTTTTTTTTTGAGACAGTGTCTTGCCCTGTTGCTCAGGCTGGAGTGCAGTGGTGCGATCTTGGCTCACCGCAAACTCTGCCTCACAGGTTCAAGCAATTCTTATGCCTCAGCCTCCTGAGTATCTGGGATTACAGACACGCGCCACCACACCAGGCTAATTTTTGTATTTTTAATACAGACGGGGTTTCACCATGTTGCGCAGGCTGGTCTCCAACTCCTGATCTCAAGTGATCCACCTGCCTTGGCCTCCCAAAGTGCTAGGATTACAGGCATGAGCCACCATACCTGGCCCAGTTTATTTTTTTATGTTAAAGCTCATTTCTAAAAACAAAAAAGACCTCATAAATAAATCAGTTCGAACCTTAGCCAGCTTTCCTACATAAGATTTCTTTTCCCCAAACCATTTACAACTTCATAATATCCATTCAGTTTTTCTTCCCTACATTTTCCTCTTTCTCATTCTGAGACAACCAGTCATCTTACTCTAGGAGAAAATTATTCACTTAACAAGACAAAACTCCCTCAACAAAACACATTCTTCATATTTTGGTTAGCTTTTATACACATTTGTCTCCCTTTACTGTTATTTTTTCTAATAGTTTTAATTACATGTGTTGATTATAATTTTTAACCGTCAGTAACCTTTCTTTTACAAGAAAACTAGGAGGTAGACAATTATGAGCTCTCACATACCAGTAATGGATAGCAGACTAGCAAATGTATGAATACATCATTTTGCAATCTATATAAACAATAGATAGTATAATTTTTCATGTTTATAAACAGACCCAAATACATTTAGCTTCTCTACACCACATAAAAACAAGATGTCAAAAGAATATAAACTTAAACTGACTGCTCAGTATAGAATATTTCAGTAGCTTAGTTAATTTAGAAATGATTTAGATATTTAGTGAATATCATATAAATGACTATTTAACTTACCATAACTCTAAGGTTGCAAGCTGACAAAAAGATTTTAGAAACTTTTCAAGTAGGCATACTCTAATACCAAACAAAGCTAACCATTATCTCAAATTAATTCTCTGTTAACTATTTTTACAGTACATGTGAAAAGTTACTCAGTTTTTTTGTTTTACTACAAGTATTTGATATGAAATAATGAATACCAAACAATTTTCCTTTACTGCATCTTTACTTACACATTTGTTTTTTATTGTATGTATAATTTTTATAATCTTAAGTATCCAGCAGATAAAATATTGTTCAATGAGTAAACCCATGAAGAATAAAATGTATGCTTATATTATACTTAATGCTGATAACTCAGAAGATATAGCTGCTTTTATTAAACTGACAATATTAAACTAATCTTATTTGCTAAAGATTTACTCAAGTCATATGAACTTAAAAAGTATTTGGATTAGTTTCTATATTTCTGGGAGTTTGGGGAATATTTAACTTATATAAACTGTATGTAAGCATCCATTTATCTCTAAGCCAATTTGAGTAGAACTCCTTTAAGAAGTTTTATAGATTAATTTGGTAACACCATCTGAAGGTAGAAATATATCATATATATATAATATAGATATATAGACATATAAAAACCTATAGACAGCTGCAAACAGATATATTATAGCTTTCATTCTAAAATTTTAGCCATGAATCAGGCAACACAGTGACATGAAACTCACTCTCCACTTTGTATTTTTATCTGAATTGTGCCTCTGACCAAAGTCGGACAAGTTGAAGTTACCTACTGAATAGGGGCTAAAGCTTTTTACCAATATTTTTGGAGGGTATTTTCAGAGTTTTTATTTTCCCTGATATGTAATCTTGTGGAAACTGGCCTACACTTTGGGTGAGCAACTGAAGAGACATCAAGAAGCTGGCTGAATGTCTCCAAAGCCCATATCAATGGATATAATATTATCTATTTCCAATTATCTTTTTATCCCTTTCTCTTTTCTTACTTTTCAGCCTTAGGTTGCTTTGGGGGAATCTTTGAGTCCCTTGAGAACCCTGATGGGCACAGGGGGCCTAAAGTTCAAGTGACTGAGGGGCTGGAGTAGAAAGGGAAACAGCCTGGCAGGGTGACAGAGGGATGGAGGAGGCAGGAGTTTGAAGGGAGACATATCAAAAAATTCAAAGGAGCTAAGGAGAAGATCAAAAGTGGTAAAAGGAGGAAGGAGGAACAGAGGTAACAAGAAAGAAGAGGTCTTAAAGATGCCAGTTTGAGGATATCTTAAGTTTCCCAAAGAGGCTATTGATGTTCCAAATTATCCTCAGCAAAATCATACCAACAAGGAGGTGGGCAGTTAGTAGAGCATATCGTGAGCAAGGGTTCAAGAAGCGGTGTTGAGTCAATTGAGGAGCTCCCATGGGAGACACAGCATCAAACAGGGAAAACAGAGAGGCCTCACAAAGTGCCAGAAAAAAAATTCAGCCCAGGGAGTCAGGAAGTAAATTCCTACTCAACAGAAACAGCCAGGAAAAAAAAAATCTTCCAGTACTGCAGGTACCTTTCTAACAAAGAAGCCCAGACCTCTAACCCAGCTTCTGCTTGTCTGAGACTCTAACCTAACTTCTTACAAACAGAGAAACCTAGGACCCTAACCCCGTACTTAACAAATAACACATATCTAATACACAAACTAACATGACACTTGTATTCCCATGTCAATATCCTAATATATATATTATAGATGATTATAATATTGTGTTCTTGGGCTCTTTCTAGTTATCCTTTCATTCGTCTTACCTCATAAGGCTGTTCTGATGATAATATGTAGCAACTAATGTGAAGGAGTGAGAACAATTGTTAAACATGTAATTAATGCTCTTACTGCAACATCAAACACTAGATCAGTGAAATAGCCAAAAAAAAGATGCAAGATATTATAGGCATTACTAGTGTCTCTCTAATATATATAGTATTCCTCTCTGAATTAGTCAGAGTTCTCCAGAGAAACAGAACCAATAGGAGATAGATAGATGATAGATAGATAGATAGATAGATAGATAGATAGATAGATATTGATAGATTGATAGATAAAGATAGGTAGATGATAGATAGATAGATAGATAGATAGATAGATAGATAGATAGATAAGATAGGTAGGTAGGTAGGTAGATAGATAGATAGATAGATAGATAGATAGATAGATAGATAGATAGATTAGATAGATAATTGATAGATGATAGATAATAGATGATAGATTAGATAGATAGGTAGATAGATAGATAGATAGATAGATAGTAGATAGACAGATACAGAGATATGAGGTGATCTACTGTGGGTACAACTATGGAGGCTGAGAAGTCTCACAATCTGTCACTTACAAGTTAGAAAACCTGGAATTCAAGTTGGCACATACAATTCACCATCTCACATCCTTTGCCAGTTGTTATAAGAACATCCCTCTCAGTCTCCTTGCAGTTGACTATAGTTTTAGTCAGTGCGCTATGAAGTGGCATGTGTCGCTTGCAGGCTATGGTGGTGAAGTTTCACATATAATCTCTCCAGTCTGTTTTCCCCTCAAGTGTGACATGCCCTATGTTGAGAGGTTCAAAGAAGATTAAATCTCTGAGTTACCACAAAAAGGAAAACTGTCCACCAGAGATTCCATCAGTTTGCACAAGTAACACAAATTCCTCTATTGCATTAAGATTAGGATATGGAGACATGTTTCTTACCCCAGCACAGTTTGGCTTAACCTGATTAATACACAAATTCAGGGGATAATTCATTTCCTTCGCCATCTATAAGCAAGACATCTTTGAAGGTATGTGACAGGAATTCATAGACTTTGTTTTTTTCCTAATTTTTTCCAAGTCTTAGAAGGAGACTACATGAATTTTGTGAAGCCACAGCCTTGAAGCCTTAAGAAAACATCTGAAAGTAAATGTCTTGATCTATGCAACAAGAGATTGACCCAGATTCTCTCTAAAGTTTTTTCTATCTGTGAGATTGTCAAGAGAGTTTGAAAAATTCATTTTAAAGAATATTTGTTCAGCCAGGCACGGTGTCTCAAGCCTGTAATCCCAGCACTTTGGGAGGCCGAGGTGGGCGGATCTCAAGGTCAGGAGTTTGAGACCAGCCTGGCCAATATGGTGAAACCCCATCTCTACTAAAAAATACAAAAATTAGCTGGGCACAGTGGAGCATGACTCCATCTCAAAATAAAAAAAAAGAATATTTGCTCAAAAAATACTATATGTAGACAGTAATCAGTTTGAAGGTGACTGCTGCCAATTCACTTTTCTTAAATCATTTGTGTAAAGTAGACAAGTCAGTTCTATAAGAACAAGTGTTGTATATGTTAATTGAAAACTTCTTTTATTGCTATAAAATCCAATGAAAAGTATAAGAGTTTTATGATATCAGAAGACTTATTTTCCCCTTTTGTAGAACATATTTGGGACTTAACACTGACCTCTCAGATTAAAAAATTGAAATCAGAATAATTCATAAAATAATTTACCTTGCAATCAGTGACTCCCCTACCATTTAATTCTCTCCAATGAGTAGCATCAGAGGAAAACAATACTGTATCTAGCTGGTCTTTAGAGCACCCCAACTTGCCTTCACATGTGTGGCCACTGAGATACTCCTCTTAATGAGGTGTTACCACTAAAAATGTTTCTCAGAAGTCTCTTTTACAAGGTTAATCTCCATATAGCACTAAAGCTTTTACCTGCATCTGACAAATTTCCTCATACATTTTGTCACTACAAAAAAATGATGCACATATATTCTAAACTGGCTAAAATCCAAATGATTTTTCCAAATTAATACCTGCCTAATTTAAGCCAATTATTTTAAATTACCACAATAGCCCACTCCCTCATCTATTTCAGGACTTTGCTCAAATGTCACATGTCTCAGCAAGGCCCCTCTATTTAAAAATTACACCCTCCAGCATACACATTTTCCCTTTCCTGCTTTATTTTTCTCCATAGAATTTATCACATTCTAGGAATATACTATGTATTTTACTTATTTATTGTCTGTGTCATTCCACTAAAATGTAAGTTTCCTGAGGGCAGAGCTCTTCGTTCACCATTATAACTTCTGAACCCCAAAAAACACCCAGCACATAGTAAGTGCTCAATAAATATCTGTTGAATGAATGAGCAAACAAATGACCCCTCTTCCAGGAGACCTTTAAATACAGACCAGACAAACCACTGTGTAATAGATTCTCTGTTGGCTAAATGATAAACACCCAGAAAAATGAACTGGCACACCTCTTGGCACATTTTAGCTCTTCCATACAAATTCCAATAGACAGCAACACAGATGCTAGTGAACATAGGCTGATATTATCAGACAATTGCTTTATAAGTAGATCTCGGAATGAGAAAAGAGAGATGGTAAGTTAGCCAACTTCAATATATGCAGTGTCAGATCATATCTGACACTGCATATTTTGAACAACAACAAACTATTACCCAGAATTTGACAAAGTCATACTGCTTCAGAATCTGGGCCTTCTCTCTCAAAAGAACTATGTCTGACACTTTTCCAAGCTGTACTTGCTGTAAATTCTTTGGATAACCTAATCATGAGGTTAATGTGTAGAACTATCAATCTTATAGTGCCCTAGAAAAAACAATAAATTAATTTCTCACATGATTACAACTAAGTTTAAGAAAATCTGCTTTGCCTTAGCAATTTCTAAATGCATGTTTTCAAGAACTTAAAGATTGTGTGTAATAAACTGGGTCTTGTGACTTTGCCTAGTCCTACCTATTACAAGTCCTCCTATGTGCTATGTTCTGGTAGTACAGTGGCGAACAAGTCTCCTGGTTACCTGTTTCTTAAAAGAATAATTCCCTCAGATAAGCTTAATCGGGGGTCAAATTCAAATCAAGTAAAGAAATTCCAGGCACTCCAAAAACGTTAAGTTAAAGAAATAGGAAAGGGGCTATAAGAATTAAGGCAAAATGAGAACCTGCAATCTTCTCATTAAGTCAAATGAAAATTACTTATAGCAAAAGAAATCAAATTAGTATCAAAAGTATTAGGGAATAATATATCTTAAGCCAAATAAAAAGACAATTCGTACTGATCTCTTTTAACAAGTATAGTATTTAACCCAGTCTTCTTCCTTATGTGCCCTTGAAACCATTTCTCAGCCTTCCTTTCCTCTCAAGACCTCTAGAAGTTAAAAGTTGTTGGGTGTGTATTACCTATCAAATTATTTTTTTAAAAATTACCTTTTGGTAGTCCCAGCTGCTCAGGAGGCTGAGGCAGGAGAACGGCGTGAACCAAGGAGGCGGAGCTTGCAGTGAGCCGAGATCGCGCCATTGCGCTCCAGCCTGGGAGACAGCGAGACTCCGTCTCAAAAAAAAAAAATTACCTTTTGACCAGGCACAGTGGCTCATACTTATAATCTCAGCACTTTGGGAGGCAGAGACAGGGGAATCTCTTGGAAGCTGACGATGGAGGATGGCTTGATCCCAGGAGGTCAAGCCTGCATTGAGCTGAGATCGCGCCGCTGCACTCCAGCCTGGGCGACAGAGGGACACTCTGTCTCAAAAAAAAAAACCTACCTTAAAAAAAACTCCCTATACTTTGCAGTATGCTTCACATTTTAATGTAGACATGAAGATGACTATCTCTCCCTTTCCATGTAGCCTTCTCCTTTAATTCATCATTAAGTCAATCATACTCAATATACTAGTGCCAAGTATGTTCGTATCTTTTTCTCTGTATAGTCATGATTCTATCCAGAGCAAGATCAATTTCTACATCCCTGAATAACTAATAATTTGTTGCCCCTCAAAAATAATTCTTTAAGTATTTGCCAAATATTGTTTAGAAGAAGGCAGAGTCCTGCAGGGGAAATGGCAGACAACAGCATCTCTCCTCATTTTTTGCAATTCCATTCTAGCCTCACCCAGAAAAATAAAATGGCTTGTCCTTATATGGCAACTATTTATTAATACTGGAACATGTTCCTTGTCAGAAGGTTGGTGACAGTAAGTTTCTCTTACCCCAAGTAGATTATCAAACATTTCTTCAAACCATGTGAGCACTCTCCCTGAGGAGAGTTTTATTAAATACAAATTTCTCCATGTTGATGCGTTTACTCTAATGTTTTAGTATGCCATAGTTATTGACACTCTAGAAAGCTGCTTGGGTGGTGCACTCCTTCAAGGTCTAGTGACCTTTACTTCTTACCTGGCCAGCTAATTCCTAACTGGTCTTCTTATATCAGTTCTTGAACCCCTCTGAACCATTGTTTACACAGTGGGCAGAGTGAACTTTACAAAATGCCTATGTTATTTTCTTGCATGTTTTATGCTCTTGCATAAAACACCATATTCCTTCCAATCTTGGACCTTTTACACATGTTGCTTTTCTCTGGAATATTTCCCCCACCCCACCCTACATTCTTTGCTATGAATCTCTTTCCTGACCTCTCAGACCAAGTGAAATTCCCATAATTTATTTCTCCAGGTACACACTGCTTCTTCTTCAAAGCATTTATCTAAGTTATTATTAAATTATTAATCCTCTCTCTATATATATATATTTCTTCAAAGCATTTATCTAAGTTATTAAATTATTAATCCTCTCACGCTCTCTCTCTCTCTCTCTCTCTCTCTCTCTCTCTCTATATATATATATATATATATATATATATTTAGTGTCTATACAGTCTCCTGGAATATATGTTCCACAAGGGCAGGAACTATATCTGTCTTGTTCATCACTGTGCTCCAACACCTCCTATGTCTTGTACAATATGCCATATACAAGCTCCTAAAACTTTAACTTTTTTTTATATCCTCCTCTCTGCCCAGGACACTTTCCTCCTATTTGCTATCTCATGTTCTTTTCCACCTGAAACACTACTGTATACTCTTCAAGTTGAAATTCAAATGTCACCTTGTCATTTTAAAACCTTGCTCCACCATCCATTGGAATAAATAACAGATTCTATTTCATTCATCAACAATAACTTTTTATATAGCTCTATTGCAACACATGACAAATTTTATTACATTCATTTCTATGGGCCTTAATTCCCATACTAGATTGCAAAATTCTCAAGGGTGTTAATCATTGTTGAATTCATTCATTCTGTTCCTCAAAATTCTGGATTTGTTCTTTTGGGGTATTTGGTTAAGTTATACTTCCCTGTCCCCTCAGAGGTAGAGGTGATTATGGAACTTGCTTTAGACAATGTGGTATAAGTGAAAGTGATCTGTGTTGTTTCTAGGCAGATACTTTGAAGGCAGCACAGTTTGCCACATGCTCTTTCCCTCTGCCATGGTGACTGAAAACACTCTAAATAGTGACTTCTCCACTGGCCTGGGTCCCAGATTAAAGACTATATGGAACATTGTTCTAAGACAAACCACAGTGTATGTGCAGTGTGAGCAAGAAATAAACCTGCTTTAAGCCACTGAGATTTTGAAGGACGCCTGTCCTATAGTATAATCTGGCCTATTCTGACAAATACACTTTTTTTTTACATCATTATAGATCCAGAATCTGGTCCAAAACTTGGCACATAGTAAGTGCTCAATAAATGTTTGATGAGTTGACTTGAAATTGATCATGTATACAGAGCATAGACAAATCACGTTTTGTGTTTGATTGTTTTTTCCGTTCTCAACATTGCTAGTAGTGTCATCTTCTCGAGCAGCCAACTCTAAATTACCAGACTAAATTAATTTATCCTTTAAAAAAGGGACATTTAGCCCAATTTAGACTGATTGGTCAGTGATCTCATTTATTGGTTCGCAATGTTTGGTGTGCATCACAGTCACTCCACAGTGGCTTCAAAAGAGAGATTCCTGGGCTCCATCCTCAGAGTCTGAATCAGGATACTTGGATTGAAAGCTGGCCATCTAAGTTGAGAATAAGCTCCACAGGTTACTCTTATGCATCCAGTGGTTGAGAATCACAGATGTTAACTTTTGTTTAAGATTTGTCTGAACGTACTATAGACCCAGTCTTTTTTCCACTTCTTCAATGGCAGGAAAAATCTATTCAAAAGAAAAAACAGAAGAATAGAAAAAACAGCAAGAATAGTAGTTAAAAAACAAAACAAAACTTTGCCAAAACTTCTGGTTAAAACCTCTGTTTTAAATAGCAACTGGATATTTCCTCATGATCCATTTCCTAATTTTCATTTAAAATCCCCTTGAACTAAAACATCAAGTGTTGAAAGAATATAGAGCAACTGGAGATCTCACACTGTTGTAGTCACATATTAAGTATATTGGTATAGTTATATTGGAACAGGATTTGGTGATATTTACAAAGCTGAACATGGGCACTTTTCTGGAAGTTCATGTCAGCCTCCATTCCTTACACTCTCTCCTGAGCCTGAGGGCAACAGAAGCGAGGGCTGTGGAAAGACAAAAATGATGGCCTGCTTCTCACTCTGGGAACTCTGTCCCAGGAAAGTACAGAGCTGTTACCAGCCTGAGAGTCCAACTGGGGGATGGCTGGAGGTCCATGTTGCGCAACCTGCCTAGTGAGGGGCAGCAGTGTTAGGGACCCATGTGGAAAACAGTCTGGTAAGGCCAGGCACGGTGGCTCATGCCTGTAATCCCAGCACTTTGCGAGGCTGAGGTGAAGAAATTGCTTGAGTCCAGGAGTTCAAGACCAGCCTGAGCAAAGCAGTGAAATCTCATCTCTACAAAAAAACTACAAAAATTAGCTGGGCGTGATAGCGAGCACCTATAGTCTTAGCTACTCCAGAGACTGACGTGGGAAAATTTCTTAAGACCAGGAGGAGGCAGAGGTTGCAGGTAGCCGAGATTGTGCCACTGCATTCCAGCTTGGGTGACAGAGTGAGACCCCATCTCCAAAAAAAAAAAAAAATTAAATAAATAAATCAGTATGGCCACTTTTCTGTAAAGTGACTATACTGTTCTGGGAATCTGAGATAATTCCTAATCACTGCACTCTCTCCTGAGCCTGCGGGCAACAGTAAGGAAGGTTGCAGAGCAGCAAAAATGGTGGCTCGCCTCTCCCTCTGGGAGTTCCATCCCAGGAAAGTGCAGAGCTGCTCCCAGCCCAAGAACTCAGGCAGGGCTGGGGTGGACTTGCTAGCATCCCAGGCCAGTGGGCCTTATCCTGCGAGGTGCAGCAGAGATGAGGCTTGCAGTTCATTGCTGCTTAGCCCCATGGATTCTGCTCCTTTTCTCAGGGCAGATGAGGGAGCGTGTCCTCTCCTGCTGCAGAGCTGCAGTTGCTGGTGCTGAAATCATGGGGATCCAAGGCTTCTGGGGCTCAATGTATGCCTGAGCGGTAGCCGTACCCAGATTCCACATAGCTCTCCATGGCAGTCTGGAGGCTTTAGTGGGGAGGCTCACAGGGACCATTACCAGCCACTGCAAAAAAACATTTAAGTACACTAACCATTGACACTATAAATCAACCACACAAACAAGTCTGAATAATAATGAGCTGACAACACACAAACAAGTCTGCATAATACTATAAATCAACCACACAAACAAGTCTGCATAATAACGAGCTGACAACACAATGACAGAATCAAATCTGCACATATCAATATTAACCTTGAATGTAAATGAGCTAAATGCCCCAATTAAAAGGCACAGTGTAGCAAGCTGGATAAAGAATCAAGACCCAATGGTGTGCTGTGTTTCAAAGACCCATTTCACATGCAACGATACACCAGGCTCAAAGTAAAGGGATGGAGAAAAATTTACCAAGCAATAGAAAACAAAAAAGGAAGGGTTGCAATCCTAATTTCAGACAAAAGAGACTTTAAGCCAACAAAGATCAAAAAAGACAAAGAAGGGCATTATATAATGGTAAAGGATTCAATCTAATAAGAAGACCTAACTATCCTGAATATATAAACACCTAACACGGGAGCACCCAGATTCATAAAGCAAGTTCTTAGCAGCCTACAAAGAGACTTAGATTTTCACACAGCAATAGTAGGAGACTTTAACGCCCCACTGACAGTTTTAGACAGATCATTGAGGCAGAAAACTAACAAAGACATTTGGGACCTGAACTCAACACTGGACCAAATGCACTGCATAGAATTCTATAGAACGCTACACCCAAAAACAACAGAATATATATTTGTCTCATCTTCAGTGGCACACATTCTAAAATTATCTACACAATTGAAAAATAAAACAATCCTCAGCAAATTTTTTAAAAAACCTGAAATTATACCAATCATACTCTTGGACCACAGCACAATAAAAATAGAAACCAGTACTAAGAAAATTGCTCAAAATCATACAATTACATGGAAATTAAACAACCTACACCTGAATGACCTTTGAGTAAACAATGAAATTAAGGCAAAAATCAAGAAATTCTTTGAAACTAATGATAACAAAGATACAACAATGTCTAGGACACAGATAAAGTGGTGTTAGGAGGAAAGTTTATAGTGCTAAATGTCCACATCAAAAAGTCAGAAAGATCTCAAATTAACAACCTAATATCACACCTAGAGAAATTAGAGAAACAAGAGCAAACCAACCCCAAAGCTAGTAGCAGACAAGAAGTAACCAAAATCAGAGCTGAACTAAAGGAAATTGACATAAATAAAAAACATGCAAAAGATCAACAAATCCAAGAGTGGGTTCCTTAAAAGTAAAAATAAGATAGACCTCTAGCTAGACTAATTAAAAAAAAAGAAGATCCAAATAAACACAATCAGAAATGACAAACAGGGACATTACCTCCAACCCCAAATAAATTTTTTTAAAGAAATTCTCAAAGTCTACTGTAGGCACACAAACTAGAAAATCCAGAAGAAATGGATAAATTCCTGGAAACATACACCATCCCAAGATTAAACCAGGAAGAAATTGAATCCCTGAACAGACCAATAATGAGTTACAACATTAAATTAGTAAAAAAAAAAAAAAGCCTACCAACCAGAAAAAGCCCAGGACCAGAGAGATTCACAGCCAAATTCTGCCACATGTATAAGGAAGAATTGGTACTATTTCTACAGAAACTTCCAAAAACTGAGGAAAGATTACTCCCTAACTCATTTTATGAGTTCAGCATCATATTGATACTGAAACCTGGCAGAGACACACACAAAAGAAATCTTCAGGCCAATATCCTTGGTGAACATAGATGCAAAAAATTCTTCACAAAATACTAGCAAACTGAATCCAGCAGCACATGAGAAAATCCATCATGATCAAGTAGACTTTATCCTTGGGATACAAGGTTGGTTCGACATATGCAAATAATAAATGTGATTCCTCACATATACAGAACTAAAAACAAAAACCACATGTCATCTCAATAGATGCAGAGAAAGTTTTGATAAAATTCAACATCCGTTCATGTTGAAAACCCTCAAAAAACTAGGCAGTGATGGAACATACTTCAAAATAATAAGGAGCTATCTTTGACAAACCCACAGCCAACATCACAATGAATGAGAAAAAGCTGGAAGCATTCCCCTTGAAAACTGAAACAAAACAAGAATACCTTCTGCACCACTCCTATTTACTACAGTACTGGAAGTCCTACCCAGAGCAATCAGGCAAGAGAAAGAAATACAAGACATTCGAATATGAATAAAGGAAGTCAAACTATCCCTGTTTGCATATGATATGATTCTACACCTAGAAAACCCCATAGTCTCTTCCCAAAAGCTCCTTGATCTGATAAAAACTTCAGCAAAGTTTCAGGATACAAAATCAATATACAGAAATCAGGAGCATTTCTACACACCAATAACATCCAAGCTGAGAGACAAATCAAAAACATAATTCTATTCACAATTCCCACAAAAAGAATAAAATACCTAGGAATGTAGCTAATGAGGGAAGTGAAAGATCTCTACAAGAAGAATTACAAAATAGTGCTCAGAGAAGTCAGAGATGATGCAAATAAATTGAAAGACATTCCATGCTCATGGATAGGAAGAATCAGTATTGTTAAAATGGCCATTCTACCCAAAGCATTTTACAAATTCAATGCTATTCCTACCAAACTACCAATAATATTCTTTACAGAATTAGAAAAAAACTATTTTAAAATTCACTTGGAACCAAGAAAGAGCTCTTATAGCCCAGGCAATTCTAAGCAAAAAGAACAAAGGCAAAGGCATCATGTCACCCAACTTCAAACTACATACAAGGCTACAGTAACCAAAACAACATGGTACTGGTGTAAAAACAGACACATAGACAAGGGGACAGAATGGAAAACCCAGAAATAAAAGCACACATCTACAATCATCTGATTTTTGACGTGGTCAACCAAAACAAGCAATGGAGAAAGGACTCCCTATTCAATAAATGGTGCTGAGATAACTGGCTAGCTATATGCAGAAGATTGAGGCTGGACCCCTTCCTTACACCAGATACAAAAATCAGCTCAAGATTGATTAGCATTCATAGTGACTCTGCTCCTTTTATTGAATTCTGACTGATAAAATTATTGACACTGGATGTGGTTCCAGGGAAAGAGAACCTTAAGGATAGGAACCTATAGTTGATTTTTATATTAAAATGTTTATATTGATATAATTGTACACTTACATGCAATTGTAAGAAACAATACAGAAGGGTCCCTTTACCCAGTTTCTCCATATGGTAATACCTTGCAAAACTACAGTTCAAATGTTATAACCAGGATATAGGCATTGGTATAGTCCATATATAGGCTCTATCTGTATTTCCATTTCCACAAGGATTCATCATGTTGCCCTTCTATAGCCATACACTTTGTCAAAAATAAATTGGGCATATTGTGTGTCTGTTTCTGAGTTCTGAGTGTCACATTGATATATATGTCTATCCTTCTGCCAAAACCACATAGTCTTGATTACTGTAACTATAAGACCTGAATTAGATGGACTGATTTCTCCTACTGTATTCTTCTTTATCAAAATTGTTTTTAGCTATTCTAGTTCATTTGTCTTTCATATAAATTTCAGAAAAATATTATCTATACTACAAAAAAACTTGCTGAATGTTAATAGTAATTGTGTTAAACCTGTATATCAATTTGAGAAGAATCAACATCTTTACTTTGTTGAGCCTTCCACTCTGTAAATATGGTATGTCTCTTCATTTATTTTTATTTCTTTCATCAGCATTGTATAGTGTCTACCATACAATTATTGTACATGCTCTATCTGTCACCATGCTATGATAAAGCAGCCACATAAAATGACATTTACAGGTGTTCTGTTGACAGCTGCAGCCAAAATCCCAGCATATACCATTATGAATTATTTCATTCCCAGCATGAAAGGAAATGAGTAAGTCTTTCAGTTGTTCCAGCCTCTAGTTTTTTAAGTCATTCCCAGTCATGCAGTCTTTCCATGGATCCCAAACACAATAGAATAAAAATAATCTCTGTTGTACCCTTTCCAAATTCTTTATCCATGGAATCCATGAAGATAATAAAATGTTTGTCATTTTACTCTACTAAGTTTGGGGTGGCATGTTGTATTTTTGTACCAGGAATGGGGTCCTTCCTCAAGAGGACCCAGCCTCCCCTTCATTCAAGGGGTTCTAGGGTCTTTAAACTGGTTAAAGTCTGGAAATTGATTGAAGATCTATGATTCTCTATTTTTATAATTCAAATTAGTCTTTTGTCCGTGTGACCTGGAAGTTTTCTGCTTATACAAATTAAGTAAGAATGCAGTAGGCTTCCTATCAATTTCACTTCTAGGAACACTGTCATTAATGAGCCAATGCCAGAGCTCTACACGAGTCAGACTATTCTGATTGCAGCTTTGCCTCTGCTGTCCATTACGGTAACTATGCCCACCTTGCCTTTAATGGTTGAGTGCCACCACTTGGCCCCTGATACCCTGCCTTCTCTCCCCCAGCCTGCACTCATGGCCTCATGGGGAGTTCCCTATGATCAGATGACAGAGGAAGAGAAGGCTAGGGCTTGGTTTACAGATGGTTCTACACGATATGCAGGCACCACCCAAAAGTGGCCAGATGCAGCACTATAGCCCCTTTCTAGTACATCCCTGAAGGACAGTGGTGAAGGGAAATCTTCCCAGAAGTTCTCAAGGGCAGAACTTCAAGCAGTACACCTGGTTGTGCACTTTGCCTGGAAGAAAAAATGGCCAGATGTGTGATTATATACTGACTCATGGGCTGGAGCCAATGGTTTGGCTGGATGGTCGGAGACTTGGAAGAAGCACAATTGGAAAATTGGTGACAAAGAAATTTAGGGAAGAGGTATGTCGATAGACCTCTCTGAGGGGTCAAAAACTGTGAAGATATTTGTACCCCATGCGAGTGCCCACCAAAGAGTGACCTCAGCAGAGGAGGATTTTAATAATCAAGTGGATAAGATGACTCATTCTGTGGACACCACTCAGCCTCTTTCACCAGACACCACTGTCCTCACTCAATGGGCCCATAAACAAAGTGGCCATGGTGGCAGGGATAGAGGTTACACATAAGCTCAGTAACATGAACTTCCACTCACCAAGGCTGACCTGGCCACAGCCACTGCTGAGTGCCCAATTTGCCAGCAGCAGAGACCAACACTGAGCCCTCAATGTGGTACCATTCCTCAGGATGATCAGCCAGCTACTTGGTGGCAGGTTGATTATGTTGGACCTCTTCCATCATGGAAAGGGCAGAGGTTTGTCCTTACTCTGAATAGACATTTACTCTGGGTATGGGTTTGCCTATCCTGCATGCAGTGCTTCTGCCAAGACTACCATCCGTGGACTCACAGAATGCCTTATCCACCATCATGGTATTCCACACAGCATTGCCTCTGACCAAGGCACTCACTTTACGCTAAAGAAGTGGGACAGTAGGCTCATCCTCATGGAATTCACTGGTCTTACCATGTTCCCCATCATCCTGAAGCAGCTGGATTGATAGAACAGTGGAATGGCCTTTTGAAGTCACAATTACAACACCAACTAGGTGACAATACTTTGCAGGGCTGGGGCAAAGTTCTCCAGAAAGCTGTGTATGCTCTGAATCAGCATCCAATATATGGTACTATTTCTCCCACAGCCAGGATTCATGAGTCCAGGAATCCAGGGGTGGAAGTGGAAGTGGCATCACTCACCATCACCCCTAGTGACCCACTAGCAAAATTTTTGCTTCCTGTTCCCGCAACACCACGTTCTGCTGGCCTAGAGGTCTTAGTTCCAGAGGGAGGAATGCTGCCGCCAGGAGACGCAACAACGATTCCATTAAACTGGAGGTTAAGATTGCCACCTGGCCACTTTGGGCTCCTCCTACCTCTAAGTCAACAGGCTAAGAAGGGAGTTATAGTGTTGGCTAGGATGATTGACCTGGACTATCAGGATGAAAATCAGTCTATAACTCCACAATGGAGGTAAGGAAGAGTATGTGTGCAATACAGGAGATCCCTTAGGATATCCCTTAGTATTACCATGCCCTGTGGTTAAGATCGATGGGAAACTACAACAACCCAATTCAGGCAGGACTACAAATGGCCCAGATCTTCAGGAATGAAGGTCTGAGTCACTCCACCAGGTAAAAAACAATGACACGCTGAGCTGCTTGCTAACGGCAAAGGGAATACAGAATGGGTAGTAGAAGAAGGTAGTCATCAAGACCAGCTACAACCATGTGACCAGTTGCAGAAATGAGGACTATAATTGTCATGAATATTTCCTCCTTATTTTGTTAAGAACATGTTTGTGCATGTATACACTTCTACTAAGAAAATATCTTCATTTCGTTTCTTTTTTCTTTATCATGTGACGTAAGATTTACTGGCTTCATATCAGCATTTAAGTGTTGTTAACTTTATGTAACAGCCTTTAGGTTAAGGATTAGTGCATTTCCAGTTGTATGAAGGATAGTTGTATTATGTTAGGTGCAATTATGACCTTACTATTGTCTTTATTTGAAGATTATGTATGATTTCAGGAGATGTATATGGGTTCAAGTTAACAAACGGTGGACTTGTGATAGTTAATACTGACTTGATTGGATTGAAGGATGGAAAGAAAGTATTGTTCTTGCGTGTGTCTTTGAGGGTGTAGATTAACATTTCAGTCAGTGGCCTGGGAGAGCCAGACCCAGCCTCAATCTGGGTGGGCACCATCTAAGCAGCTGCCAGTGTGGCTAGAATAAAGCAGGCAGAAGAAAGTGGAATGAGGAGACTTGCTGAGTCTTCTGGCCTCCATCTTTCTCTCATGCTGGATGCTTCCTGCCCTCAAATATCAGACTCCAAGTTATTCGGCTCTGGGACCCTTGGACTTACCCCAGTGGTTTGCCAGGGGTTTTCAGGCCTTTGGCCACAGACTGAAGGCTGTACTGTCGGCTTCCCAACTTTTGGGGTTTTGGGACTCAGACTGGCTTCCTTGCTCCTCCGCTTGCAGACATCCTATTGTGAGTCTTCACCTTGTGATCGTGTGATCATATATCCATATGGGATGTGCAGACAGGATAGGCAAACCCATATCTGGAGTAGATGTTTATTCCAGTGAGGACAAACCACTGTCCTTTCCATGGTAGAAAAGGTTCAATGTAATCAACCTGTCATCAAGTAGCTGGCTGATAACACTGAGGAATGGTACCATATCGATCATACATATGATCACACAATCACAAGGCGAAGCCCCACAACATACATATACATAAATACATGTATATATTTACATAGATCCTATTAGTTCTGTCCTTTTAGAGAACCCTGACTATATCCCCTTCATATATACATATATCCTATTATTTCTGTTCCCTGGCTAAGACACATGTTATCAGCAATACTGACTGGAACAAATTACAACAACAAAAGTTGCAGTGGGATGAGAAGGTGCTAATCAAAGACCAAGGAGAACAAAATATCTCAGTGGAAGTCATCAAGCCATGGGACAGCTTGTGGACCAGGCCTTTCTCCCCCAGTGCTATGATGCCACTTTGGTGAGTTTCTGCTGCAACCAGATGCCACCCTTGAAAAACAAAGGGAATAGTTCTTGAAAGGAAAAAACAGTCCTGATACAAATGCAAACTTCAAACTGATATAAATCTTTAAATTAACTAAATATTTGTCCGAAATACTCTATATTTAATCCTGAGAGTGACTGAGTTACCCGCAAGTGGCAAGATTGAGACTATCCCATCTGCAGAAATAGGGATTCCAGAGCAAAGTTGAGTTCACTTATAAAAAAGCAAAGTTACATTTCTGCAATCTTGACTTCTGACTGTGATTTTTAAATCCTTCACATTTAAAATTATTTATTTGTTTTAATATTGCTATTCTCTACTGAGTACAGGGATCATGACTGTACTGTTCACTACCATATTCCTAAGTCCTCGCACATAGTTTGTCACATAATAGAAGTTCAATAAATATTTGTTGAATAAATAAATAAATAAGTGAATGAATAAAAATACTTGCTAGTTAATAGTTATTGGGATCATCATGGTAAAATTATCAGTCAATAAGCAATTACAGCAAATACACTTCTTTTGTTCACAATCATGAACACTTCATTTCCTCTAAGTTAATTAATCTCATTTCTGAACTTCAGAACTAATAGGCTATCAGGAATATCATCCCAGTCATTACTAGGGTAATCTCTTCCTTCCAGTGTCACATGTGTATTCAGGAGGCTAAGTTTTTGCACTGAAAGCAGAAGTAGACCCTCTAGTCCTTGACCATCATCATGGCCACTGCCTTCCTCATGGTCCAGGCTTACAGAGGTCCCTTGAAGTCCATCAGCTCTTTGCTGTGTTCATATATCACCGTGAGTATGAGCATCTTAGGTGAAGCTGAACCACTTTCCTACGTGCACTGTGCAGCATCCATCTCTCTGGGTGCTGCCAAGGGGTCCAGGACTCTCTTCCCTTGCCAAGCCCATGTAAACTCTTTCTAGTCTGGAGGAAAGTCATTTGTTTCTCTCTTCCCTTCTCTTCACTTGCATCTTCAAGCCATCATGCTTTTACCCTTGGACCCAATTCTTCTAAATGGATTTAAGCCTTTGAGAACAAAAGCCAGAGAACTTATTCCTACTCCCCACTTCGCCGTCCCATGCACTTTGCCCTAAGGCAACAAAGCAAAAAACCTGATATTTTCTTAAATGGAGAGAATAGAAAAGGTGAAGTAGAGAAGTAAAACTCCATAAATGAGCAACTTAAAAAATTATCCTGTCTTAGAATCAACACATAAAGTAGATCGGTTGCTGTCATTACAATGAAATTAAATCAACTACTGGTCCTTTTTCAAGGATCCGAAAGGGTCTACTCAGAGATGTGAGTTATGGAGGACAAAATGGAAGTGAATGAAAGCATTCAGGCTGGCACCTTGGAGACAGTCACCTTGGGATGTGTACAGGCTGCCTTCCCAAGAGACCTCAGTACTTATTACCACAATACTTCTCAGCTGAAGCCACAATATCCAGCACTTTTGCAATAAAGACAAAAGAACCCTGGAGACTACAGAAATCCTTCCACAGCAGCCACATTATATCTTTGGTCTATTTTTGGAAATGAGGAGCACACTCTTTAAAATCATTGTACTATCTCCACACAGGCAAGAAAGCCCATCTTATACAAACTGTTACAGTACGTGAAGGGATAGCCACCATTCATGTCACAGAGGCCAGGATGGCTTGTCTGAGGTCTTCATTTCTAGTATTGCTGAAGCAAGTTGCATCTATGATTTAGCAGATGTCACTGAACACAGAGCCCATGTCCTGTTGGGTTGGGAACAAAGCTATCAGGTATATCATTTAGTGGAGTTCACTCCAGATGCCTTATATATTAATAGACAAAAGGACCCCACTGATTCTCAATTTACTTATTTTATTTTAAAAATACAGTCTTTATCACTCTAATGATAAGTTGTTTAAATTGAATGCCTATTACTTTCATTATTAATGTAAAACACTGCAATCATGTTCCGTAAATATTTCACATTTCCTTTAAACTGCAGTTGCCTAATAGTAGTAAGTATAATTAGCATGTTTTAATTTGCTCCATCTTTACCAGTAACTAAGTAATACAGATATCAGAAACTAATATTTTTTAACAAGAATCGAAAATGAATCAGAAGAATCTCCTTTCAGGAAGAGGAAATTTCCGCAGGCTTATTATTCTGAGTTATTTGCGTGAGACTAAACATACCCACAGAAAGATTCACTTGCTTTTTCATGTAAAATTGACTACAGTTTTTTCCCTGTTATCCATTTATTTGACTCAGATGTTTTCTCCAGAAGCTGTCCTCTGAATACTTGAAAACTGGATTTAAACAAAGAAATTTATCTTACTTTAAGGAAGATTAGCGCAACCTTCTTCTAACATCTTCCTATTACTTGGTCTCTGTTAATAGGGTGTTTAAAATGTATTTCAAAGAAGATCGCATTAATCCTAATAAAAACTCTTAAGACTGATTTTAAATGAATTAATAAATAAATAAGGAGTGCCCAACTGGCAATACCCATGTGAAAGCAGCAACTGTGTGACAATGCTGAGGTGTGGAACTGAGCGGACGAGAAGGCTTGGATAGGAGTGTCTTACTAAACAGCATCAGTTACTGCTGAAACTACACCCTTGTCACATAAATGTCCATGTACTGGGTTGTTGCATTACTACCTTTGTGATTGCACTGTGTTCCCAGCACTCAAATGCTCAGTTCATACTTTAAGCGGGCAATGGACAACTCATAGACTTCAAACTCTTGCTTGGTGATCCAAGGGTTTTTGTTATCAAAGCAGATTTCTCTAAAAGCTAATAAGTGTTAGAAGATAATTATCCATGTATCTCTTGCATTTCTGTATATCTTGCAAGTAAGGCATTGACTGCCCATTGTTATACACTATGTTTATATAGGAGTTGTACAGATAGCGGCTCCCTCCTGAGCAAAGGGTGGGTTTGCTTATAGCCTTGGAAGATAGAGATAGTGTCTCTCACTGAAGCTAAGGGCAGGTATGCTTTCTGCCCACTATAAAAGATGCAGTTCCTAACCTGATGTTTCCTCTCCTGCAACATAACCCACTGCAAATGCCAGGGTCATCCAGCACTCTTGTCTTGTCATCAATATGTTGAAACTAGGGCTTCAGGAACCAGCAAACCAATGTGATTGATATTCTAACTACTGATATTGCTGTGAGTTATAAATTGTTCTTTTTCTCTAGCCCAGTAGTTTTATGTCTTCTGCTATCATCCTTGAGACTGTGGCAGGCTAACTTGTTAGTTATAGAAACGGTAAAACCTCAGACTCTTCACAGTTCTTGAAAACAAGATGGGTAAGAATAAAAATAAATATTCTTTGTCCATTTTCATAAGGTATTGCTAAAAATACAAGTATAACTAGATATGTTTTGATATATTAACTCTATTACCCTGTGACTCTTGCTAAGACAGCATGAGTATAATGATGCCTTGTCTCAGGGAAGGTGATAAATCAGCTGAAAGACAGAAACATGACTTTTGAAGTGTGAAACCCATGGCATTTGACTTTTAAATATTCGAGTTTCTTGGGTTCTAAAATCTAAGCCCTCAAAAAACATAAAATTGGTTATTAAAATGATAGATTGGAAAGAATAAAGGAAAAACCAAATTGCATCACCTCCAGACTAGATAAAGACTCCCTTTGACAGTAGGGATGTGGGGCAGAGAGAGGAAGAAGAGAAGAGACAGTGAAAATAAGAAGGCTCTATGCTGGTTCCCAAAGAAAGAGGTGGGACGTAGAGAAACCCTGGATAGATGTTTGGAGTCTGAGAGGAGAAAGTGTCTGTGTTCTCTGCTTTCACATAAAACAGAGAGGAACTGGAGAGCTATGTCCTCCTTCCACAACACATTAGGAGAATAGTAGATAGAATGGTTGTGAGGCTTGTGTAGATGGAGAGAGTTTCCCCTTCACCATTGGTGTCCAGGAGCAGAGCCAAAGGTTTTTTTATATACCAAGTGGGGTACAGTGCTATGTGACTGACAGGATAATACAATAGTGACACATGTGGACCAATTGCTGCAAGTAGGGAAAATACATGTCAGCTAATATCACAGTAGATAGATGACAATAACTGAGGATGAGAAGTCCCCCTCTCAGCACCCCCTTAAGCCCTCTGGAACTTAGATACATACGGGAAAAATGTATAGGAGGGCAGGTACACCTGAAATGACTAAATTGACTAAGATTTAATCTTCACCAGCAGGCAGAATGAGGGTTTACAATAAAAATTGTTATGAAAAATAAGGCATGTAGTTTTTTTGGTTTGGGGTATTGTGTGCGGCCTGAAATATGTCCTTGCTAGACCTGCATTCCTAAAGCAATAAGATTTTAGGAATGCATATGCTGTGCCATCATTTTTAAAATGGGAAAATCATGTCTTCTTTTATGTTCTTGGCCAGTCTCCTGAATTGTCCAGCTTTCATTATTTATGGGTTCCCAGAACTGCGGGGAGATTTGAAACTATGATGCAGTCCACCTGACATTATTTCTACAGCTAAAGCATTTTTTTAGCTACCTCTAGCTAAACAACTGAGAGTCATATAAATAATGAAAACTACCCCTCATTCTAACCTATCCTCCTCTAACTGTTACTACTTTCAGACACAGGGGACTGGCAGGTGATACGCTGTATAAGAAGAAGGTAAAAGAAATTTGACTTCAGAAGTCTCAATTTGCATGAAAATTAATACCTGTATTGTATTACTCAGATCCTGGAGAACTTTAAGATCACATATAGTTTCTAAATCTCTGCATCCTTCAAAAATAGTACCTTAAGGGGTCAATTTATTTCTCAATTATTCTCATAACAGTTAATGTTAAATGAAATTGGAAAACTAGATAAATTTGTGATCTTCTATAAAACTTTTCTATTTCAGAAAAATTTAATCCATTTTTGTAACAATCAAGCAGCAATTCCAAAGGTCAGATTTCCAACAAGATTCTAAGTCAAGACATGCTAAAGAGGTTGCTCATTTAGCTACATCCACAAAGGAACTCAAGGTGACCAAATCAAAAGAGAGAGATATATATGATTTAACCAGGGCACTTGATAGAAAGCAGCTGTCAATCCCAGATAAACTTATGTTTGAGAGACAAAAATAGAGAGAGAATAAAACTGTACTACTCCAGCACAAATCGTCCACAAACCAGCCTTATACAGGAACCTCTTGCCTAAGTATCTATGATATTCCTGCATCATACTGATGTTGTAACCATAAAATCCTCTTTGCACTTGCCCCAATTCTGATCTTATTATACATATATACATTTTAATAGTCTCTTAACACCTAAACCAAATACATTTCACACAGACTTCAACCCTAATTGATTTCTTCTCACTGATAAATCCAGAAGACCTCTACAGTTCATTGCCAGGCCTGTAACACCTTTTTTATTCTCATATCTGTCATCTGTGTCTGACTTATCCAATGGACCTTGACTCTCTTTCAGGGTTGGGAATGTGACTAATATAATTTTCTTATTCCCAAAAGAGCTCATCCCCTTATCAGTACTCAGTAAAGCACTTGTTGAATTGAAGCAATCTGACAGTTTCCAGAGTATAAAAATTAAGTTCCTTGACTCTGCCAAGAAAATGTCTTGCAGTCATCCATCAAGAAGAATTTACCAGAAGAATGACTCCAGTTTAAGTTATTGACTATGGGTATGAACTTTATATAAGTGTTTACTTGAAACAACACCCATAGATAAAAATAACAATTTTTTTTAGGGCTTTGAAACGCTGATTTTCTATGTTTTTCCTTATGACAAGTAAAGGAAAACTGATTTTAGCTGTTCATGAAGCCTTCTATTTTGGAGATTCAGTCACAAATAAAATAGTAAGTTGATGAGTAAGGTGGAAATAAATCAGAAACAGAGGGATGATATATCCCTCAAAATAGACATAATTTTTAAAGTTTAAGACAAAGGTGGTTGGCAAAAAAGCAGGATCCTGAGCATATTACTTGCCAGAAACTTGTACAAGATATCTTTATAGCACAAAATCATTTGGTCTCATCCATCCCTGACAAAAACAAATACATAAATATAGCCTGTAATATCTTTCTTCTTTATTAGCCTTCAAGATATGTTTCTCCTTGAGCAAATGCACATTCTTCCCTTCTAATCTAATCTCTCCAACTCTTTCCCAATTGTACATTTCTTGTGCTTAGCATCTTGACATCTTGGTAACCAGTTTTACAAAGAAAATAAACTTAAAAAATTTAAAAGCCAGAGATTTTTTTTTCTTTGTAATTTGATTTCAACTGGAGTTCTGTACAGAAAACTATGTGTGAAGGTCAATTCAATCCACGTAGGCTTATACTGACTCCAGCTTTCGGGTTAAAAAAAAAAGTGTATGTTCTCTCATATTTTAAAAAATATCTATCACAAGTAAAAACAACTATTCATGGTCACTGAAATTTATGTTAAGAATTCTTCTTATCTTGGTGAAACACTTCTAGTGCAAACACGGTAATGAAACAAAAAAATAATGCTAACCCTGTAACAACACTAATAATGGTGATGATTACATGAGGTGTCAAAGACCAGGTTTCATAACCAACCTCCTCTGTATAATAGCTGTGCACACCTACTCTGGATACTTAATTTCTGAGTATCAGTTTTTTCACATTAAATATGTTGTTAGGAGAAATAGAAAAATAATATATGTGAAGCTTGTAATAAAGAATTGTTGATAAAAGTTTGTTTCCTTTAATATCAGTTAGAGATTGCTTATGGTCTTCTGATATAATATCATGGTTTACTGAAGTAGAGGTTTATTTTTATCACATAACAAGAAAGCTGGAGGCATAAAGTCCAGAGCCAGTGCAGCTCTTAAGGACATCATCTAGGACCCAGGCTCCTTGTGGCTCTCTAATCTACCAACTTTAGTGAGTGGCTTTCATCCTTATGACCACAAGATGGTTGCTCTCTTCTCCAGACAACACTTTTGATTCATGTTAGTATAGTATATCTTTCTCCATCCCTTTACTTTTATTCTATCTGTGTCTTTGTATTTAAAGTGAGTTTCTTAAGACAACATACAGTTGGGTCTTGTTTTTTTTTCTTCCATTCAATAGTCATTGTCTTTTAATTGGTATATTTAGACAATTAACATTTAGACTATTAACATTAATGGTCTAAATATACCAATTAAAGTGATTATTAATGTAGTTGAATTAATATCTACTATACATATTATTTGTAACTGTTTTCTATCATAGCCTTGGATAGTTTTGTTGTTGTTATTTGTTTGGCTTTGTTTTTTGTCTTTTGTTTTATGCCTCCTCTGGTTTTGAGTATTTTATATTTTTTCTCCTTTTTAGTAAATCAACTATATTTTTTAACTTTTTATTGTAGTTATCCTTGAATTTGCAGTATACATTTACCATGAATCCAAGTCCTTTTTCCAATAGTGCAAGTGACTTATAATACTATTCCCAGTTCCTCCCTTCTGTCCCTTACAGCATTATTATTATTAATTTTACTTATTCATAGGCTGTAATCACTGAACACATTGTTACTATTACTATTTAGAGAAACTTATCTGTTATGTCAATTAAAACATTTAAAAATAAAATATTTAATTTTGTTCATTTTTTCTCTAATGTTTTTCCTTTCTTTATTAGATCCAAGTTTTTTTTCATTTTATTATTATTATTATACTTTAAGTTTTAGGGTACATGTGCACAACGTGCAGGTTTGTTACATATGTATACATGTGCCATGTTGGTGTGCTGCACCCATTAACAAGTTTTTGACCTATATCATTTTCCTTCTTTCCGAAGAATTCTTTTAACATTTCTTGTAAGAAAGGGTCTCTGGTAACAAATTCCCTCAATTTGTCTGACAAAGTCTTTTTATTTCTCCTTCAATTTTGAAGGATAATTTTACTGGATACAGAATTCTAGATTGGTAGGTGTTGTGTTTTGTTCTCCAACACTTGAAATGTTTCCCTCAACTCTCTTCTTGCTTGAATGTTTTCTGAAGAGTAGTCCCAAGTAATTCTTATTCTTGCTTTTCTAGAAGTAAGCTGGGTTTTTATTTTCTCTCTGATGCCTTTCAAGATTTTTTTTTCTTTGACTTTGTGGAGTTTGAGTTTATGTCTTGGTGTAGAAGTTTTTGGTATTTATCCTGCTTCATGTTCTCTGAGCTTTCTGGATTTGTGATTAGGTGTCTATCATTAATTTTGGAAAATTCTTGGTCATTATTACTTAAATATTTTTTCTATTTCTTTTTTTTCTATTCCCATTATATGTATGTTACACATTCAGTAATTGTTACACCTTCTTGAATATTCTTTTCCATCTTTCATTATACTTTTCCTCTGTATTTTAGTTTTGGAAGTTGTTATGATGATTTCAATGTGTTTCCCAAATTAAGTGTTGGAAACTTAATCCCCAAATTCACATGTTGATTAGAAGTGGGGCCTTTGTGGGGGTAATTAGGATTAGACAGTCATCAGGGTGGAATTTCCATGATGAGACTCGTGGTTTCATAAGAAAAGGAGGAAAGATCTCAGCTGACATGCACTCTCTTACCATCTCACCATGTGATGTCTTCCACCATGTTATGATTCAGTATGAATATTCTCACCATATTCTGCTGCCATGACCTTGGACTTCTCAATTCCAGAATGTGAAAAAAAAATTATTTTCTTTATAAATCATGCAGTCTGTGCTACATTCTGTTATAGCAACAGAAAACAAACTAAGACAGTTGCTACTGAAATTTCTTCAAGCTCAGTGATTCTTTCTTTGCCTGTGTTCAGTCTATTGATGAGCCCATCAAAGATGTTCTTCAGTTTTCTTATAATGTTTTTAATTTCTAGCATTACCTTTTGATTCTTTCTTAGCTTTTCCATCTCTCTGCTTAGATAATTTATCTGTTAATGTATGTTGTCCACTTTTTTAATTAGAGTACCTAGCATATTAATCATTGTTTTAATGACTTTATATGTTTATCACAGCCATATATGAGTCTGGTTCTGATGCTTGCTCTGTCTCTTCAAACTACATTATTTGTTCTTTAGTATGCTGTGTGATTTTTTTCTGTTGAAAGCTGGCCATAATGTACTGGGTAAAAGGTATTGACATAAATAGTTCTTTAATGTGAAGTTTTATGTTTACCCGGCTGCAAGTTAGGTTTTGTTTATTGTCTGCTGTGGCTATTGGTGTCAAAGGCTAAAATTTTCTTGGATGTCCTTATTTTTGTCTCCCCTGTTATGTGTAGGGCCCTCCAGAGACATGTTAAATAAGATCCGAGATGTGCAGTTCTTTCAGTTGTATTCCCATGTTACTATACCAGAGCCCTGTTGATATGACAGTAAGGTATGGGGTGAGGGGAAGGATTCTCTAGTTTTATCACTAAATCTCAATCTTTTCGTGAGCCTATGCCTCTAGGTAGTGACCTTCACAAGTGCTTCTCAGTACTCCCAACTTAAGTGAGACATGGAAGGCTAGAGGGGACTATAGTTGAGTGTTTCCTTTCCCCATGTGGAAGGCTATGAAGGGCTTGTTACGGCTTAAATTGTATCCCACTGAAATTCGTATATTAAAATCCTAGCCCCTGTACCTTGGAATGTGACCTTATTTAGAGATTTTACCTTTACAGAGGTAATCAAGTTAAAATGAGGTCATTAGGATGGTCCCTAATCCAGTATGATTAGTGTTCTAATAAAAAGGAGGAAATTGAACAGAGAGATATGCATTGAGGAAAGATGATGAAGACACATGGCGGGAGATGGTCATCTATAAGCCGAGGAGAGAGACCTGAAACCAATTCTTTCCTTAAAGCCCTTAGAAGGAACCAACCCTGCTGATGCCTTAATTTTGAACATCTAGCCCCTAGCGCTATGAGACAATAAATTTCCATTGGTTAAGCCACTAAGTCTGTGGTACTTTGTTGCGGCAACCCTAACAAATGAATATAGGGCTAGAGTTGAGCATTTCCCTTATTCCACTTGGAATGCTAGAGAAGGCTACAGTTGGAGAGTTCCCTTTCCCTAGGGGATTTAGACAATGCAGCTCTAAATCCCCTAGGTTGGTCAGGCTCTGGTAAAACCTCAGTCAGTTAGGTTCTGATGAAATATTTGCTTTTGAGGACCATCCTTGTTAAAAAGAACAGAATATTCTGGGCATATTTCAAAATAGCTACCCTTCCCCTCTGCTTGCAGGAAGCACAAGAGGATTTCCCTCCAATCACTGTGAGAGTTTGGTAGAGCTCCTAGAAGCAAAACTCACAAAAATGTGAAAGCCCCTTTAAGACTGGGCTCCCACGAATTTTTAACTGTCCATACTAAAACAGTTCATCCATTACAGTTTAGGCTTTCCTACTTTTACTGTTTCCCATGGAGGTTTCTGTTCATGAGCTTTTGTTCCAGTAATCTGTGATTCTCTGAATCTGCTAGTCTGTCTCTCCAATTTTGGAAACAGTAGTATGCCCTGCAACTTCCATTCTCTGATGGATCTAAGAAGAGTTTTTGATTTCCAGCTTGTTCAGCTTTTTTGTGTGTAGATGGGAGCAACATTTCTAAGCCCCTTATATGCTGGACTGGAAACTGAAATTCCCCCTCCAGACAACTATATTCTATATTCCAGTCGGGAAGAAGTATGGACAAAGGAACTGTGTGCCCTCCAAGCACATATTTCTTTTTAATCAGTAAAACAATAATTTTCCCAGAAACTACGTAGACTTTCACTTACATCTTGTTGGCCAGAACTAGGTCACATCACTACCCTTGTTGCAAAGGAGGCTTAAAACATATGTATTTTCTAACTGAGAGTGTGATAACTCCATAAAAATTAGGGGACTGGTAGTAAGAAAAGTGAAGGGAATGGATACATAGCAGACTACAGTGTTTTCCTCAGTTTAATATTTTGGCTGTCCAATATCCATGCATACATGGCCTGTCACAGTAAATGCTTATCCTCTCTCCTGTGGAACAACTTCGAAGTCTCATCAGCTTCTTGCACCCAGCTGAAGCGAAGGGATTGCTTGGAGATATTCAATGATCTCTGTCAAATATAATGACTAATGAACTAAGTGCATCTAATAAACTAACAGATGAGTCAAAAAAGGAGTAACCAAAGTCAAAACACTCTACAGAAGGGAAAACAGGAAACATACAGCAGTCACTTATCCATAGGAAATATTAAATTATTCTGAGTAAGAATAGCAAGAACTCCCTGTTCTGCAATAGAGTAAAATTTTGAATATTCCATCTGCCAGTTCTACATCTAGTTATGCTGTAAGTCAACACTGTCCAAGAGAAATATAGCATGAGCCACAAAGGCCAGCCTCATACGTAATTTCAAATTTCCTAGAATTCTCACTTAAAAAATAAGTTGGTATATTAACATTAACAATATATTCATCTAACCTGGGATATCAAAAATCTTAATTTATAATCAACATGATCAAAGAATTATATATATTATATCCTTTTTAATACCAAGCCTTTGAAAGCTAGTGTATTTTTTACATTTATAGCACATCTGAATTTGGAATAGTCACATTTCAAGTGCTCAATAGCCGCATATAGCTAGTGACTGCAACAACTATATAGACAATGCATCTCTAAGTCCTCTCTCTGTCCACTGCCCTCCATTAAGGAGATTCTACTTAATTCTACCCCCAAGGGAATTCTCTGTATCTCTTACCTTTCCAGGCTGTACATGAAGTACACATTATGGAAAATGCCTTAACTGGAGCTGCACGATTTTCACAGCACACCTGCACATGGTATATGTTTGGCAGACCCACAGATAGCCCTAGGGGTTGAATATTCAGACTGTAACTTGCCAAGTTTGTATATTGTTGGCAGTGGAATTCCCTCAAAAATCAAGCATTACTTCTGTTCAATGACTTGTAACCACAACCGAAGATTATGTGTAGATGTCACCTTAAAATGTCTCCAGAGAGGCTTGGGGCACCAGTATAATCTCTTGCAAAGAGTGCAGCTTTGCTTGCATTGACTTTGGTGATGGACACAGAAACAGTGGCATTTTTATCTTTGAAAAGCTCTCAGTCAAAATAGATTGCAGGCCTGAACAAATGCAGATTTCAGGCCTGGACAAAGAGTGTCTCTTTTATTGAAATTCTAATTCCTTCTACCCCTACTAGCAGCAAACTGACAAAGGATCTCATTTGCCCAAGACTAAGATGGTTCCCAGGATGTAGAGCTTTCAATTTTAAGACTGGAAAAATAGTTCCAGGAAAATGGATGAGTTTGCCACTCTAGCTTACAGATAGGCCAAATCCAGACTTGGTCTCTCTCTCTCAGAATTTTGCTTTCCAAAGTTCCATTTTGTCTACATTTTAGGATCTGTTATTTGCAGCAATCCGTTTCCAAATTTCAGCTTCTTTATTAGTTGTGGATTGCATTTGGCTGCATACATCAGAAAACTGACTAGAAGCTTAATCAAATAGAGAAATATTTTTCTCAAGCAATGGAAGTATGAAAGTGGGTAAACTGTCTGACATAGTAACTCCATAAAGTGTGAAGAACTCGAATTCCACCTAGCTTTCTTCTTACTCAACTTTAGCATGTGACTTTTGTCCTTAAAAAATGATTCATCTATCTTCAGAAGCTGCATATTCATTTTAGGCAAGATTAAGATTAAGGGTAATGTACAAGAAAAGAAGCACACTAACTGAGGCTGAGTTTAATATCAACCAAAAAAAAATGGCTTTCTCAGAAGCCTTCCATCCAGTAGAATTCCACATACATCTCATTATTTTGGTTGTGTGGCTACTCCTAACTTCAAGGGACTCTGAGAGATGAGTATGAGTATTTTTCATTGATTTATTGATGCCTCAAAAGAATAAGGCTATTGTTAGTAAAGAAGAAAAGAGAGAGGTAAATTGGTGAATGCTGAATAATATAGATAAGATATATATTTTATTGAATTTGAGAGAATATAGAAACTTCTTAATGATAAGGTAATAATAAAAGGGCCTACTTTACACATAATTCTTCACAAATAAATTTTGCTTGGTGATTCAATTAAGTTCATGGCTTACACATTAAAACTTCAAGGCCGGGCACAGTGGCTCACGCCTGTAATCCCAACACTGGGAGGCCAAGGTGGGTGGATCACCTGAGGTCAGGAGTTCAAGACCAGCCTAGCCAACATGTGAGACCTCATCTCTACCAAAAATACAAAAATTAGCTAGGCGTGGTGGCAGGTGCCTGTAACCCCAGCTACTCGGAAGGCTGAGGAAGGAGAGTCACTTGAACCCGGGAGCAGAGGTTGCAGTGAGCCGAGATCACACCACTGCACTCCAGCCTGGGCAACAAGAGGGAAACTCCATCTCAAAAAAACGAAAAAAACAAACAACAAAAAAAAACTTCGAAGAATATGAATGACGCTAATGGAAATTAGACTGAGCCAAAGAGAACATGGGTAACTCCAGCCTTTGTTCCTTTTTTGTTAGTTCTTGAGAGTTTGTGAATTTTTTTAGGCTTGCTCTAAAGCCAAAATCATAAACTCCATCACCAGGGAGGTAACATAAATCAGTGAAAAATATTGGTATAAGGAATACTTTTTTTTTTTTTTTTGGTGAGACATGGTCTCGCTTTGTCACCCAGGCTGGAGTGCAGAGGTGCCATCTCGGTTCACTGCAGCCTTGACCTCCTGGGCTAAAGCAATCCTCTCATCTCAGCCCTCAGAGTAACTGAGACTACAGGTGTGCACCACCACACCTGGCTAATTTTTTGTATTTTTTTTCGAGGCAGGGTTTCACCATGTTGCCCAGGCTGGTCTTGAACTCATGGGCTCAAGCAATCCACCTGCTTCAGCCTCCCAAAGTGCTGGAATTACAGACATAAGCCACTTCACCCAAAGGCACACATTTTGATTGCATTTTAAAGATTGCTGAATATTCTGTATATGTAAAGACAAATATGCTTTCTTCCATTTTTTTTTGAAGGACATACATCTTTGGGTCTATATTTCATTTTCCTTCTCTTGAAACATAATATAGAGAAAGACTTCTCTACAATGAGAAACTGACAGTGTATGCACAATATGAATGAAAACTAGCATTTGACCTAGAATTGGAAAGTCAATTGCGAGTGATATGTCTACAGCAACCGAAAAAGGACTCACACTATCTAAAGGGGCACCTACTAAGTAGAGCTAGGCCATTATTATAATAGCATGCAAAAGTTTAGACCCGGTGCTGCCAGATTATGATTAGGATCCAGATTTTTATATAAAATTTCCTGGGTTTGAACTGTTGGCTCAAAAAAAAAAACTTACAAACAATATACAAAGTAAATATACCAGGTCTGTAATTCATTATAGATTTGGATAATGGACCATCAGATGGATAATTTTGCTCTAGGAAAAAACCCAGGAAGTTTCCATAATATCAAGTCATTGAAAGCACTACAAGAGCATAAGATGTGTGGACATGGGGCAGAGAGAAAATAAAACTGGTAAACCAGATTTGGGGGAGAAGAAAAACAGAGATTATATATGGTATGCCCTGATGTCATATAAAGGTGTATTAGGTGTTTTAATTATATTGTGCAAGGATTCTTTGTGTAGACTTCAGACTCATTTTAAATACTTTTCAAGTAATAGTAGCTATCAATACACATCAGTAAAAATAGGGCCATCTAGAGTAGTTGGCACCAATAAATACTAATGAGGGTCAATAAGTGTTTTGCAGGTCAAAATGCCAAGTCTTAACTTTTGATCTGCAAAATCTCCAAGGTTATGAATTAATTAGGAGCAAAAACATTCTGGGAGCAGAAGGAAGGGTGAACTATAGCTAGACTAATATAATTTTAAACCTTATAGCAGGATGGCTAAGAAAATAGGTTTTGAGGCCAGGCACAAAGGCTCATGCCTGTAATCCCAACAATTTGGGAGGCCAAAGTGGGAGGGTTGCTTGAGGCCAAGAGTCTGAGACCAGTGTGAACAACACAGCTAGATCCCTGTCTCCACAAAAAAATTGAAATATACGTATAGCCAGGCATGAGGAGGGTGCCTGTAGTCCCAGTTACTGGGGAAGCTTAGGTGGGAGGATCGCTTGCGCCCAGGAACTCAGGGCTGCAATGAGCCGATATCTCAACACTGTGCTCCTAGGCAACAGAACGAGGCCCTATTTCTAAAAAGAAGTAAAAGAAGAAAATAGGTTTTGTAATTAGGCAGATCTGATTTAAAAGCCAATACCAGCCACTTAATAGTTCTGTGAAATTGAATATGTTGTTTTATTCCTTTAAGCATCAATTTTTTCATCTGCAAAATCTCACTGATGATAGTCCCTATTTCATGAGTTGCTGTAATGTTTAAATAAATGCACAGATTAAACAGCACCATACATGTAAAGCACTGAGCAAAGTCGCTGGTACAAAATAAGATCTTCAACACCTTATATATAGAAAGACTTCTAAGAAGACGTGTACCTTTATATATATATTTTTATATACTATATACAGGAAAGCTACCATGTGCAAGGAAATGCCACCAGTTTTATTTTACTCACACCTAAAAATAATATAGTGTTATAATAATGTATGAGCTCAGCTCAAATTATTTTTTCTTGGTGAAATATTTGTAGTATATTCATTCTGTAGAACTTAGTTTTAACAGCAGGGTATTGATTTAATATAAGTATTCCCTAGTTACACCAGAATTTTTTTCACTTTAGAAGAAAAATATGTGCCCCAAAGAATGGCATAGGTTTACTGTGTTTTAACCACAATCTCATTTTTGCATTGATTTAATAAACCAATTGTGTTTTATTTAAGTGTAGGATGAGAATCTGAATGGGAGCATTTGACAAATGTTGGGTCAAATGCCCCTTCAGGCCTAGAAATCAATCACTCATGTTTCTCTCACTGAGCAAACACAGACAAGGCAGAACATGCCTATAATCACAGGTCTGCCCTTCAGAGTCTCCCGAGCATAGAAGAGTACATTAGTCGTTGTCACTTTTTTGACATCTCAGAAATTGCTTCCAGTAGAAGACACTATTCCCTCTAAAACTCTTTTCTATGTTTTTTGCAGCATCATATAGGCAGGGACTATCTCTGTGCTGTTCACAACTATATCCCATCATTGATGAGTGCTCACCAAGCACTTGTGTGAATTAACCAAAGTCCAATCTTTCCATGTTAATTCTCCTGGTAGACCAGAGAAAAGTCAAAATGTCCAAAATAGCACTTAGAGTTAGCATCATCAATTTGAACAATTAATTACTTGTCAGTTTTGAGTAAAATATGCAAAAGCATTTCTTACGGTTCTTTTTCCCTCACAAAAAAGCACATATTACATATTCAATAAATACTGACTAAACCAAACTTAATTTCTAATCCTTTCCATTTTCTTTTGGTAATAATTAGCAAAGCCAATTTTATTCAAATATAATCTAAAGGGTACATAGCTTGTTCTTGAAAATAAAGTGGCAACGTAATGAATTCATGAGACTGGAAATCTTCAGGTCATGACAGCAGAGCTAATTCTAATAAAAGAGGCAGAGTACAAATTTTGAGTTGAGAAAGAATAAAACATTCTTCTAGATTAATACTCATTTTCCTTAACTGTGAAGCAGATTGAAAAGAAAAGATAATGAGCCCATTTAGTTTAATGTCCAAAGTGATTGCATTACGTAAGGGTACCAGAATATTCTATGACTGCAAAACTCATTCTGTTACCTATTTTATAGCCTTCAATGGCAACCTATTTTGAGCCATTTGAACAAGGGAATTAAGGTTCTATAGAGGAGAAAATGACAGCAATTCCAGCTATATAAATGTAACTAACTCAATAAAACACAATCTTTCCCCTAGAATTCATCAGCAGATCAGCACCTAGATGAAATAAATCCACACAAAGACAGTTCCCATTAGTAACCTTGCTATTATAAAATAGATGGCTGTATTCTTCATAATGTCAAAGGCTTGGCTATTTAAAAAAAAAAAAGCCAATGTCGCTTCAAAACAATAAGGTATAGCTAAACAAAACCTGAACCCTGAAATTTAAGAAAAATGTTATTTATTAGGTACATTCCACCAATTCTTGTATGTATGTCTGAAATATACCATATGTGGTTCAACTCACACTAAGTAGGAATTTGGTTTCTGGTGTATACTTTCTACTTTATTTCTCTATGAGCAATGTATTATTTTGAATTAAATATACATATGTACATTTATATTTAATTTCGCCTTCATTATTTTGTTTTGACTTTGTAGTAGGACAAGCATGCTCAAGAAAATGCAGTAGGAAATTTATTTACTACATAAGCCATGTGAATCTCAATTGTGACAATATTTTCTTATTTCTCAGAATGCAAGCTAATAGTGGAAAGTAAAGAAAGGAATACATCTATATGATTAGGCAACATGATAACAGAGACTAAACATATGTGGAAAAATTCTGGAACCCATCTCTTCGAATGCACCTCTCTACATTCTTTCCACCTATGACAGAGAATTCATAAGACAATATTTTATGTATACAAAATTTTATAAATACGGTCTAAATCTTAACAAAGAACTAGCTTTTGCTTTTGTTGATTCTCTCTGGTTCCTAGTTCATTCATTTATCTTATCTTTTTTCTTTCCTCTTGTCAATTTTCTGTAGATTTTGTGTTAATGCTTAACCCAATTATTTTCAAGTTAAGCTGTAAATGAACCTCCACATAACTTTTTTTGGCAACTTTGATGAGTAAAACTTTCATCATCATTCAACTCTAAATAGGTTGCTATTTCCATTGTCATTTATTCTTTAACTCTCATGTAGCAGTACTTTTTTAGTTTACAATACAGAGAGTCTTTCTAAATGGCTTTCTATTCTTGATTTCGAATTTAATGTACTGTGTTCAGAGAGCACACTCTGACCTTCATAGGGACTTCTTTTGAGACCTAACACCCGGACAATGTTTATAACTTTTTCATGTATCCTTAAAAAAGAATGCATATTTTCTATTTTGAGGTCCAGGACAAGCCATTAGTTTTGTTCAAGATCATTACACTATTACTTGGTCTACTAACTTCTGATAAAGGTTTATTAAAAATATCCTATTATGATTATGAATTTGTCAAATTTTCTTATAATTATGTGGAATAAGATAATTATAACATAAATTTGACAAATTTGTAATCACAATGGTTTGGTTTTATAGATAAATATATACTTATATTTATATTTAATAAATATATATTATATAAATATATTTATATCAATATATATTATATAAATATATTTATATCAATATATAAATACATTTAAATTTATATAAATATATAAATTTTTTTTTGAGACTGAGTCTTGCTCTATTGTCCAGGCTGGAGTGCAGTGGCATGAGCTCGGCTCACTATAACCTCTGCCTCCTGGGTTCAAGCGATTCTCCTGCCTCAGCCTCCCGAGTAGCTGGAATTAAAGGCACCCACCACCACGCCGAGCAAATTTTTGTATTTTTAGTAAAGATGAGGTTTCACCATGTTGGCCAGGCTGGTCTCGAACTCCTGACCTCAACTGATTCACCTACCTCGGCCTCCCAAAATGCTGAGATTACAGGCATAAGCCACTGTGCCCAATCGGTTTTATTTATGTTGAGACAATATTGGGTACATAGAAATTTATAATTTTTATATCAAAAATTATTATTATTATGTAGTGGCCTTTATGTCTACTAATGTCTTTTGCCATATTTTCTACTTTGTCTTGTTTTACTTTGCCAGTTCTCATTTGGTTATAATTTTCTTGATATATATTTTAGTTATTCTTTTATTTGTTATCTTTCTTTGGGGTTTAATTTCATATTTGGCTCTTGGATATATCATATAGCTGAATTTTGTAATATTTGCCCAACTGAGTTATCTTTTAATAGTGATAATCTATACACATTTATTGGATATTCATGTGTAACAAAATGATCATCTTTCCACCATTTTTGTTTTTGTTTTCATTTTCCTCCTTGGCTGAATTCTGTAGGATTGATAGTTTTAGATAATAATAATTAACATTGATTGAGCATTGAGTAGGGCTAGATATTTTATCGGCTTTACACATATGATTTTATTTAACCTTCACAACAACTCTGTAAAGGAAGAAACTATTAATGTCTCCACTGTATATTTAAGGAATCTGAGGCACTAAGAGCCTAAGTAACTTGATCCAGTTTTATGACCAGTAAGAGGTAGAGATAGAATCGAAATGGGCAGCAAAATTCTAGAAATTATGCTCTTAACCAACATATTGTACTCTTCTTAAAGTGCCTTCTACAATGATTTTAAATGACTTTTTGTTTTCAAAAAAATTTATACTTACATCCATAAGTGTTTCCAAAACTTTAGAATATGACATCAACAATGGAAAATAAGCAAAAACTTTCTGAAAACCTGCTATATTATTATTTTTCTATTTATTGCCTAAAACTGAATAGAAATTACTTGAGGAAAAAATCAACACAAATAATGTTCTAAGACTTCCTAGCCTAGCCATTGAGAAGGTCTAGCATCTTCTGCTTTCCTGCTCTTTGGCCCCTAAGCTGGCATGTAAGAAAGCCAACTTACTAATCCTGTTAGAGAGAGAGGCCATATTGCAGTGGCCATGAAGGATGGGATGCAGCATGGAGCAAAGGTCAGATGAATAAGCAGCACCAGGTGCCAGAGATGTGAGTGAAGAAGCCATCCTGAGTGTTCCTGCCCCTAGTCACTGTAGGCATCCCAGCTAAGGCCCCAGACATCATGTAGCTGAGATAAATCACCCCCAGTCCATCCTCTTGAAACTCTTTACAAAGTCATGAAAAATATTTGACCGTGTTCCTTTAAGCCACTAAGTTTTGAGGTGGTTTGATATGTAGCAATAGATAACCAAAATAGGAGGAATACTTGGAATTGGATGAGAGATTAAAATTTTGATTTAGATCTGATTAAGACCTTTAATATCTGAAGATGAATATTTCCTTTTAGATCAAAGTAACTGGAAAAGTTATGAACCCAACCTAAAATGTCATCAAGGGGAGGAGAAAGGATTGTCAATTTCATGTCCTAAAGGCAGGGATAAGAAAGGAATAACATTTCTTTCAGATTGTACACTACTGAGTACCATTCATCAATAATTCAGTTACAGAAATATAAGTATCTGTATAATAACCATATCATGCTGTTTTATATCTGTAGATAATCACAGGTTACAGATAGAAAGTAGCTTACAGGAATTATAAGGATTTATAAATGTTTATCTCTTAATCTTTTAAAAATGTAGTTTCGGCTTTCTGCAATGTATAATAATACATATACCATCAATTCTAAACATATTACTAGGCACAAAGATGTTTATAAAATTTTTATGGGTTTCTCAACATTTATTTCCTCAAAGAATTTTTTATTTCTTGAGTGTTCATTTACTTGGTCAAAACATTAAGTGTTTTAAGAAGTTTTAAAAAATCTTGTGGAAGAAATCTGAGACTCAATAGAAGAAATGCAAGCAATATATTAGAGAAAAAATACAAATTTTAACATGAAATAAAATTTTACCAGATGAAAATAGAGCATTGAAGAAAACAAGAATGATTAGATAGAAGTGGGTAAAACAAGGCAGACTAATCCAATAAAAATATTAGACACAGAATGGCTATTATTAAGAAGTCAAAAAAATAACACATGCTGGTGAGGCTGTGGAGAAAAGGGAATGCTTATACACTGCAGGTGGGAATGTAAATTAGTTCAGACCCTGTGGGAAGCAGTTTGGAGATTTCTCAAAGAACCAAAAATAGAAGTACCATTCAACCCAGCAATCCCATTACTGAGTGTATATCCAAAAGAAAATAAATCTTTCTGCCAAAAAGACACCTGCACTCTCATGTTTATTGCAGCACTATTCACAATAGCAAAGACGTAGAATCAACCTAGGTACCTGTCAATGGTGGATTTGATTGAGACAATGTATATAACTCTCATGGAATACTATGCAGCCGTAAAGAAGAAAATCATGTCCATTTTAACAATATAGATGCAGTTGGAGGCCATTTTCTTGAGTAAATTAACACAGGAACAGAAAACCAAATACTGCATGTTCTCACCCATAAGTGAGAGATAAACGTTAGGTGTACATGGACATAAAGATGGGAACAATAGACACTGGGAACACCAAAGGGGGAAATAAGGAGGGAGAATGGATTGAAAAACTATTATTGGGCATATATTCACTATTTGGGTGACAGTTTCATTTGAAGCCCAAACCTCAGCATCACACAATATATCCATGTAACAAACCTACACTTACACCCCACAAATCTAAAATAAATATAAATAAATATGTATGCCCAAATTAGGAATAGATCATATTCGAAATTCTGAGAAAAAAATATCAGACACAAAAATAATACACTGCATAAGCATCCTGTATTAATCCATGTTTTTAACTGAATCCCCCCAATTATGCAGAAAATTATTTTATTAAAAGACTGAATTTTGGAAGGCCTGGTAAACCAGAATAAGGTTAATCTTCCAGGAAGAATGTCCAAAACAACACAACAAAATTGGTAAATTTTATCAATGACTAAATCCCCACTACTGCTGCTAATCCAAGTACCAAAGAAAGTCACTCTTTGAACTAATGAAAAATTGCTGCTGTTTCTGCTTTGGTCACCAAAGATAGCCAAACACTAGCACTGCCAGAAAAATAACAGAAATATCAAGTAAAACCTCCTCCTCCTCTCTCACTTCCACATCAAATTCTCACTCTCATACATACAAGTAGCGAAGCCTGTATCACATGCCTCTGTGGTAGCTGCAAGGGTGTCTGGGAATCTGCATCCTGCCTCCTCCATTAGAGGGTCAGACATAGCATAGAATTGTCTCCAATATGTGCAAAGATAATGCCCCTCCCCACCCCCAGAATAAGACAGATGAGCACTACACCTACCAAAAAGCCATGATATGGAAAATGTGTGTGATGAACAGTGGACAGTGCAATAAATTTAGATGCTACTTGAGAACAGGGACTTTATCTTCCTAGTTTGCCTAGAATAGAATCTGGCAAATGCATAGCAGAAATTAAATGAATGACTCAATTATGGAATGCTGGCCACATTTTAAATATCCATCATTCCAATGTATATTAATATGCTTTGCAAATTGAGAAGAGTCTCCTGTATACTTTTTCTTCTTGATGACTATAACGGGGTGGGGATGACGAAAGTAGTAAAAGCTTCCAGACACTACTGATTAAGTGCACGAAATGAAAATGAACATAGAATAACTAATATAGCCTAATTAAATTATTAAATTTCAAGGATGAAGAAATAATACTTCAGTAACCCAAGGGAAGAAAACAAACCACTACAAAGAAAAAACAATATCAAGCTGACCTCAGACATCTGCATGGTATTCGAGTCTAGAAGGCAACAGAGCAAGTGTCTGAAAGAAAGAAATTCAATGTCTACAAGGTCTAGAGAAAATGTAACCCAAGTTCATATGGTGCTAAGTTGTTCTTAAAATATAAAAGTAACAGATATCTTCACATGTGCAAGACCTCAGGAACACAATATCTGTGAATTTTTCTGGACAGAAAAAAAACTACCTGACATTGAAACCTAACTAGTAGACCAATCAAAATAAAAATATTCTTAGAAAAACTGTGGAGAAGCAACTAATGACAAGACTCATAGTTCCAGAACAGAATCGAAACGTCACTTGCTTAAAAACATGAAAGCAGTAACTCACCTAAAAAAGACTGGCCGGAGAAAAAAGGCAGAGGTGGTAAATGTAATAGTACAAATATTCTCATTTTCTTAATAGCTAAATAATAGATAATGTTTTTAAATGACACACATCACAGAAATATGACTCCGAAATCTTTTTTCATAGTCTTTTATTGTTAGCCCTAGAAGGATTTTGTATCTTGTAGATATGATTTTGTTTCTCTTTTGGTGGAGAACCACTCGTTTAAATTTAGCAATTACTTTGGTTTTACCTATTTCTTTTTCTTTCTTTAAAATTATGTGAGCTTAAATGTAAAACTTTCAATTTAAGAAGCAGTGGATGTAATCTTATTATAAAAATTCTTTCTATCTCCTATATCTAAGTGTGCATAAAAAATTGGGGGAGTAATTTGTTGTTTCTGAGAGAAGGAAAGTGTCCTCTAAAAACATCATATTCCACCAAAATGTTTTCCAACTCAAAAAAAAGCAATGAACATTCTCAACCATGAAAGAATCCAAGAAATTTAGCAGACCCAAGATTTTTCTGGGGGAAAAAATATGCTTTCATTTATGCCAGTAAAATTCAACCAATAAAGAAATTACTGGAAAATATGTATGATTCAAATCATTTTTATTCAAAAAAGTGAGAGCCAAAATCATCTTCACTCACACAACATACTGTCTACATTTACATGACTTCATTTCCCCTAAAAACATCATATTCCATCAAAATGTTTTCCTCATTAAGAAAAAGCAACGAATGGCCAGGCGCGGCGGCTCAAGACTGTAATCCCAGCACTTTGGGAGGCTGAGGCAGGCAGATCATGAGGTCAAGGGATTGAGACCATCCTGGCCAAAACGGTGAAACCCCGTCTCTACTAAAAATACAAAAATTAGCTGGGCATGGTGGTGCGTGCCTGTAATCCCATCTACTCGGGAGGATGAGGCAGGAGAATTGCTTGAACTGGGACCCAGGAGAGAGAGATTGCAGTGAGCTGAGATCACGCCACTGCACTCCAGCCTGAGGTACAGAGTGAAAGAAAGAAAGAAAGAAAGAAAGAAAGAAAGAAAGAGAGAGAGAGAGAGAGAGAAAGAAAGAAAGAAAGAAAGAAAGAAAGAAAGAGAGAAAGAAAGAAAGAGAGAGAGAGAGAGAGAAAGAAAGAAAGAAAGAAAGAAAGAAAGAAAGAAAGAAAGAGAGAAAGAAAGAAAGAAAAAGAAAGAAAGAAAGAGAGAGAGAGAGAGAAAGAAAGGAAAGAGAGAGAAAGAAAGAAAAAAAAGAGAAAGAAAGAAAGAAAGAAAAGAAAGAAAAAGAGAAAGAGAGAGCGGGAAAGAAAGAGAAAGAAAGCAAAAGAAAAAAAGAAAGAAAAAAGAAAGGAGAGAAGGAAGGAAGGAAGGAGAGAGAGAGCAACGAACATTCTCAAGCATGAAAGAATCTAAGAAATAGTACAAACCCAAGACTTTGCTGGGGGGGAAATATGCTTTAATTTATGCCAGTAAAATCAAACCAATAAAGAAATTAATGGAAAATATGAAGGATTCAAATCATTTTTATTCAAAAAAGTGAGAGCTAAAATCATGTTCAGTCACACAACTTACTGTCTACATTTATTTACATGACTTCATTGTTCCACTGTTGTCATCGATATAATTCTACTCTTCCAGGAAACTCTTGCTCAGAAAGTTAAAAGTTGAAAATAACTTTTTTGTTAATTCCAGGAATTTCATGAAAGACACAGCAACTCTTCAATAAAAAGCATAAACAAGAGTTTACATCTCCAGACTCTCTAAACCCCTCACCTCAAAATCTACCAGTGTTAAACTGTTATACCATGTCCTTACCGAATTCTAAGCAAGTCCCCATGTTGAAAGCCCAGGCTTAACCTAGACTTTAAATCGCTCATAACTATAACCTGACTTTGGCCCACTTCCTCTGTGATGCTAAGACACCATCAATACAGGGCTCTTCTTACCATGATAAGAATAAATTCAGCTTTGTCTTATCGTTGCTTTGGTAACATTTCTAGTGGAGCTAGCATTCAACAAAAGTCAAAACTGGAAAGAAGAAAAACAACATAAATCAAGACAAGAAAATACGTGAAAACCCAAGCATACCTCAAAAGGTCAGAATAGGGGAGGAGGAGTATGGTGTATAACAGCAAGAGACAAATAAGACTATGAAGACCAGCTGGGCGCAGTGACTCACGCCTGTAATCCCAGCACTTTGGGAGGCCGAGGCAGGTGGATCACAAGGTCAGGAGATCGAGACCATCCTGGCTAACACGGTGAAACCCCATCTGTACTAAAAATACAAAAAATTAGCCAGTGTAGTCCCAGCTACTCGGGAGGCTGAGGCAGGAGAATCACTTGAACCCAGGAGGCAGAGGTTGCAATGAGCTGAGATCACCCACTGCACTCCAGCCTGGGTGACAGAGCAAGACTCCATCCCCCGCCCCCCGCAAAAAAGACTATGAAGACCAAGATTCTGGTCTGGTCAAGGTCTGAGATGGACCTGGCTCCCTTAAGAATATGGTCCTGCCAGATCTGGTGGCTCACACCTGTAATCCCAGCATTTTGAGAGACCAAGGCAGGAGGATTACGTAAGCCCAGGAGTTCAACACCAGCCTGGGCAATATAGAGAGACCCCCATTTCTATGAAAAGTAAACAAATTTGCCAGACATAGTGGCTCACACCTGCAGTCCCAGCTACCCAGAAGGCTGAGGTGGGAGGATCACGTGAGGTGAGAGATCAAGATTGCAGTGAGCTGTGATCATGCCACTGCACTCCAGCCTGGGCAACAAAGCAAGACCCTGTCCCAAAAATTAAAAAAAATAAAATATGGTCCTAAGAGGTAGCTATTGCATTCCTACTTGAGGAACTAAGGAACAAAGACCAATATTATACCTTTGCCTTCTATTTTGAGGAGTTATTCATCAAAAGTGTAGATCAAGGACTGCCTACTACAGAAGCATATTTTTTCCTGGGCCCTATCCTTAATCAGAATCTCTGGGAAGAGGTATGGAAACTAGCATATTTAATAAGTCATGCCCTTTAATAAAGTCTTACACCAATGTTGGAGAATCACTGAGCAAAATGTCCAATCATCATATTAAATTACCCTTTTCAACATTGGGCATCTTGACTCTAATTAAAACAGCTGAGTGCTTCTGGACGGAATAGATAGCAGTAAGGTAATTCAGTAAATCAAATGCTAAAACTTTTTCTCCCTGAATCCAACCCCTCTTCTCAAGTTCATGTATTGCATTCCCCCATCCACCCTCCCCTTAATGTATAAGTTGACTGATTAGATAGAAATATTACTAGTAATGCACAGCAACCTGACTTCTTCTTTGGAGCATTTATCACAACTGTAATGCCTTTCATTGTTCAATTATTTGCTTAAAGTCTATTTTCCCTGCTGGATACTAATCTCCATAAGCAGAGGGAACAAGTCTGTCTTATACACAGTCATAGCTTCAAATCCTACCACAGCGCTAAGATGATAGATCTTCAATAAATAGTTGTTCAATTAATTAACAAAATAGTGGAAAGTATCAGTCAAATACAATGATTTCAGTTCCAGTGAAATCGATGGTGAGATATTTTCTCTCTAATAGTAATCAGTCAACAAGTTGTATTGTTTCCTAGGATCACTCCGTGAAAATAAAATAAAGCGATCAGCATGAAAGAGAAAGTCTGGGTAGGAATTAGCACAATGGAAAGAGTAAATGGTTTGGAACCTTATAGGAACATTTTTAAATCCAAGATAATACATTTGTGTAACCTCAGGCTCTCTGTGTAACTTCAGGCAAGCTGATCCTTCTGAGATCCCAGTTGTCAGTAAATTGGATGTTATATTAGCTACTTCTCTGACTTGTGGGCTAGAAGGATTGACAGACTATGACCTATGGGCCAAATCTGGCCTAGAACCTGTTCCTGTACAATCTGGGAGCTAAGAATGGTTTTTACACTTTTTTTTCAAAAGAAGCTATTTTATTTGACATGTAATAGATAGTCATAAAGCAGGTCCATATATTTGGTTTTCTGATATCCTGATGTATTTCCACAAACCTTTTAAGTCTACAATTTTATATAGTTTTCCATCAGGGAAGCAAGATACATATAATTTTTTTATATTTAACTAGTTAAAGGTTTTAAGAGGGTTTAGTCTCTAAATCAGGAACAATTTAGTCATAACACCATACAAACACATTTAAATATTCAGGAAAGAGATTTTTAAGATTATTGCTTAGTCTTATAAAATGGTGAATTTTAACCAAATTGATGCCTCTGTATTCTTATTTATGTTTCCTCTACTCTTATATCATACTGCTTGGCAAGTAATGTAAGTTTTGACGCAATTTAAAAATTAAAGTAGGTGTAAACAAATTCCAATTTGTTAAACAATTCATATATTCCCCTTTACTTACCTCACTATCTCAGGATTAATTCTCCTTAAAAAAGTAATCATCCCACATAGAAAAAAACTGCAGAGCTTCATCTCTTCCTTAAATATTTTCAAGTACTGTAAGAACATAAATCCATAAAAAAACTGATTAAAATTTGACATTTCATCTTGCTTTACTAATTATGTAATAATAGAAAGATGTAAAAAACATGTTCCTTAATATGTATCTACTTAACAGAGAAATACAAAGAAACACTGCAATTATGGTTATGGGCTATTTTCCAGCCTCTTCAAGTACAGGGCACAACTGTGGTTCCTACCAGTAAGGAGAAATGAATAATCAATGTTACATAACACGAAAGAAAGATGAGAGGCAGAAAAAGACAAACTGACTTTGGCTTTTAAGAACCTAATGTTAACCCTGAAATGCCAGATTCAGTAACACAACAACAAAACAAAAGATTACAGCAGCAAGCCACCACTTCACACAGTATTAAGAATTCTGAAATACGTAATAGCCTTCCTCCCACCTCCCACTCAATCTGTTGGGTCGTCTTTTTGCTTTTCCTGCTTTTTCGCTGCAGGCAGTTCAAGGCTTGCCCACTGCATCGGCTCAGCTTTTCTCATAGTGATCTCAATCTTTGTTGCAGTCGTAGTTACATAACTTCACTTTACATCAATCACACCCCATATTTTCACATTTTGATCAAATTCCTTCTCTCCTTCAAATACAATGTGCACATTTAACAATGTGCTATTTGCTTCTACTCAACTAAGTTCTGTGAATCTTTAGCATATGTTGAAATGGTAACTTCACCTCCAGTCTGATGCCAGTTATGTCTACACGGAACAACTTTTTCCCCAGCATCCTTTTTAGTCCACATGTGTTTACCTGTTGTACAGCCCTCTTGGGCTAAGAATGTATTAAAATCAGAAGTTTTTCTTCTACAACAGCTTAGGTATTTCATTCCCTCATGGAAAACAGGTACTCCAGAATGATATACACAGACTTCTTCTAGACTTTCTAGACCCCAATACGTCTTTGAACACCCTCTATTCTTACATGAGGTCCCAGTCTTAATTTCATCATTGTCTTCTTCTTTCTTCTTCATTCCCTGAAGACAGTTTATCAAGAGCTTGTTTTAGAGAGGCAGATATTTTTAATTCCAAATTTGTCATTGGTTCATCTGGGCTTGGCATTTTTATTGCTTCTACTGGCTTAGGGGCTTGAATTATGTGTTCCTGAAATTTGGGTTTCAATTCAGATAGTTCCTTCTTCTCAGTAGTCTTGACTTCAGGTTTGACTGGCTCAGGTGGCTTCTCACTATTATGTCTACCTTTGGTACAGCCTACAATGCTTAAGAAATCAGAAAAATCCGTTGTTTTTCTCTTACAGCAAGACCAACCCTTTAATGCATCATAAAAGACTGGAACACCTGGGTGGTATGTGCAAGCATCATCGGAATCGGTCTCAGGATCGAAGCGCTGACCGCAGCCCCAGTTGTAGCACAGCAAGGCCATTTTCTATTCCCACCGTCACAGGCAGGGCCCAAACACCGGGAATGGCAAGAGGATGCATTAGCCACTCCCATGTCACTAGCGCCAGTCTGACGACTGAGGAGGCTGCCAGCTTCTGGACTACACTTTTTTTTTTTTTTTTTAATAAAGATGAGGTTTCACCATGTTGGCCAGGCTGGTCTTGAACTCCTGACCTCAGGTGTTCTGCCTGCCTCAGCCTCCCAAAGTGCTGGGATTACAGGCGTGAGCCACCATGCCCGGCCAGTTTTTACACTTTTAAAGCATTCAGAAGAGGGAAAAGAAGGAGGACATAAAGGAGGAGGAGGAAAATGAGGTAAAGTTTATGAGGCCTGCAGAGCCTAAAATTCTATTATCTCGTCCTTTACGGAAACAGTTTATCAATCTAATGATGATAAAAGGCTGGAGAGCGGATATAGGTAGTTGGCGTAGGATAGTGAAGGTGCTAACTCAAAGCAAATTGGTTTTGATGGTCTTTATTAACAAGTATAAAGAAAAAATATTCACTAGATCAATAATTGCATACCAAGTGCCAGACAAAGTGTTTTCTCCAATAACAAAATCTCCTCCAGAAAAATAGCTGTAATTGGAGTTACCAACAGGTTAAGTTTACAGTGATCCAATTTTAATCTCCAAGCTCTGGCTGTCTTCTGAACAGGCTGAAGATACAAATTAAGAGGGGGCATGGTATGAATCATCGTCCCTGCATCTGCCAAGTCCTCAAAGGCTCTGATTTCTCTAATCAGGTCAATGCTGTCATAAAACAATTCAGTGAATATAAGTTAGGTGACCAACTCATCCCCGTTTACCTGGGACTTACTCAGTTTTAGCATCTGAAGAACCCCCTCAGTTGTAGACAAACGAGGGTCGTTGCTCACCCTAATATACAGAGTATAAAGGAGTGACTTAGCTGCTTCCAGAGGAGCTGGAGAACTTCAGGGAAAAAATTATAAGCTCAGGATTTTAAATTCCCCACCTAAAGAGAAAGGACCTGAAGCTGTCTATGACTGCTCAAAATGAAAGTTTTGCCTTATACTGGCATTGGATTACAGGTGTCTGCAGATGATAAGTAACTGCTTTGCCATTGCATGCTATAAGCAAGTGTCCTCCTTACCAATGCAAACACAGTTATTACTGCCTATAAATTTAATCTCATCCAAGAACCAATTCCAGATAATCCAGAACCAATTCACAATAACCATCCTTAAGATTTTGTTCTCATGGAACCATTACAAACCTCAACTCCTAGAACCATCAGGGTTCAATTAGAGAATCAGAACCTCCATGAGTGATATAAAGTGGGGAATTTATTAAGGAATTAGACATTACACAATTCTAAGAGTTGGTGGTGCCGCAGGATACATTCAAAAGCAGAAAACAAAATTGTACCGCTTTAAGAGTAAACTCATTCATTCCAGGTTAAACACAACAATTTAGTTGGTCACGTTCTGCCTTTCTCCCAGAGATGGCATAGAAGTTCCTGAAGAAGGGTCATGGCAAGGAGCAGTGGTGGGAAATGTGGGGTTGGGGGTAAAGGGGAGATAGCTGATCGTCCCTTCATATCCTGGGCCCTACACTCTGCTGCCATCTAGTGAGATTATGATCGCACTCAGTGCTCAGAAGACGGTCCACACAAGCATTCACTGAGTTCTTTCCCTTCCCACACATCTCTGGTCTTACGGTCCACACGTTTTTCCTCTGTGTGTCTCTCATCAAGAATATCAGACTTTCGCAGGTCCACCAGGACTCTCTGTCTCTCTCTCTCCTAAAAGCTGTGCCCTTCTCAAGGACATGGGAAAAACTGGCAGCTCTTCCATGCCACCCCTCAGGGCAATCAAAATTCCAACAGACCATTTTCCCTTTGACGCTGTATTTTATGGTCCTTCTTTCTTAGCGGCATAGGATCCTCATGATATCATGAAACACCTCCTCGTGTGGTTTCAGGCAGAAATTGATTACAGGACAGATGCTCATACTTCCTGGGATTCTATCCCCCTCATTCAGAGAGCACACAGGGCTCCTCCTCAGAGACTTTCACACATGTTCAGCTCTATCTCTACCTCACCAACCCCTCTCCCTTTTCCAGACCACACAAGGTTTATGGTTTGTGTTTTGTCTTCTTTTTTGTTTGTTTTTGCTAGATTCATGTTTCACAACTTTGGTGGAATATTCTAGCTCTTCTGTACAGATGGAAAAGACTGTAGCATGTTACTAACATGTATGAGCAGGCAAGGCTGGAACATTCTCTGCAGACATGGTCACGGCGTTGAGGTAGCTGCTAGAGCTCTGCTGACAGACTGGTGTCATATCCTTTGACATTGTGCATGTCAGTCAAGAAGCAAGCTGCCCCAATCTAGGGCTTCTGAGACAAAGTAAATAGTGAAACCAAGACATGAGAGTGCTACTGATAAAAACAAGACTTTATAATACAAAATTGAAAGTTTATACTTTCCACTCCAAGCTTGCCAACACTAGTTGAGAAATCAAAAAATTAACAAATCCTGGCAGGGCCGAATGGCTCACACCTGTAATCCCAGCACTTTGGGAGGCCAAGGCATGAGGATCACACTGTCAATAAAATTTGCTGCAGTAAGGACTGAATCACCAGGCCTACAGTCCTGACATATCCATTGTAATGTTTTCAAGCCCAGCAGAGAAGTCCTTGTTTCTCCTGCTGTATGCGTTTAGCAGGCCAAGTTGCTTCTTGCTAGAAATGTGTGAAAAGAAAAAAGTCTCACTTTATAATAAACTAAGCTCCCTCTTCTTATACAACTGACGTATCTCATTATGGGTATTTGATATCCAAACAATGGGAAAAATTAGATGGTCAAATTTTGTTAGAGAAAGAAATAAGCTAAAAACACAACTGAAACATTTCAGTTTAACTAGCATAGAAAACTCTACTGCCTTAAAGTTTATTTATCAAATATATCGTATCTTAAACCTCCTATGGGAATTACTTCTCAGGTTAAACACAATGCAAATTTCTAACACAAACACAGAAGAAATCCCCATGAAGAAAGATTTCAGCAGAAACAAGCAGACATTGGTACTGTTACTTAACTTGGAGAAAGGGCAAGCTGCCAGGTTTAGAGCTAAATAATGTTTGAGGCATCCGATGTTTAAACGTAATATCAACTTTCTTCTTTGTCTACCAGAGTCAACTGTTCCCTTCACTCCCAAAAACTCTTCAGGCCAGTCAAACTCAACATACATGCCTCAGCAACATCCTTCAGGGGGAGATCAAACGAAACAAAACCAAATACTAAACTTTATTATTTTCAGAGAAAAAGCATCCAGTAAGCTTCTCCACCTAGTTCTTTCAGTTTTTGTTGTTAGATCTTGTTTTAGGAGGTGGAAAATGCAATCTCACCTTTGGGATCTAGGTTTCCTCAAGTGCAGAGCAATGTATTTTGTATTCTGATTTTTGAAGTCCTGGTAGAAAGATTAAGAATTAGGGAGATTCATATGAAATATTCACTGCTTTGCATCCTCTTAGATTTTTGTATTCCTTGGTTATTTCTACTTTATTTATTTTTAAAAAGTAATAAAATGTATCATTCTATGAAACTAACATTAAAGACAGTCAACCACAGAATATCATAAAATTAACTTCCTCTGAAGTGAATCTTTAATTTTTATTGGTTAAAAAGCAGTGCTGAAATACATATGACACATGAGACTCAGATCAGCCTAAAACAGCTCTTCAAGGACCAGGAACTCAGAAGAAGTTTGTAACTCTAAATGAGCAAAAATGAACAATAAATTTCACTTTCATGCTGCTCCTGAGTTTCCGTGCTATTTTAGTCACCTAATTCCCCACACTTGAAATTTAACTCATTAAAGTTCCTGAGCATAAGAACCTGAAAAGCATAATTGTGTTCTTTTTTAAATATTTAATTAATACATATTTCATCATTTTGGTATTTTTATGACCAAATAAGGATCTTTATCTTGCAACAGTTCTGTTTGGTCTACTCTTTTCTCTCTTCAAGAGCACAAGAGTATAGTTTACTTTAAAAAAAAAAAAAAGTGGTGGGGGAAGAGGATCATCACAGAGTGAAAACACTAACAAAGAAATACTTTGGGAGGATGGTATAATGGAAGAAAAAATACCTAAGTAGATAGTTTCAATTTGCCATTTTTGTCCTTTTATTTAGTAGAAAAGATCCTCAATCTCCCAAGAATAAGTTTTTGTGTATCAAGCAGATAAACAAAAGAATCCAAAATTTATTATGTAAGAATGATAGCAATAAATTAAAATGCCATCGTGTGTGTTCCCTGTGGCATTATTTTTATCTAGCAGTTGGCTCCTCTGTCTCTGCTAAGTCTCAAAAACAAAACTTAATCTAGATAGTCCTCTTATAAATTATAATATATTTCCGGGAACATAGGAAAATTCTTAGCTATGCTGCAATTGGTGTCACAGTATATATAGTAAGAAAATTATTATATTTTTGTTAACTTCCTGGTAACTGTTGGAATTAAGTCAGGCTTATTTAGAAATCACCCAAAGATATCAAATTATTAAATAAACAATTGAATAACCATAAATTCTAATTTTCTCTAATATTCTGCTAATTTTTTTAAAGAATTAACACCATATTGCTGGGCATCAATGGAAGCACTCTGTAGTGCTTAGGAAAGCACCTGATAGACAGTAGACATTCAGTAAACTATTTTTAGTATTATTATTATTTTTAATACAGACCAAGTCTCGCTCTGTCACCCTGCCTGGAGAGCAGTGGCACAATCACAGCTCGCCATAGCCCAGAAGTCCTGGGCTAAGCAATCTTCCCACCTCAGCCTCCCTAGTAGCTGGAACTACAGGTGTGTGTCACTTTACTCAGCAAAATTTTTTAATTTTTTGTAGGGATAGAGATCTGGCTTTATTGCCCAGGCTGCTGACAAACTCCTGACCTCAAGCAATCCTCCTGCCTTGGCCTCCCAAACCGCTGAGATTACAGGCATGAGCCACTGTGATTGACCAATAAATATTTTTAAGTAAATGAATAATGAAAAAGATATTCCTGACTTTTCTTTGTCATCTGCTTTTATGTAAATCAAAGTTGCATTTTCCCCTGTTCAGGTATAATAGAATACTTGAAATTTTAAAATATTCTGCCTGATTTGAGCCATTGGCCCTACCCACAAATAATCTGAATCTTTAAATGTAGCCACTGTGATTTGTCCAGATCTGTCACATATTTATTGAACATTGATCATGCAGAAAACAATGCAGGGATGTAATAGCCCCTGCCCCCAAAGAGCTTACAAAATAGAAAAGACAAGTACATTAATAGTTATAAGGAAAGGTATAAACATCAGAAGACAAGAAAATATACAATTGTTAAGAAAGACAAATTTTAAAGAGAGACATCTGCTGGGTGTGGTGGCTCATGCCTGTAATTTCAGCACTTTGGGAGGCCAAGGTGGGCAGATCACTTGAGGTCAGGAGTTTGAGACCAACCTGGCCAACATGGTGAAACTCTGTCCCTACTAAAAACACAAAAATCAGCCAGGTGTGGTGGCAGGCACCTGTAGTCCCAGCTACTTGGGAGGCTGCAGCAAGAGAATTACTTGAACTCAGGAGGTGGAGGTTGCAGTGAGCCAAGATTACGCCACCGCACTCCAGCCTGGGCAACAGAGCAAGACCCTGTCTCAAAAAAGAATAAAAATAAAAATGAAGAGAGGCATCATATTCAACTGGGAGCTTAGCAAAAGTGTCATAAAAGAGGAGACACTTGAGATATACATAAAAAACAATAACAAGACTTTGACAAATGACATTAGAGAAATAGGAAATTCTAAGCAAAGAGAACACAATATACTCTTTTATGTCTATTCGGGGGATTGTAATTAACCCAATCTCACTGGAGCAAACAGTCAATGTAAAGATGAAATAAATGAGTAGCTTGAAACTTGGTGTTCAACTTGAGCTTGGGAGTCTATACTTATTGGGTAATTAAAAGACATTTAAGGTTTCTTCCAGTCGGGGTTTGAAGAAAGTAGCACATTCAAATGGGATCGATGAGTGGCATTTAATGTGTTCACAAAGGTGTGGACAGAGTAAGTGACACCAACAAGAGACAATGAAAACATTCTGCCAGCAACAGCAGGAAGAGTTACCATCACTGAAGCAGGAAGGAGAAGCAGGAAAGAGGAAGGAAACATTACTGGAAGCCGCAGAGAAAAGCTAGAACTGTAAGAAAGTGGCCCCGCACGTGAGGGAAGGCCTTCTGCGGAGGAGCACAGCTAACCTATGGCCAAGCAAGGAGACAGCCAGAGGAATAAATACTCAGCTTAATTCCTGGCTTGCTCCCACCAGTGCCCTGCTAGAGCTCACTATTGGCTGAACGCAACTGGAAGCCAGAAGGCAATGAAGCCAAGGAAGGATGCAGTTTATCTAGGTTCTCCTCCCAGGGGACAGAGCAGGGCAGAGAAAGGTAGGGAGTAGACCTGAAGGCGGAAAAAGAATAAATATTCAGCTCAAGGGTTGTAAGCAAACAAAAGACGTGCCTCTCCTTAGAAAATTGTGTCCAACAATAATGGAGAGAATCAAGAGAAGGGTAGATGATAAACCCAATTAAGAATATAATGTGCCAGGCGCGGTGGCTCACGCCTGTAATCCCAGCACTTTGGGAGGTCGAGGCGGGCAGATCACGAGGTCAAGAGATCGAGACCATCCTGGCTAACACAGTGAAACCCCGTCTCTACTAAAAATACAAAAAAATTAGCCGGGCATGGTAGCGGGCGTCTGTAGTCCCAGCTACTCGGGAGGCTGAGGCAGGAGAATGGCGTGAACCCGGGAGGCGGAGCTTGCAGTGAGCCGAGGTGGCGCCACTGCACTCCAGCCTGGGCGACAGAGCAAGACTCCATGTAAATAAATATATATATATATATATATTATATATAATGAAGATGTCTGGTGAAGGTCAGAAATAGGAATAATGGCAGAGGAAAGTGAAGTGATCATCTATCTATGGGAAACATCACAGAGATAAATTCAGGGATTTCTAAAGGATTAGATGTAGGAGAAAAAGAACATTAAAGTCCAAAATTTTGAATCTGATTTCTGGAAGAACAAGGCCATGATTAAAATCATAGACAGAGCCAGGCTTGGTCACTCATGCCTGTAATCCCAGAGACTGCAGGCTAAGGCAGAAGGATGGGTTGAGGACAGGAGTTTGAGATCAGCCTGGGCAACTTTTTTACAGATGAATGTCTCTAAAATGCAAAAATGTCATCCAAAATGTAATGCAAAAAGGTCATAGAGGGGGACAAGTGATAAGTATCAAACCCGTTCTAACACAGAGTGAAAACCAAATGACTGTAGTAATTGTAGCTACAAAACAGTCTGCATAGTTGTGATTCTTGAAAGAAACACTGCATAAAGCAAAAAAAAAAGTAATTTTGCTACAGAAGTAGAAATCAAAGTACATACTAACCAAACCAAGGGGTCAGGGAGGGAGAAAGGAAGAAGTGTCAGTGTCCACAAATAAAACAGCTCAGCTATGCTATAGAAGTAAACAGACAGATGAAGAGAAAACATCCTGAACAGGTATGTGAGCATACAGAAATTAGTTTATAATAAAGATGCCTTTAAGATTAGGGGGAGAGGCAGGGGGCGGCCACTCTCGCCTGTAATCCCAGTGCTTTGGGAGGCCTAGGTGGGCAGTTCACCTGAGGTCAAGAGTTCGAGGCCTGCCTGGCCAACAAGGCAAAACCCTGTCTCTACCAAAAATACAAAAATTAGCCAGGTGTGGTGGCACACGCTTGTAATCCCAGCTACTCAGGAGGCTGAGGCAGGAGAATCGTTTGAACCCGGGAGGCAGAGGTTGCAGTGATCTGAGTTCACACAACTGCACTCTAGCCTGGATGACAGAGGAAACTCTGTCTCCAAAAAAAAAAAAAAAATAGGGGGAGAGAATGGATTACTCAGTAAATTGGGAACAATAACTCATCTTTTGGAAAATATTAACGAGATTTGATAACTGTTAGCACTATTGACTGAATGTTTGTCCCCTCCCAAATTTTATATGTTGAAACCCTAATCCTCAAAGTGAAGGTATTTGGAGATGGGGTCTTTGGAAAGTAATAAGGTCAGGAGGGTGGAGACCTTATGATGGGATTGGGGGAGAGAATGGATTACTTAATGAATCGGGAACAATTAACTAATCTCTGGGAAATATTAACATGAGATTTTATATCAGTGCCCTTATAAGAAGAGAAACAAGAAAGCATCCTCTCTCTCTGCCCTCTGCCATATGAGGATGCAACAGGAAGAGGACCCTCACCAGACACCATATCTGCCAGCATCTTGATGTTGAACTGTGTAGAATAAATGTTCCTTGTTTAAGTCACTCATTGTATGGTAATTTGTTATAGCAGTGCAAACTGACCAAGAGAGTTAAGAATGCCTTCATTTGCTAGTAGGAGAAACTTCAGCTAGCAGTTGCTTAAATAAATAAGGGTTTATATGGCTCATCAACAAGAAGTCTGGAGATAGGCAGTTCAGGACTGACAATGGCTCAGTGACATCCTCTAAGACCCAGATTGTTTGTCTTCCCACTCCACTGTCAGTACCATGCTGGCGTTTGTCCTCATGCCTGTCACCTCAGGATCTAGATGCCTGCTGATATTGTGACCTCATGACATCAAACCTGTGTCCTAGGCAAGAAGAAAAGGGAAAGGAAAAGGGCAAAATGGACATTCCAATCACACATACACCAAAATTTTAACAGTGGTGGTATCTGGTGACTGGATCATTTTTAGTTTTAGTTTTTTGTGACATTTAAAATTTTTACAATGATTGTGCATTGAATTTTAAGTCAGAAATAAATTGTGAACCTATTTCTTTGTGCAGAAAGATTAATTGATCAAGGAAATCATAAATTCCCTCGTAAATCAGTAGGCCTCTATTGCTCTGTGATTTCCAGTATTGTGAATCATCTTAAATTTTATTTTTAGACAGACCACTTACTAGATTTCTTCTTGTATTAATAGAAAATCTGTACAGAAAACTTACTTTTATTTCCAGAACCCCTGGGACACAAAACTATACGTTGTCTCAGCAATAGTGCTGAGTCAATAAGAACTTTAATGCATTTAGGTAAGCGGTGTATTTTCAAGAATCTAACTGAAACTGTTAAAAATCATTCAGCATGATCTTCCCAGAAAGAGAAGATGTGGGGGTGAGAAGAGAAAAATCAGCCAACAAGGGACTTTTTAATACTTATCTCTATTTTCAGATATTGCTAAAATGTTCTGTTCCACTCCCAAAATCTTTCCATTTTTGCCATACAAACATAATCTTCAAGAATCCAATACTAGAGTCTCAAAATATTTCTGGATTTTGGTATCAAAAATATAATGTCTGTGCTTGAATTAGAAATAAAATCTTTACTGTTCCCTAAACTAAATAATTTCTCTGGTTAACTTGTATGATATACCAAGAGTTTTAATCAGGTTAATTACCTTTCAGTGTTTAGACTAATCATATTAACATTGTGGATGCAAAAGCAATTAATTTTGGGTAACAGATTTTTCTTCATTTCTGGTCTTCAAAGTACTAGGGAAAGCTCATTTCCACATGCCATTTGTTAATGAGTTAATATGCAACCCTTTAATAAACTCCTCTCAACATCCTCCAAATTCCTAGGAAGAAATCACCAAATGGTCATCCAACCAGGGTCCACTCCAGCTCCTAATGTGTCATTCAAAAATCACTCCTTAAAAATAGAAAGAGAGTGAGAAATGCCATTTCTTTTCTCTCTTACTCTCTTCTCCACCTGTGGGATTGCACTCATTCACAAAAGAGCAATTTACTACATTATCAGAAGCTAGTTCTGTTACCATTCTACATTAGTTTGAATCCTATCTCTCTACTCAGGAGGTGTTTGAGCTTTAACAAGTCATTTAATCTCTTTGACCCACAGTTTCCTCATCAGTAAAATAGATGTCATTATAAAAATTAAGAAAGATTATGCTTCATTAGAACCTTGCACGTAAGAAGTACTCAATATATTTTAGCTGTAATATGTATTACATTAATTATATTAATTCTGTCCATTTTTCTTTTTTAATCAATTATTTTGTTTTTAATTGACACATAATTGTACATATTTATGGGGTACAGTGTGATGCTTTGATACATGTTTACATTGTGTAAAAAATCTAGGTATTTAGCATATCCATCACCTCATATGTTTATCATTTCTTTGTCGTGATGACATTCAAAATCTTCTAAGAGTTTTGAAATATACAATACATTATTGTTAATCATAGCCACCCTACTATATAATGGAACGCCAGAACTTTTTCTCCAATCTAACTGTAATTTTGAAACCATTGCCCAATCTCTCCCTATTCCTCACTATGCTCTCGGCCTCTGGTAACCACTATTCTACACTACTTCTATGAGATCAACTTCTGTAGATTTCACATATGAATGAGACCATGTGATATTTGTCTTTCTGTGCCTGGCTTATTTCACTTAACATAATGTCCTGCAGGTTCATCCATGCTGCCTCAAATGTCAAGATTTCATACTTTTATACCTGTATATATATATAATATATGTATGTATATTATATGTATGTATGTATATACAGCTATAAAAAGTATGAAATCATATATATATATAAATATATATACACTACATTTCTGTATTCTTTCATCCATTGATGGAAACTTAGGTTGCTTCCATATTTTGGCTATTGTGAATAATGCTGTAATAAATATGGAAGTGTAGATATCTCTTTGACATACTGATTGCATTTCTTTGGGGCATGTAACCAACAGTGGGATTTCTGGGTCATATGATAGTTATGGTTTTAATGTTTTTAGTAACTTCCATAGTGTTTTCCATAATGGTTATACTAACTTACATTTCCACCCACAGTGTGTAAGTGTTCTCTTTTCTCCACATCCACATCAGCACGTTATTTTTTCTTTTATAATAGCCATTCTAACTGGAGTGAGGTAATATCTCATTACCTAGATTTTGACTTGAATAGACTTAAAGCAGTGCCATCAGACAATGTCCAGTTTACATTATTGTTAGTTTCTTTGTAAGAAAAATGACCTCTTCCAGGACCATGAAACAAAAAATAGATTTGTGGTGAAGATTGAAAATGACCAAAGTTCAGGAAAAAAAAAGCAGCAAAGTCAGTGATGTAGTCAGATGGGCTTTTTGTTCTGGGGGAACTTGATTTCCACTGTGTTTTGTGTAATATATAACTACGAAATAGTATATTTTGTAGCAATTCAAAACCAATTTTGCTAGCATCATTTCACTGTTATGCCGGTTAATCATAGAATCCCATTAAATGTGAGTACACTGAAAACATCAAATATAGAAGAAACAGTCTGGTAAATACCATTCCAGCAGGAAAAGAAAAGAACAAAGCTCCACCTCTAAGTTTGATCACTTCTACCCTGGGTGGACCGGTCCTGGGTTTCTGTCTTTGACTGCTGGGCTCCTGGCTTGGCTTCTCGGATTCCTAACTCCTGGCATACAATAACTGTTAAATAACTCAATAACTATTAAATAACAGTTATTAAACAGTAATTTACTCTTTCTCCAGGATATCATTTTTCTTCTTGTTTCATAAATAATCATGTTTTTTAGAAGACACAAAAACAAAGGGAAGAATATTTAATCACTGAGCAGAAGTAAATACTATTGATATTTTGGTAGGTAAACTTCGAATTTTTATATGCATGTTCATATTTTTTAATTTTTTATCAAAAATTAAGTCGTCCTCTACCCACTACTTGTAACCAGCTTGTTTTATAACACATCATTTTCCTGTGTCATTAAATAATTTCATCAATTTTTAAGAAAATTTTGATTTGCATTCCTCTGATAATTAATAATATTGACCATTTTTTCATATATCTGCTGGCTGTATATTTTCTTTTGAGAAACGTCTATTTAGGTATTTTGCCCATTTTTTAATTGGATTATTTGTGGGGGTTTTTGTTGTTATTGAGTAGTTTGAGTTCCTTTTAATTGTGGATATTAATCCCTTGTCAGATGCAAAGTTTGCAAATATTTTCTCCTATTCTGTATGTTGTCTCTTCACTCTGTTTTTTCCTTTGCTGTACAGAAGGTTTTTAGTTTCATATGATCCCATTTGTCTATTTTTGCTTTTGCTGTCTATGCTTTTGAGCACATCTCCAGCAGAGCTCTTGGATGACTAAGCACATTGTCAATCAGCAGTAATATTTTGAGATGGGTCTTTTTTTCTGAGCAATAGTTCTTAACAGTGGACTTAAAATATTCAGTAAACCATGTTGCAAACAGATGTGCTATCATACAGGTTTTGGGGTTCCATTTCTAAAGCACAGGCAGAGTAGATTCAACATAATTCTTAAAGACCCTAGGATTTTAGGAATAACAAATGAGCATTGCCTTCAACTTTAAGTCACTAGCTGCATTAGCCCTTAACAAGAGAGTCAGCCTGTCCTTTGAAGCTTTGAAGCCAGGCACTGACTTCTCTCTAGCTATGAAAGTCCTAGATAGCATCTTCTTCCAATAGAAGGCTGTTTTGTCTACATTAAAACTGTTGTTTAGTGTAGCCACCTTCATCAATAATCTTAGATAGATCTTCTGAATAACTTGCTGCAACTTCTACATCAGCACTTGCTGCCTCACCTTGCACTTTTATGTTACAGTGATGGCCTGTTTCTTTAAACTTCATGAACCAACCTCTGCTAGCTTCAAGCTTTTCTTTATCTCATTCTTCATAGAACTAAAAAGAGTTGGGACCTTGCTCTGGATTAGGCTTTGGTTTAAGGGACTGTTGTCACTGGTTTGATCGTCTATCCAGACCACTAAACCTTTCTCCATGTCAGCAGTAAGGCTGTTTCACTTTCTTACTATTCACATGTTCACCAGAATAGCACTTTTCATTTCCTTCAAGAACTTTTCCTTTGCAGTCACAACTTGGCTAACTGGCACAAAAGGTCTAACTTTCAGCCTATCTTGGTTTTTTACATACCTTCCTCACTAAGATTAATCATTTCTGGCTTTTAAAGTGAGCCACCTGTGACTCTTCCTTTCACTTGAACACTTAGAGGCCACTGTAGTGTTATTAATTACTCTAATACAAATATTAGGACATAGCAAGGCCTGAGGAGGGGATGGTGACTGAAGTCTCATGCTCATGTTTCTCTGGGCCTGATAAATTTTGCACACCTCACATTCCTTAGACTGCTCTGAGCCACTTTTCTTTCTCAATCCTATCCACTTTCAAGACTCCTACATTCTCATCCGGATTCTTAATAAGGCCATCATGCCCATAAGGTAGTCCCAGCAATCTATTCTTGCTGATTCCTTCTTATATAATAAGACACTTTGGCTGAGCGCGGTGGCTCATTCCTGTAATCCCAACACTTTGGGAGGCCGAAGTGGGCAGATCACGAGGTCAGGAGTTCGAGACCAGCCTGACCAACATGGTGAAACCCTGTCTCTACTAAAGATACAAAAATTAGCTGGGCGTGGTGGCACGCATCTGTAATCCCAGCTACTCGGGAGGCTGAGGCAGAAGAATCACTTGAATCCCAGAGGCGGAGGTTGCAGTGAGCCGAGATCATGCCACTGCACTCCAGCCTGGGTGACAGAGTGAGACTCCGTCTCAGAAAAATAAATCTAAAAAAATGAAAAATAAGACACATTATCTGTATTACTTGAACAGTTAATTACATCTTGTCTTATAAGTCACACTCTGGCTTTCTCAGTCTTCCAGGACGGGACTTTGTTCCTACAGGGTCTAATGTCCTGCCCTAATTCTGACCAAATTAGGAGAAGAATATACTGAAATCCAATAGTCTCTGTGGTCTGGAATAAGTCTTACATTCCTTACTTTGTATACATGGGTGAGACCCATCCAACTTGCTTATCCATTGTGCAATTTTGTGTGTGTGTCAAGCCTCAGTTTCCTTACATATACACCCAGATATACAAAGTATGGTACCCTGCCTTGAACCCAGCCTCTTCCTTAGTTTGGATCTATCCACTGTCTCCTGCCAGTCTTCTCCCCAAAAAAAGGATGGAGTTATTTCTGCTTCCTGCCCCAACCAGACCCCCAGCCACAAGTAAGGATTATGTTAAAAGTGTACTGATCACCTAAGATTAAATATATATCCTAGCAAAGCCTATTTAAGCTTTTCGTGGTTTCTAAATTCTTTTTGTCTCACCCCATCCTCCCAGTTGGTTCTCCCTTAATCAGATAACTTGTAATGTCATCCTCATGACCTTTGGGCACTACACATATAACTTGTGTATGTGTAGTGCCCTACACAGGCTCACATAAGGCCAGGCCCACAGTCTGTCAAGAGGCTGTGATGGAGGATTGAGATTATACAGGTCCTTGAGGACAAATAACAAGGTTCATACTTTATCATGAGAAGTCCCTGGGAGCTATAAAAGGGAAGGGACAGGATCAGGTTTGCCTTTTAGAAGACTGAGTGTGGTGTGAAGACATCTGGATAGTATCTTTTTATTATAAACATCAAACCACTTATGAAAGGAAGGAAAAACCTTAGGGCAGGAAGCCCTAAAGAGGCTGAGGTAAAAAGGCTTGACATAGGAAAGTAATTGTACAGGTGGAGAGAAATGGAAGGAAAATGTTTCAGAGGAAGAATCAATAGAATTTGATGGTTACTTTAATATGTTGTGAGATAAGGAAAATGAGAACAGTTTAAATAAGTCACTCAAGGTCAGACATTATATGTATGTTTCTTGCCTCATCAACTTGTTTATATATTTCTTAATGGCAGAAGCTATCTCAAATGTTTTCATGTACACTTTGGTGAACAGTAAACAGATGCACAATTAATCACATAAATCTGCCATGTGATTTGTCATAAACCTGTCTACAAAAAAATATTTTATGGAAATCTAGAACCTAAGTTGTCAGGCAATTTTAACCATTTTTTCCAGGTGCACATATAAAGCAACACTAACAAAAATTGCAAAAATGCCTGAAAACTAGAATACGAATTCACTCATAGTTTTAGAAGCTAATAATGCTGACCTGATTTTTTTATGTTATTAATAATCATTAGAATTACTTTAGATAAGTACTAACTAATCTTATCTAATTTAACCCAAACTTAAATTACCTAATTTAAGATTTTAGCAGTGGTTCTTAAACTTTAGTGCATATCAAAATCACTTGGAGGGTTTTTTTAAGTTATTGATTGGTAGACCCAGAGGTTTTTATTTAGTTGGTTAGAATGGGGCCCAAGAAATCACTCTGAGGACTACTGCCTTAGAACAATGTTTCCAAAACATTGAATGATTATAAAAACCACTATAGAGATTATTAAAAATATAGAATCCCAGGCCCCACCTCTGATTTGCTGTTCAAGGGAGGTTCTTAGACGTCTTTTTTTTTTTTTTTCTTTTTTTTTTGAGACAAGAGTCTCGCTCTGTCACCCAGGCTGGAGTGCAGTGGCGCGATCTCGGTTCACTGCAAACTCCGCCTCCCAGGTTCAAGTGATTCTCCTGCCTCAGCCTCCCGAGTAGCTGGGACTATAGGCACATGCCACCATACCAGACTAATTTTTTTGTATTTTTAGTACAGACAGGGTTTCACCATGTTAGCCAGGCTGGTCTCTATCTCCTGACCTTGTGATCTGCCCACCTTGGTTTCCCAAAGTGCTGGGATTACAGGCGTGAGCCACCACTGCACCCGGCCTGTATTTTTTTTTTAAGTGCCTCATGTGGTTCTTATAGTTCAGCCAAGTTTGGTAAGCACTGCCTTGAAGCAACCGTATGCAGTAGATACTATTATTACCCTTATTTTACAAAGGGAAAAACAAAAGCTTAGGCAGCTTCAGTACCGTCAAATGTATTTAATTACACGCCCCCCCCCCCCTCCCGCCCACCAACTAGAGGGCTTAAGCCATTGTTCATGCTCAAATATAAAACGTTTCTTATATGAGTATAATTACTAAGAGCATTGTGATAGCAGGGACTTGTTCATCTTAGTGTCTCTAGAAACTGACAAGATGCATACTGAACCCAGCCTTGTAAAATAATGCTTTGCCTACATAAAATTTAAAACACAAAGTACTAACAACAAATAGACAAACAATGTAATCAGTTCAAACAACTAGTGAAATGGAGGAAGGCAAAGTAAAATCATTTAAATGAATTGACTCAATAATTAAATCAAAATTCTCAACTCAGTAACTGTTGGTAAGTAGAGGAAAAAAAATAGTTACTAACTTTGATACCAGAAAAAGTATTTTACTATATATCTTATAACTGGTTTGATATTTATAATAAAAAGATATTATCCAGATGTTTAAAACTTTAAAAATGTCTTGTAAATTGTTTTACTAGATATTCAGTAAATGAAACATTGCTGTTTGCAACAGAGGTATTACAAATGCCAACTGTCCATAAAATTTCCTCTGAAATGTCTCACAATTAGATTAAATGACCTTTTAAGTATACAGTATTTATTTGATTGTAAACTTACGTAAATTATAATGGCTACCATTTATTAACTGCTACATCGATTAGCACATTTAATCCTCACAACAAACATTAGAGGTAGTTACTATTATTTTCACTATTTACAAAGAAGGAAACTTAGACCCAGAGAGATATTAGCTGCCCACTGTTCACGTAGCTAGCAAGTGGAAGAGACAGTCAATAAAGCCAAGCAAACTGTTTAGAGTTCACACACTTAACCATAGTGTTATGGCCATCCCCTATATATCAAATATAAAAGAGATATCCTCATTTTACTTGCTTATTGGAATTTGCATTTGCAGTTATTATCTGCAATAATAAAAGAAGGTACTAGATGAAATGGGGGCAACAAGGAAGAAATGATAAAGAATTACATCTCAGAAGAGGTGCTTAATTTGGGCCATGTCTAAGCAAAGAAGGGACAAGTGGCCATTACAGTTACAGGGCACAGAAAAACAGAAAACTGGCTGCCAACTATTTTTCAAAGAGCGGTTCTACAGGGAATAGCAAGTTCTACCAAACTACTTCAAAATTTTTCACAATACAACGCTTGCTATGATGCTTTCCTTGAGAATCTATTCAAATGATCCCATTACCAACAGATGCTGATCTTCGGTGTTCAGCCCTGCATTCATTTGTCCTTTGAGTTGCAGGATCACAGTGGAAGTTGAAACCACTGCCTCTCAGAATTGGAATGGAAACTTTGAGTAAATGTAGATGAATCAAAGAATCTTAAATTACCAAGCCCACTGTGCTTCCCTTGCCATCAAAAGCAGCCTTTCCATCTAAAAAAACCGCTTTCTCTTACTTGAAGACCCTGAAATGTCCCCCATCCAGAGGATGCTACTCCTTGGTTTCTAATTTCCTCACTGAAAACACACGGACATAGGTAGAATAATATTTTAATAATAGTAATACATTTCATTAGCTTTACTATGCCGGGTATTCAACACAGTCACAATAAGTATTTGTTGAATAGACTTAGACAGAACCTTAGATGACCCACATGTGGTATCAAATTCCAGACCATGGCAAGGCATATCATAGCAAGATTCTGTTAGTCCCCAGTATTTTTCTCTAAGCTTATTTTTCTAAATCCAATCTGATTGAAGAGACAATAATTACACTAAATTTATAAATGTCAGATCTTCTTTCTGAACAAAGAGCTTTCTACTTTCAATTAATAAAGCAAAGAATTAAGACAGATTTTCCTAATATAAGAAAATTCCTACAGTAAAATTTATTAATTCAACCTACAGCTGCTTTTTTTTTTTTTTTTTTTTTTTGAGACAGAGTCTGGTTCTGTCGCCCAGGCTGGAGTGCAGTGGCATAATCTCAGCTCACTGCAGCCTTCGCCTCCTGGTTTCAAGTGATTCTCCTGCCTCAGCCTCCCAAGTAGCTGGGATTACAAGAATGCACTACCACGCCTAGCTAATTTTTGTATTTTTAGTAGATACAGAGTTTTGCCATGTTGACCAGGCTGGTCCCAAACTCCTGACCTCAAGTAATCCCCCTGTCTTGGCCTCCCAAAGTGCTGGGATTACAGGCTTGAGCCACCATGACCATCCCTTTTTATTTTATTTTCTAAAATATTTTTTATTTTTATCAAAGTAATATATGAATATAGTTTAAAAATGAAATAAGATCAAAGGCTCATAAAGAAAAGCAATATTCGTCCATGAAATCTCTCCTCACTCATCTAACTCATTCTCTAAAGGGAAACACTTGATAATTCCTTTATTTATTTTGGTTGTTTACATCAATTCTCAAAATAGGCTGCTTTTTTTTAATCTTGCCATTTATTTTTACTATAATATATGAAGAAGTTAGATCTCTTCTACTGTCTTCCATCTACTCTCCATCTTCCTCCCAACACAGTTATAATAAAATTTTTATTAAAGTTGTTAACCTCCATTTACAGCTTTAGGAATTTGTGAAGCTAAGAAGTTTACAATTGTATTTCCTTTCCTGTATAGATTTCCTGGAGTTTCTCCTTGTTGTTCTTTTGTTCATACAATGTATTTTTCATAATGCATTGAATAATAATAATCCTCCTTTTTCTAAGGTTTATGGGATCTGATTGTCTATAAAATCTTCATTTTTTCAGAGAAGCTTCTTGTCAGGCTTCTTGCATGATTATCATCCTAAGGACTTTCTCAGACTGCCTTTCTGAATCCCATCTTTTTTCCCTGTTTGTTTCTTCTTCATTTTTCTGGAGTATATTTTCATGAAACTTCACTGAAAAAATAAGTCATTCAGGGTAGATACAGTCTTACACACCTAAAAATGCATTTGATCTGCCACTCCACTTGAATTACAGTTTGATTGAGTATAGAATGCTTAGTTGAAAGTCATTTTCCCTCAAACTTTGAAGACCATTGCTGCTATCTTCCTTGCATCTCCTAGAACAATTCCTTACACATATTTGCACTCAATAAATATTTATTTAATGTATGAATGGATTTGATATGTTTTCAAACCTCTTTTTAATTCACTTCAGTTACCTGCCGTATCTCTGGCTTTACTTTTATTTTATTTTTTCTCTTTTATTGTTGAAGTCCCCTCCTGATCCTGCCCCACCAAATATATAGTTATTCTTCTTTGCCTTTTCTGTTTATGAAAGAAGGTTTTAAAAGTCTGTGGTTCTCAAAATATGCTTACCCCCACCAGAAGATTCAGCATCACCTGGTAATTTGTTAGAAATGCAAATTTTCTGGCTCACCAGGCTTAGTGAATCAGAAATTCTGAGGATAAAATGGAGAAACCTGGTTTAATAAACCCTTCAGGTAATCCTAATGCACGCAAAAGTTTGAGAACCACATAGACTGAGCCATGACTTGCAGGCTATACTTTGGAGTTACCTGGAGAGGAGTGAACATTCACACAGCGAGATCTTTTCTATGCGACTGTTTAATTTCTCCAGAGAAGAAATCTTGGGTCTCTTGCCCAGAGGGTAGGTATCTAACTGCTAGTGTTGTGTTGGAACATTGAGAGTGGGACACAATGACCCATATCTCTGATAGGAAGACAAGATAAACAAAGTGACTTTTAGATCATTATAACTGCTATAGTTTTGAACAGGAAGCCCTTGTTTCAATTCTCTAAAAGACCTGGTTATTTGGCCACTAATTCAATTTCCCACATTTCCTTTCTTAGGCATCCTTTCCATAAACTCTTATCACCTGAGGTCACCTGAGTGTGTCTCTGTTCTTGCTACCTGCAAGAACCTGACAAATACAGTTTGAAATTACAAACACTTTATCATGATGTGCACGATACGAATTACTTGCAACTCAGAAAAACTAAGCAAATGGCCGTGCGCGGTGGCTCACGCTTGTAATCCCAGCACTTTGGGAGGCCGAGGTGGGCGGATCAGTGGAGGTCAGGAGTTCAGACCAGCGTGTCCAACATAGTGAAACCCCGTCTCTACTAAAAAATAAAAAATTAGCCGGGCGTGGCGGCGCACGCCTGTAATCCAGGCTACTCCGGAGACTGAGACAGGAGAATCGCTTGAACCTGAGAGGTGGAGGTTGCAATGAGCCAAGATCACGCCATTGCACTCCAGCCCGGGCAACAGAGCAAGTCTCCGTCTCAAAAAAAAGAAAAGAAAAGAAAAAGAAAAAGAAAAGAAAAGAGAAAAAAGAAAAAAAAGAAAAGTAAGCAAATGTGACATAAAAGATTAGAAAATAACAAAATAATTTCAACTCTGCTTTAGGAAGCACATTTTATATATTTCCCTCAAGGACCACTAGATGGCACTTTCTGCTCTGCTTATAATCACTATTGACTCTTCCCCTGGAACAAACCATTAATGAAGTTCCTTTGGCTTCTTGCAGAACCTTCTCAAGATCTTGCTAGAGAATGATTGTATTTTGGTGACTCATTCACTTAGTTTTGCTGTATTAACAGAGAATTGCATAATGTCTTGTAATTGTTCACCACTCTGTCACCAATTGCATCTATTTTTACTTTGCCCAGTGGGAAGTCTAAATACTAAATTCCAAATTCAAAGAACACAGCACAGTTGTTTTAGTCTAGGGTTTCAGTAAAAAGTAAACTAACCCTATGGCTCTAAGGATAATTTCCCCCTTGCAGTAAGGTTCAATAAAATGAAGTCCAAATTAAAGATGGTTCCTGCAATGAATACTAGAAGTCCCCTACACAGTAGTAACAATAATTCTTTGAGATTTATAGAAATTTTATTCTTGAAAGTTTAAAAAATATGCAAATAAATATTTCAAAGACCAACGGAGACTTTTTTTCTTATTTGAGAGGATTTCCTAAAAATTTGTCTTCAAAATTCTCCTCTAAGTTTTACTGCTCCTAAAATCAGTTTATTGTCCAGTCTCAGTGGCTTAAGCCTGTAATCCCACACTTAGGGAGGCTGAGGCAGGAGGATCATTTGAGCCCAAGGGTTTAAAACTAGCCTGGGCAACATGGTGAGACCCTGTCTCTACAAAAAGTAAAAGAAAAAGAAATGTAGCCAGGCTTGATATTGCACTCCTGTAGTCCCAGATATTCAGGAGGCTGAGGAGGAAGAATCTCTTGAGCTCAAAAGGTAAAGGCTGCAATGAGCTGTGATTGCACCATTACATTCTAGCCTGGGCAACAGTGAGAACCTGTCTGAAAAATAATAGCAATAATAATATTAAAAAAAATAAGTTCATGCTTCATGCCATCTGGCCAATCTTTATCCAACCTCCATCTTAAACTGAATCAGGAACAGAAAAGTATTCACAGAGAAAGGCTCAGGACCAGATGGCCTCACTGTTGAAATTTCCCAAATATTTAAAGAGAAACCAACCCTACTCCTTCACAAACTCTTCCAAAAAAAATAGAAGAGAACATTTTTCATTTTTATGAGGCCATTTTTAAATTAATACAAAAATCAAACACTTCAGAATAAAATATGAATGCAAAAGTTCTCAAAATTTCCAACAAAATACTAGAAAAACAAATCCAGCTATATGTAAAAAGAATTATACATCATGATCAAATGAGATTTATTCCATGAATACAATGTTGGTTGAACATATAAAAGAATCAATAACATGTAATGCATTATATTAATACAATAAAGGACAAAACGCACAGGATCGTCTCAAAAGGTGCATAGAAGCATTTGAGAATGCTCATTATCCTAAAAAAATAAATAAATAAACTGAACTGGGGACCCCTTCTCAGTGGTCTGCATACCTCTCTCATGGCAATTATCACACACTGTTTTAGCATTATTTTTCAGTGAGTTATGTTATTCCTTCTTTAGAGAGAGCAGCTGTGTCATAATCATTTCTATACCTTATTTCTGCAGTGGACATTTTTATAGTGCACAGTGGAAAGTCTAGCACAGAATAGGTGTGCAATAAATATTTGCTGAATGAAAGAGTGAAGTTTTTCTTTACCATTTTAAGCAGGGAGAAACCAAGGCATAAAAAAATTGAAGGGACTTTCTTCATTCCAAATTCTGGAAGCCATGATTTCTAATTGCCCAACTAAAGCTATCCCAAGAAACCACAATTCCTCATAATGGATTGAGGAGAAGACTGTACTTATTCTTTTCAAGCTACTATAGAAAAGCAATCCTGGCTAGCAGATTAGGGTCCGACATCTCTCAGCAAAGAGATGTTAGGATACCACCAACTCTAGGAGTTTTGTTTTGGTGTTTGTTTGTTTGTTTGTTTGAGGCAGGGTCTTGCTCTGTCACCCAGGCTGGATGGAGTGCAGTGGTGCAGTCTCAGGTCACTGCAGCCTCGACTTCCTGGGCTCAAGTGTTTCTCCCACCTCAGCCTCCCAAGTAGCTGAGACTATAGATACAAGCCACCATGCCTGACTAATTTTTTTTATTTTATTTATTTATTTATTTATTTATTTATTTATTTATTTATTGGTAGAGACAGGGTTTCATCATGTTGCACAGGCTGGTCTCAAACTCCTAGACTCAAGCAATCCACCTGACTTTGCTTCTTAAAGTGCTAGGATTATAGGCGTGAGCCACTGAACCCAGCCACTCACTGTTTACCTAATATGAACCTGGCATTATACTAATCTGGGTTGGTATATAAAGATGAGTACATATACTAAGCCAATTTGGCTAGATTAACAACTACTCACTAGTTATTCCTTTGATCATCATTTTTTATATACCAATGTGAATAGTCATCTATCTCATAAATAAAGATATATACTTGATTCCCATAGCTTGATAGGGATGGTGGGGTGGACTGGCCTATCATGAGAATTCCTCCAAATCAGGTTATCAACGGAAAAGGTCTCCCACCCACAATCATGGATATTTGGATCCACAGGGCAGTGTGAAACTGTGACTTGGATAGACCATATACAGTTAAAGAGCCATAGGTGGAAATACTAACATCACAAATTCAAATGCCCTTCCTTAAGGAGACAAGGTTTTTCTGAGTTTGAATTGTTGAGGCCCTAACATAGTCTGCTATAATCGTAACGTAAGATGAGTTTCTGTTACTATTCCATCATCACAGATGGTTCCTTTCAGATGGCGCTGCTCTAGAGTTTGAATTTCTGGTCTTTGACCTTGGGCAGTTTTCTGTTTTGTGAAATATGCATAATAATAGTGGTTTTATTTCTACAAGGTTGCTGTGAGGATCAATTAAAACAATTGATACAAAGTGCTTAGCATAGTGCTTACATAGTAGAAAACTTTCAATAAATGTTAGCTATGATTGTTATAATTCCCATACAGTCAGGCATTGCGATTGGCATTTCTGGGAGTTCAGTACCATTTCCACATCAAATTATATTTCTTGCATTAGCTATTGGGGCAGATATTGAGGTAGGGATAGAAGGCTGCCCTGTGAGAAATTGGGACAGTGGACATGAACAGAACAATTGAAGCCAGAAAATCTTTGAGTTGATAAATCCATTGTATTGAATGCTCCCAAAAAATGATTCTCGGCATATGACCAAGCCCACTAGTTCATAAAATAGTTCAGGAAAACAGATAGTATCTCTTGCTTGTATATCCTCAGCTTCTCAGTGGCAGTCAACGAAGAAAGTGTTAGAATGCTGGAGAGTAGCCTAGGTCTAAAATGCCAGGAGGGAACCAACCATGAGAAAACCTGGGAGAAGAGGTTCTGGGAAGGGAGAAGAGACAAACTCCCCAAGCAGAAATAAGATTGGCATGTATGATGAAGAAAACAATTCCAGCTTGGCTAGTGTACATTAAGTGAGTATGGAGTGGGATAGATGGAGTTGGAAAAATGGTCAAGGGACAAATCATTAGGGCCACGTAGGCCAAAGTGAAAAGTTTGGATTTTATGCTTAAGCACCATGAGAACACTTTGCAGAGCTTTGGAGTGAAATAATCTAATTTTCTTAAATGACCCTACTGGCTGTTATGTGAAGAAGGGATTCATGTGGAAGTAGTAACGATAGAGAGATGTGAGTAGATTTGAAGGTTTTTACTGATGAATTGGATATGCGCGTGAGGAAAAAGGGAAGCCATCTGAAACACAAAGGGCCCTGTCAAACTGCATCCATTTATTTCCTACCTTATCTACCATAACCGCTTTGATCATTTCCTAGACTGTCTGTACTTACAGTACATTTCTATCTGAACTTGCACCTATCGCTGCCATTTGTTATCTGACTACATCTTCACCAAAGTAACCTCTTTCTATAACCTTGCCTCACAGACTCCCCAGGTTTGCCTTGTCTGTTGCTCTGGCTTTAACTTCTGCCCAGAGACAATTCTGTAGCCTGCCAACACCGTGTTCTACTTCTCTAATCATACTCACCCTGAGTCCAATCCTTACCAAGATTCTAGCTAGAGTATGGCTTACTGGCTTTTCTCTAAGTTTGGATTTTTATGCCTGACCCAAGAAAGGGTAATATGGATTAGCTCAGTCTGTAGTCTGTAGTCTGTACTCTGGGTTTTTAGAAATCTAAAGCTAATTAGATTTAATTTGAAAAGCAGTACGGGTCTTTAATTATTTCATCAGAATTCCTTAATGTTCTTTTTTTTTTTTTTTTTTTTTTTTTCAGACAGGGTCTTTCTCTGTCACCCAGGCTGGAGTATAGCAGCATGATCACAGCTCACTGCAGCCTTGACCTCCCAGGCTCAAACAATCATCCTCCAACCTCAGCTCCCAAGTAGGTAGGACCACAGGCAAGTGCCACCACGCTCAGCTAATTTTTTGCATTTTTTTGTAGAGACAGAATTTCACCATGTTGCCCAGGCTGGTCTTGAACTCCTGGGCTCAAGCAGTCCACCCACCTTGGCCTCCCAAAATACTGGGATCAGGTATGAGCCACCACATCCAGCCCATTCTTTTTCTTGAAAAGGCAGCAGTCCAGTTAATTTAAAAAGTATATTACAAAGCAATACTAATTAATAGAGGGTGGAAGTGGGCAAGAACAGACAAGCTTACCAGAATGCTAGAGATGGCCAGAAACAGATTCGGATCTTGCATAAGTGACAGGTTATTTGGTTGCTTTCTATCTCTAAAATGTGATGAGAGACTTTTTTTAAGACAAATATAAGTCCCAGCCTCTTTGGACATTGTTCTTAAAATCCTCACTTTATGTCATTCATTTGTAACTTACTTAAATGACATAACATGAAGTATTCTAATACACTCATAAAATTGCCAAAGTTTTCTAAAAATTCAATGGCATTGAAAGGTCAGATATACAAATTATCACCCACTGGCTGCTTCATAAAGTAAAATGTAAATGCACTTCTTGTGAACTTCAGCTAGCTAGCTATTATTGGATTGGAGGATCCTAGCTATTTTTAAGGAAATGTATAGAGACATTCAAAGCACAGCTAGACCTGGTCTCAATATAAAAGAAAATTTTTACAATGAATTATGTTTTAACATCTCAGAGGATTTACAGTTAAAAAAAAAACCTGACCAAATGACTAAGTAAAAGGAGAAAATATTATTAATTACTCCATCTCTGTCTTGTCCAATGAAAAATGCTGAGCCTGTCTGAAGAGATGCTAAAGGAAGACAAGACAGTAACCAGTCTTTACTTTTGACCAGAAAAATTCCTGATTTCAGTTTACAAAAATGTGTGAAAGTGACCCAGAAAAGACCCTTGCACTGGAAGGCCGCCCAGCTTTCCACCTCTTATGCCTGCTTCCAGGCAGCCTGACAGCAACACTCGATGAGAACCAGAACTGAGCTGGGGAGAAGAAAGAATGGAGAATGTGAGTGATCAGAACTTTACTTCTGTTTATATAAAATGTCCCTTTCTCAAGTTCTTCTCAACAATATATCTAGTATGAACCTACACGGAGTAAAACTAAGTAAAAATAAATAAACTCCTTATCTGGTATCAATCACATCTTCTCTAAGAGGCTTAAATAGACAGATTTAAATATCATTTAATTTCATTTCCCTGAATTGTGCCATTTGGAGGGGAGCCAAGGATCTGTATAATCCCCATTCTGCAATGGACTTTGGTCTCCTGAGTGACAGCAAAAGCCATCTCTTTTAGTGATATGAGTCACACAGCCCACATATCATGGGTTCCAGTCCGGGTGTTGACATGACTTTAGACTTGAACAAGTCATTCTGTAAGTTAAGATATCTCTGAAATGGGGATGATGAGAATAACTACTTCACAGAACTACTGTAGGTGTCAGAAAAAATAATAAAAACAGCCAAAATTTATAGTCTAAATAAATCTCTAAAGAGTCAGGTGGTCAAGGTAGCTCACACCTGTAGCCCCAGCAATTTGAGAGGCCAATAGGGAGAATTGCTTGAGGCCAGGAGTTCAAGGCCAGCCTGGGCAACATGGCAAGAACCCGTCTCTCCAAAAAAAAAAAAAAGGCGGGGCACGGTGGCTCACGCCTGTAATCCCAGCACTTTGGGAGGCCGAGGCGGGCAGATCACCTGAAGTTAGCAGTTCAAGACCAGCCTGGCCAACATGGTGAAACCCCATCTCCTACTAAAAATACAAAAATTAGCCAGGTGTGGTGGCATGTGCCTGTAATCTCAGCTACTTGGGAAGCTGAGGCAGGAGAATCACTTGAACTCGCAAGTCAGAGGTTGCAGTGAGCTGAGATCATGTCATTGCACTCCAGCCTGGGCGACAGAATGAGACTTTGCCTCAAAAAAAGGGGGGGGGGAATTATTCATTGAGATTTGGCATCATAGACTGCTCTAATTGATTTAGTCAAGAGTTCCCTTTGACGACAACTTTTCTTTTTTGTAGAAAAGGAAAAAAGATGAAGGACGAGAAAAGGTTGATGGGATTTGGTTATACATACAAGCAATGTACCCAAAACAGGGGTAGGCATAGCCTGGAAACAAAAGTCATAGAAAGTCAGTGTTTTAATAAGGAAGAATAGGATAAACTACAGATTTGGGCTTTCTATTCAAAATGTATGCCACTGGATGTTCATTGCTGAAACCTGATATATAAATTTATTCAAAAAGTCTTAAGCCCCACCCTCTACTCACATTGACCACTCAGAGAAATTAGTCCCTTATGTCAAAGGACTAAGGAGTCAAAACTAGATCATCCAGCTCTCCAGAGGCTTTAACCATACAGAGATGACTAAGATTTCCAAAAGAAAACTGAGACCTTACTTAAGAGCGCTGGTATCCTATGGTGTATGAATGTTTACCTGAAAAGATGGACAGCAGAAGATGCTGGTTTTTGAGATCCTTTACTTGAGTGGTTTATAACTGAGTGAACCTGGATGAACTAGCATCTTCTATTTCACTTCTTAACTTATTCCTCCCATTTCCAACAATTTAAGCAGACAAGAAAAACTTGGAGCCTTCTTAATCCTTAATCCTCCTTGTTTTTCAAGGTAAAATAAACTGGAGTAAATATCAAACTAAACCAAGCATCCCCTACCAGCCCAACATACATTCTCTCTCTTTCTGGGTCATCTGTACTATTTCAGAGACAGGTTGAGCTGGAAATCAGAATGAGTCACAAGAGAGGACATTTTTTGTCTAAATAGTAAGTTCCATTTGGGAGCTCTTAAATGACAGCTGTTGCTAATCTCTTCATATAAATTATCACATTTTAATTTTTACAATGCTGCATGGCAAATGCTATGATAATCCCGTATTACAGATTTTAAAGATCTGAAGCACAGATTTTTAAATGTTAGATGTTACTTGCCTAAAACCTCACAGCTCTTAAGTGGGAAGGCTAAGATTTGTGTTAGGTCTGCCTCTTTGCAAAACTTATACCTTCAAATAGCAACGTGCTAATAATTGTTTTGTAAGAGTGTTGAAAGCCATTTTGTTATTTGTAATATTTTTATTTGCTAACTGTAATAATATTTTATTTTGGAAATATATGTATATAGAATTTCTTACATACTCTCATTTTGATGATAGCAAAAACCATCCCAGCTGTGCCCCCTCTGTTTTGGAACTGAGCCAATGAAGCAGAGAGATGGGCAAATTCATTTTCCCTCTCAAAACCATCTCATATTCTGATGTAAATGACCAGATGACACTTCAACAGCCAGCTTTCATGCAACCAATACCATCAATTCAAACAATGTGTTTTATTGATTTGAAAATCTGAGAATTAAAGGGTTAAACTCTGAAAACTGCCTCCTGTCTATTCAGTTTACTTAATCTCTTGCAATCAGTAGAAGTGATTCTAATCCTAGCATCACCTACATAAGGACTGGATTCAGAGTAGGGCAAAGGACCTCTGGGGCCTGGGCAGTTTCTCTCCTCGGTGTGACCTGAGGATGCGACACTGTCTATCTGAAATATATCAGTAATAACCCCCATCAATTTCAAATCTTCCAGGTTTGTACCTGCATCCAAAGAGAAATTTAAAAGTAAAATGACAGTCGTCTCTTTGTAGAAGGCTTTCTGCAGACATAATTCAATTTATTCCTGATAGACTTGAAGGAAATAGAATTGTCACCAGGAGCCTCTTTTTTATCACTTACTTTCATTATTGATGAAAGGTGAGGCATAAAGTGAACACTGTTGATTAAAAAACAGCCTGAGTCACACGGAACAGTACATCACATATTCAGTAAAAATATATTCTTTAATAGGCTGTATTGATGCAATGGTTCAAGTTACCAACTGCAATCCTGACAAGGCTTCAGCATATAGAACTTACTACAATGGAGTGGTATCATAGAAAGCTATTTGGTCTCTGCCTCTGGTTCCTAGCACAGAGTCTCTAAAACCCTTGGAGCTTCATAAGTAATGAGGGTAATAGGAGCATCTTTTGTGCTAAGGAGGCAACTCTTGGTGAGCCCCTACACAGCTTCAAAATGGTGGCTGATTACCAGGAAAACCAAGCCTTGTTTAGAAGCTTGGAAATTTCAGTCCCACCTCCCAGCCTTCAGGTTTGTAAATGGAAGAGGGACTGGAGATTTAGTTAATTACCAGAAGCCAATGATTTGATTAATCACTCCTACATAACAAAACCTCCATAAAAACCCCCAAATGGGGTTCAGAGAACTTCCAGATTGGTGAAAACATCAAGGCTCTGGGAGACTGGCACATCTGGAGAGAATATGGAAGCTAAGCTCTACACCCCTAATTTCTCTAGCCCCTCTTCCCCACATACCTTGCCCTCTGCATGTCTTCCATTTGGCTGTTCCTGAGTTATATCCTTTCTTTATTGTTTTTTTGAGACAGGTTCTTGCTATGTTGCCCAGGCTGGAGTGCGGTGGTGCTATCTCAGCTCACTACAACTCCCACCTTTTGGGCTCAAGCAATCCTCCCACCTCAGCCTCCTGAGTAGCTGGGACTGCATGCCACCATGCCTGGCTAATTTCTGTATTTTTTGGTAGAGATGATGCTTCTCCATGTTGTCCAGGCTGGTCTCAATCTCCTGAGCTCAAGTGAGCCACCTGCCTCAGACTCCTGAGCTCTAGCAATCCACCTAGCACTTTGGGAGGCTGTAGGACTGAGGACTACAGCCTCCCAAAGTGCTAAGATTACAGTCGTGAGCACTGGCACCCGGCCCTGAGTTATGTCCTTTCTAATAAACCGGTAATGGTAAGCAAAATGCCCTCTTGAATTCTGTGAGCCATTCTGACAGATTATCAAACCTAAAGAGAGGGCTGTGGGAAGCCCCAATTAATAGCTGGTCAGTCAGATGTACAGTGGCCTGGAACTTGTGATTGGCATCTGAAATAGGGGCAGTCTTGTGAGACTGACCCCTTAAACTTGTAGAGTCTGAGGCTAATTTCAGATGGTGTCAGAACTGAATTGAGTTGTTCAACACCCAGTTGGTATCTGGAGAGTTGGAGAATGGTTAGAGTGAGGGAAAAAAACATACACATATTTGGTGTAGTAAGTGTTGTAAGTAGAAACAGCTAGCTTGGTCAGAAAACTTTTAAGGAAAATAATGTTTAATATTTTGGAGCTTAAAAATAAGGTTTGAGTGGAAACTTTATGTGCACATAGAAACCTGTACATGAATGTTCGTAACAGCTTTATTTGTAAGAGCAAATACTGGAAATCCAAATGTCTTTCAATGGGTGAATAATTGAACAATGGAATATTACTCAACAATAAAAAAGAATAAACTGTTGTTACATGTAACAACCCAGAAGGTTTTAGAGGGTAGTATGCTGAGTGAAAACGAAAAATGTCAATTTCAAAAGGTTGCATTCTGTACAACTCCATTTATAAACATTCTCAAAATGACAATGGAGAACAAGTTAGTGGTTGCCAGGGATCAGAGAGTGTAAATATAAAAAAATAGCATGATGGAGTTCTTAGGCTGATGGGACAGTTCTGTATTTGATTGTGGTGATAATTACATGAATCTATACATGGGATTAAGTTGCACCAAACTAGACACACACACACACACGCACAAGCAAAGGCACACACACAGACAAGCACAGTCATATGTCATTTAACAACAGGGATACATTCTGAGAAATGTGAACATCATAGAGTGCACTTATACAAACCTAGATGGTATAGTCTACTACACACCTAGGATACATGGGACAGCCTATTGCTCCTAGGCTACAAATCTCTATAGCACCTTACTGTACTGAATCCTATAGGCAATTATAGCACAATGGTAAATATGTATCTAAACCTATCTAAACAGAGAGGTACAGTAAAAATATGGTGTAAAAAATTTAAATGGTATTCCTGTATAGGGCACTTACCATGAATGGAGCTAGCAGGACTGGAAGTCACCCTGGGTGACTCAGTGAGTGAGTGGTGGGTGAATGTGAAAGCTTAGGGCATTGCCACACACTACTGCAAATTTTACAAACGTTGTACACTTAGGCTACACTGCATTTATTTAAATTTTTCGTTCTTCAATAATAAATTAACCTTGGCTTACTGCAACTTTTTAACTTGACAAACTTTTTAATTTTTTAAGTTTTTGACTCTTCTGTAATAACTTAGTATAGTATAATAAATATAGTAAAAATATATTTAAATCCTTATTCTATACTCTTTTATTTTAAAATTTTTTATTTTTTACTTTTTCAACTTTTTTATTAAAAACTAAGACACAAATGCACACATTAGCCTAGGCCTACAAGGATCAGAATCATCAATATTGCTTTCTTCCCCCGCCACATTTTATCTCACTGGAAGGTTTTCAGGGGCAAAAATATGCATGAAGCTATCATTTCCTATGATAAAAATGCCTTATTCTGGAATAATTCCTGAAGATCTGCCTGAGTCTGTCTTACAGCTAACCTTGTTTTCATAAGTATGAGGAGTACACTCTAAAATAATGATAAAAAAATAGAGTAAAGTAAATACTAAGGAATAGGAATCTTTCTACTCCATTGTAGTCTTACGGGACCAACATCATATATGTAGTCTGTTGTTGACCAAAACATCGTTATACAGCACATGAGTATAAATGCAGGTTAAACACTGGTGATAGCTAAATAAGGTCATGGTCTAGTTAGCAGTAATGTATCAGTGCCAGTTTCGTGGTTTTGCTATTTTATTGCAGCAATACAGGATGTCACCATATATCTTCCTCTGTTTGTGCTGCTATAACAAAATGCCACAAACTGGGTAATTTATAAATTATAGAAATTTATTTTTCACAGTTCTGTAGGCTGAGAGATCTAGGATCAAGGCACCAGCAGGTTTGGTATCTGGCTAGGGCTGCTCTCTTTGCTTCCAAAATAGCATCTATTGCCACGTCCTGTGTCCTCACATGGTGAAAAGCAGAAGGGCAAGAGAGCGCTCTCTTCAACCTCAAGCCCTTTTATAAAGGCACCTAATCCCAATCATGAGGGTTCCAGCCTCATGACTCTATCACCTCCTAAAGGCCATACTTCTTAATACTATTGCATTGGGTATTAAGTTTCAACATGAATTTTGGAGAAGACAAAAACACTAAAACCATAGCACTACAGCAGCTGAGTGAAGTGTACAGGAGATGACTATTTTGCAACTTCTCATGAATCTATGATTATTTCCAAATACAAAATTAGTGTTTAAATAATAGTTAAAATAATATTTCTATCAACAGAAATGTTCATATTTACCTTTAGTTTGTTAACATTTGCTTTTAATTTAATTCCTAAGAAAATAAGGATTTTTTATATGTTACACAAATATGGCTATCTTTCTATAAACTCTCTGATTTCACTTCATTTTGAGCTAAAAGTAGGATATAGCATTTCATTGACTTTCTCATGTTTTTTTAAAACTTCAATTTCATGAAGCATTGGTGAATAATACAAATTTTACTAAAATATTCATATGGGAAACATTGCATAGCATAGCAGGAGTTTTACTAATCACACACACACACACACACACACACACACACACACCCCTTCTCAAGTCAGCATCCCCTGCAGTCCTTACTTGCTCATAACCCAGCTTGTACTCAGACACCATGCATCAATGACTGTGGCCCACGTATGGCCCAGTATAAGTCAGCAGATTTAGTTTTTTTCCCCCACAAGCAATCCAATCACACTTGTAAACTGTGTAATTTTTGTACTGTATGAAAGTTTCTAATTTTATTAAAAATTGAATTGTTAGATGGATAATTTTATATGCCATATAGTCTTTAGCCAACTCACTAGTTCTGCCCCTCATACTTCACTTGCCTTTCCAAAGCTGAGTTTCCCACACACATCCTTTCCTGTAGCCTATAACAAACAGCCTGAGAAATGTCATCTGTCTTGAACTCATTCTGATATTTTTCTCTTGGGAAACAGCTCTGCCATGTTATGTGCCACTCCAATCACTCCTGGAATTAAAAAAACACACACACACACACACATTTTTCTCCATCTTATTTCACATATAATTCAGGTCTCACGAGTTAATTTATCAATTTAATTCAACAGGAAATATCAAACTCACAATTTTCACATGTGGCATTAAATCTCAAAGTAACTTTAGAGTTAACATGTCTATTCAGTAAGCTAAAACAACATTGTGTCATATATTATGCTATTACCTTAAGTTTTAAAAATGAGTAAAAACACATGAAGGGGAAATTATAGTATTTATTATACCATGTAGGCTGTGCTAGACACATTGATTTCTTTGCCCAAAGTATCCTGCTTTCATAAGAAAGGATCTCTCATCCACATGGTTACTACAAGAGCAGCCATTATCAGAGCTGCCTCATATTATCTTACAAAAGTTGATTGTTAGCACCTCTTCCAACTCCACATTCAGTGATATCATACTGGTCTCTTGAAATCAGCCATCATGAGAATATTTACACCTCAAATTAGCAAATGGTGCACCTCCTCTCTCCTCACCCCAAGAGCCAACTGTTACACATTGTCACCACATCACTGCATTAACATGCTATGACTGTCCCTTAGGTTATAATTACTTACACAGAGATAGACACCGGACTCCTGCTGAACCAAGCAGACCTTTTCATGTAATTTGTGAAACTGGAGCTGAGAATAAAAGCCAATTTCTCTCCAGTGGCAGACACAGTAATAAGTAAATTTTAGGAGATGTTGGATAGGAAAAGGGGGATTTTTTTTTTGTCTTTAGATCAGAGAACTAAAAACAAAAAGAGAACAAAACAAATGTACAGAGGTGAGCAGAGATGAGAGATGATGATATAACTTTGGGATATTTAAGTCCCTTCTATTTATTCCAGAGTAGCACCTGCATTTCTATCCATGGGTTCCACTAGACACCTCATTTTCATTAGGACAAATTCCTCTGTGCTAATCAAATTTAATTACAATTTCAGAACTGTTATCTGAAAGATTCCTAACTAATATTTGAGTCCTCAAATATATACTACTTTAATCTGAACATCTCTCAAAGCCTTTCATATAGTGGTAGCTGAAAAAGGTTTCTCTTTGCTTTGGCAGCAGTGGTGGCTATTGAATGGGAATTTGATTGCAGTGTTGTTTCTGTGAATCAGATGGAACAAATCCTACCTCTTTGCAGTTTGATCTCTTATCATCTTTTTACAAAATAACACATTAATTTTCTCTTACTTAAAAATGTTCTTTTATTAAAAGTATTTTTAATTTTCTAAAATGTAAATAATGTCTTTTCTATGCTTGAAGTGTTACTCTTTCGTATAATAAACACACCACCTAGATTACTAAAAGGAATAATTTTTATAACACTTTTGCTCAGCTCAAAACTGCTGTTTACATAAAGTCATACTTACCCAAAGCCAAGACTATAGGGTACAGTTGTGCAGGTTGTGCCCTGTACAAAGGCATCTAGCCCATGGTGTGAGTAAAGGCCAGCCATGGGGAAAGGTGCTCAAGGTCTCCAACTGTGGCAGGGGCCTAGCTACCTGCCTGATACTACCCAAGAGTGAAATTGCTCTCCTATGAATTCTTGTGACTCATTTACCATCCTTTATAGCACATTCATTTTGCTAACTTTTTTATCTCCTTTATTACATAAAAAAATATTTTGAGGTGGGAAACTGCATTATACTATCCTTTCAAGTGCCCCAAACGAAAACATTTGATTTGGCCAATGAACACCTGACAAATGAGATAATTGTTTACAAGTGAGACTTTACATGCCAAAGTAGCACAAATCTTAAAGTTTCTTATTTTATTTAATGTGTAAACTTCACTTTCACTACAACTGAAGAGCTCTATATTACAGCAATATCTATGAGCCAAAACTCTGAGCTAAATAGGCCATAAAAAATGGTATAAGGAAATATCCAGCTTACAAAAGAGTAACACAGACACAACTTAACCCCAAACTGAGACCAAAATATAAGTAGTTATTTATTGAAACATGAAGTAATTTGCCTCTTGCATATATAAGTGAGCCAGATAAGGGAAATGAGCATTCTAATCAAACAGCAATGCAAGATTAGAGCAAATCAAAAGAAAGAGCAATCATTTGTGAATGGAGGTAAATTAATTCCATTAAGTATGCCACAGAAATCTAGCATTAAAAAATTCAAAAATTCTAGCTTTGTGAACTTGAAAGATATTTAGAATCATTGTTCTAAGTGTCATGAAGCAGAAGCAGGCTCCAATTCATGGCCTACATTAAAACCAAGATGTGTTGATTTAACTCCAAAGATTAGACTACTGGGAGCCATATAATCAATAATCTCCAGGGATCATATTTCAATATCTCTGCCAATTTAATTATCGTAATCAGGTGCCAGCTTTCTTGTTTTATATATATATAAATTTCTGTGACACAGCCCTTGGGAGATCCTGAGAACGTGTGCTCCTATATTCCACAGTTTAGAGCCAAGAATTAGCTTGAATGCAGGTGCACAGAGTTAAATTACCTAGTTTGTATCATTAGAGTAGTTGAGAATCAAAGTCCCTAAAGTTATACCATATCAATTTCATTATACAGTTGACTCTTCAACAACACAGATTTGGACTGTGTATGTCCACTTATACCGAGATTTTTCAACCAAACTTAGATTGAAAAATCCAGTATTAAAGAAATGCAAAAGCTACATATATGGAGGGCCAACTTTTTGTATATACTCAGGTTCTGCAGGACCCACTGTGGGGCTTGAGTATGCAAGGATTTTGGTATGGATGGGGGCCTGGAACAAATCCCCTGCATATATCAAGGGACAACTGTACTTAAAAGCAAATAAACATATAAAACAATTTTCTAAGTACAAATAAAAATTTTCCTGCAGGGGTCACAGCTGGGCCCTAAACTCAATTCCTTGATATGTGCCAGTCTGACACAAGAAGTAATCAATGGCCCATGGAGTCCAGTCCTACTTATCAAAGAAGTGGGTGAAGTTTCTCTATTATTCCTTCCTTCTTTCTATAGTCTTCTCTCACTGCTCACCCCTTTTTAGAGATCCTTCTTTTTCTAAATGCCTGGATTTTGATGCCCAGGACATGGAGCAAATCAATACATAAATGAATTCACATTAAGAGGGTAATGACTAGCTCTTTTTACCAAAGTTGCTAGTCTTGCGTCAGCTTGGCTCCTATAGAAGGAGCTCCCAGCTCTCTGAAGGCACCTGTACATAGTCTGGAGTCTCTGGAGGTATCTTACATCTGACTCATCTGTAAGTGGCTGGTTCTGCCCTGCTCCAGTGGAGTCTCAGCAGTGTGAGAACTGTCAGGTACAGAATTAGAGGCAAACTGAGTGAGAGGAGATTCCCAGGACCCAGAAACACCCATCTCAGCATGAATAATACCCTGTAGTTTTTCTCTCTGTAACATTTGCCATCTTATAGGCTCAATTCCTGTGAACTAATTTTGTTTGAAACCCTACCCCTAACCTTCCTGCCTCTACCCCTACTCCCATAAAGGCAAAGTGTCTGTCCTTGCAATATACTAAGAATACCTTTTTTTTTTTTTTTTTTTGAGACTTAGTCTCACACTGTCACCCAGGCTGGAGTGCAGTGGCACAATCTCGACTCACTGCAGCCTGCGCCTCCCGGGTTCAAGCAATTCTCCTGCCTCAGCCTCGCGAGTAGCTGGGACTACAAATGCATGCTGCCACACCTGGCTAATTTTTGTATTTTGTGGTAGAGACAGGGTTTCACCATGTTGGGCAGAATGGTCTTGATATCCTGACCTCGTGATCCACCCGTCTTGGCCTCCCAAAGTGCTGGGATTACAGGCGTGAGCCACCGCGCCCAGCCTAAGAATACATATTTTAGAAACCTCTTTCCTCCTAGGAAACTATGATCCTCAAGGAAAAGAACCAAGTCTTATTTTTTTCTTAATGCCCCATTTTCTGACACAGTACCTTAGATAATTATGTGCATAATAAATGTTTTCTGGCTGGATACAGTGGCTCATGCCTATAATCTCAGCATTGGGAGAGGTCAAGGCAGGAGGACCACTTGAGCCCAGGAGTTTGGGACCGGTCTGGTCAACATAACAAGACTCTGTCTCTACTAAATAATAATAATAATAATAATAATAATAATAATAATGTTTTCTGAAATTTTGAAATCTCAGAAGTATTTGCATGTTGAGAGGGCAATATTTAATGTCTTTTTCACCCTTAATGCTTAATTATTAATCAAGATTTAGTTCAAATAGTCTCCTTTCTATGAAACTTTCTCTGGCTCCCTACAATACTTTATTCACACCTTCATTATGGCAATGCAATCTTTCTTACAAGTTGTTAGACATCTTTTTGCCTGACTAGGCACTGGGCTCCTTAGGAAAGAGAACTATATGAACTTTATTACAATACAAAGAGCTCCCCAACTCTTACGTTCCTGGATTATAAAAGGCATTCAGTAAATATTTATAAAAGAAAAAGTGGAATACAAGGGAAGAGGGAGAGACAGTGGGAGGAAAAAGAAAGGGGAAGGGAGAAAGGAAGGGGTGGGGAAGTGAAGGAGGAAGGAATTAAGAGGTTGTAATATTGGTTCTTTCAGGTAGCATTTGACATGGGAGGTGTTTACGAAAAGGCAGCTTTTTCAAGGCTTTAGAAATCAAGTCATATTGCTAACTACTTATTATGTATAAAAATAACTTCAGTCTGAAAGTTGATTGCTCATTTAACTTAATAGAAAAATATATGTATTTCAAATGTGGAATTCTCACGATAAGAATTTTGAAATAAAATCTCTATCCAGTTAACTAAAATGAGATCACTTTTTAACAACACATAAACACACACAACTTGAGCAGAAGAAGGCAAATGGATTAAATGTTTGGCAGAATTAAGTTGGTGTGCCTGCCTTATACCAAGGTACCAAAAAATATTTGTTAATTTAATATGAGAAACTTTTTGATAAAGCTTATGTGTAGTATTAACTGAAAATTGTGCTAGTGACATGCCATGGTAAAATGTAGCATTTCTATTTCATTTATAGGTTAGAAAATAATTTTCTCCCTTTTGCAGTTCTCACATCTCAAATTTGAAATTGACAATTTACGCTACTATTTGTTAAATGGTGTCACATGAACCAATCTCTTTTTCTATTTTTGTGAGAATGTCATTGGTACTTTGATAGGGATTGTCTTGAATCTGTAGATCGCTTTGGATAGTAAAGACATTCTAACAATATTAATTATTCCAATCCATGAACATGGAGTATCTTTCCATTTTTTGGTATCCTCAATGTTTTTCATTACTGTTGTATGCTTTCTCTTTTATGGAGATCCTTCACTTCTTTGGTTAATTGATTCATAGGGATTTTTAATAGCTATTGTAAATAGGATTGCTTTCTTGATTTTTTAATATTGATTCCTGTTAGCCTATAAAAATGCTACTGATTTTTGTACATTTCTTTGTATTCTGCAACTTTACTTAATTGGTTTGTCAATTCTAAGAGTTTTTTGGTAGAGTATTTTGTTTTTTCTAAATATAAGATTATGTCATCTGCAAATAAGGATAATTTGACTTCTTTCTTTCCAATTCGAATGCCCTTTATTTCTTTCTCTTGCCTGATTGCTCTGGCTAGGACTTTCAGTACTATGTTGAAAAAAAGGGGTGAAAGTGGGCATCCTTGTCTTATTCCAGATCTTAGTGAAAAGGCTTTAAATTTTTCCCCATTCAGTATAGTAGTTGTGGGTTTTTAATAGATGGCCTTTAACTTGTTGAGGTATGTTCCTTCTATATGCAATTTGTTGAGAGTTTTTATCATGAAGCGATGTTAAACTTTAATTCAATGCTTTTTGAGTATCTATTGAATGCTCACATAGCTTTTGTACTTACTCTGTTAATAGAATGTATCACATTTATTGATTTGCATATGTTGAGCCCTCATTGCACCACTTGGATGAATCTCACTTGATCATGGTGAATGAGCTTTTTAATATATTGTTGAATTTGGTTTGCTAGTATTTTTTTGATGATTTTTGCATCTATTTTTCACCAGGGGTATTGGCCTATAGTTTCCCTTTTTGTTGTGTTTTTGTCTGGTTTTGGTATTAATATTGGCCCTGTAGAATGAGTTTGGAAGTATTCCTTCTTCTTCAATTTTTTGACACAGTTTGAAAAGTATTGGTATTAGTTCTTTTTAAAATGTTTTGTAGAATTCTACAGTGAATTTATCAGGTCCTTGGCTTTGCTTAGATGGGAGAGCTTTTGTTACTGCTTCCATCTCATTATTCATTTTGGTCTTTTCAAGTTTTCTATTTCTTCATGGTTCAATCTGGATAGGTTGTATGTGTGCAGAAATGTATCAGTTTCTTCTAAGTGTTACAATTTCTTGTTGTATAAATGTTCATAATACTCTCCAATTATCCTTTGTATTTCTACACTATCCGTTGCAATGTTTTCTTTTTCATCTGATTTTATTAATTTTGGTCTTCTTTCTTTTTTCTTAGGTTTGTCAATTTTGTTTATCTTTTCCACAGGCAACATTTTGTTTTTGTGATTTTATGTATTTTTTTAGTCTCAATTTCATTTATTTCTGCTCTAATTGTTATTATTTCTTTTCTTCTACTGATTTGGGGTTAGGTTTGTTCTTGCTTTCCTAGTTCCTTGAGGTGTGTATTAGGTTGTTTATTTGAAGTCTTACTACTTTTTTGATGTTGAAGTTTATTGCTATAAACTTCCCTCTTTGTACCACTTTTTCTGTATCTCATAGCTTCCTGTATGTTGTGTTTGCATTTTTATTTGTCTCAATAAATTTTTAAATTTTCTTCTTAATTTCTTCATTAACTCGTTATTCTTCAGAAACATGTTTACTTTCCACATATTTGTCCAGTTTCCAACATTCCTCTTGTTATTGAGTTCTAGTCTTATTCTATTGTGTTCAGAAAAGTTACTTAATATGATTTTGACATTTTTGAATTTATTGAGTCTTGTTTCATGACCTGACATACCTTCAAGAATGTTCCATATGCTGATGAAAAAAATCTGTATTCTGCACCAGTTGGATGAAATGTTCTGTAAATATCTGTTAGGCCCTTTTGGTCTAAAGTATAGTTTAACTCCAATGTTTCTTTAGTGATTGGTAATCTGTTTATTGCCAAAAGAGGGGTGCTGAAGTTTCCTACTATTATTGTATTGCATCCTATATCTCCCTTTAGATTTTTTCATATTTGCTTTATATATTTGAGTGCTCTGATGTTGAATGCATACATGTTTACTATTTTTACATCATTTTGCTGAATTGACCCCTTTATCGTTACATAATAACCTTCTGTCTCTTATAGATTTTGATTTAAAGTCTATTTTATGTAGTATAAGTAAAACTACTGCTGTTTTATGATTTCTATTTTCATAGAGTATCTTTTATCATCTCTTGTCTTTCAGTCTATATGTTTTTAGAGGTGAAATGAGTTTCTTGTAGGAAGCATATAGTTGGATCTTAATTTTTAATACATTCAGCCATTCTATGTCTTTAATTGGAGAATTTAGTTCATTTACATTTAATGTTATATTGATAGAAAAGGATTTACTACTGTCATTTTGTTACTTGTTTTCTAGTTGTTTTGTAACTCCTGTCTGTCTTCCTTTTCTTACTGTCTTCCTTTGTGGTTAATTGACTTTCTCTAGTACTACATTTCAATTTGTTGCTTTTTATTTTTAGTGTATCTATTATAGATTTTTGCTTTGTTATTACCATGAAACTTGCAAAAAAACAGTTATAACAATCCTATAGGCCAGGCACAATGGCTTACACCTGTAATTCCAGCACTTTGGGAAGCTGAGGCAAGAGGATCACTTGAGCCCAAGAGTTCAAGACAAGCCTGGGTAACATAGTGAAACTTCATCTCTACCAAAAAAAAAAAATCAAAAAATGAGGCAGGAGGACTGCTTGAGCCCAGAAGTCAAGGCTGCAGTAAGCCATGATCTCACTGCACTCCCGCCTGGGCGACAGGAGTCAGACCCTATCTCAAAAGAACAAAAAAAAACAAAACTTATCATTATAACAAGTTATTTAAAACTTTTTTCAACTTAATTTTCATTGCAAGTAATAATAATAATAAAGACAAACAATCCTCCCCCAAGAAAAACCTGTACACATTAACTCCCTTCTCCCACAACATTAAAAATTTTTGATGTTACAATTTACATTTTTATATTGTATATCTCTTAACTGATTGTTTTAGTTTTTTTGTTTTTGTTTTTTGAGATGGGGTCTCGCTCTGTCACTCAGGATGGAGTGCAGTGGCATGATCTCGGCTCACTGCAAACTTTGCCTCCTGGTTTCAAGCAATTTTCATGCCTCGGCTTCCCAAATAGCTGGGATTACAGGCACACACCACCACACCTGGCTAATTTTTGTATTTTTAGTAGAGATGGGTTTCACTATGTTGGCCAGGTTGGTCTCAAACTCCTGACCTCAAGTGATTTGGCCACCGCGGCCTCCCAAAGTACTGGGATTACAGGTATGGGCTACCGCACCTGGCCATTATTATTTTTAATAGTTTTCTTATTCTTTTAGTCTTTTTACTAAAGATATCCATAGTTGAAACACTATGATTTCAACATTAGTACAACAATCACATTAGCATCCTTTCCACTCAGATTGAAGAACTCCCTTTAGTGGTTCTTTTAGGACAATTCTGATAGCAATAAATTCCCTCAGGTTTTGTTTCATTTGTTCCTCTTCATTTCTGAAGGATAGTTTTGCTAGGTACAGTGCTCTTGGTTGACAGGGTTTTTTTTTTCTTTTAGCACTCTGAATATATTTCGCTTCATCCCAGCCTATAAGATTTCTGCTGGGAAGCCTGTCTCCAAGTGTATTGGATCTTCCTTATACGTTATTTGCTTCTTTTCTCTTACTGCTTTCAGAATCATCTTTTTGTCTTTGACCCTTGAGAGTTTGGTTATAATATGTCTTAGGGTAATCTTATTTGAGTTTAATATGATTGGTGACTTTTGACCTTCTTGTACCTGGATATTTATATCTTTCTCCAGATTTGAAAACTTTTAATTATTATTATTTCAATCTTCCTATTAAATATCTCTGATAAATTTCTGAATTATCTCTATTTTCTTGAAATTTATTGATCTTCCTAAAAACAGCTTTTTTAAATTATTTGTCTGAGAGATCACACATCTCTATCACTCTAGAGTCAGTCTCCGGCACCTTATTTTCTGGGGAGGTCATATCTTCCTGAATGTTCCTAATACTTGTGGATCTGTGACAATGTCTGTGCATTCAGGGATTGGATGTTTATTTTAGTCATTGCAGTCTGGCTTTGTTTGTGCCTGTCCTCCTTCAAAAGGTCTTCCAGGGATTCTAAGTATACTGACTGCATTAGTTCATTCTCATACTGCTATGAAGAACTGCCCAAGACTGGGTAACTTATAAAGGAAAGAAGTTTAATTGACTCATAGTTCCACATGGCTGGAGAGGCCTCAGGAAACCTACAATCATGGCAGAAGGCACCTCTTTACAGGGTAGCAGGAAGGAGAAGAGCAAGTAGGGAAAATGCCAGGCACTTATAAAACTATCAGATCTCATGAGACTCACTAATTATCATGAGAACAGCATGGAGGAAACTGCCTCCGTGAAATAATTACCTCCACGTGGTCCCGCCCTTGACACGTGAGGATTATAGGGATAATGGGGACTGTGGGGATTACAATTCAAGATGAGATTTTGGGTGGAGGCAACAGCGAAACCTTATCACTGACTGTTATGTTTTTTGAGACTGCGGCCGTTGCAACCATCTCAACACTAGAGGATGCTCTAAGCCCAGGTTTACTATGAGTCTCATGAGAAGGTGGCATGGCTTTCTGGCCCAGATAGACCCAGGGAAGACCCAAGGAGGGTATTGGGGCTGTATGGGAATTCTGGCCACGGTCTTGAGTCCAGAAGACTGCCCTGGTGGCCCAGACATGTATGCTTCCCAGCATGCCTCTGCACAGTCAGTATGTGTCCTGACTGCAGCGTGAGGGACTGGTGTTGAAACTGGGCCTCTATGGGATCTGCTGGCAGGCCCAATTCATTGACTGTAATGTGCATGCATCACCCAGAAGGTCCCTACATGACTAGGGTCATTCGTCAAATACAACAGCAGTGGCTGGAGATGAGACTGGGCCCCATTGTGGAAGGGATAGCACGCCTTCCACATTGACTCAGACAGGTATGCATCTCTCAGCATGTCCCTGCACAAACAAGATAGTTCCTGGCTGCAGCAGGAAGGACTAGAGCTGAGACCAGGCCCCCTTGGGATCTGCTATGGGACAGAGGCTAGAGAGCTCATCTTAACTCAGAGGGGTGGGTGTTGCCCAGCAAGTTACTTTGCAGATGCAGTATTTCCCTGATTGCAGCTGGAGGGGCCAGAGCTGAAACGGCCTCCTCAGGTTCTGCTGTGGGATAGAGGCTGGAGAGCCCCGACTCATTGGCTCAGAATGTGCATGTGTCTCAGAAAAACCCTGAACAGATGGAATAGTTCCCTGATTACAGCAGGAGGGGTCAGAGCTGAGACTGTGTTTTGGCAGGAGCTCCTGTTGGACAGAGGCTGGAGAGCTCATCTCACAGGGCCAGAAAGGTGCTTGTCTCCCAGCAGGTCTCAGTGCAGGCAGGATAGCTTCCAAACTCCAGCAGGAGAGGCTAGAACTAAAACTGGGCTCCCTCAGGATCTGCTGTGATGCAGAAGCTGGACAGCCCAGTCTCAGTGACTCAGAGGCAGGTGTGTGTGTCTCCCAGGAATTCCCTGCACAGATGAGATAGTTCCCTGATCACAGAAGGAGGGCCCTGAGCTGGGACTGGCTCAGGATCTGCTGTGGGATCAAGGTTGGCAAGCACATCAGGGAGGCTCAGACTACCAGGCTACAAGAGATGGGTGTGTATCCCTCTGGGCCCTTTTATAAGCAGCTCTGAGCTGGAACCTCAGCTGAAGAAGGCTGGGCCAGAGCCATACAGCAACTTTCAGGTTCCATGCCCAGACTGATATCAGCAGGCAGACTAACCTTTCTGCCAAGGAACTAGTGTGCTCAATTCCTTCTGGACCCCTTGGCAGATGGTTTTGGTTGCAGGCTCAAAGCCAAATGGAGCTAGAGCCAAGCACCTTGGAAGACTAGGCCACTTCTGGGCTTGAACCCAGGTGCAAACTTGGTGAATCAACCACTTGACAGCACTGTCAGTCTGGACTCTCAAAACGATCCTTCTAGGTCTTGGCCTCCATCAGGGTTTCACAAGCATCTACCTGAATACTGAGGCTCTTATAGAGTGACTTTTAACTGTGTCTTGGTGTAGATTTCTTGTTGTTGGGAGGATATAAGTGGGTTACCTTCTATTCCACTATCTTGGTGATGTAATCTGCCTCCATTTTTGCTCATTTTTGTTTGTTTGTTTCTTTCTTTTTGACACGTGGTCTCATTCTGTTGCCCAGACTGCAGTTCAGTGGAGTGATCTCAGCTCACTGCAACCTCTGCCACCTGGGCTCAAGCAATCCTCCCACCTCAGTCTCCCAAGTAGCTGGAACTACAGGCATGTGTGACCACACAAGGCTAATTTTTATATTTTTTGTAGAAATGGGGCTTCACCATGTCACCCAGGCTGGTCTCAAATTCCTAGACTCAAGTGATCCGTTCGTCTTGGCCTCCCAAAGCGCTGGGATTACAGGTATCAGCCACCACACCCGGCCCATTTTTGCTCATTCTTATCTTTTCGTCAGACATACCACCATCCTCACAAACACCTGCTGGTTGAAATGTTGTTCATATTAGTTTTTTGTTACTGCTGAAATAAATTACTGCAAGTTTAATGGCTTCAAAAACACAGATATATTATCATAAGGTTCTTTAAGTTCACAGTCTTACATGGTCTCACCAGGCTAAAATCAAGGTGCTGCACACCTTTCTGAAGCTCTGGAGGAGAATCCACTTTCTTGCCTCTTCTGGTTTCTAGAACCTCCTGCATTCCTCAGCTTATGTCCACTTTTACTTTTACTCTCTTCTAAGCCAGCAATGTCATATCTCTGTGGATCCTACTTCTGTCTTCTGCTGTCACATCACTCTCTGACCACAGCCTCTCCCCATCTCAAGGTTCTTAACCTTAACCACAAAGTCGAAGTCCCTTTCACCATGTAAGATAACATATTCACAATTTCCAGGCATTAGGATATGGACATCTTTGGGGGTCCACTATTCTGCCTACCATACTGCCCATTCATTTGCAACCATAACATTCTAACACATAGTTAGTGGAATTATAATTGGGAAATTGGATGGTAGTTCTGAACATACTGAAATTAAATGTATACATTCATTTTAACTCCATGTAACTTCACACCTATGAAGTGTATGCCACAGAAATACTTAGACATTTAGTCATTTAACATACTTAAAATATGTTACACTCCAGGTATTTTTCCAGTTGCTAGGAAAAAAGAGAAAGCCCTTGACCTCAAACCACTAGTGAAAGAAGGCAAAGAATAAGCAAATAAATATGAATTATGTTACATGGTTATAATAGATACTTTTTTCAGTTGATGAGACCAAAATATTTAGTTTTGCTTGACTCTTCTTTTTTCTTCACACCCCATAACTAATTCATCAGCAAATTCTAATGGTTCTATTTTCAAAATATTTCAGAATCCTACCATCTTATGTGTGCCAATATACATTTACAAAAATGTTTTCCTAAGTAAATCAAGGCATTATTAGCAGATAAAGGAGAATGAATCATCAGAAGGAAAAAACAAACCAACAAACAAGATCTCTACTATAACATCTTCTATACCTAACAGGTATCGAACACAAAGTCTAGCCAAATAGTTAGCAGTTATAACAATACACTGGCATATTGTAAATTCTTCACAGCTATCTAACAAATTTGTATTGTTGTGTAAATACTTTTTTGTGTGTGTATGACAGAGTTTTTGCTCTATTGCCCAGGCTGGAGTGCAATGGTGCAATTTTGGTTCACTGCAGCCTCCACCTCCTGGGTTCAGGCGATTCTCCTGTCTCAGCCTCCCAAGTAGCTAAGATTACAGGCAACTGCCACCACGCCCAGTTAATTTTTTTATTTTTAGTAGAGATGGGGTTTTACCACATTGGCCAGGCTGGTCTCCTGACCTCAGGTGATCCTCTCGCCTCAGCCTCCCAAAGTGCTAGGATTACAGGAGTGAGCCACTGCATCCAGCCTAAATGCTTTTATACTCTACCTGAAGATACATTCTACTCTGATGCTATCTGTTGAACAGGTCATTAAGCTGAGTAGAAGATGGAGAGCAGTATCCATGTCTCCATCAATGGCAGTGTATAAATTGCTGTATGTAAAACTAAACTGAAAATGTGATTTTTGGCTTTCCAGGTATGGGTTATATGGAATCTGACAAAACGCCTCAGCCCTGCCATGATAGCACAAAAGTTGCTATGGACAATACATACACAACTGAGTAGGATATATTCTGATAAAATCCCAGATATCATATCATTTTATCTAGAAAAAATTTTGCTTTGCTTTCTAAAAGACTCACTTTTAAAAACATAGTTGCATTTTTGGTAGACGGCAGGCCAGGCCTAGAGTGTGCTGATTATTGTTTTATTCAAATTACGTAATATTGAAAAGCATAAAAGTACATAGTCCAACATGGGTTAAATGCAATTTAATCACATCATGTGCCTTAAATCTTCCTATATTTAAAAGTATGCTGTGAATGCAGTTCAGAACCACTCCAGCCCACATGTGGCCTCTGTTAATGTAACCTTCTTTTTTTTTTTTTTTTTTTTTTTTTGAGACGGAGTCTGTCTCTGTCGCCCAGGCTGGTGTGCAGGGGCATGGTCTCGGCTCTCTGCAACCTCCACCTCTCTGGTTCAAGTGATTCTCCTGCCTCAGCCTCACAAGTAGCTGGGATTACAGGGACCTGCCACCATGCCCAGCTAATTTTTATATTTTTAGTAGAGACGGGGTTTCATCATGTTGACCAGGCTGGTCTCGAACTCCTGATCTCGTGATCCGCCCGCCTCAGCCTCCCAAAGTGCTGGGATTACAGGTGTGAGCCACCGCGCCCAGCTAACGTGACCATCTTTCTAAGGACTTGCTGCTAGAAATCAGAACAGTAAGTGTCACCAAGTAAGAGCAGGCTCTAATCTTCTGTCTAAATGCAAAACAAAAATACATTGGCTGTCATCAAAAGAACGTCCTTTTTGAAGCTCAGTAATTATCTGCAAAGTACTTTATTTTAATGTAATTTCCCAGATGATGAATAGCCTTGGTTGACAATAAGGAAATGTGTTTGAGATTATGTGTACTAATTATTCTGGAATCTGGATTCTTAACTGACTTTTCAGAGTAATAGGATTTAATTCCCGGATATGATGGGGATCATGTGGTAGCTATAGGGCACACAAGCGCCTATAAAATTTTTTGGATAAAAGCTGAATTTTCACTTTACTCAATAGCTCAGACTTATTTACTATGATATACTAATTTAATTCAAACCATAATTTGCCTACCAAATATGGGGCAGTAAAATTATTTTTATTTAATGACAAGACTGCCAAGTGAAAGGATTAAGGTATTTAATTGACTTCCACAATTTTGGCCTAACAGCTAGTTCAAACACAGATGCACCAAGATAAATTGCACAATTTAAGTCATTAAAGTAATTAGATCAGGATCAAAGTATCTGGAAAGATTCCATATTAATTTTATTTTACTTAAAGCACATTTCAAAGCAAACAGGCATTGAAAGTAAATATCTCTACGGAATGGCAATTGAAATTTTCCACAGAAGTCATTGCTAAGGCCCTCAGAGTCAATTGTTTGTCTTCCTTTGGTATGGTATGAGATAAAATGAAGGCCAAGTGCCCAGGGAGTATCATATTTGAAAGAAGGTCTCTTTTTTTTTTTAATCACCCACCTTGAAGCCTTTTTATTTATTTATTTATTTATTTATTTTTTGATACAGTCTCACTCTGCGGCCCAGGCTGGAGTGCAGTGGCACAATCTCGGCTCACTGCAACCTCCGCCTCCCGGGTTCAAGCGATTCCCCTGCCTCAGCCTCCTGAGTAGCTGGGATTACAGGTGTGCACCACCACGCCCAGCTAATTTTGTGTTTTTAGTAGAGACGGGGTTTCACCATGTTGGTCAGACTGGTCTCCAACTCCTGACCTCGTGATCCGCCGGCCTCGGCCTCCCAGAGTGCCGGGATTACAGGCGTGAGCCACAGCTCCTGGCCCACCTTCAAACATTTTCTATCCTCTCTTCAGAAGCACCTTTTTGGGGCTTCTCTTCCTCATGGCATCTCAGGTTTTGATGTTGCCCAGGACCCTGACTCCTTGCTTTACATAATACAGCAGCTGATAACCCACTTCCAGCAAATTATTGGTGACTTAAATACATTAGCTTCATCCTCCTTGTTGACACAGGTAATTCCAATTTAACCTACATGTCAGCATCCCCAACCTGGATCCTTCCTTCTAGAACTTCTGTGCAGTCTTAAAGTTAACATTCTCATGGCACTAATGCATGGGAGTTCTTACTCCCAAGAGTCTCTCAACATCACCTCTCATGACTAACATGTTCCATCATGTGGAACTCAGGTTTATTTTCTTGTTTTCTGCAAAAGGAAAAAGAGAAAATGAAAAAAAATGACAAATTATATATGTGGCAGCATTTTGTGAAGGTCTAGGGGCAATGGATGAGGTTATATAACAACAACACAAACAGCTCCACATTATGTCCACCAACTTGACAGAAGCATCACATAATATCACTCAGCTCATTCTCACACCCTCTCCCCCGCTCCATCCTCTTTACAAATACCAATGTTTCAAAAATATGCCTCTGGTCTTCCCTTTATATATCCAAAGACTCATCCTTATGCTCTGATAAACACAGTTCACCTTGTCTGAATCTAATTTTTCTCCCCGCAAGTCTTTAAAGAGAAGGAAGCTGTGTAGAGATTTTTTACTCACTGATATGAATTATGTATACTCCCTACTTAGTAGGAGCAGTTGTTAGTTCTTTATTTTAAAGAACTATTATTTTATTCTGCAACATTATGTATCCTTTCATATTGGGTTTAATGTATTAAAACTATCTCTTAAGAGACCTCTCTTCTCAAGAGACTATGAGCTCTTCAAAGTTAGGAAGCAAGTCTTATGTTTTTATGTTAATTATGGAAAATATTCTATTCATAAGTGAAACCTCTTTTTTACAAAAAGGAAGTAAAGAAAATATTCTAATGAGCCCCTGGTACTCATCACCCAGCTTTACCAATTATCAATATATGGCCAATCTAGCCATCTATACCCACCCCCATGTTCCCCCCGACGCATACATAATTTTATTATTTTTTTATCCTGTTTAGTGTAATAATTTTTACTATTATACCACTTAATCCACAAATGCACAAAAGAGGAGTCAAAAGTTTATCCTGTTTAGTGCAATAATTTTTACATTAAATATATAGCAATTCGCTTCTCTCAAAGTGGCACTGGTAACTTTTAGAAGAAAGAAGTTTCCATTATGCATTGACTAAAAAATCTCAAAAACAACTAAGCAGCTATGCTATAGCTCAGTAAGTACCATTAAAGTGTTCTGGACTAGTGTACATTTCAGGTTAATAGAGAACTACATTTTGGGTTTTAGAAAGGCAGCAAAAATTATATTTTGGCTTTTAGTCTAGATGCTTAGCATAGTTAAGGCGACAGTTCAAGCATATTAAGTGAAGGTAGTTAAAATGTAAGAACAACCATCACAATCTCTTGCAACCTAAATACACTGTTTAATGCTTACATGGAACGAAACCAGTGTTTTTAATTGACATTTTACACACACACACACACACACAGAATTTTTTAAAAAATCAAAGGCAATCATTCTAAACGTACTATGGTAGCATGTTAAAAATGTAAATACCAATGCATAATTTTAAAGAACACCTCAAATGTTCTGTAATTTTATCTTTAAAAATTTAAAGGTAGTATAGATCTCTAAACGATAAAGGCTCACTTAAGAAAACATAACCATAATACCACTATCACAAAAAAAATTAAAAACAATGTCTTTATTCAATCATGATTTGTTTTTTAAGTCTCCACTCTCTTATACAGCCACTAGCTCATGGAAGTGCCCAATCACTGTGTCCCAAACTACTGGACTTTCAGAAGTTTTCATGTTGAGGAGGTAACAGTCAGTCTCTCCTCTTCTCTGACAAGTTCTCCAATCTGTTCAAACCTCAGTTCAGTATTACCTGCTCTATAAAGACTTCCTTAATTCTCCCAAACACAGTTAGTCATCTTTTCTTGAGGGCCTTCATGATACATCATTCATATCTCTAGCATGTATCTAAATATTTGGTATTATAATTATTCATTTGATTGTCTGTGTCCCCAAATTTAGGCATGCCTTTAATAAACATTGTAATCAATGTTTATTACAGTAATCTCAATTCCCAGAGACCCTGCTGATAAGATAGATCATGTATATGTAATTGAAGAAAAGAAGGAGGAAGGGAGGGAGAACACAGACAAGAAGCTAGCAATCAATTATGGTCTCTGTAGCAGGAAGTCTGTGGGAACATTCTCATGGTTCCCACATTCCCCTATTCCACTTCTAGGTCATGTTTATATGAACTGCGAATTTTCTCTGTTTTACTTATTGTTTTATCTCTAGCACTTGAAACATTACTGGGCACATAGTAAAAGTTTAATACATATTTATGGAAGGAAAGAAGGAAGGGAGGAACGCAGGAAGTGAGGGAAGGGTGGGCCTTGGCCCCATACAAAAGATTGATGACTTGAAATGTTCATAAGTTAAAATGTTTACTATAGTATCATTCATTTATGATTACCTGCTTTCACAAACTTTTATGACAGATAAACATTTATATAAGTAGCCATCATTTGTGTCCAAACCAGGATATATTTCTCTCAGAATAAATATATGCTATTTACTGCCTTAAAGAACTGCCTGACAACTAGTGACCTACTAGGAGCTTTATTTCAGTGCCATCAAGGTAATCAATGCTTTTGATTGCCAGATCCAAAAGCACAGGATATTTCTGGGAATGCTGGTCTTTATGCAAATGTTGACTTGGCCAACAGAATTCTTGCTCCTTATTTCAGGGTAACTGGACCAGTTACCCAGACCTGGCTAGGAGAGCATGTAGCAGGTGGGCAAATCAAGATAATTCAGTTTACTGAAATGGAGACTACACTCTGCTTATCCTTGGCTCAATAGCTCAGTCTGATTTGCTCTGACCTGGAGATGTTATTTGTGTACTTTGGTTGTCAATGAGATTTGGATAGTGTAGTCAGAAGCCTCTAATGAATTATATTGATCCCATTCTGACCTGGTAGTCATTTTCTCAAACAGGTACTCAGAGGCAAATCACCTGATCTACCAGGTGACAAATATTCAGAACTTCCAATCCGAAACAAGAAAGATACAGAATAGTGAGGGAGAAAAAGGTAAGAATGAAGTATTTGAGATTTCTGTCAAATCCCCCCACTTGTTTTTTTTACTCTTCCCAAACAGCCCATCCTCCTTCAGCAGCACTTCTTTCCCAGAGTGCTTCAAGTTTTGATGTGGCTTAGATTCTGTTCTGTCTGAATAAAACAATCTGATAAATACATTGACATCAAAATTTTAATGACAGCCTACTTTATTCTATGCAGACACACGCACATACAAACACATACTTTTTGTTTGACCATGCAACTTCTAATCCATTCTTCAATTCTCAGTTCAGTATTAATATCTCTGAGGTCTTCACTATGAATTGAATATTTCTGTCCCCCCAAAATCCATATGTTGAAGCCCTAATTGCCAGTATAGTGGTATTTGAAAGTGAAACTTCTGGGAGGTAATTAGGTTTGGATAAGGTCATGAGTGTAGAGCCCTCCTGATGGAATTAGTCCCCTTGTAAGAAGAAGAGACCAGAGTTCTCTTTGCCATGTGAGGATACAGCAAGAAGGCAGCCATCTGCATATCAGAAAGAGGGCCCTCATCAAGAACCCAACCCTGCTGGTACCCTCATCTCAGACTTCTAGCCTCCCAAACGCTAATAAATGAATGTTTGCAGTTTAAGCCACCCTGTCTATGTTATTCTCTTAATAGCAGCCCAAACTGACTAATACATTCTCCATGACTTAGTCACTAGAATTAAAATTAGAAAGATAGCAAATAAGCACATGAAAAGATGTTCATCATCATTAGTTATTAGGAAATGCAAATTAATACCATAATGAGATACCACTATGTAACTACTAGATTGTCTAAAATTAAATCATGCTGCTATAAAGACACATGCACACGTATGTTTATTGCAGCACTATTCACAATAGCAAAGACTTGGAACCAACCCAAATGTCCATCAGTGATAGACTGGATTAAGAAAATGTGGCACATATACACCATGGAATACTATGCAGCCTTTAAAAAGGATGAGTTCATGTCCTTTGTAAGCACATGGATGAAGCTGGAAACCATCATTCTCAGCAAACTATCGCAAGGACAAAAAACCAAACACTGCATATTCTCACTCATAGGTGGGAATTGAACAGTGAGAACACATGGACACAGGAAGGGGAACCTCACACACCGGGGCCTGTTGTGGGGTGGGGGGAGGGATAGCATTAGGAGATATACCTAATGTAAATGACAAGTTAATGGGTGCAGCAAACCAACACGGTACATGTATACATATGTAACAATCCTGCACGTTGTGCACATGTACCCTAGAACTTAAAGTATAATAAAAAATAAAAAATTTAAAAATTTAAAAAAAGACTGACCATGCCAAATGTTGACAAGGGAGTGGGACTCTCAGACATTGGTGGCAGAAAAATGAAATTTATTTGGAAAACAGTTTGGAAGCTTCTTTAAAAAGTTAAACATACACTTACTATAGGACTAAGCTACTCTGCACCTAGGAATTTACCCAAGGGAAATGAAAGCATATGTCCAATCAAAGACGTAAATGAGTGATCATACCTGATTTATTTGTAATAGCCCAAAATGGGAAACCGCCCAAATGTTCATCAACAAATAAATGGATTTGCCAGGTGTGGTGGCTCACGCCTGTAATCCCAGCACATTGGGAGGCTGAGGCAGGAGATCACATGAGGTCAGGAGTTTGAGACCAGGCTGGTCAACATGGTGAAACCCCATCTCTACTAAAAATACAAAACTTAGCCAGGCAAGGTGGGGGGCCCCTCTTGCCCCAGCTACTCAGGCTGAGGCGGGAGAATCGCGCGCGGGAGGCGGGGGTTGCAGCAAGCCGAGATTGCGCCATTGCACTCCAGCCTGAGCAACAAAGTGAAACTCCATCTCAAAAAAAAAAACTAAAATGGATTAGTAAGTTAAGGTTTATTTATACTACTGGATTATTCTCAGCAAAAAAAAAAAAATGTAACAACTATTGATGCACACGAAAACATGAGTGAATCTCAAAATAATGACGCCAAATGAAAGAAGTCAGACGAAAAGTACATTATGGATGTCTATGTTAAGGTCTAAAAAATACAAAATAAATTACAGTGACAGAAAGCAGACCACTAGTTGTTTGAAGAAGGGAGAGAGGGAAAAAGAGACAGATTACAAAGAAGCGCAAGGACACTTTTGGGAGTGATAGCTGTGTTCATTATGTTGATGGCAGCAATGACTTCATGGATACGTACATATGTCAACACTTAGCAGATTGCACACTTTAAATATATGCAATCTGTTGTAAGTCAATTATACCTCAATAGAGTGGTTAAAATAACATATCTCTTCAGGGATAGGGACCAAATATGAATTGTCTTTGTACCCCTGAGTGCTGGATAGTATACAGTAAGCATAACGCATAGTAGTAGCTGGTAACTCAGAGAAGAAGATGGTGTTCGAGTCATATGGAGAAGCATTATAATACCGTGGTCATGTCGATTGACTTTGAACAAGTAAACTTATCTCAGTTTACCCACTTGTATGATGTTTATGCTGAAGCCTATGTCATGGGAGTACTTTCAGTGCATAATAAATGTTTTCAAAGTGCTTAATATCATAAATACCACTGTAATTATTTGGGTGAAATCTCTATGTATTTTTCTTTTATCCAACTATTTTATCTAGTTAAACTAGATTGTGTGTGCCACTGCCCGCCAACCCGATGACAGAAAAAAGAAAGAAAGAAAGTAAAATCACAAGATATTTAAACCTCACTAAAACATTTTGCCGTAGGTACAATACTAAACAATTCTGCCATTTTACAGCACAAAAATAACTGTGAGATATGTGTTCATTTAACCTGGGTTAAAAATTTTATAATAAAAATTTAAATCATTCAAATGATGAAATTCACTCTTTGCCAATTTCACCTTTAAAAATTACCTAACCCAATAAATCTATATTTAGTGTTACTGTTGGATATGAACATAGAAGAATAATAATGTCTTCAATTGAATAAAAAAATCTTTGCCAAGTCACTTCTCACCCAATAGGAAAATGAAGAAGACAGAAGGTTTGTAGGAAAGGAAATATAAATGACTCTTATATTTTTTTGAGACAGAGTCTCACTCTGTCACCCAGGCTGGAGTGCAGTGACGCACTCTCGGCTCACTGCAACCTCCACCTCCTGGGTTAAAGTGATTCTCCTGCCTCAGCCTCCCAAGTAGCTGAGATAACAGACATGCACCACCATGCCCGGCTGATTTTTGTATTTTTAGTAGAGATGTGGTTTCACCAAGTTGGCCAGACTGATCTCAAACTCCTGACCTTATGTGATCCTCCTGCTTCAGCCTCCCAAAGTGCTAGGATTACAGGTGTTAGCCACCATGCCTGGCCTAAATGACTCTTTTTTTTTTTTTTTTTTTTTTTTTTTTTGAGACAAAGTCTCACTCTGTCACCCAGCCTGGAGTGCAGTGGTGCGATCTCAGCTCACTGCAACTTCCACCTCCTGAGTTAAAGCAATTCTCATACCTCAGCCTCCCAAGTAGCTGGGATAACAGATATGTACCACCATACCTGGCTAATTTTTGTATGTTTAGTACAGATGGGGTTTTGCCATGTTGCCCAGGCTGGTCTCCAACTCCTGACCTCATGTGATCCTCCCGCCTCAGCCTCCCAAAGTGCTAGGATTACACACATGAGCCACTGCACTAGGCCCTGAATGACTCTTAAATATAGAAAAGATCTTCGCAAAACGAAAATTAAGACTATAATGAAATATTGGTTTTCATCCATCAGATTGGCAAAGATCAAAAATTTTGGTAACTCACTGTGTTGGCAAGGGTTGGGGAAAGAGGCACTTTTATTGCTTGCTACAGGGAATGCAGACTGACAATAACATTCATGAAAGACAATTGAGCAATAGCTCTTAAAATTAAAAGCACACGTCCTTGGCCTTGTAATTCTACTGCTAGAAATTTATGCTACAAATATTCTCACACTTGTGAGAGACAAGTGTGAGAATCTAATATAAAATTTAAACTAAGATTTGGATTTTTGAGATTCAAACTTCTGCCATATCTTTTCTCACTTGGTTTATAAATTCTCATCAAATGTGTCCATTTAAAAAAATTTTTTTAACTTTTATTTTACGTTCAAGGGTACAAGTGCAGGTTTGTTTTATTGGTAAACTTGTGTCATGGGGATTTGTTGTACAGATTATTTTATCACCCAGATATTTCACCTAGTACCCACTAGTTATTTTCCTGATTATCTCCCTCCTCCCAAGCTCCACCTTCTGATAGGCCCCAGTGTGTGTTGTGTCCCCCATGTGTCCATGTGTTCTCATCATTTAGCTGCCACTTATGAGAGCATGCAGTATTTGGTTTTATGTTCCTGCATTAGTTTGCTAAGGATAATAGCCTCCATCCAGCTCCATTCATGTCCCTGCAAAGGACATGCTCTCATTCTTTTTTTATGACTATATAGTATTCCATGGTGTATATGTATCACATTTTCTTTATTCAGTCTACCATTGATGGGCATTTAGGTTGATTTTATGTCTTTGTATTGGGAATAGTGCTGCAATGAACATACATGTGCATGTCTTTATGATAGAATGATTTTTATTTCTTATATTCAAAGACCTAAAAAGAGAAATACTATTCAACCCATCAATCCCATTACTGAGTATATACCAGTGGAATTGATGGGTCAAATAGTATTTCTGTCTTTAGGTCTTTGAGGAATCACCACAGTGTTTTCCACAATGGTTGAACTAATTTACCCTCTCACCAACAGTGTATGAGCATTCTTTTTTCTCCACAACCTCACCAGCATCTGTTATCTTTTCACTTTTTAATAGTAGCCATTCTGACAGGTATGAGATGGTATCTCACTGTGGTTTTGGTTTGCATTTCTCTAATGATCAGTAATGTTGATCTTTTATTCATATGCTTTTTGGCCACATGTATGTCTTCTTTTGAAAATTGTCTGTGTCCTTTGCCCACATTTTAATGTTTTTTTTCTTGTAAATTTGTTTAAGTTCCTTATAGATGCTGGATATTAGACCTTTGTCAGATGCATAGTTTGCAAATATTTTCTCCCATTCTGTAGTTTCTCTGTTTACTCTATTGTAAGTTTCTTTTGCTGTGCAGAAGTACTTTAGTTTAATTAGATCCATTTTTCAATGTTCAGTTTTGTTGCAATTGCTTTTGATGTCTTCATCATGGGATTGTTGCCCATTCCTATGTCCAGAATGGTATTGCCTAGGTTGTCTTCTCACGTTTTTATACCTTCGAGTTTTACATTTAAGTCTTTAAGCCATGCTGAGTTAATTTTTGTATATGGTATAAGGAAGGGGTCCAGTTTCAATCTTCTGCATATGGCTAGCCAATTATCCAAGCACCATTTATTGAATAGGGAGTCCTTTTCCCATTGCTTATTTTTGTCAGCTTTTTTGATGATTACACAGTTGTAGGTGTGTGGCTTTCTTTTTGGGCCCTCTATTATGTTCCATTGGTCTATGTGTCTGTTTTTCTACCAATAGCATGCATTTTGATTACTGTAGTACTCTAGTATAGTTTAAAGGCAGGTAGCATGATTCCTCCAGCTTTGTTCTTTTTGCACTGGATTGCCTTGGTTATTTAGGCTCTTTTTTGTTTCCATATGAATTTTAAATTAGTTTTTTCTCATTCTGTGAAGAATGTCATTGGTAGTTTAATAGGAATAGCATTGAATCTATAAATTGCTTGGGCAGTATGGCAATTTTGATGATATTGTTTCTACCTATCCATGGGCATGAAATGTTTTTCCATTTGTTTGTGTCATCTTCGATTTTTTTTTTGAGCAGTGATTTGTAGTTCTCCTTGTGGAGATCTTTCACCTCCCTGATTAGCTGTGTCACTAGGTATTTTATCATCTTCATGGCAGTTGTAAATGGGATTGTGTTTCTGATTTGGTTCTTGGCTTGATTGTTCTTGATGTATATGAATGCTAGTGGTTTTTGCACATTGATTTTATATCCTGACATTTTGCTGAAGTTGTTTATCAGATTGAAGAGCTCTTGGGCAGAGACTATGATACAGGATATTCTAGATACAAGATCGTGTCATCTGCAAACAGATAGTTTGAATTCCTTTCTTCCTCTTTGGATGTCCTTTATTTCTTTCTCTTGCCTGATTGCTCTGGCCAGGACTTCCAATACTATTTGAATTGTGCCAGTCTTCAAGGGGAATGTTTCCAACTTGTGTCCATTTAGTATGTTGTTGGCTGTGGGTTTGTCATAGATGGCTCTTATTATTTTGAGGTATGTTCCTTCAATACTTAGTTTATTGAGAATTTTTAACCTGAAAAGATGTTGAATTTTATTGAAAGACTTTTATGCACCTATTGAGATAATCATGTGGTTTTTGTCTTTAGTTCTGTTTATGTGATGAAATACATTTATTGATTTGTGTATGGTGAACCAACCTTGCATCCCAGGGATAAAGCTGACTTGATCATGGTGGATTAGCTTTCTGATGTGGTGCAGGATTCGATTTGCCAATATTTTGGTAAGGATTTTTGCATTAATGTTCACCAAGCATATTGGCCTAAAGTTTTCTTTTTCTGTTCTGTCTCTGTCAAGTTATGGTATCAGGATACTGCTGGCCTCATAGAATGAGTTAGGGAAGAGTCCTTCCTTTTCAATTTTTTGGAATACTTTCAGTAGGAATGGTACCGGCTCCTCTTTGTACATCTGGTAGAATTTAGCTGTGAACCCATCTGGTCCTGGGATTTTTGTTTTGGTTGGCAGGCTATTTATTACTGCCTCGATTTCCGAGCTCAATATTGGCCTGTTCAGGGATTCAGCTTCTTCCTGGTTCAGTCTTGGGAGGGTGTATGTGTCCAGGAATTTAGTCATTTCTTCTAGATTTTCTAGTTTATGTGCATAGAGGTGTTTATTGTATTCTGTGGGGTCAGCGGTAATATCCCCTTAGTCTTTTCTAATTGGGTTTGTTTGGATCTTCTCTCTTTTTTTCTTTATTAGTCTAGTCAACATTTTATGTATTTTATTAATTTTTTCAAAAAACCAGCTACTGGATTTACTGATCTTTTGAATATTTTGGGGGTGTCTCAATCTCCTTCAGTTCAGCTCTGTTTTTGGTTATTCCTTGTCTTCTGCTAACTTTCAGGTTGGTTTTCTCTTGGTTCTCTAGTTCTTTTAGTTGTGATGTTAAGTTGTTAAGTTGAGATATATCTAACTTTTTGATGTGGACATTTAGTGCTATAAACTTTCCTCGTAACACTGTTTGAGCTGTGTCCCAGAGATTCTGGTATGTTGTATCTTTGTTCTCATTAGTTTCAAAGAACTTCTTGATTTCTGCCTTAATTTCATTATTTATCCAAAAGTTATTCAGAGCAGGTTATTCAATTTCCATGTAATTGTATAGTTTTGAGTAAATTTCTTAGTCTACATTTCTAATTTGATTGTACTATGATCCAAGAGATTGGTTGTTATCATTTCAGTTATTTTGCATTTGCTGAGAAGTGATTTACATCCAATTATGTGATCAATTACAGAGTATGTGCCATGTGGCAATGAGAAGAATGTGTATTCTGTTGTTTTGGAGTGGAGAGTTCTACAGATGTTGTATTAGTCCATTTTCACACTGCTATAAAGAAATACATGAAACTGGGTAATTTATTTTTTTTTAAAGAGACTTAATTGGCTCCCAGTTCTGCAGGCTGTAAAGAAAGCATGACTTGGAAAACTTCAGGAAACTTACAATCATCGCAGAAGGTGAAGGAGAAGCAAGTGCATCTTACATGGCAGGAGCAGAAGGAAGAGAGGGTAGGTGGAGGTGCCACACACATTTTTAAAAAAAAAACAGATTTTGTGAGAACTCACTCGCTATCATGAAAACATCAGGCGGGAAATCTGCCCCCATGATTCAGTCACCTCCCACCAAGCCCAACCTCCAACACTGGCGATTATAATTCGACATGAGATTTGGATGGGGACACAGACCCAAACTGTATCAGATGTCTATCACCATTTGATCTAGTGCTGAGTTCAGGTCCTGAATATCTTTGTTAATTTTCTACCTCAATGATCTCATACTGTCAGAGGGGATGTTAAAGTCTCCCACTATTATTGCAATGGAGTCTAAGTCTCTTTGAAGGTCTCTGAAAACCTGCTTTTTGAATATGGGTGCTCTTGTATAGGGTGCATATATATTTATGATAGTTAGGTCTTCTTGTTTAATTGAACCTTTTCCTTTTTTTTTTTTTTTCGAGTTGGAGTTTCACTCTTGTCACCCAGGATGGAGTACAGTGGCATGATCTTGGCTCAGTGCAACCTCTGCCTCCTGGGTTCAAGCAATTCTCCTGCCTCAGCCTCCCAAGTAGCTAGGATTACAGGCACGTGCCACCACATTGATTAATTTTTGTATTTTTTAGTAGAGACAGGGTTTCACCATGTTGGCCAGGCTGGTCTAGAACTCCTGACCTCAGGTGATCCACCTGCCTTGGCCTCTCAAAGTACTGGGATTACAGGTGTGAGCCACCACACCCGGCCGAACCCTTTACTATTATGTCATGCTCTTCTTTGTCTTTTCTTTAATCATTGTGGGTTTGAGGTCTCTTTTATCTGAAATTAGAACTGCAAACTTTGCTTTTCTCTGTTTTTCCATTTGTTTGGTAGATTTTTCTCCATGCCTTTATTTTGAGCCTATGGGTATCATTGCATGCGAGATGGGTCTGTTGAAGACAGCATACCACTGGGTCCTGGTTATTTATTCAGCTTGCCATTCTGTGCCTTTTAAGTGGTTCATTTAGCCAATTTACATTTAAGGTTAGTACTGATATATGTATGGATTTGATTCTGTCATCATGATGTTGGGTGGTTGTTATGCAGACTTGTTAATGTGGTTGCTTTACAGTGTTACTGGTGTGTGTACTTCAGTGTGATTTTGAGGTGGCTGGTAATGGTTTTTCCTTTCCATATTTAGTGCTTACCTGAGTTGCTGTTGTAAGGCAGGTCAGGGGTAACAAATTCCCTCAGTATTTGAATGCCTGAAAAGGGTCTTATTTCTTTTTCACTCATGAAGCTTAGTTTGACTGGATACACACTTCTGGGTTGAAATTTCTTTCTTTCTTTTTTTTTTCTTCTTGACAGAGTCTTGCTCTGTCCCCAGGCTGGAGTGCAGTGGCACAATCTTGGCTCACTGCAACCTCCATCTCCAGGGTTCAAGCAATTCTCCTGCCTCAGCCTCCTGAGTAGCTGGGACTACAGGCACACACTGCCACACCCGGCTAATTTTTGTATTTTAGTAGAGACAGGGTTTCACCGTGTTGCCCAGGCTGTTCTCGAACTCCTGAGCTCAAGCAATCCACCCACCTCAGCCTTCCAAAGTGCTAGGATTACAGGCTTGAGCCACCATGCCCGGCCTGAAATTTCTTTCTTTAAGAATGTTAAATATTGGCCCTCAAGTTCTTCTGACTTGTAGGATTTCTGCTGAAAAGTCCAAAGGGAAGTCTGATGGGCTTCCCTTTTTACCTGACCTTTCTCCCTAGCTGCCTTTAACATTTTTTCTTTCATTTTGACCTTGGAGAATCTGACGATTATGTGTCTTGGGGATGATCTTCCTGGGGAGTGTTGTACTGGGGTTCTCTGCATTTCCTTAATTTGAATGTTGGCCTCCCTAGCTAGGTTGGGGAAGTTCTTGTGGATGATATCCTGATATGTGTTTTCCAAGTTGCTTATACTCTCCTCATCTCTTTCAGGGATAACAATGAGTCATAGATTTAGTCAGTTTACATAATCTCATATTTTTTAGAAGTTTTGCTTGTTCCTTTACATTCTTTATTCTCTATTTTTGTCTGACTGTCTTATTTCAGAAAGCCAGCTTTCAAGCTCTGAGATTCTTTCCTCTGCTTGGTCTGTTCTGCTATTAATACTTGTGATTGCATTATGAAATTCTTGTAGTGTGTTTTTTCAGCTCCATCAGTTTGGTTATATTCTTTTAAATACTGGCTATTTTGTCTGTCACCTCCTGCATTGTTTTATTGTGATTCCTAGCTTCCTTGTATTGGGTTTCAACATACTGCTGCATCTCAATTATCTTTGTTCCTATCCATATTCTGAATTTGATTTCTGTCACTTTAGCCATCTTAGCCCAGTTCAGAACCCTTGCTGGAGAGATGGTGTGGTCATTTGGAGGGAAGAAGGCATTCTGGCCTTTTCTGTTGTCAGAGTCCTTGAGGTGGTTGTTTCTCATCTTTATGGGCTTATCTACCTTCAGTCTTTGAGGTTGCTGACCATCAGGGTTCCATCTGATGACCTTTAGAGTTTGATTGTGGTATAAGGTGGATTCAGCCAACTGCCTTCATATCTGGAAGATTTTAGGGGACCGATGCTCAGCTCCCAACTCCTGTTCTACCTCTGGGGAACTTGTATTGGACCAGACTTTGTTCTCTGGCTCCTCCAGGTTAGAAATCCACTGTGTTGTGGGGGGACCCTAGGTACTCCTGGATCTCTGGTCACTACACTTTGATGGGTGGTGTCAGCCAAAGTGTTTGTAGTATAATGACAGTGGGATCCCTCTTCATTTGCCGTGCTCATTGGGGCAGGAAGGCCCTGCTGGCAACTGTGTGTGCAATCACACTGGTGGTGGTGTTAGCACAAGGGTGGGGTGCTGGTGTGTGCTTTTTCTGTGCATCACATGCAGGGGCGGTTGTTCCATGCTGGGGAGGGTCCACTGTTCTCCATGCCTAGTTTTGCTCCTTGGCAGTGTCGATGCATGGGTGGGGTGCTGGTGGGGCTGGGGCTGGCAGTGTTGATCCATGGGCAGGGTGTTGGTGGGGTTGGGGTGGGCCCTCAGTGCCCACCAAGGCTCTGACTGCAATGGCAGTCAATAGGGGGTTGGGGAAAGGACTGCACTTCTGCTGCAGCAGTGGCAGGGCAGGGTGCATGCACACAGGTGCATTGGCAGGGCAAGGAAAGCAAAACCCACCTATGCACATACTGCCAGCAAAGATGTGGGGCATTGTCATGGGCTGGGGGGAAGCTGCAATGCAGGGAGAGAGCAGGCAGGCTGGCTTGTGGCTGTGGGGGCCACCCCGCTGAGCTCTCTGCCAGTCAGGCACAGTCCACCAGCACAGAAGCTATGATGCAGGCCCCCAGGGTGCTCTGGATCACCTGCAAGCAGGTGTAACCAGGCTGGAGCTGCAGGAGAGGCCAGCAGATCAAGGGCTGCTCAGGTCCGACCAACCCCATCTGATGGGCAAGACTGCTCTGCAGAGTTCAGGTCCAACAGTTCTCCTAGGACTAAAGTCTCCTATGGGAGCAAGTCAAGCCTAGGGGGATGGGTGTCCCTGGCCATGCTCCACTACTGACGCTCCCGCACCAAACCCTCTGGGCTTCATATTAGCTGGCCTGCTGCCCCATCACTTCTCCAAGCAGCTCTCCCTGCCAACTCAAGTGTCCATGGTGGTCAAGGGGTCACCTCCTGCCAGGATTCCAGAGGCTCGAGGGGACAGCAGGTTGCTTCTTGCCAGTTCCACTCATTTGTTGCGCTAGAGTTGCTGGAGGACAGGAACAAGTCCTGGTGTGTGGTAGCCTCATGCAAGATTCCTGGTTTCCTTCCCCTTCAATTTGGCTTCTGTGTTTTCCGTCCATCCATTCTCGGTGCCTTCCCTCTGAAGATTTGCTATTTTTGTTTCCTAATGATCTAATAACCCTATCTGAAAAACAGAGACAATATATACCCATAGCTACACAGAACTGGGCCCAAAATGTCTTTATTTGTCTTTGTTTCTTCTACTCCTAGCACAGGCACAGCACATCTGAAAATTTTATTACAAGTCTGTTATATTAATCTAGAGACTGAAGGGATTTAACCATAATACTAAGGAACTACAGCTAGCAAAGGATTTTTAATCTCATGACATCTGTGATTTTTACATAGAGACAGGATTGTCTATTTTCAATTCAGAATCCAAGCAGAATTTTCCAAAGAAAATTTAAAATAAGCCCCTCACTAACACAACATGTAGAAGAGAACTGTTACATCAGGAAGTTGTTTCTATATGTTAATGCAAATAAAAAGGCAGCCAGTGGTTTGCTGAATATATTAGGATAAAGCATATCTTTTTATAAAATACTTTTTTTGATACTTTTCTTTACAACACGTCATTGCTATGACTGATCCTATAGTCCAAGTACTCATCTTTAAATTCCATGAACTGCCTGGATCCCTACACACTTTTCTTTTTAACTACCCAGGAAGTGTAATACGGATTTGTTAATTAATATTTACAATGTACTTCAAGATTCCACCAGAAACTAGATTCTGGGTACAAACTACAGAAAATAAGGGTGTTTACATAAGAAATTTATAAGACTGTTTCATTTCAAGTGGTTTCCTTATTTTTTTCTTTTTTTTTTTCTCATTTGTTTTGTTTCTTGGGTTTTTGTTTTTTTGGGGGGTTTTTTGGCTTTAGCTGTGGACAAGTTTCCTTCGTACAGGCATTTTAGAACTATCACTACCACTTTTATAATGTTACTCAACTAACATTTATTTTGTGTGGCTTGTAGTTGGACCTTACACTGTTATGGAAATAAGTTCAACATTAATCTTCTGATTCTGTGTACAAGTAGGTCAATTGCATGATGAGATGCGTGGAAAAAAGAGCTTTTTATCTGGATCATGAAAACTTAAGAAAACAGATGCTGTTTTTAAAAAATGAAAAAAGATAAATAAAATAAATAATTGAGCTGATGTCCTTCATAGAAAAGTATTCTATCTTAAAATAAGATTTGTAATCTCAATGTATTAATTATCAAGGTCTGAAATAAATATGGGAATGCTTGCATTTAAAAATAAATAAAATAAAAGACGTTTTTTCCTTTAAGCTCTGTTGGACTTGAAAAATAGACTGTTAATAAGAAGTTGATACTTAAAAGACTGCACTTTGAGTAAGTGAGTAATCAAAGACTGGCTTTGTAATAAAAGCCCTAGAGGAGAAAACTGACAGATCATATTATGTGGGATGAGACTCACATGGGACATACAGTACAGAACAGAATAAAGATAGCACTAGAGTAGAAATTGTTTCTCTGTTACAATAGGTAGTGGGTTCTCAGCAAGAAGAATTAGGGATTATTTCTAAAATCACTGAAAATCCTTTAAAATCTGTTAGAGTAGTCTTTCCTTATCCATGAGGGGTACATTACAAAACCTTCCATAGATGCCTGAAACCACAGATAGCACGACACCCTAAAAACAATGTTTCTTCCTATGCATACCTATGATAAAGTTTAATTTATAAATCAGGCGCAGTAAGAGATTTACAACAATAACTAGTAATAAAATAGAGCAGTTTTAACAATGTGCCAGCATCACCACTCTTGTGCTTTGGGGATATTATTAAGTAGTATAAGGCTTACTTGAACATAAGCACTGTGATACATTGACAGTCGATCTAAAAACTAAGAGGGATAACAGAGTGGGCTACTAACTGACTAAGGGGAGGATTACAGACAGCATGAAGATGGTGGACAAGGAATAATGCACATCCTAAGCAGGACAGAGTTGGGCAAAGTGGGATACTGTGAGATTTCATCACACTATTCAATATGATGTGCAATTTAAAATTTACAGATTATTTATTTCTGAAATTTTTTATTTAATATTTTTAGACTGTCATTGGCCACTAGTAACTGAAACTGGAAAGCAAAACCACATATAGGGGAGGACTATTGTATATGTAAGTACATGAGATAAGCATTTCTTGTTACTTAATCTGGGTTTATTTATTTGCAACAAACCATTTTATTATCTTTATGTTCCCTATTGGAGTTAGCAAAATAATGAAAGTCATCTTACTATGTGGCTGTAATCAGGAAACGGCCTATTTTGCAGTATTGTCTTGTAATATAGCTTATTTCCATCTTGAAATGGAACATATAATGCTAATTTACATTTTTTCATAGTGTATTCTTTAGAAAATGTGTCATTTAGTTTCAGGATAAAAGAGACAGTGTCTACGGAGAAGATGGGAAGTTAGATCCATGGTCCAGTAAATGCTTATTATAGCCCTCTCATAGAAATTGATAATGCACAGTTGCTTATTAAAGATGGAGAATTGCTGGAGTAAAGAAACCTCTTTAACTTTAGCATAGCATTTCTCAAATGTAATTGCTCAAGGAAAGGTTTTTTCACGTAATATTATATAATACACCCAAAGACCTAATATGCATATTTCAAAAAACAAGCTTTGAAAACAGTGTACTACATTGTGATAATTATATATGGAGTAAGATGCATGGAGTATGACCTCAATAAATGGAAACTATTTTCTCCCACCCCAAATTATAAACCTATTGAAGATGGAGACTGATGGTTTAATAACCAATATCTAGGATCAGGAGTATAATTTGAAATATCTTGATAGGATGACTTCTTGGGGGAGTCTATTTTCTTTCTTTCTTTCTTTCTTTTTTTCTTCAGAGTCTCACTCTGTCAAGCAGGCTGGAGTGCAATGGCACGATCTAGGCTCAATGCAACCTCCACTTCCTGGGTTTAAGATATTCTCCTGACTCAGCCTCCCAAGTAGCTGGGATTACAGGCACCCACCACCACGCCTGGCTAATTTTTGTATTTTTAGTAAAGACTGGGTTTCACCATGTTGGCCAGGCTGGCCTCGAATTCCTGACCTCAGGTGATTCACCCACCTCGGCATCCCAAAGTGCTGGGATTACAGGTGTGAGCCACGACACCTGGCCTGGACTTACACTTTTGAGTTAATGTTGGAATAATTTAAAACTTTGGGGGACTGCTGGTTTTGAAATGTGAAAAGGACATGAGATTTGGGAGGGGCCAGGGGTGGAATGATGTGGTTTGGCTCTGTGTCCCCACCCAAATCTCATCTTAAATTGTAATCCCCACTTGTCAATGGAGGGACCTGGTAGGAAGTCATTGGATCATGGAGGCGGTTTCCCCATGCTATTCTCATGATGGTGAGTGAGTTCTCATGAGAGCTGACAGTTTTAAAGTGTGGCACTTCCGGCCGGGCGCAGTGGCTCACACCTGTAATCCCAACACTTTGGGAGGCCGAGGTGGGTGGATCATGGGTCAGGAGTTCAAGATCAGCCTGGCCAACATGGTGAAACCTGGTCTCTACTAAAAATACAAAAATTAGCCAGGGGTGGTGGTGGACACCTGTAATCCCAGCTACTTGGGAGGCTGAGACAGGAGAATTGCTTGAACCCAGGAGGCAGAGGTTGCAGTGAGCTGAGATCACACCACTGCACTCCAGCCTGGGTGACAGAGCAAGACTCTGTCTCAAAAAAAAAAAAAAAAGTGTGGCACTTCCTCACTCTCTCTCTCTCCTGCTGCCATGTAAGATGCACCTTGCTTCTCCTTCACCTTCTGCCATGACTGTAAATTTCCTGAGGCCTCCTCAGCCATGTGGAACTGTTAGTCAATTAAACCTCTTTTCTTTATAAATTACCTAGTCTCAGGTAGTATCTTTACAGAGGCTGGTAAAATCAAAAGCAAGTTAATTACTTCCAAGATAAAATGGGGGTACAGGCGTTGAATGAATGTTCCCATTTCAAATGGGAGAAATTGGTCAAAACAAAGGGGCCACAGGCCTCATACAAGTTCAAAACCCAGCTGGGAAGTCATTAAATCTTAAAGCTCCAAAATCTGCTTTGACTCCATGTCTCACATCCAGGGCACACTGTTGCAAGGGTAGGGTTCCCATGGCCTTTGGCAGCTCCACCCCTGTGCCTCGGCAAGGTACAGGCCCTGCAGCTGCTTTCAAAAACTGGCATTGAGTGCCTGCAGCTTTTCCAGGTGCATGGTACAAGCTATCAGTGGATCTACAGTGCTGGGGTCTGGAGGATGGTGGCCCTCTTCTCACAGCTCCAGCGGTGTCCCCGGGGGGACTCTCTGTGAGGTCTCAAACCACACATTTCCCTTCCATTGAAGTTCTTCATGATGGCTTCACTCCTGCAACCGACTTCTGCCTGGCCATCCAGGCATTTTCACACATCTTCTGAAATCTAGGTGGAGGCTTCCAAAGCTCAACTCTTGTGTTCTGCACACTGCAAGCCAAACGCAACATTAAAGTTGCCAAGGGTTGGGGCTTGCACCCTCTGAAGCAACAGCCTGAGCTGTAACTTGGTCCCTTTTAGTCACAGCTAGAGCTGGAACAGCTGGGATTCAGGGCACCAAGTCCCAAAGTTGCACAGAGAGCCATGTGGGCCCAGCCCACAAAGCTATTTTTTCTTCCTCCTAGGCCTCCAAGCCTATGATGGGAGGGGCTGCCATGAAGATCTTTGACATGCCTTTGACAATAAGGAAGGCATTTTCCTTATTGTCTTGGCTATTAACATTCAGCTCCTCAGTTACTTATGCCAGTTTCTGCAGCCAGCTTAAATTCTTCCCCAGAAAATGGGTTTTCCTTTTCTACCACATGGTCAGCCTGCAAATATTCCAAGGCTTTATGCTCTGTTTCTCTTTTAAACATAAGTTCCAATTTCATACCATCTCTTTGTGAATGCATATAATTGAATGCTTTCAGAATAAGCCAGGTCACTTCTTGAATGCTTTGCTGCTTAGAAATTTCTTCTGCCAGGCTGAGCGCAATGGCTCACACCCATGATCCTAGTAGTTTGGGAGGCCAAGGTGGGTGGATTGCCTGTGCTCAGGAGTTCGAGACCAGCATGGGCAACATGGTGAAACCCCATCTCTACTAAAAAATACAAAAAATTAGCCAGGCATGGTGGCGCACACCTGTAGTCCCAACTGCTGGAGAGGCTGAGGCGCAAGAATTGCTTGAACCCGGGAGGTGGAGGTTGCAGTGAGCCAAGATTGCACCATTGCACTCCAGGCTGAGTGACCGAACAAGACCCTGTCTCCACAAAAAGAAAAGAACGGAAAATTTCTTCTGCCAGATACCCTAAATCATCTTTCTCAAGTTCAAAGTTCCACAGATCTCCACAGATCTCCAGGACAGGGGCAAAACGCTGCCACTCTCTTTGCTAAAGCATAGCAAGAGTGACCTTTGCTCCAGTTCCCAATAAGTTCCTCACATGTATCTGAGATCACCTCAGCCTGTACTTCATTGTCCATATTGGTATCAGCATTTTGGTCAAAATCATTCAACAAGTCTCTAGTAAGTTCCAAACTTTCCCACATCTTTCTATCTTCTTCTAAGCCCTCCAAACTCTTCCAACCTCTGCTCAATACCCAGTTCCAAAGTCACGTCCACATTTCCAGGTTATCTGTGTAGAAGTACTCCACTCCTGGTACCAATTTTCTGTATTAGTCTGTTTTCACACTGCTATAAAGATACCACCTGAGACTGGGTACTTTTTATAAAGAAAGGAGGAGGTTTAATTGACTCACAGTTCAAATGGCTGGGGAGGTCTCAGGAAACATACAATCATGGTGGAAGGCAAAGGGGGAGCTGGACTTTTATGTAAAAAAATTATATAAAAAAAGTTTAATGACTGCCCTGCAGTCATTAAAAATTAAAGTTCCAAAATAATCTCCTCTGACTCCAATCTGGGACACAGTGATGCAATGTGTGGTCTCCCAAGGCCTTGGCAGCTCCAGCCCTGTGGCTTTGCAGGATTCAGCCCCAGCAGCTGCTCTCAAGGTCTAGCTTTGAGTGCCTGCAGCTTTGGCAGGCAAGTGGTACAAGCTGCCAGTGGATCTACCATTCTGGGGTCTGGAGGATGGTGGCCCTCTGTGGGGAAAAGAAAGAGAGATCAGACTGTTACTGTGTCTATGTAGAAAGAAGTAGACATAAGAGACTCCATTTTGTTCTGTACTAAGAAAAATTCTTCTGCCTTGAGATGGTATTAATCTGTAACCCTACCCCCAACCCTGTGCTCCCTGAAACATGTGCTGTGTCAACTCAGGGTTAAATGGATTAAGGGCTGTGCAGGATGTGCTTTGTTAAACAGATGCTTGAAGGCAGCATGCTTGTTAAGAGTCATCACCACTCCCAATCTCAAGTACCCAGAGACACAATACACTGCAGAAGGCCACAAGGACCTCTGCCTAGGAAAGCCAGGTATTGTCCAAGGTTTCTCCCCATGTGACAGTCTGAAATATGGCCTTGTGGGAAGGGAAAGACCTGACCATCCCCCAGCCCGACACCCATAAAGGGTCTGTGCTGAGGAGGATTAGTAAAAGAGGAAGGAAGGCCTCTTTGCACTTGAGATAAGAGGAAGGCATCTGTCTCCTGCTCATCCCTGGGCAATGGAATGTCTCGGTGTAAAGCCCGATTGTATATTCCATCTACTTAGATAGGGGAAAACTGCCTTAGGGCTGGAGGTAGGACATGCTGGCAGCAATACTGCTCTTTAAGGCATTGAGATATTTATGTATATTCACATCAAAAGCACAGCACTTTTTTCTTTACCTTGTTTATGATGCAGAGACATTTGTTCACATGTTTTCCTGCTGAACTGCTCTCCACTATTACCCTATTGTCCTACCACATCCCCCTCTCTGAGAAATGCCTGATAATGATCAATAAGTACTAAGGGAACTCAGAGACTGGTGCCGGTGTAGGTCCTCCGTATGCTGAGCACTGGTTCCCTGGGCCCACTTTTCTTTCTCTATACTTTGTCTCTGTGTCTCTTTCTTTTCTTATGCCCGACGAGAAACTCCCACAAGTGTGGAGGGGCAGGCCACCCCTTCAGCCCTCTTCTCACAGCTCCAATGGGCAGTGCCCCAGTGAGAACTCTGTGGGGCCACCAACCTCGCATTTTCCCTCTGCACTTCCCTAGTAGAGGTTCTCCATGAGGGCTCCACCCCTGCAGCAGTCTTCTGCCTAAACATCCAGGCTTTTCCATACATTTCAGATACATCCTCTGAAATCTAGGCAGAGGCTCCCAAGCCTCAATTCTTGTACTCTGTGCATCAGCCAGCTTAATACCATGAGGAAACAAGCAAGGCTAATCACTTGCACTCTCTGAAGCAGCAGACAAGCTATATCTGGGCCTCTTGGAGCCATGGCTGAAGCTGGAGAGGCCAGGATGCAGGGAGCTGTGTCCCAAGGCTGCACAGAGGAGCAGGGCCCTGAGCCTGGCTCATGAAGCCATTCTCGTCTCCTAGGCCTCCAGGCCTGTGATAAGTCATGAGTCATCTAATGTGGTTTTAGGAAGTACAATCTTGGTCAGGCATAGTGGCTCACTCCTCTAATCCCAACACTTTGGGAGACCAAGGCAAAAGGATCACTTGAGCTCAGGGGTTCAAGACGAGCCTGGGCAACATAGCAAATCCTTGTACCTACTAAAAATAAAGAAAAAAAAAATAGCCGAGTGTGATGGCACACACCAGTAGTCCCGGCTACTCAGGAGTCTGAGGTGGGAGGATCCCTTGAACCTGGGAGATCAAGGCTACAGTGAGCTATGATTACACCACTGTACATCAACCTGGTTACAGACTGACGGCCTATCTCGACAAAGAGTAAAAATCTCAGGAAAAAAAACAAAAAGGCTCTAAAAAGGAAAGAAGTTATTCAAGCAGCCATAAGAAGATTCCTGAGATTAGAAAGGTAAAAGTTAATTATAATGGGCAGGATATCACCAAAGAAATAAGTTATATTTCACAAATGTTTATTGATAAACTGAACTTACATTTCAATTTGCACCTGGTGTCTTAGTATAACTACTAACTGCATACCTTTTTGTTCCCAGAAGTGTCTCACTTTGGATAATGAATTATGTGGGGACACCCTACCATGTGCCAGGTGTACTAAGCAGTAACAGAAAATGAATATAAAAATTATTTACATTAATGATTTAATATTGGGGTATTAAGCCAAAAAAAGGCATGTGTCTTGCCATCAGAAAAGTGCTTCATTTCATTACAGAGGCAAGAAGACTATGTCTGAAAGAATCTGAAAGCAGTAAAACGCTTTTTCTAGTTTAAAGTCAGTGTTAGGTAGAGCAAATAAACTGCAGAAAAAAAAAAAAAAAGGAAAGGGGAGAGAGCAGAATGAACTAGAGGAATTAGGAAAAGAAGATAGACACATTTGCAAATTGATACCCAGAACCTAAGCTTGAATCCCTTTGTCATTGAGTGGAAAATGGGTGCATACAAACATGACTGACTACAAGCTAGTGACCTTTAGTCTGCCGGTCTGGCAGCAAGGTAACAAAGACTACATCCCTCAAAGGAGTCTTAATTTTTTAACCAGTTTCTTCAGAAGATATTTCTTAGAAGATCAGATATTGCCTTCATATAAAATATTCCCCAAGACTTTTTTCCCATCTCTTTCAGACCATCAATGTAATGTATTTGGAATTTTATTTATTTATTTCTCTAAGAACATTTTAACTTCCAGAGAAGGGCAAGTTTGGGTGTCTGCAAAACTAAACTGTAGGACCACTTTGCTCTCAACACCCTTTCCATGTTGAGAGGAGCTTCTGGCCCTTGCTCTCTGCTTTATTTTTCAGCATTTTTCAACAATCGCCTGCTGCACAACAGCATACTAAGTTCAGTTTGCCCCAAGTGCTCTAAGGGTTTTAAACTGTGCTAGTTTTCTAAAAAGTAATTCATTTTTAACAGGTCTTATTTCTGAGTAAACCCACAGAAGAACAGTTATGGGCAAATAAAAACAGATTTTATTTAACATTCTGTGAAATCTGGCAGCCTGGGAAGAAGATGCATGCTGGGCCTGGCACAGAACTCCACAGTCAGTTTCCATAGGGAAAGAAGATGAATAACCCAATGCAGTCAACCCCTCTGTGAGCACAGAAGTAATGAACAAAAGACTCATTTCATGTGGGTGCTTCACAACACTGTACACTGACTTCATGCAGCAACTTCAAAGTACTTCTCTGTTCAGAGTAATTATCTGCAATTTGCAGAGTAGCACACACAGTCTTCTCACAGATTGTACACTCCCCTTCAGACCCCAAGCTGGCTGGATGTGAACATGACAACACTTCATTTCTAGACCAGAAACAGCTTCCTGATCCAGCCTACAAAAAAGGAAGGAAAATATTTTAAATTAAAGTCTTTCCAAAGAGCTATGTCCTTGGTGTTGGCATGCTACTCGCCATAATCCAAGAGCTCAGGTAAGTACAACTTGAAATTAAAAGAAAGCCCTAATGATCAGATCACTAAAATAGGATCCTTTTATAAGAGCAGCTCATATATTAACAAATCAATCCTAATGTTTTATAATATAGAATAAACTGAAAACTGGTGGTATGAATTGAGTTATTTTTGTCAAACTCAAGTGAATCGGAATGGAGGAACCAGGGGAAAAAGCACTCAGGGTACATAGCACCTGCTTCAAGAATTCTCCTGCAAGCTCAGCTGCTGAAATGGCCTGTGCAATGTAAGACCATTTTTACCTAGCACCTACCTAAATGACCTGCCATGACTCTAAGATTAGTTTTTCCTACTGCCGTCATTCACCAGAGCTTGCCAGCTCCCAGAAACTTCACTACTGCCAGTGAGCTTCCTTACAAAACAATATGTAACATGTATCTTTCTAATAAAACACTCAACCTTCTCTGTTCTTCAGACATACTAAAAACCACACCAGTCTGTTTGTATACCACAAATTGCAATTCCATTTTCTCAAATTAAACCTTTTGTTTATAGATTTGTCTCTACATTTTTATTTGACTTTGACAAAACTAACTGATGAAATAGTAACTTTCTATCACATAAGTTTTTTTAAAACAGCAATATTTTTAACAAACCACTTGATTCTTCATGTAATCAATTTCTGTCTATAAAACAAAATATGATTCACATTTTTTTCAAGGCAATAGGATGTTTCTTCTGTCTTTTTTTTTTTTATGAGATGATGTCTCACTGTGTTACTCAGGCTTGTCTCGAACCCCTGGGCTCAAGTGATCGTCCCACCTCATCCTCCCAAAGTGCTGGGATTACAGATATGAGCCACCATGACAAGCTGGAAAATGTCTTAAAAAAACAAATGATAAAATATATAAGGACTTCTAGGATCCTCTCTAGTCATAATATGCTATCTGTTATATAGGAATTTTGATCATTTAGTATATCTTGTTGATATGGTTTGGTTGTGTCCCCACCCAAATCTCATCTTGCATTGTAGCTCCCATAATTCCTGTAGGTCATGGGAAGGGCCTGGTGGGAGACAAATGAATCACGGCGGCAGGTCTTTCCAAAGCTGTTCTCGTGATAGTGAATAAGTCTCATGAGATCTGATGGTTTTGTAAATGGGAGTTCCCCTACACAAGCTCTCCTGCCTGCCACCATGTAAGATGTGACTTTACTTCTCCTTTGCCATTTGCCATGATTTGTGAAGCCTCCCCAGCCATATGGAACTGTGAGTCCATTAAACCTCTTTCCTTTATAAATTACCCAGTCTTGGGTATGTCTTTATTAGCAGTATAAGAACAGACTAATACACCTGTTAAATGGTATGAAAAGTGTATGGTGGCTCTTAACCACTGTGAATTGACTTTCCTAGGATTTTTAGTTTTTACTTTTAATTATCCAATGTATCTTTATATCTAAATTCTAAGGATAATTGTTAAATTTCTACCACCATCTATTTTAGGTAGAACTGACTTGAAACTAAGCAAAAAAAAAAAAAAATTATACACAGAACTTTTCCTCAATAGATTGTTTTAATTAGTATTAATTTTTGTTTGTTTGTTTGAGATGCAGTCTCGCTGTGTCACCCAGGCTGGAGTGCGGTGGCGCGATCTCAGCTCACTGCTAGCATGATCTTGGCTCACTGCAACCTCCACCTCCCACGTTCAAGTGATTCTTCTGCTTCAGCCTCCCAAGTAGCTGGGACTACAGGCATGCACCACCACACCTGGCTAATTTTTTAATTAATACTGATTTTTAATCAGAATATTATGTTTACAAAATTTTTTTAGGTTTATGCAGAGCTAAAAGGCTTACCACAGTAACAAAATAATAGCTCCAAGTTCTACTTGCCTGCCAACCTTGTTGTCCTACTTGCAGTTTTAACATTTCTTTAATATTACTTTTAAAACTCTAAATAGTATGTGTGTATCACTATCTCTCAATTCATCACATTTTAGTTATTTACTAACTTTCCAATATGGTAAATTATTTCACTCACCATCTTCCCCTTCTTCTATTCCTCCCAATATAATTCTCTCTCTCCTCTTTCTGTCTCATTTAAAGCCAAACACAGAAGTTTCATTCTTATAATTATGTAAATATTCATCACTGTTGAGTCAAGTGAAGTGTCATGACTACATTTACTTTCTTGTACAAATTTTTTTCATTTACTTTATTTCCCACACAGTCTAACACTTCTATAAAATGCCTTGCATGGCCAGGTGCAGTGGCTCACACCTGTAATCCCAGCATTTTGGGAGACTGAGGCGGGAGGATTATGTGAGCCCAGGAGTTTGACACCAGCCTGGGCAATGAAGTGAGACCCTGTCTCATTTACATATATATAGAGAGAGAACTACAGTCGTGAGAAAACCAACTCAAGACCAATATGTTCTGTGATGTAGATTTCCTAGAGACGTAATTGTTGTTAACTACAGAAAGAACCCCATGAAGATAAATAGGGGTAGAGACATAAAAATTGGAAGATAACCAGAATAAAGCTATCTGGTAGTGATATTGCCAAACGTCATCTAGACAATAATTGGACATCTGTTTAATGACCTTTGAGAGCTCCAGGGAATGTTTTTTTTCTGCCACTAAAGAAGGATGTCACTAATCACATTGCAAGTAGCCCTGAGTATGTCCAGAGGAAGGATTTTCTAGTTAAGCAGAAAGTTTTTTGAGCTTTCACATTAAATTAGGCTTATATTAGAGGGGCTACAAGAATTAAAATCTTTGCAAATGTATAGAATACCTAATCCAATCCTGCAAAACTGTTTCATGCATACGAGAGAGAAAATAATAGAGACAGAGACAGAGAAAAAAAATAATAGAGATAGAGACAGAGAAAGAAACAGAGAGACAGAGAAAATAATAAAATCTAATTTAAACATCTCTCTCCAGAAATGGAGTTATCATAGTCCTCCATTCAAAAAGAATTTTTTTTAAGTGTCTAAGTGACATCTAACACATGAGAGAATAAGACAAGGCCCTTGTGCACATGCAACCTACAGACTAGTATAAAGACTAGACCCGGCCTGATCAGGCCAGGTGTGGTGGTTCATACCTGTAATCCCAGCACTTTTGGGAGGCTAAGGTGGGCAGATCACTTGAGCTCAGGAGTTCAAGACCAGCCTGGCCAACATGGCAAAACCCCATCTCTACAAAAAATACAAAAATTAGCTGGGTGTGGTGGCATGCACCTGTGGTCCCAGCTATTCTGGAGGCTGAGAGAGGAGGATCACTTGAGCCCAGGAGGCGGAGGTTGCAGTGAGCTGAGATTGCACCACTGCGCTCCAGCCTGGATAATAGAGCAAGCCTTTGTATCAAAAAAAAAATTATATATATATATATATATATACACACACACATCTTTTATTACCTTGTCTCAAAATCAAATCCATCCTTTATAAGCCATAAGACTTTAAAAAAATACATATATATACATACATCTATATAGATAGATACCTATATGTATCTGACCTTCTTCCCTCTTCTCACCTGCCCTAACTCTTAACGGCACCCCCATCTTAAGACTGTCTGCAGAGAGAGTCCCACCCTATACACTGAGGGAAGGAATGCTTGTCTTGAAGTTTCCATAAAAACCCATGGGGACTGGGTTCAGAAAGTTTCCAGATAGCTGAACACGTGGAGGTTCCTGAAGGCTGGTGTGCCCCCAGAAGGCATCTATATATGTATAGATACATATATGTATCTATCTATATAGATGTATGTATATATGTATCTATCTATATCTATCTATATATCTATATAAGTATATATGTATCTATATATAGATGTATGTATATACACATACATATATGTATCTATCTATAGATATATATATCTATATATGTATCTATCTATATATATATGTGTGTGAGTATCTTTTTTTAAAGTCTTCTTTATGGCTTATACAGGATGGATTTGATTTTGAGAGATGGTAATAAAAGCAAGAAAGGAAAATTCTGATTCAAAGAAAAGAAAAGCAGTGCTTCTCACCAGTCAAGAGATTTTTCAATTTTGAGGCTCTTAATATATTTTTTAAAAGTAAAGAAACGCAAAAATACTAGTTTACAGAATAGCATTGTTTATGTCTCTATTCCATTTGAAAATAATGAAGTCTAAATTTAAAACGCTTTTTGAATGAAACTCCCAGGACAAATGGTCTTTTTGACTTCCCATCATCACTCACCCCAAATAGATCCTGAGATACAAAAGCAAAGAGAGACAATGTCATAAGGCACATTCAGAGGAAATAAATGTGATCTTGATTACGGAAATAGACAAGACAGGTTATGTGGGTTTTTTTTTTCTACAGGGTTAAAAAATGTTTAACAAATTTCTTTTAATATAAAGGTCACACAAAAAATGTGATTTGTTAACTGCTTAAAAGCATTTATCTATGCCCCTCATGTATCATGTATCACTCACCTTGCCAGTTGTAATAATAATTTATCTTCTTAGCAAACTGTGGTATTATTATATATGTTGGTTTTTGTCCATGGTACCTAGCTTACAACTCCCATAGCCCTTTTTACAGTCTTTTGTTATAACGTTGGGTATGTTAGGCCTCAGAAAACAGAATTTCTCTGACCTTCTTCCCTCTTTTCACCTGCCCCAAGGCAGAACTCTTATCTGCACCCCCATCTTAAGACTGTCTGCAGAGAGGGTCCCACCCTATACACTGAGGGAAAGGTATGCTTGTCTTGAAGTTTCCATAAAAACCCATGGGGATGGGGTTCAGAATTTTCTAGACAGCTGAACACATGGAGGTTCCTGAAGGCTGGCGTGCCCCCAGAGGGCATGGAAGCTGCGTGCCCCTTCCCATATACCTTACCTTATGAAGGTATACATGTCTTCATCTGTATCATTTGTAATATCCTTTACAATAAACCAGCAAACATAAGTGTTTTCCCTGAGTTCTGTGAGCCACTCTAGCAAATTAATCAAACTCAAAGAAATTGATTAATTCCAAAGAGGTGGGAGCCCCACCTTGAAGTTCCAAAGAGGTGGGAACCCCAACTTGAAGCCAGTCAGTCAGAAGTTCCAGAGGCCTGGAGTTGTGACTGGGTGTAAGGAGGAGGTGGTCTTGTGGGACTGATCCCTCAACCTGTAGGCTCTGATGCTATCTCCAGGGAAATAGTGTCAAAATGAAATTGGAGGACACCCAACTGGTGTCTGCTGCTTAGGTGTGGGGAAAAAAACCCACTCCTACTTTGGGAGACCAAGGCAGGCGGATCACCTGAGGTCAGGAGTTCGAGACAAGCCTGGCCAATATGGGGAAACCCCATCTCTACTAAAAATACAAAAATAAGCCAGGTGTGGTGACGCATGCCTGTAATCCCAGCTACTCAGGAGGCGGAGGCAGGAGAATTGCTCAAATCTGGAAGGCAGAGGTTGCAGTGAGCCAAGATCACACCACTGCACTCCAGACTGGGTGACAGAGCAAGACTCAAAAAAAAAAAAAAAAAAACTCCACTCATTTGGTCATGGAAGTCTTCTTCTGTGTTGATGATTGCTGTGGTGCTGTGAGAGCAGAGGGAAAACAGGGTTTGGCTGTGTCCCCACCCAAATCTCATCTTGAATTGTAGTTTCCATAATCCCTATGTGTCATGGAGGGACCCAGTGGGAGGCAATGGAATCATGGGGGTGGCTAACCCCATGTTGTTGTCATGACAGTGACTGGGTTCTCACAAGATCTGATGTTTTTATAAGGGGCTTTTCCCCCTTTGCTCGGCCCTTCTTCCTGCTGCCCTGTGAAGAAGGTGCCTTTCTTCCCCTTCCACCGTGACTGTAAGTTTCCTGAGGCCTCCCCATTCATGCATAACTGTGAGACAATTAAACCTCTTTTCTTTGTAAATTACCCAGTCTCGGGTATTTCTTCAAAGCCTCGTGAGAACGAAGTAATACACATTGTGTGGGAGAATTTTTCTCTACATACAAACTGTTTTACAGATTTTCTCCCACATAAAGTTTTATTTCTTCAGTTAAAGTACATAATATCAAAGCACAGCATGACTTTTCTGGGAATGTTAGTAGATTCTGATGTCCCAAACACCAGCTGGTCTCTTCACTAAAAGTCTGACCAGGAGAGAAGAAATTGTTCTCTGAAGGAAGAAAGTTCATCTTCAATGACAAAAATATTAAATAAAAATTAACATAAGCCTGGGCAACATAATGAGACCCCATCTTTACAAAAAATAAAAAAGAAATTATTCAGACATGGTGGCACATGCCTGTAGTCCCAGCTACTAAGGAGGCTGAGGCGGGAGGATTGCTTGAGCCAGGGAGGTCAAGGCTACAGTGAGCCATGATTGCACCACTGCACTCCAGCCTCAGCCTCGGCAACAGAGCAAGACACTGTCTCAAAAAAACAAAAAGAAAAAAAAAGGAAAGAAGAAAAATCAGCATATGTGCTGATACACCAGCTCATAAAAATCACTATTTCATATCTTATAAATCCTTTCTGTTTTACCCACTGTATTTCACACAAAATTCACCCCCTCAGCTTCTTCTCTGTGAATGTGGTCTCAGAAACAATCATAGCATTGTAGATCATGTTGGTGAACAAATCAAAGTTTGTCAGTCAGAGAAATTAGCAAATCTGTATTTCTCTAGACGTTAGAAGGGGATGGGTTGAAAAACGTTAAGCAAGAAATGTCAAATAAACTGGAAGTGAGAGAGGGCCAGCAAAGTCACAGTAAAAAAGCTCTGAAATATATTACATGAAGGTTTTCCTACATATGAACAAATAAAAAATGAGAGCTGTGAATTCTACCTAAAAGCAGAGCGCCATCTGAAAGTGAAAGTGATGAAGATTCAAATAGTTTATATTTTTGTTTGCTTCAATATCTAAGCAATATCTTTTTATGTAATGCAGAATTAATTTGCCACTTCTTTGAAGTTTATAGAGAATGCATACTTAGTGGTCATTTTTTCATTATTTTCTCCATTGATGAAGTGAATGTAGAGAAACTCATATGTCAGACATGGTGCTAAGCACTTTACAAATATTATATCAGTTATTTTTCAAAATAATCCAGAGAAGTAGGTATTATCCCTACTTTAGAGATGAGGGAAAAGAGGAGATTACATAGTCTAAAGTTATATAGCAAGTAAAACCAGGATTCAGGCTGGGCGCAGTGGCTCACGCCTGTAATCCCAGCACTTTGGGAGGCCGAGGCAGGCAGATCATCTGAAGTCAGGAGTTTGAGACCAGCCTGACCAACATAGAGAAACCCCGTCTCTAGTAAAAATACAAAATTAGCCAGGCGTAGTGGCGCATGCCTGTAATCCCAATTACTCGGGAGGCTGAGGCAGGAGAATCGCTTGAACCTGGGATGTGGAGGTCGTGGTGAGCCGAGATCACGCCACTATACTCAAGCCTGATGGGCAACAAGAGCGAAACTCTGTCTCAAAAGAAAAGAAAAGTAAAACCAGGATTCAAATTCAGGCAGCATGGCTCCGGAATCCATACTCGTAACCTTAATTTTTTTTTTTTTAATGTGTATTTTAGAGATAAACATAGCATGTGAGGTATGCTATGAGGTATACTTCACAGTATTACAAAATATGTAGTTTTACAAGTTAAAATCAGTATATTTTATAATAATTACATTAAAATGGTATTTGGATCAATTTTTCCCTTGTAAACAATATATTTTTCAGCAGCTCGGTGAAAGAAGCAAGGAAAGGATTTCCAGATCTGAAAATTCTAATATTCCCTCCACAGTTATACCATTTTCTCCTTGAATTTAGGAAATCTGGCCTTTGGCATCCAGGTTAGAAAATTAAGCTGATGGTTTCAGGCTGGTTATCCCCCACCAAAATGGGGATTATAGTCTGAACAGCATAGCTCCTCCCTATCCCCAGGCGCCTTACTTCAATATAGAGGGTAGGTCCTGGCTGTTGCAGATCTGATGTGTAAGAAGAATCCACCAAGTTCTCAGGCATATCTTTAGACTCAGTTGACCTTGGAGATGACCTAGGCATAGGAAGGAAGTAGTACTGCAGGCCATTACCCCAACTTTGGTGAGGGATAACCAATCGAAAACAGAATCAGCTTGATTCTGTAACTTAGAAACCAGAGGCCAGACTAGAGAATACACGGCACTTTGTAAATCTTTCCAGAAGAACCTAAAGATTTAACACTGAGCCCACCTCTCATTAGCCAAAACCCCATCCCTACCTTCTCCCAGCTATTTATAGACTCCTAGAATACTCCTAGAAAAAGAAAGACCTTCAAGTTTGCAGAAGCATTGAGGGCTCCTCCAGATTATGACCTTCTGCTAGGGAAAGAACTTTGACTTATAGGTGCAGACTACTTTAACAATTGTTTCTAAGCATTTGTAAGCAAGGTGCTGTCTCTCCAAATTACCACTGCCTTACTTTTGTTCAAATTAGTTGCCATAAAATAAGAAAATATTAAAATCGGAAAGTGTGGTAAAGCAAAATAATGACTGTCCCCACCCCCTGCAAAGATGTTCACACCCTAACCCTCAGAGCCCATTGCTATGTGACCTTATGAGACAAAAGGAATTTTGCAGATGTGATTATGGTTAAGGATTTTGAGATGAAGATCATCTTGGATTATCTAAGCAGGCTCAACCTAACCACATGAGTTCTTAAAAGTGGAGAATCTTTCCAGCTGGATCAGAGAGAAGGCTAAAGGAGGAAAGATTCAAAGCATGAGAGGAAGTCGACTCATTGCTGGCTTTAAACATGGGGGAAGGAGCCAGAAGATAAGGAATGTGATCCTTTAGAAGCTGGGAACAGCCCTCTGATAACAGCCATCAAGTTCATGGAGATCTCAGTTCCACAATCACAAGGAACTCAATTCTCCTACCAATCTGAATAAGCAAGGCAACTGGGCGTGGTGGTTCATGCCTGTAATCCCAGCACTTCGGGAGACCAAGGCAGGCGGATCGCCTGAGGTCAGGAGTTCGAGACCAGCCTGGTCAACAGGGTGAAACCCCATCCCTACTAAAAATACAAAAATTAGCCAGGCGTGGTGGCAGGCGCCTGTAATCCCAGCTACTCGGGAGGCTGAGACAGGAGAATCGCTTGAACCCGGGAGGCAGAGGTTACAGTGAACCGAGATCACGTCACTGCACTCCAGCCTGGGGGACAAGAGTGAGACTTCGTCTCAAAAATATAAAAATTAATAAATAAATAAATAAGCAAGGAAATAGACTCTCCCTTAGAGACTCCAGAGAGAAACACAGTCTTGCTGATTTTAGTGCAGTGGAACCTGTGTAAGACTTTCAATCTACAGAACTACAAGACAATAAATTTGTGTTATTCAAGATAAGTTTGCGGTAATTTGTTATGGTAACAACAGAAAACAAATACAGAAGAGATTTTCAAGACATTTTTTTCAGTTCTAACACTCATTTTACCAGTGAGAAAACTGGATCCTAGTTATGCTGTAAAAAGTTCTTCTAACCCTATTCATTTGGCTAGCATCCAGTCTGCCCTCAAAATTCAACTTGGATGTCTTTTCCTCCTGTAAGTTTTCCCTGGCCTTCCAGGACTAGGTGTTCGTATTACATGGTCTCAAAACATTTCATACATGCTTTAGCACACTGCCTATTTCTCTGAACTCCCTACTGGATTTTGAGGGCAAGGACTTTGTCTTACTCAACATGATATTTTTTTTAGCTTAACACATCCCAGTAGTTATTATAGCTCAATAAACATTGAATGAAAAAATAATTAGCAGTTATAGCTCAACAAACATTCATTCATTCAATTCAACAAACATTGAATGTTTGTTGAGCTGTAACTCAATAAAATGATATATTTTTTGAGCTATAACTCGCTATAGCTAAAAAAATAAAAACACTCTGTCCCCTGAGTACATTTTCCCTATGCTGCTAGAGTATTCTCTTAAAAGTGACCAAAGCATGGCAAACAGATTTGCGGCCCTGGAGTGGCAGTATAGCTTGTTTGCTAAGGACATGGATTTTGGAATCATACAAACCAGATTCATGCCGTGCCTCTACCAATTATTAAGTATATGGCCTTAGACAAGTTTCTTTCTTTCCTTTAGTGTTAGTTCCTCAGTTGTAATAATAACACCTGCCCCAAAGGATTGCATGAGAATTCACTGAAATGATGCTTATAAAATGTTTATCTGAGGCCAGGTGTGGTGGCTCACGCCTGTAATCCCAGCACTTTGGGAGGCCGAGGTGGGTGGATCATCTGAGGTCAGGAGTTCAAGACTAGCCTGGCCAAGATGGTGAAACCCCATCTCTACCAAAAATACAAAAATCAGCCGGGCGTGGTGGTGGGCGCCTGTAATCCCAGCTACTCAGGAGGCTGAGGCAGGAGAATCGTTTGAACCTAGGAAGCGGAGGTTGCAGTGAGCTGAGATTGTGCCACTGCCCTCCAGCCTGGGCAACAGAGCAAGACTCCATCTAGGGAAAAAAATAAAAATAAAAATAAAAAATAAAATATTTATCCAGGTACTTACCAAATAGTAAGAGCTAAAACAGAAAAATTGGCCATTATTATTACTAGATATCTGCAATGGCTAATTTTATGTATAAATTTCTCTAAGCCATGATGCACAGATATTTGGTCAAACAATTATTCTAGATGTTTCTGTGAGGGTGTTTTTGGATGAGTTTAACATTCTTTGAATGAAGTAGTTTGCCCTCCACAATCTAGTGGGCCTCATCCAATCAGCTGAAGGTCTAAACAGAACAAAAATCAGCTTCTCTGAGCAAGAAGGAATTCTCCAGCAAATGGCCTTCTACTTGCAGTTATGTGGGTCTCTAGCCTGCTTGCAGATTTTGGACTTGCCAGCCTCCATAATTGCGTGAGCCAATTCTATACACACGTGTGCACACACATACATCCCAGTGATTCTGTTTCTCTGAAGAATCCTGACTAATACACAATACCTGTAAATACGATGATATTATTAGGTACAACTTGTAAAAATGAAAATTGGAAGATATGTAGATTCCTATTATCCATTATAAGTAAATGTTCCTTTAATTTCAATATCACATGAGACTCTTTCAGTTATTAAGAGCAGCAACAACAAAAACAACAAAAGAAAAACAGGCTTAATATGAGAACTAAAAAAGGGGGAAAGAAGAAGAGGAGGAAGAAGAGAGAAGGAGAAGAAATGCATTGGCTCATGTGACTGACATATACTGGCATATATCCAGCTTCCAGGATAATTAGATGCACATCTCAAAAAATATCACCACGGTCCAGTTTCTGTCCACCTCTCAGAGATGCCCTCTCCATGGGGTTTCATTCTCAGATAGAAGTTCTTCTTGTGGTGGTGAGATAGATATAGCAGCTCCACATCACACATTTTCAGGTTCAAGTCACAAGTGAATAAGAATGCATCTTTTCTGATAATTCCCATAAAAGTTATGGGACACACTCTTCTTTTTTTTTTTTTTTTTTTGAGACGGAGTCTTGCTCTGTCACCAGGACTACAGGCGCCTGCCACCACACCCGGCTAATTTTTTGTATTTTTAGTGGAGATGGGGTTTCACCATGTTAGCCACGATGGTCTTGATCTCCTGATCTCCTGATCTGCCCTCCTCGGCCTCCCAAAGTGCTGGGATTACAGGCATGAGAGACTCACTCTTAATGGACTGACCTAGAACAAGTGTTCATTCAAAACCATCACTGTGACCAGACTAGATATGTAGATTGGTCTTGGTTAATCTGTGCTCAATGCTGAGACTCCCCACTAAACTAGTGATTGAAAATGAGGACAGAGTAGCTTTCCACTGTATATATGTTGCCTGAAGAAGGTTAAATGGATGCTAGTCAGACAAGAACAAGAGAACCACTCTAATTGCTTAACAAAATCACTCTGCAATTTGTGTTATTTTGCCTTCTACAAAGGGTATTTGATTTTTGAGAACCAAAAGCACAAGAGGATACCTGGCATTAAATATTTTTAAATGTTCCATGCTAAAAATTCATACAATATGAAAAACGTATAACAGGAAATTTCCTTTCTTTGCCCTTTTATGACACGAACAATTTCAAACCTTTCCATAATATTACAATTATCGTTGTTGCTATTTGGTGATGATTAAGCTTTAAGCTTGCTTTATATTTTCAAAGTGATCTACTATCATTTGTATTAGCTACACATATGTATGTATATGTAATTTAATGTATCAATTTCTCTAGGTCATGGCATCTAGAAATGCCAGTCAGGTCTTCTGGCATTTCTTTCTCCACTATTCAATTTTTTACAAAAAGCCAAAAAATTATCACACCAGTTGGTTAAAACAGCTTGTAGCTAGGCTAAAATGAGAACCACCCTCCAACCCAGGATAACCAGTCTGTTACCTAGTAACAACAACAGAATATTCTAAATCTAAACCACGACAGGATTTAGATGGACAGTTTTATTTGCCATGATTCCAATATTCAAAATACTGTCTATATAATTTAGAGAAAACTTAAAAGTCATATACACAAAAACTTTGACAATGGTTTTTACTAAGCCAAAGGGATAGATAACAATTATTGAGCACCTAATGCAGCCATGCTTTAAATGCATTATGTCAGGAAACATTATTAGCCCCATTTTTCCTATGAGGAAGAACATTAAAGTTTAGATAGTTTAAGTTTAAGGTCAGCTAGCTGGTAAGCACCAGAGCCGGGTTTTGAACTTAGAAAGTCTGATGTCTACTTTTCTGTTATGAAAGCCTATTAAAGAGCAGGTGCTGTGGCTCGTGCCTGTAATCCCAGCACTTTGGGAGGCCGAGGCGTGTGGATCACCTGAGGTCAGGAGTTCGAGACCAGCCTGGCCAACATGGCAAAACCCCATCTCTACTAAAAATATAAAAGTTAGCTGGGCATGGTGGCAGGTGCCTGTAATCCTAGCTACTCGTGAGGCTGAGGCAGGAGAATAGCTTGAACCTGGGAGGCAGAGGTTGCAGTGACTGGAGGTCGTGCCACTGTACTTCAACCTGGGTGACAGAGGAAGAATCTGCACCCCCCCCCCCAAGAAAAAAAGAAAGCCTGTTAAAGACCACCTTTTCCTCCTAAATCTCTAAACTCTCTAGGAAAAAAAATTACTTTTAGTTTGGGCAACATATTAGGACTTCATCTCTACAAAAAATTAGACAGGCATGGTGGCACATGCCTGTAGTAAGCTACTCAGGAGGCTGAGGCAGAAGGATTGCTGGAACCCAGGAGGTTGAGGCTGCAGCAAACCATGATTGCACCACTGTGCTCCAGCCTGGGTGACAAAGCAAGACGGTATCTCAAAAAAAAAAAAAAAAATTACCTCTGCAAAATAGAAAAACATTATTACAGAAGGAGGGAAAGAAGAAAAGAAGGAAAGAAGGGGTGAACAATTTCATTATACACCAATAACCACAACATTATAGCCACGGTTACTTTTTTTAGGCTAGTTTATAGAGGTTGTTAGATAAAATGGGTGAGACATAAGTTACTACCTATACTGGATGCTATAACACACCATTAAGGTTCCCTTTACCAGGCCCCAGCACCAGTCTACCCTCCACCAGAGAACTGCCATCCGCTGACTAGAGCCACTTCACCAGGAAGGTTTCCCATGCCTCCCCCTTCAACTTCCCTGTCCCTCCCCATCTCCAGCTCATAACTAATGGTTGAATAATACAGGGCTATAAAAGGCCAGCCCCCATGTCCCCAACTCTGCAGCACATTTATTTCAGAGATCACCTCCTCAGGAACAGGCCAAGGCTAGAGTTTGCTTGGCTCTTTCATTCAAAATAAAATAAGCTATGTGAATAAAATATATGTCCATCTTTTACTACAAAGTCTCCATCTTAATCTCTTTCCCAACTAGAAACTAGGGTTTGCATTAATTATGATGCCTCGATCACATGGTAACAATTCTTGCAATTTCAAGAGGGTGGTTTGCTAATCTGTTTGAGAATTGTCTGTGCTGGACTAAGAATGGTGCACTAGCACACAGAAGTAAGAGGTCTGAAGTCCAACATTCTAGCCCTGCCTCTGCCACTTATTTTTGCTAGTCAAATGATGTGGAATGGTCACATAATCATTCTGAACCTTCCTTTCCTTCTCTGTAAGAAGATGGATTATACTTGTCCCTTCTAATTCAGCAGGTAGGTGTGAGAACAGCTGAGCTAATAAATGAAATAAAAAAAAAATCAGGCCCGATTTTTTTTCTAATTGAAGAAACCAAGATATAAATTACTGTAAAAGTAGTAATGAAGTCAGAAGACTCTAATCCCTAGAACTATGCTATATGTGTTCTATTAAAGGCACACTATTCAAAAGACAAAGAAGTTTGCAATATCTGACAGTTCCCTCTGTAATAAATATAAATTTATTTTGTGAGCAATAAGTCAAAATTGAATCAAATGTGTTTATTTAAAAGAAGACATAGCAATCCTTTTTTCAATTTAAAAGCAATTTCATTTTTTATTGCACTCATTTTTTTCTAAGTAAATGTGTATTGTATTGTGAAGTAAATGAAATCAGGGTTTCTTTTGTTGTATAGAAGTGGAAATTCTTTTTTAAACAATTACTTGTCTTTGGATAATTCCTAAGAGAAGTTTTATTTTGAGTAATACTTTTGTTACTCCTTGATGACATTTTGTTTAATCATGTTTACCATCTTTTGTTATTTCTTTCAATATTGGCCTCCTAAGAGATTTGTTATGAAGCATTTGTGTTCCCTTTTGTGTTTTTCTAAAGTGCATTCCAAGCTTTATTTTTTTTTCTCTGAAATTTTCTTCAGATCCACTTGAGTAATTAAGTGATCATATTGTTTTCACTTTATAAAAATACTATTAAGATTTGCATCTTAATACTATTAAGATTTCCATATTTCTACAAAATAAATTTGAAGTTTCATACTGTTTCCTGGCTTCTCTGTGGAATCAGGTCATTTAAGCCTACTGTGCTGTTAAAAATGATGTCTTAATTTTTAAAAGATATTCCAGATTCTACTGTTACTTTCTTATTTACTCCTCACATCTCAGAGCTTGTCATCTTCAGCAAAATAATCCAAAATAATGAACAATCTTATCCATTTTACTTACAACAGAATTCACTGAAAAACTAAAGGAAAATGCACTACCAGGACACTGAGAAGAATATGATGCATTTCTTTTATGATGTAAATTGAAAGCAGCTGGAAGTTAGCTATGTCATGAACTCCCAGGTACAAATACATGAGCAAATTGAGTCACAAACGAATGTCACACTTTACAGAGTCCACAATAAAGTTTTCTCTTACATGTCATCTAGCTGGATCAAATACCAACATGATGCTGCGTGCCTACTGAAGATAGTACCCACTGGCTTTGGTGTGAGACAGCAGTCTCACTCTTAGAATTTCAACAGTGAATGTAGTGAACAGAAGAGCTGATGGAATTTTGCATAATGTGCCTTATAAAGCAACTCAGTGAAAATAGCGTCCTGAAGGCCTGGCCTCACCTAACCTGACCAGAATGTCCAGTTATGTTCCCTCTACAAAACCAGATGGACTGTGAAGAAGGTGGGCCCAAGTGTTAAATAGAGAATCCTCATCTCAGTGTGAACTATGTTGATGGTGGGAGACATGGTTGCAGATAACCAAAAGCTGTGGATAAACCTCAAAAACCCTAATAAACATAATGGTGTCTTCTCAGGCAGTGAGGAACAGTGCCTAGAACGTGGTTGTGATGGTTAATTTTATGTGTCAGCTATGATGCCCAGTTGTTTGGTCAAACACCAGTCTAGATGTTGCTGTAAAAGTATGTTTTAGATGTGACTAATATTTAAATAGACTTCGAGCAAAGGAGATTAATCTCTATAATGTGGATGAGTTTCATGCAATCAGTTGAAGGCCTTAACAGCAAAGACTAAGGTTTCCCTAAAGAAAGCTATTCTGCCTCAAAACTGCATCACAGAATCTCTGCCTGTATTTTCAGCTGAATGGTCTGCCCTGCAAATTTCAAACTCAACACTACAATAGAGTTTAGACTTGCCAGCCTCACAATCACATGATCCATTTCTTAAAATAAATCTCTATCTATCTCTCTATTTTTCTCTATACACACACACACGCGCACAGGCCCTACTGGCTCTGTTAGTCTGGAGAACCTTGACTAACACGATGGTAGTTACTTACTGCTCACCAGAAGCCCTAAGAGACTGAATATAGAAATGGACAGTGGCCATGCCATATGTAAAATTAGAAATTCGACCCACAACCTGCAGCAAGCTGCCCGAGAAACCAACACCCTCATCAACAATAAACAACCCAGGAGATCAGCCTGCTGTAAGTCAGAGTTGCAGGAAGCCAGATTGCTTTCTTTAGTGACAATCCAGGAAGCTAAACAATAACTTGTGTAACAATTGGCCCAGAATCGTCAGGAAATGAATGACTGACAGTTTCTCTAATTTTGCCCCTGCTTCCAACTTAGGACCAGAGAAAGCCAAATAAGCACCTTAGCAAATTACACAGGATGCCCCATCTAGAGGCCAAAGCAACTCCATCTTGGATGCTAATCTGCCCTGTTAGCTTCTGATTAACCCTCATTCCAATTTATCTATTTGTACCTTGTTTAAGAGCAGGTACTTATTGTAAATCCTGCCCTTAGAGTAAGACACCTTGATAAACTCATACATACAGTAAATCCTGCCCGTAGGTCAAACAGCTTTGATGTTATCATAATTGTCTTACAAATTCCTTTTCAACCACTCCTCTCCCTGTGGCATAAAAGTCCCAGGTCTTGGGGGTAATTATGCTGGGATCCACCAACTTGCCTCATCACTGCCCAAGATACAGTCATGGCTTCTCTTCCTAAATCCCTATTAAATGTTTCTTTCTAAGAAACTGGGTGCCTCTTTGGCCTCTCAACTTCCTTAGACTTTGATGTAGGATTACACAGACCTGCCCACTGTGAAACACTGACTCCAGTCAACCTGCTTCTGGCTTCCCCATGCCAACAGTCTTCAACCAGGGCATATCTGAAGGCTTCCCTTTTTTCTGCTATAAAACTTTTCCACCCATTTGCCCGCCTTTAACTTTCTGCCAAAACCCAGGTGATGGTGGCTAACTCCCTTGCTATAGTAAGCTAAGAATAGCCTTTCCTTTTCTCATTTGGTTGATCATTTATTTCCACAGCCCTAAGGCCTTGAGATGGCAAGAAATCAGTTCTGGCAGAAACCATAGTGAGATAGGACCTGCCTCAAAATGCTACTGCCTCTAGAGACAGAATTTCCAGACTCAATAGGTATAACTCAAGAGTGTGGACAATATAGAAGAATGTATATTTTTATGTATTCTCCTCCTAAACAGCACTGTTATTCATCAGGCTGTATGATATTATTTTAACCGAAACAAATGGCAATATCAAGATATATTATAAGATGAAAAACCTTTAGTATAAAAACAATTTTTAAGATTTAATTTTTGACTTATGGCTCAGATGATAACTTGCTAACTATACATTCAACTATAAAATAGTCTATTTTATTATATTTTTTAGAGACAGGGTCTCATTCTGTCGCCCAGGCTGGAGTGCAGTGACGCCAATGCAGTCTGGAACTCCTAGGCTCAAGGAGATCCTCCACCTCAGCTGCCCAAGTAGCTAGGACTACAAGCACGTACCACCAGGCCCAAAAGATTCTATTTTTAAACATACCTTCTTTTATTCTCAACAAATGCACTATTTCAGATAAAAATATAAAAAGTACTATTTCTCTGTAAAACGGTGGCCTTTAACCTGCCTTGGATAGGATTTATAACTAATCTGCAAACACTAAGATTTGGGAATAATAGTTATTTAATTGAATTTATAAAAATTAACATAAAAGGCTAAGACCTCTAAGAGCAGTAGTTGGGAATTAAAAGGACCCAGGAATATAGGTTAATGTCACATAATGTAGGAATATCACAATGGGATGCATTTGATAATTAGATTTCTTTTTTTTTTTTTTTTTTTTTGAGACGGAGTCTCGCTCTGTCGCCCAGGCTGGAGTGCAGTGGCATGATCTCGGCTCACTGCAAGCTCCTCCTCCTGGTTTCACGCCATTCTCCTGCCTCAGCCTCCCAAGTAGCTGGGACTACAGGCACGCCACCACATCCGTCTAATTTTTTTTGCATTTTTAGCAGAGATGGGGTTTCACCGTGCTAGCCAGGATGGTCTCAATCTCCTGACCTCGTGATCCGCCTGCCTTATCCTCCCAAAGTGCTGGGATTACATGCGTGAGCCACCGCGCCCAGCTGATTTATTTTTTTAAAAATATTAAGTATAGTCTTAAATCAGTAGAATTTCACAGTAAACTTTTCAAGTATTTGATTTTCAGCTTATGGTAACATTAATTGCTTTTAATGTTCTTTTCAATGATATGCAAAAAAATCACACTTGATTTAAGAACATTCGTTTAAATTTAAATTCTTCACAAAACATCAAAAATGAATTACCATTATATTATAAACATGATCAAAATAATAAATCTTAGACATGAAAAAAGAACGTAATCTCCCAAAGTAGCACAAATCTCACCTCCTTCAGAGGCAAACATAGAGCAAAATTAACAAAAAGATATTAACAGAATTGACCTGTAATTATAACATGACATACAGAAAACTTTTTAACAGAGATGATCCCTAAGAAAATTACAGATATGAAAGATAATGAGGTGCCTTAAAATTTCCGCTTGAAAATTTTGCAAAGGCTCATTGTTGGTCCATTTAATTACTCAGGAAGATTTGATCTTCACAGGAAGCAGCTTCTAATAGCAGCTCTGGAATACTAGCTGTGACTTCCACTTGGAGGGTGCTATAATAACGGTGCACAAGAAAAAGATGTTATTAAACATATAGGCCATAGCTTCAACTCCTCAAGAAGTCCTTTTTCTGAATACTACCATCCTTTAAATATGCACTTTGACTGAGCTCCCTATACGTTTATTTATACACCTGGTCTATTACAGGAACAGAAAAGCTTTAGAGTTCACAGTGAGACCACTCTTTGTAAATATAGTGACCCCCCCATGCCCAAGATAAAGCAGACACACACACACACACACACATACACACACACAATAATAAGACTTACTGCTGCCTTCAAAGCTTGATCTAGATCTTCCAGTAGGTCTTCCTCATCCTCTAAGCCCACAGAAAGTCGAATCAGTGTGTCACTAATTCCAAGGACATCTCTGTCATTCTTAAGAACTGACGCATGAGTCATGATTGTCCTGAAAGAAGACATGAGCAAATTTTTGATCACTATATTGTGTCAGTGGAGGCATGTTTCTGTCTCATAAACTGCAATTACCCTCAACATTTTTCTGCTCCAAATATCAAATTTTGCATACCCCTATAATTCACAGGCAAAAAAAGAGAAAATTACAAAACTTATCTCTTCTAGCTATGATTTTAAATGAAAAGCAAGATTTTTTTTATCCTGTTTATACCATCGGTAAGATATGTTCAATCCAAATACTGAAAGTGTGTGTCAAGTACCCCCATGCAGTAGGGTAAGGCATAGCCTCCCCAATGTGTATATTTTAATACCTGCCTAAATGAAGCTTTGGCCAGAAATCATGTACTCCATGACCAACCTACTGGATTGCTACTTATAAGAGGTCTCTTGGACCAAAAGCCTGTCATAATAAGTTTCCTCTGGATCAATCCAGAGCTAGACCTTCTGAGGCACATCGGAGAAAGATGACCAAGAATCACTAGTAGCAACCAGTAAGCATTCAGAATTCCACAATATAACTCCTGGCATAGAGGCCTGGAAGGATTTTTCAAACGATCTAGCAGCCCATTACCATCATCAACAGATGTAAAGGAAAACCACCCATGATATGTCAAGCACTGCAGTAAAAATTGGGAAACCAAGAAGAATGAGATATTTTCTTTACCCTAAATAACAAAGCAGGAGCTAAAAGCAATGACAATTCGCAAAACAAAATAGTCTAGATAAACAATGCCAAACAAGTATAGACAAAAAGACTGCCAAGTTCCAGGGAAGGAGAAATTTCTGTGAAGAATAATGGAGGAGAGGTTTAGCATCTTACTTAGCCCCAGTATGTGTATTACAACCAACACTCTTCCTTTCCCTGCACACCACCAGCAAAATCAATACCTAAGCTGCTTTCTCCTCTCTTACATGAGAGCCATGGGGAAAAAAAAATCTCAGCTGTGGTCTGAGTGATGGATATCTTCCTTTGTCACGCTACTAAAGTGTTTAGACACAAACATCCATCTTAAAATGTTCTGCCCTGGGAGACTCGTAATTCCTTAAAAGAGTGTGTACATGCAGAAATAAGAACTCAGGTCCCAGAGACCAACAAACTTGGGTATGAATCTTAGCCCTAACACATACTGGCTATGTGGCCTTATAAAAGTTACTCATCCTCAGTGCCTATTTCCTTATCTGAAATAATAATAGATGCATCTACTGTGTGCTTACCATGAGATAGATACTCTACTAGGTGGTTTGTGTGCATTAATTCATTTTTTTAATGAATAAAAATTGGACATAACACCTGTCTTAAAGGTTTGTCACAGGCATTAATTTGAAGGAACACGTATAAAGCACTTCTAAGCACTTGGAATGTAGTAGAGATGCCTAATAAAAGATAATAGTTCATAGTAGGTGCTAACATTTATTGGGTACTTAGTATGAATGAAGGCATTAGCTTAGGGATTTTTTTTCCCATGTTCTCGCAACAAACCTAAGAGCTATGCAGAGTGTTGTCCACATTTTAAAATTGAGGAAATTGAGATTTAGGGAGGATGAGTTACTTTTCTAAGGTCACAGAGTTACATGTGTTGTGAGGCTGGGAGACTAAGCTAATACACATTAGCTTCACTTCCTTCCTCCCATATTGCAACACTGCACTAGTAGCAGCAGAGTTGGGAGACACAGAATGAAGGGTGATAGAACAGACAAGCCCTGACCTAAATCCACTCATCCTCTGGCATAGGGGTTATAGCCTAAATAAACCACAGTGTCTGGGGGCCAAGCAACTTTAAACAAAAATCCCTAAATAAATCAGGAGAGATTTATTTTAAGACAATTTTTTAAACAAGAGAGACTTAACGTAATACACATTTCATTACTGTGAAAAACAAACCCATTTCACATGCTGAGTGTGCCCTCTTGTGCATCCAAACTTACTAGCAGGCATCTTCCGGAAAGACTAACAAAAATCTGCGTTACATGAATTATTTCAAGTCATTATTTAGACATCTTTTTTTTTTTTTTTAACTTGGTGAGACTGCCTGACTTTTGGTCTAACTGTAAACTCCTATACAAAGACAGAAAATAGGCCTAAACTTTGGTGGGCCCTGACATTTCTCCACACAATGCTTGCAAAACAAGTTATTCCACAGATGTTTATAAAAATGAAGACACAGAAATACACCGTATACATTTAGTACAGTTAAAAATAGTTAGGTTATGATGTTGACTTAACCCTGCAATAATTACAACATATGGTCATAGTAGCATATAATAAAGGTAATATATATATATATATCAGGAATGCTTGGGGGGACAGGTAATCAATAAATGATAATCATTAATTTTTTGTTGTTCTTTTGGTTCTTTTTTGAGACAGAGTCTTGCTGCATCACCCAGGCTGGAGTGCAGTGGTGCGATCTTGGCTTGCTGCAACCTCGGCTCACTGCAACCTCCGTCACTTGGGTTCAAGCGATTCTCGTGCCTTAGCCACCCAAGTAACTGGGATTATAGGTGTGCACCACCACACCCAGATAATGTTTTTTTTTTTTAGTAGAGACAGGGTTTCACCATGTTGGCCAGGCTGGTCTTGAACTCCTGACCTCAAGTGGCCCACCTCGGCCTCCCAAAATACTGGAATTGCAGGCGTCAGCCATTGCACCAGGCCGAAAATCATTAATTATTAATCTCATTTTATGTGTTAAAAAATGGAAGTTTAAAGGTTAACTAATTGGTGGAAGCAGATCTCAAATCTAGATCCAAGCACCTTTTACCTCCCCTCACTGTTTCTGATGCAAATCCAAGAATGAAGCTGCTAACACGTTCCTGTGTGACACTTGAGTCAATCAGCTCAACCTTCTGGATCTTTGTTTCCTTGCCTGTAAAATAAGCTGCTGGACTGTATGATCTTAGGCTGCTTCTTGTACCAATATCCTCTGATGCTTTGATAAAACTAGATGAATTGATTGGGTTAGATACTGAAGGGCCTGGTACCAAGTTAGGGTTTGGATTTATCTTGTACACAACATGAAGATATTAAAGGTTTATCCTACAGAGAACAGAAAACAAAAGATTTGACAGTATCTAGTAGGGCTGTTCTCCAACAATCAACGGCATGGAGGAGTTTCATCAGAGACACATTTTCTGTTTCCCAAAGAGCCTTGAAAACAGCTTTTCTAGTACAAAGTCTCCAATCGCCTCTAAGGCTGAGTAGGGTAGAACATGTGGCCCTAGCTTAGAGGTCAGAGATCAGAGATCCTAGAATACAGTTACTGCTGGAATCTCTTTTTGACAGAGCAGGGAAGGAAGCAACATTTGGGAGGACACCGCTCACTAACAAGAAGCCCTCCATGAGATTTTATCAGGGTCTCCATCTTGACAGGGTTAGAGTCCATTCTCATTAATGTCATGCTATTCTTATTGTTAAATATCTTGAATTATCCCTGACCTTATCATATTTCTTTCCCAATCATTAAAGCTGACATCAAATTTAAAATACTGAGAAAAACAGAACTATACTTACGGAAGCTCAGCAAGGCTTTCGAATCCTCCCAAGCTCTCAGCCAGAGTAAATAGCTATAGCAAAGAAAACATGAATTTAGATTTTCTAGTAAAATAAAAATACTAAAATCTAAAAATAAATGTTTTTAGGCCAGGCACAGTGGCTCATGCCTGTAATCCCAGCACTTTGGGAGGCCAAGTCAGGCGGATCACCGAGGTCAGGAGTTCAAGACCAGCCTGGCCAACTAGTGAAACCCCGTCTCTACTAAAAATACAAAAATTAGCTGGGCATGGTGGCATGCACCTGTAATCCCAGCTACCTGGAAGGCTGAAGCAGGAGTATCACTTCAACCCAGGAGGTGGAGGTTGCAGTGAGCCGAGCTCATGCCACTGAACTCCAGCCTGGGGAAAAGAGTGAAACTCTGCCTAAAAAAAAAAAAAAAAAAAAAAATTATTGCATTTGAGACTTTGCTTTGTGGTTACCACTTAAATAAAAAAATCTCTAAATGCTTCCCAAGTTATACATACTTCCTTGTTAATATATATCACTTATGAAATACATCCTTTAACTCCCTGCTGGAATAGGGGGGAAAAAAAAACACCACTGTTTTTATGTTGAGTGTGATAGTGTCATAAAACTTTACAAATGTTTTAAAAGTTACTTTGGTAAATGTATTAAATTAAGGTGACACCAGGAACACTTTGACTAATCTGGCAGCTTTCTGTTAATCTATTCTGTAGTATTTAAACTGCATGAGCTCAAGGTTAAGCCCAGTGTATGGAGTTGGATAGACCTCTTGCTCAAGGCCCCTGAGAGCCTCCTCCTGGCTTTTTGAAAATTAGACAAAGGCCTCACCCCAGTCAGATGCAGCTTAGGAGGCACAGGGTTTGGAAAGCCATTCATAGGATAGATTTTAGAACAGCCCTTGTGCAGTGCACTAACTGCACACTACTTCGAGGTTTTACCTATTTCATCTGAAAAAAGGGGTTCACTTTTAAATAAATGCATTAGAATACTCTGTGTCTCCAAACTGATTGTAGTATGTGGAGAGTTAAGTAAGTGAACATATTTAGATGTCTGCCACATTGTTGTTTAAGTCGTTTTCAACCCAATGCATTTCATGATAAAGAGGTTTATGAGTGTAACCTGCAGATCCAAAAACATTATCTGGCTTGAGTAGAAGTGAGAGATAGTGAACTGCTGTAAGGCCTTACCTCCTACAATTTTAAACCTATTTTGTAAGTTTACCTTTAGGTTCTTGAGGAAAATCTCAGCATGCTGAAGAGTGCCCCTAATATAAAAGGTGACCATCCCTGTACAACCTGTACACTGACGCTTCACCAACTCATGCTGTGGATGAGAGGGCAGCCCTGTAATCATAAGGTATCATAAGTCTTATTTTAGAATTAAACATGTAATTTTTTTTGGGGGGGGGTGGTATTTTTCACTGTCTACTTAACTGCAAATAAGCCTAAGATGAGGATTATGCCATGCTCACATCTGACTACTTGCTCGGGCCCCTATCTCTCCAGCTTCATGTTGCCTCATCTTTTCTACCCTCTTCAGCTTTCTTTATGCCAGCACCACTGCACTCCCTTTCATCTCAGGACCTTTGCACATGCTGTCCCTTCAACCTGGACTTCCCTTGTTAATTATATCCTGTAATTTCTTGCTTAGTATCTGTCTTAGCCACCAGAGTTGCTCCATGAGGGCAAATCCATTTCTTTTGTTACTAATTGGATCCCAGTTCCTAGTGCAAAGCCTGGCTCATAGCTGGCGTTTAATAAATATTTCTTGAATAAATCTCCAATACCTTGTCTATACCCTTTTAACCAATGCTGCCCATTCTTCATGGCATAGCTCAAAACTCTTCTCTCTCCCTCCATCCAAAATATATATCAATCAACAGCTCTTTACCTAAGTACATTTAGGGCATTTAGTTTCATATGTATTTCACTTTGGTTTCTCTAAATTCCTTGTGAATTTCCTAGTGAAATTCCAGTCTTAATTTTTCTATATATTCTAGATGCTAGAACCCTCAAAAGGATCTAAAAAGAAAAGAACTACTTAGGACCACCACAGCTTAAAAGACTGGTAAAAATAAATTCAAAAAGTAAGATGTAAGTCAGCTAACTCCACAGAAGACTTTCTAGATGCTGGAAGAGGTGAAGGAATAAAAATACAGGAGAGAACCTCAGGGGGCCGGGCGTAGTGGCTCACGCCTGTAATCCCAGCACTTTGAGAGGCCAAGGCAGGCAGATCACCTGAGGTCAGGAGTTTGAGACCAGACTGGCCAACATGGTGAAACCCCGTCTTTACTAAAAATACAAAAAATAGCTGGGCGTGGTGGCGGGCACCTGTAATCCCAGCTACTCGGGAGGCTGAGGCAAGAGAATCACTTGAACCTGGGAGGCAGAGGTTGCAGTGAGCTGAAATTGCATCACTGCACTCCAGCCTAGGCAAGAGTGAAACTCTGTCTCAAAAAAAAAAAAAAAAAAAGAGAGAGAGAGAGAACCTCAGGGGAATTTTAGCACCTAATATCAAGTCTCAACTGGGACAAACCTCTATCAGATTAAAGTGACAGTTAATGCTGAATAGCAGACAGACAAGATTATAAGCAAATCAACTGAAAAGTCTAATGTTAAAATCTTTGAATAGGTATACACAAGCCTTCAAATCACAGACCACCACAGGAACAACTAATGCATAAAACTGATTTTCTACTATCCAAGCATCCACTAAACTAGAGGCAATACAACGGTAGAGACCAGGTCTATCTTCTTTCCACCTGACCCACCACAGAGCTTGACACATGGCAGTGCTCAATAATAAATGAACAAAAACAATAGGTGAAAGCACCTAACTTACAAATAAATGTTACATAAACACGATGCTCAGGATAACTGCTGAAATCCTAGTAGATCTGCTTAGAAATCAAATTAACATACCAGGGTAAATAACCTTTTCTACCCAAGGATTAGATTCCAGGAACTGGGCAACTGCCATTCCGTTTTTGAAATGCTTTTCCATTCGGACATGTAGAGTCTTCAGACCTCGATTGCAGAGGTAACAATCAATAGGAGATGGAACTGCTCCAAGAGCTGCAAAATGAACACATCCTGGATAAGTTTGAAGGCAGGGTATGGCCAAGAAATTATCTGGCTTCTCTTTTCCATCATAGTGACTCTCAGAAGCTAGGTATAAAGCTCAATGTTTGAGTTCTAGGAGGAAAATAATATATCAAATCAGAAGCAGAAGAACAAAGCATAGAATATGCTTAGAGAAATTTACTTTAAAATGAGGGGAAGCAAATATGCTGAAAACTAAGTAAAAGCACAATGATATAAACTTCTCAAATATGAAGATAAGTAGTCCTTTCTATGATTTTAATAAAATCATAAATTGTTCATAGCCTAACCTTGTATTTCTTTGAAAAATTATTTTAACATACAGAGAAAAACAGCAGTTCAAGTCCTATCATTACTGAATATTCTACTAATATTCTATTTAGCCTTTGTGCAAAGCGGTCAATGATTTCACATGCCTCCATGATATATACTTCATTTCTACTTTTTATAAACCAAAGGACACTTATCAAGCAATAAGTTTCAGTTTCCCTTGTGGAGGACATTTTTATTCCTAATCATGTTTATATTTTACCTGTCAAGTTACAATGGCTTAATCTTTAACTATACTGGAGATAAACTAAGCAATGTAAATAGGAAATGGTGTTTAGACATCTACTGAAAAATGTAAGTTTATACTGTAAGTGCTATTTAAAATTAACCATCATTCATGATATAAAAGGTATAGTATATGAAAGCCCTCATTTCAGATGTAATTTTAAAAAAGAAAAAAAAACCATTAAGTCTTGAAACTAAAAATTCACTAGGGCTTTATCAAATTATGATTATAATTAAGATGGACATGAAAATAAAAAAACTCATTTCTTATATCATATCATAAAGCTTTGCTATGCTATAACCGTTTTTGTTTTTTGTTTTTTGAGACAGGATCTCACTCTGTTGCCCAGGCTGGATTGCAGTGGCATGATGTCAGCTCACTGCAACCTTCGCCTCCCAGGCTCAGGTAATCCTCCTGCCTCAGCCTCCGAGTATCTGGGACCACAGGCACATGCCACTGCACCTGGCTAATTGGTTTGTATTTTTGGTAAAGACAGGGTTTTGCCATGTTGCTCAGGCCGATCTCAAACTCCTAAGCTCAAGTGATCCGCCTGCCTCAGCCTCCCAATGTGCTGGGATTACAGGCATGAGCCACCGTGCCCAGCCTGCAATAACTATTTTTATAACGCTTTCCTCTAAAATCAGAAAAAATTTTTTTGGCCAGGCACGGTGGCTCATGCCTGTAATCCCAACATTTTGGGAGGCCAAGGCAGGTGGATCACCTGAGGTCAGGAGTTTGAGACCAGCCTGGTCAACATGGTGAAACCCCGTCTCTACTAAAAATATAAAAAATTAGCTGGGCATGGTGGTGGGCACCTGTAATCCCAGCTACTCAGGAGGCTGAGGCAGGAGAATCGCTTGAACCCAGGAGGTGGAGGTTGCAGTGAGCTGAGATCACGCCACTTCACTCCCGCCTGGGCAACAGAGTGAAACTCCATCTCAAAAAAAAAAATTAATAAATAAAAAAAATCAGAATTTTTCTCCTCTATTTTTCATTTCTTCATAAATTATTAGAATGCCATCACTTCACATCACTTAGTGGAAATACAAATATCAAATGTAGTCACTGAGAGTGTCATAGGGAACCTGGACTTTTTAATACTTACAATTTTGCAAGAAACGAAGTCTATTATGAAGGCTTTCACAATTAACAGACACCAGGCCCATTACAACATCACTGTGGCCTAAAAACCAAAAACAAACAAACAAACAAACAAAAATTTCAGTTAGAAACAATTTATGTTTACTCTTTATTTTTTAACTTCCAAAATGTGATTTTCACTTGAAAAAACTCTCAGGGAAAAAGCTCTATAAAATAAGTTTAAGTAAACTTTTTTCAACTGGCCAGTAGCAAAAGCTATGTCTAAAACAAGAAACTAAAAATTATATAAAAACAAAATGTTTCTTTAAGGTGTCAGCAAGATAAAAGCATAACTTTTTATGGCCAACTTTAATCGTCTTCTCATAAATCATGAGCATAGTTTTGTGTACTGTTAATGAAATCCTACATTTAATCAAAGGATTTTTTTTTTTACTCTCTCTATGAGTCACAGGAAATAATCTATAAAATAATCAAAGAAAAGGGATCAAAAGCCAAGCCCTATGCAATTTTCACCTATCCATGAAAAAGAACATTCAAAGTACGCATCTTACCATTCATGTATTTTGTTGCAGAATACATACAAATATCAGCTCCCAGAGCCAAAGGGCGCTGAAAGAACAAGTTTTTTACTTTAAATGAGAAACAATTTGAAAATATGCTTCATTACCTGCCTATTTGCAATTATAAATTCCATTCTTATTCTAATCAATACTAACTTTGCAAAAGTATGTGCATCTTAAAACTTTCCAGGATCTCTGATATTATTTCTCCTTTGCCTCCCTCCCACCAAAGAAAAATGTAAAGTATTGAATCCAGTATTGAATCTGAAGGCAAAAGTTTCTTGGAAAGAGCAGATAAGCCCAGGTCAACTGGTCTCTTGAACCTGTTTCTTTATAGCAATTGCTGACAGGACTCTAAATTTATTACCTACAGTAGAGACTCTAGTATTTTATGACTCATTAAACACATAAAATAGTTGAAATGAACATTCAGCAATTTTTATGTAGAGTAAGTATAAACTCATCTGCTTAGATTTTTAATCATTAAAACCTCATGACGTATGCTGTGATTATTTACATTTGGGGTTTGTCATGATCTTGATTCCTAATTACTCAGCCCTTCCTATGTGTGGGTTTCACATCCATGGATTCAGCCAACCACGGATAAAAAAATACTTGGAAAAACAGATGAACAGTTGTGTCTGTATTGAACATGTACAGACTTTTTTCTTGTCATTAGGTCCTAAACAATATAGTGTAACAACTATTTATAAAGCATGTATATTGTATTAGGTATTATAAGAAATCTAGATGGCTGGGAGTTGGAGAATGGCTCACACCTGTAATCCCAGCAATTTAGGGGGCTGAGGCAGAAGGATCACTTGAGATCAGGAGTTTCAGGCTGCAGTGGACCATGATCAAGCCGCTGCACTTCAGCCTGAGTGACAGAGCAAGACTTTATCTTAAAAAACAAGAAGAAAGAAAGAAATTTGCTGGGTGCGGGGGCTCACACCTGTGATCCCAATACTTTGGGAGGCTGAGGTTGGTGGATCACTTGAGGCCATGAGTTTGAGCCCAGCCTGGCCAACATGGTGAAACCCTGTCTCTACTAAAAATACAAAAAAATTAGCTGAGCATGGTGGCACGCGCATGTAATCCCAGCTACTCAGGAGGCTGAGGCAGGACAATCACTTGAACCCAGGAGGCAGAGGTTGCAGTGAGCTGAGATGACACCACTGCACTCCAGCCTGGGTGACAGAGCAAGATTCTGTCTCAAATAAATAAATAAATGTGTCTGAAACTGGGAGAATTAAGAAAAATAAAAATGAAAAGGAATTTTTTAAAGTGTTTTCTTTCACCTAATTTTCCTGTAAATTAATCCTTTAAGTCATGGAGTATAATGTGATGCTCAATACGTGTGTAATTGTGTAATGATCAAAAGCAGGGCAATTAGCATGCCCATCATCTCAAATATTTATCATTTCTTTGTAGTAGAAACATTTAAAATCCTCTCTCCTATTTTGATATATACAGTATCTTACTGTAACTATGATCATCCTTTTGTGCAGTAGAACACCAAAACTTATTCCTCTATTCCTCCTTCTAATTGTAACTTTGTACCCATTGACCATCCTCTGTCCTCCCCACCTCCACCCGCCCCTCCCCAGACTCTAGTAACCACTGTTCTATTCACTACTTCTATGAGATCAACATTTTTTACATTCCACACATGAATGAGATCATGCTATATGTGCCTGTCTGTGCCTGGCTTATTTCACTTAACATAATGTCCTCTAGGTTAATCCTGTAGTCTTAAAATGTATTTGTTTACAACCAGAGTGAAAGGTGTAGACTTTCCACTTAATAATACACTGTCAAGCCGGGAGTGGTGGTTCACGCCTGTAATCCCAGCACTTTGGGAGGCCTAGGCGGGTGGATCACTTGAGGTCAGGAGTTTGAGACCAGCCTGGCCAACATGGTGAAACCCCGTCTCTAGTAAAAATACAAAAATTAGCCGGGGGTGGTGGTGGAAACCTGTAATCCCAGCTACTCGGGAGGCTGAGACAGGAGAATTGCTTGAACCAGGGAGGCGAAGGTTGCAGTGAGCTGAGATCGCGCCACTGCACTCCAGCCTGGGTGACAGAGCAAGACTCCATTTCAAAACAAACAAACAAACAAAAAAATACATTATCAACACCTTTCCCTTTACATTTTCCTAAACATAGAACTATGTGTGTTTATTTCACCCTCATTAGAGCTGTTTAGTCTTTGGAAGATATTAGTATAGGTGGCTATGGGAACTTTTCATTTAGGGTATTTCAAAAATAGGAAGCTTTAGGTAAAATATTGCCCAAAGCACTCTCTGCATATGTGTTTGCACATCTCTAAAGGGATGGGGTCAAAGTAGGTGAGGCCTAAGGTCTTTTCTAGTGCTAACATTCTGTAAACTCTACAGCCAAAAGAGAAGGAAAAACAAAAACCAAATCACTAACACCTCTGATCTCATTATCTTCTGAGAATCATGCTACATACTTTATATAACCCAGGGAAGCAGTGTACAAAATACCTAACTCAATAAAATCAGTACCTTTATGGCTCTCATCATACAGGTGAGGAAAGGGGACTAAGAAAAATGAGATAGATCCCTCAGATTAAAAAGCTGGTAGAGCCAGGACTCACACCCAGACTGCCTGACTCCAGAGGTGCCACTCTGAAACTTGATGATGGTAGGTCTATTTTGCCTTTCGTGAGACTTACAGAAGATCCAGAGGACAAAAGACTGGGAAGAAAGAGAATATATTCCATTTTCATTAAGGTAAGACAATGAGAAGATTTTTTTCAGGAAGATTTGGAAACAACACATGTGGCTACTTAGGGATGATGTGATTCTGAGTATCTCAGCTGGAATAAATCCAAATTGAAGCAAATTCCAATCATTGGCATGAGGAATGTGATGTGGGCTTCAAAAAGGTAGAAAAACTAGACCTATGTTAGTGACAGTAATAGGAGAAAGAGGGCCAGGTTTGATGAGTAACCCGGGCAGGTCCAGGCTACAAAACGTATGCAATCTTTTTGGGAATATACAGGACTCACTATGTCTCAGCTAAAGCTATCCTATGCTGTATTAACTGGCCTAATGTAAGTGGCATATGGGCTAAGGAGTTGCGATAAGGAATCTTACACTGAAAACCACCTGGGACAAATAGACGATGCCAAATAGACAATGCCAGAAGATTTTTCACTTGGAAACAGACTGCTTTACCTGATAAAATCAGCAATCAAAGATACATTATGAGCCAAAGGCAGATGGCCCACGAAGGTGTCTGAATGCAATGTAGCCAGGAAGTGTGCTTCAGGAAAGGAAAATAAACCATGACAATGCCTTCGAATAAAATGGAGGAAGGTGAAAAGCAGGTTTATACAAACTGCCCAGGGAGTCGGCCAGTCACATGGAGGCAGCAACCTGGATCAACTTCAGGGACCCAGAACAGAAGGGGGGAAATGTAAACAATAAAACCTGTAAACATCTGCCCAATTGAAGAGCCAGAGAAAATGAGGTGGGTTTCAGGAACTCTGCAGAATAGAGATGAACTACAGGAAGTGTACTAAGTATGACAAGGTACAGGCAGGAAGAAAAGAGCAGGAAGAAGGTAACTCCTAACAAGGAAAGGAAAGAGTTGGGTTACTCAGAGGAAGGAGAGGGAGAACTTGTGTGGAAAAGGCAGGAAACAAGTTAATTATAAAGAGATCCCAAAGTGATCTACAAAAGAAAGTGAAACACAAAAGAGGATGAAACTAGACACAAGACAGAGAAAAAAGGAAAGGATAGAAGATGTATGGGAGGGGTGGTCTGGGGAGGAAACGAATGCAGAGGGGGCTAGGTAGGGAAAGAAATCTTTAAAGAGAGCTGCTATGGTCTGAACATTTGTGTCCTCCAAAATTCATAGATTGAAATCTAATCACTAGTATGATTAGGAGGTGGGCCTTTGGGAGGTGATTAGGGTGATTTTTGCCTGATATGGTTTGGATCTGTGTCGCCACCAAATCTCATGTTGAGTTGTAATCCCCCAATGTTGGAGGTGGGGTCTGGAGGGAGGTGATTAGTTCATGAGGGTGGATGAGGGAGGTGATTAGTTCATGAGGGTGGATATATCATGAATGGTTTAGAGTCATCTCCCCTTGGGACTGTCCTCACAATTGTGAGTGAGTTCTTGTGAGATTTGGTTGTTTAAAAGTGTGTAGCACCTTCCCCCTCGTTCTCTCTCTTGCTCCTGCTCTGGTCATGTGTTGTGCCTGCTCCCCTTTGCCTTCTGCCATTACTGTAAGTTTTCTGAGGCCTCCCCAGAAGCCGAGCAGATGCCAGCATCATGCTTTCTGTACAGCCTGCAGAACTGTGAGCCAATTAAACCTCTTTCTTTATAAATTACGCAGTCTTGGATTATTTCTTTACAGCAGTGTGAGAATGGACTAATACAGTGCCCTGATAAAAGAGGCCCCAGAGAACTGCCTTGTCTCTTCTACCATGTGAGGACACAGCGAGAAGGCTCCATCTATGGACCAGAAAGTGGGCCCTCACCGGTACTGAATCTGCTGGCACTTTGATTGAGGACTTCCCAGCCTTCAGAACTGTGAGAAATAAATTGCTGTTTGTAAGCCACCCAATTTATAGTATTCTGTTATGGCCACCCAAAGAGATTAACATAAGAGCACTATACTTACAGCTATAATGTAAAATAAATAAAGTAAAAGTTCAAAATAATAATAAGTTAAAGAGATCTAGGCATAGTATATGGAGTGCTGAAGGAATAAAAACTAGGAGAAATAATATGTATAATATATACTGAAATCATTGAGCATCACTTTTCTTTTAGAATATATATAAAAATATTCAAGGTGACTGAAAAATATGACTGATTTGTAATCAATGCATAAACATTCAAGTCCTTACTATGTATAAGGTATTAGCAGATACAATCACATAATAAGGCCATTTCTTCAGAGTTTACACACCCTAAGAGAACTCGTAAGCTTTTTTTTTTTGAGACAGAGTCTCACCCTGTCACCCAGGCTGGAGTGCACTGGCGTGATCTCAGCTCACTGCAAGCTCCGCCTCCCGGGTTCATGCCATTCTCCTGCCTCAGCCTCCCGAGTAGCTGGGACTACAAGCACCCGCCACTGCGCCCAGCTAATTTTTTGTATTTTTAGTAGAGACGGGGTTTCACCATGGTCTTGATCCCTGATCTCCTGATCCGCCCGCCTCGGCCTCTCAAAGTGCTGGGATTACAGGCGTGAGCCACCACGTGCAGCCTTGAGAACTGGTAAGCTTTAATAAATAAAAAACACAAAGTAACATAGAGGATATTAACATAGGTTTGAAAAGATATTAACTAATGGTAGAAGAGGTCCAAATTTAATTCTCAATCCAGTAAATAATTATGATTAGATTTCATGAATTTGATCATGATTTTAATTTAAGCAAGTCCTTTCTTTCCTAATTACAGATATATGTGGTCTACTAATTGTGCCAAAAAAATTGTTTTCATTTACCTGGAAATATGGTGACATAAAAGTGTTATCCACGACCAAAATAATGTCTCCATGCTTATGGACAATATGTGCACAGGCTTCAATGTCAATCACCTTCTGGGTGGGGTTTGTGGGGGTTTCGATCCAAACAAGCTAAAATAATTCAGCAAATAACAGTAGTTTGTAAAAATATACTTTACAAACATACATCTCATATATTGTAACAATCTGGGAAGCTACATTGTATAATGGAAACACATGGATGATGATGTTGGGAGGTTCAAATCTGAATCCCAGCCTTACCTGCAAATTTCTGAAGCCATAGGTATGTAATGTATCCTATTGATCTGTATAATTGGGTTGGTAATACCTATCTTACAGAATTTTTTGTAAAGATCAAGTGAGATAACGTACATGTAAACAGAAAAGTACTAAAGTTAATTATTGTACTTTTCTTAAAAAAGAAAGTGTATTCCAAAGACAGCTCAGTGTCTGGAAATTTTGTCTCAGAGATGAATAACATAGATTGTGTAAGAATACATCCTAGAATTTTAATGAAAGAGAATTGTCCCTATGATGCCAAAAATATATTTAATATGAACTTAATGCCAGAAACTCTAGAAACTATAGAATAAGTATCTAAGACTTGAAGAGCATGGGCTTTAGACTAAAGAAGAACAGTGACACCCACAACAGAAAACCTGGTTACCGCCTACTTAAAAAGTAACAATGACCTTTATATCTCAAAACCTACCACAATTCAGACACATGGTAGATGCTTGATAGTTATCAAAAAGACCAAAGAAAAGAATTCTATTTGTTGAACGAAATGCCATTGTACTGAATTACTTTCTTTTTTTTTTTTAAGCAGCAGGGTCTCACTTTGTTGCCCAGGCTAGAGTGCAGTGGCATGATCACAGTTAACGGCAGCCTCGACCTCTCAAGCCCAAGTGATCCTCCTACCTCAGCCTCCCCCGTAGTTGGAACTACCGGCATGTGCCACCATGCTCGGCCAATTTTTTTTTTTTTTTTTTTTTGCAGAGAAAGGGTCTCACTATATATCTCAAACTCCTGGTTCAAGTGATCCTCCTGCCTCAGCCTCCCAAAGTGCTGGTATTACAGGCATGAGCCACTGTGCCCAGCTGATTCTTTTTTTATTACCTGTTATTTAAATGGGCAAGAGATCTCGTTTAATACTCTTCTGACTTTAGAGTTTTACTCTGGAAAAGATAAGATGGTTAAATAATACATATTCTACAAAAATCTTGAATTATTTAAAGAATTTATAAAAATTATTCCTGGTAAGAATTTATTATTCCTACTGATAATAAAAAAAATAAAAATTACCAAATAAATAAAAAGTAGGTTTTACATGGACTTAAACATTCTACTTCAAGTGAAAAACCTGATATTTTAGGAAGAAAAATGTATTAATTCAAGTTGGTAGAGTCACTATATAAAATTCTGTTGACAAGACTTACTGTACTCATAATTTGCTTTCCTCCCTTAGAAAGATTCAGACCAGGGCCCGGCACGGTGGCTCATGCCTGTAATCGCAGCACTTTGGGAGGCTGAGGCAGGCGGATCACAAGGTCGGGAGTTCAAGATCAGCCTGGCCAACATGGTGAAACCCCGTCTCTACTAAAAATATAAAAATTAGCTGAGCATGGTGGTGGGCGCCTGTTATCCCAGCTACTTGGTAGGCTGAGGCAGGAGAATCATTTGAACCCAAGAGGCAGAGCTTGCAGTGAGCTGGGATCGCGCCATTGCACTACAGCCTGGGTGACAGGGTGAGACTCCGTCTCAAAAAAAAAAGACTCAGACCAGCTATTTTAATGTGACTTTTCTCCCAAGCAAGATAAAAAACAAGTTCTTCTGGAAACAAACCTTAATTACCAAAAGCTCAACCATGTTAATGTGCAAAGTAATTATTTGTACATGAAAAGATATTTATTTTTTAGCATTCATTGCAACATAATCTTGGATACAATTCTAACCTTTTAATCATTAGCAAAAAGTTGTAAACAGCTGACTTATAAAAGACACTGGTCCTTCTTTTATCCACACAGAATTTAAATGAGGTCCCAAGAAAGAATATCACATATGCCATTCACTCAGACACAAAACACCTTCCGGTGGCATACAAATTTCCCGGGATGGAAGCTAAAGATTGCTTGTGGCCTATTCTCTACATCTAACTGGTATCTGGGCAGCATCCCTTACAGTCCGGCAAAGCCACTGTGCTTCGAGTTTGGGGGTTTGGCAGGCTTCTTTTTCTATAGTCCAATCTCTGTGATGACTTCTGTTACCAATACTCTTTTGGCTATGCAGTTAAAAATTAGGTGCTCCTGCATAGAAATTTTTTTTAACAATTACCATGTATCTAGGAACTATACTAAGCATTTCATATTCATTATCTCATTTGATTCTCACACTCCCCTTTCTATAAAACCGGTATAATTATCTTCATTTTGCAAATGAAGAAACTGAGACTTTGGTTAAATAATTTGCCCAAGATAATATACTAAGATAACAATTAAAATTTGAATTCTACTCCAGAAATCATCTACTACCATTATGCTATAACACCCCGGAGATGACAGTCTATCTTAATTTTGTTGATGTTTCCAATGGCATATAATAAAATTTGTTATTCACATTAAATTATATCCTCTAGTAAACAGAAATGATGAACAAAACATCGAAGGAAAAACAGGCAAAACTGAAAACGAGCTGAGTTACCTTGGTTTCTGGTGTAATTGCTGCCTCTAGTAATTTGATTTTGGAACAATCAACAAAAGAAATCTTTAATCCAAATTCAGATGCCACTTGCCTGAAGTACCTGTTTGTACCTGAGACAGAAGGGAATCAGATAAAATGAAAAGAACATTGCATTAAGAAACATTCATTCCTTCTATGTATAAACACTTACAAAATATATGGAACTCTCAGTCACCAAGAAAAATGCAACTAAAAGCAATTCTAGTTTGGTTAAATAGTTTGGCTATCCGATATAGTAAAGAATAATAAGGTTTGTTCTCTAAAGGCTCAAGAGTCAAATAAAACACACTTGAGATCCAAAAGTAGCATGAAGCAAATAATGTTTTTCAAAACATCCAATCTCCACTAAGTGACATGCTTCCTGAAACATCATATCTTTTCAAACAATTTCTACCTAGTTCTCAACTCTAAACTAAATGAATCAATGTCAATGAAAGGTTCAAAATAAATTTTAATATGCTTTGTAATGGAAAAGAATTGGTTACTATTCTTTGTACTTTTTTGATCTTTTTGTTATGTAGTTCTGAAAGTTTTAATAGATAAAATGAGACAATATAAATCAAACTACCAGATTTTTACAGTGAAACAAGGTAAATCATTTGACTTAAAATAATTTTTTATAAATACACCTGGATTTGATTTTTACACATAAAAACTTAAAGAAAAAATTGATATTGATACTCAATAACAACAACAACAAAAGAATATTCTGTCATTAACGAGAAACTAGACTTTTGATGGTATGTAGACTGACCCTAGGTAATATAAAATTGAAAAATAATGTAAAAAGTTCTTTAAAATCAACAATTTTCAGGATTTTATACATATGTTTGCCATAAGACTTTTATAATGCATTATAAAAGTATCTAAAGGTTTCAGATTTCTATAATTTCAACTCAACAAGCTAATATAAGAAACTAAGATAAAATACGAAACATTGTGCAAATTTCTGAGGGATAAAATGATTACTAAGAGTAAGTCCCTTACTTTAAAGCAGGGGTCCCCAACCCAGGCCACAGACAGGTACAGGTTTGTGGCCTGTTAGGAATCCAGCTACACCGCAGGAGGTGAGCAGCGGGTAAGCAATATAACTCCCTGGGCTCAGTCTCCTGTCAGATCAGCGGCAGCATCAGATTCTCACAGGAGGAAACCTACTGTGAATTGCTCATGGGAAGGATCTAGGTTGTGCACTCCTTATGATAATCTAACTTTCGATGGATCTAGATTGCATGCTCCCTATGAGAATCGAAATAGTGCCTGATGTTCTGAGGTGGAACAGTTTCATCCTGAAACCATCCCCCTGTCCCTGGAAAAATTGTATTCTACAAAACCAGTCCCTGAGGCCGGGCACGGGTGACTCACATCTGTAATCCTAGCACTTTGGGAGGCCGAGGCAGGTGGATCACCTAAGGTCGGGAGCTCGAGACCAGCCTCACCAACAAGGAGAAACCCTGGCTCTACTAAAAACACAAAGTTAGCCAGGCGTGGTGGCACATGCCTGTAATCCCAGCTACTCGGGAGGCTGAGACAGGAGAATCGCTTGAACCCGGGAAGCGGAGGTTGCAGTGAGCCGAGATCGTGCCACTGCACTCCAGCCTGGCAACAGAGCAAGACTCCACCTCAAAAAAAAAAAAAAAAAACACGCCGGTCCCTGGTGCCAAAAAGGTTGGGAACTGCTGTTTTAAAGAACTTAGTGATTTAACTTTTTGTTCAGATAGGAAATAGATAAAATGATAATATTCTAGAAATCACATTTTAATTATTTGGAAGCATCTGGAATATATGTATATGTGTATTCACAAAATTCCTTGCTTTTGTTTTAAATACAAAAATCTGTGGGCTTAAAGGCAAGGGCAAGCCTGTCTTCTCCACATTCACCACTTCAAATAGCTAACATTTAATTTCTTTGGAATGGAAGTTCTTAAATTTTTTTTTATTATACTTTAAGTTTTAGGGTACATGTGCACAACATGCAGGTTTGTTACATATGTATACATGTGCCATGTTGGTGTGCTACACCCACTAACTCATTTAGCATTAGGTATATGCTTATCATCACTGGCCATCAGAGAAATGCAAATCAAAGCCACAGTGAGATACCATCTCACACCAGTTAGAATGGCGATCATTAAAAAGTCAGGAAACAACAGGTGCTGGAGAGGATGTGGACAAATAGCAACACTTTTACACTGTTGGTGGGACTGTAAACTAGTTCAACCATTGTAGAAGTCAGTGTGGTGATTCCTCAGGGATCTAGAACTAGAAATACCATTTGACCCAGCCATCCCATTACTGGGTATATACCCAAAGGATTATAAATCATGCTGCTATAAAGACACATGCACATGTATGTTTACTGCGGCACTATTCGCAATAGCAAAGACTTAGAACCAACCCAAATGTCCAACAATGATAGACTGGATTAAGAAAATGTGGCACATATACACCATGGAATACTATGCAGCCATAAAAAAGGATGAGTTCATGTCCTTTGTAGGGAGAGGGATGAAGCTGGAAACTATCATTCTCAGCAAACTATCGCAAGGACAAAAAACCAAACACCACATGTTCTTGTTCATAGGTGGGAATTGAACAATGAGAACACATGGACACAGGAAGGGGAACATCACACACCGGGGACTGTTGTGGGGTGGGGGGAGGGGGGAGGGATAGCATTAGGAGATACACCTAATGCTAAATGAAGAGTTAATGGGAAGTTCTTAAATTTAGAGCCGTAGATGGGCTTCAGGGGTTCAATCCATGAGACCCCTAAAATTAAAATGCTAATCACTGAGTGTAGTCTTAAGAACATTTTTTGGGAAAAGAGGCCCATATCTCTCAACAAATTTTTGAAAGTTTCCCTGGTGCCAAACAAAAAATAAAAAGCAAAAGGGGATGTGTGGGGTTGAACTCTTGAGAGTAACCTGAGTTGTATTTCACCTTTATTACAGGTAAAAATTAAGTTACAGGAGAACACTGTCTCTCTAAACCTTATCTTCTCTAGAGCAGAATATGTCTGCAAGTTGATCAAGTGCTACGTATTCATTCTAGCACCTTAAATACTATTCTTATTAAATAATCTCTGGCCAGGTGAGGCGGCTCGCGCCCATAATTCCAAAACTTTGGGAGGCTGGAGAGGGAGGACCACTTGAGCTCAGGAGTTCCAGACCAGCCTGACCAACACAATGAAACCCCGTCTCTACAAAAAATACAAAAATTAGTCAGGTGTGGTGGCACGCACCTGGGGTCCCAGCTATTCAGGAGTCTAGGGCACGAGAACCATTTGAACCCAGGAGGCAGAGAGTGCAGTGAGCCGAGATCGTACCACTCCACTCCAACCTGGGTGACAGAGTGAGATCCTATCTAAAAATAAACAAATAAATAAATAAATAATCTCTCTTATAAGCAGTTCCAGAACATGGACCCTAAGTGTTTATGCTCCTCTTTTGCCAAGTCTGAGAGAGCATAGAGGTACCCGTCACACCTGTAAACTATAATAAATAATCAAAAATACTGGCAACATTGTTAATATTAATTCAGGGCTCACTTTATTATCTGTAAAATACAAGTTTACACAATATAAATGAGAGGGGTCACCTACCTCCATAAACATCATCCATACAAATAATTTGGTCTCCTGCTTTTAAAAGATGGGTAATAGTTACAGTGGCTGCTAAACCTGAAGCAAAGGCCAAACCTAAAATAAAAATCAAGTTAGAGTAAGCTGAAAAGTCAGGCCTATAGGTTACAACACACCTCCAAGTATTTACCTGACTTACTTTAATGCAGATAGGAAGCCATCACTGCTGAGTTGCTAGAGGCCCCTGATTAATACCATTACAAAATCTCCTTTTCTATTTCAAGAATAAGATATCTTTAAAATAAAAAATATATAATGTGGACAGATACTTTTGTGTTAAGTCAATTTTGCCTTGGTAATAATATTTCTCTGAAACACTTCAAGAAAATAATTCTTTACAAATATCTGAGACAAAAGGCCTATTGCCAGTTAAATTACAGTTTAAAAATAGCAAACTAAAGGAATTTCAGGGCGGGCGTGGTGGCTCATGCCTATAATCCCAGCGCTTTGGGAGCCCAAGGCAGGTGGATCATTTGAGGTCAAGATTTCGTGACCAGCCTGGCCAACAGGGTGAAACTCTGTGTTTACTAAAAATACAAAAATTAGACAGGCATGGTGGCACATGCCTGTAATCCCAGCTACGAGGGAGACTGAGGCAGGAGAATTGCCTGAACCCAGGAGGTGGAGGTTGCAGTGAGCCAAGATTGCACCACTGCACTCCAGCTTGGGTGACAGAGGGAGACTCCATATCAAAAAAAAAGAAAGAAAAGAGAAATTTCAAACATAAAGAATAGAGCAAAGATATGATTCATACGTTCATTATATGAATATGCAATTCAGTAAATATTTTAACAAAACTCGCAATCAGACCTGAGATTTGTCTGATAAGTATAATCACAATGAATACACAAGACTCTCTTCATTAAAAAAAAAAAAGTTTAGGGAGTTAATCTCTAATCTCTGACAGCACATTATCAGGAGTTATTGACCACTGAAAATAACTTCAGTGCTATTCTTAGGCACAAATTATTAGGTGAATAAACCAGAGGATAAGCAAGTTTAGGCCAAGTGCGGTGGCTCACATCTGTAATCCCAGCACTTTGGGAGGCCGAGGTGGGCAGATCACTTGAGCCCAAGAGTTCGAGACCAGCCTGGCCAAAATAGCCCCATCTCTACTAAAAATACAAAAAAAAGGCTGGGCGTGGTGGCCCAGTCCTGTAATCCCAGCACTTTGGGAGTCCAAGGCGGGAGATCACGAGGTCAGGAGATCGAGACCAGCCTGGCCAACATGGCGAAACCCCATCTCTACTAAAAATACAAAAAATTAGCTGGGCGTGGTGGCAGGCACCTGTAATCCCAGCTACTTGGGAGGCTGAAGGAGAAGAATTGCTTGAATCCAGGAGGTGGAGGTTGCAGTGAGCCGAGATCCTGCCATTGCACTCCAGCCTGGGCGACAAGAGCAAGACTCTGTCTCAAAAAAAAAAAAAAAAAAAATTAGCTGGGTGTGGTGGTGCACACCTGCAATCCCAGCCACTCAGGAGGCTGAGGCAGGAGAATCGCTTGAACCCTGGAGGAGGAGGTTGCAGTGAGCGGAGATCGTGCCACTGCACTCCAGCCTGGGCAACAGAATGAGAGACCCTGTCTCAAAAAAAGATTTTATATTCTAATAGGTGGTGTTATTAAATTTAATTTCTATTTATTTATTTATACTGACAGTTTCAGATGAAGATTGTTTTCACATGAATACTACATGATAAATGTAGTATTAATAAATGTAGTATTCGTGTGAATTTTTTCCTTTATTAATTTGTCCTCTATTCATATGTATTTTTACCTGATGATTACACATATGCATATTATACCAACTGAGGGACCTTGGGCAAAGAATTCAAAGGCAGTAGAACAGGAATTTTGAACTAGCAAATCTGTTTCTTTTCAGTTCCACATTCTGTGCCTCTATGGTTTTCTCTATACATTTAAAAATAGATTCTAGACTGTGAAATGGAAATTACTTACAGTACTTAGCCCCATCCAGTGCTGCCACTGCTTTTTCAAGGCAATTCCTAGTGGGATTTCCAGAACGGCTATATTCAAAACCCTGAAAAAAACAAGTTCAAATTCATCCTAAGAGATTTAAGTTTATTATCAGAGTCCTAACATAGACAACTATAGTTTCACCCTACCATAATTAGTTTCTATTCTTTAGTCATGATATGTCTTGCTTTAATACAGAAGCAGAACAGTGCTGTGGCTATAGTCAAGATGCTCTGAAGTCAAACAAACTCTATGTGAATTCTGTATCTGCCACTTATGAGCTGCATGACACTAGGTAAGTTACTTCACATTTCCAAGAGTCAATCTCAATATCTGTAAAATGGGAATAAAATACAGATATCTAGTTCATAAAATTGTTGTGAAGATAAAATGAGATAATGCACAAATTCACTACATGTTTCCTGGCACATGCTAATCACTAAATAAATGGCAGTTTTTATTATTAGTATGTTTATTATGTTAGACTCACCTTTTTTCATTAATCTGGAAACATTAGGAAAAGGGACTTGCATGAGCCAACAGAATAAACCTAATTCTAACCTGTATTTCATTTCCTAAGAAATAAATGATTAAGTGATACAAGTTTTTTTTTTTTTTTAAGGATAGGACCTCACTCTGTTGCCCAGGCTAGAGTACAGTGGGGCAATCATAGCTCACTGCAGCCTCAAACTCCTGGGCTTAAGCAATCCTCCGATCTCAGCCTCCTGCATAGCTAAGACTACAGGTGCACGTCACCATGCCTAACAAATATTTTAATTTTATTTTTTGTAGAGGAAGTCTAGCTATGTTGCCCAGGCTGGTCTTGAACTCCTGACCTCAAGCAATCTTCCCACATTGGTCTCCCAAAGTGCTGAGATTACAGGAGTGAGCCACCTGTCAGGCTGATTCAAGTTCTATTTAGCATACAACAGGAAGTTATGATCACATCCTACCAATGCTCAACATTCATTCACATCTTGGCTCTACAAAAGTGGCTCAAAACATAGGGAGCAATTCCTGGCAAAACAGCTCCACACAATACTTTTTAAAAATTTGCATTCCTGTAATCCCAGCTACTCGGGAGGCTGAGGCAGGAGAATTGCTTGAGCCCAGGAGGCGGAGGTTGCAGTGAGCCGAGATAGTGCCACTGCACTCCAGCCTGGCCAACAGAGCGAGACTCTGTCTCGGGAAAAAAAAAAATTGCATTATTCCCCTTTTACATATATGGCACCCTGCTAGCTATATTCATCCAGTCATTCTACTAATCCTTATGACTGGCTTTGAGGAAAGTGAAGCCAAATGCAATAGTACCTAGGGAGTGTCAAAACCGGACTGCGAACCAAGGATTTGAACATTAATTAGAAGTCCTATAATTTTCTCCCTCTGCTTCACATAACATAACAAAACACAACCACTCTTTCACCTTTGTTTCTGATTCAGAAGCTCCCAGTATTAACAACAATAACTTCTAAAAGTTTTGTTGCTATGTGCCCTTGTTTATGACAAGTTGAGCAGACTTTTTTTTTTGAAAGGGAGTCTCGCTCTGTTGCCAGGCTGGAGTGCAGTGGCGCAACCTCCACCTCCCGGGTTCAAGCGATTCTCCTGCCTCAGCTTCCAGAGTAGCTGGGACTACAGGCACGCCACCACACACAGCTAATTTTTGTACGTTTTTAGTAGAGATGGGGTTTCACTACGTTGGGGAGGTTGGTCTTCATCTCCTGACCTCATGACCCACCCGCCTCAGCCTCCGAAAGTGCTGGGATTACAGGCGTGAGCCACCGCACCCAACCTGAGGAGACATATTTTATAGGGCTCCAGGATATCCTTACCCCTCCCCACCATCACCTTCTTACCATGACCTGCAGCTGTACCCTGCAGATTAAAAAAAAAAAAAAAAGTTTGGATTCATGTGGCTTCTGCCACAGAAAGGTACCTCACGTTTCTCATTCAGCTCTTCAAATTCCCTTTAGTGGTCTTAACTGATTTTTAAAAAGGGCCGGGCGCGGTGGCTCATGCCTGTAATCCCAGCACTTTCAGAGGTGAATCACCTGAGGTCAGGATTTCAAGACCAGCCTGGCCAACATGGTGAAACCCCATCTCTACTAAAAATAAATAAATTAGCTGGGCATGGTGGCGGGCAGCTGTAATCTCAGCTACTCGGGAAGCTGAGGTAGGAGAATTACTTGAACCCAAGAGGTGGAGGATGCAGTGGGCCAAGATCGCACTACTGCACTCCAGCCTGGGCAAGAGAGCAAGACTCTGTCTCAAAAAAAAAAAAAAAAAAAAAAAAAGATATTAAGCAGAGTTTTTGTGGATTTAACCATGCCTGCTGGCTTCCTGGAAACATTTAATTTTTAATATCACACCTGAATGGTAAACTTTTGCACTAAGTTCCAAAGCTTGGGCAGCTACACTTTCATTAAACCCTACACAAGAAACGAACTGCATGTTTGAAAGAGAGGCTGTTTGTGAGCCGGGCGCGGTGGCTCACACCTGTAATCCCAGCACTTTGGGAGGCCCAGGCGGGTGAATCACGAGGTCAGGAGTTCAAGAGCAGCCTGGCCAACATGGTGAAACCCCGTCTCTACTAAAAAAAATACAAAAATGAGTCAGGCGCAGTGGCAGGCACCTGTAATCCCAGCTACTTAGGAGGCTGAGGCCGGAGAATCGCTTGAACCCGGGAGGCGGAGGTCGCAGTGAGCCGAGATCGCACCACTGCACTCCAGCCTGGGTGACAGAGTAAGGCTCTCTCTGAAAAATAAAAAAAAAAAAAGAAAGAAAGAGAGGCTGTGTACATATTTTGACTCTAAAATACAGTAAAGAGTATTCTAAACCAGTTGTAGAAATGGCCTTAGAACTCTATCTCACAAAACAAGGCACTGTCTGTAAGGATTTTCCTCAACTTATATAACACACTGAAGTGGTTTCCAAAGTATAATCAAGGCTTTGGACTTACAGACTTTAACTAATTCTTACAAATCTCAGCAACTTTTAAATTCTCCAAGATCCATCAAGTATGCCACCAAAAGGAGGAAAAAAGCTATGTGATTAACAAAGAGGGCTCCTTCGTAGGCTTTACAGATCATTCATGTATGACTCTGTGTCAGTTCCTTTTCTATAAAAAGTACATAATACCTGTCCTGCCTTCTGACCTGGTTGTTGTGAGGATCAAATGGAAATAGTGTAAATGTGAACATCATGAAAAAACAAATTACCATCGAGTAATTATTATGTACTATACAGCCTTAAATACATCTCAACAACTTATGTGGTAGATACTATTATTATCCCCATTTATACAGGATCAGTCAGAGGTTTTGATAGGTTAACTAACTTGCCCAAGGTCCCCCAGCTCAGAAGTGGTGTCAGAATGCAAACCTAGCCTTTGACTATAAGACTTGTGTTCTCTTTTTCTGTTGTTTGAGTTGGAGTTTCACTCTTGTCACCCAGGCTGGAGTACAATGGTGAGATCTTGGCTCACTACAACCTCCGCCTCCTGGGTTCAAGCGATTCTCCTGCCTCAGCTTCCCGAGTAGCTGAGATTACCCGCCACCATGCCCAGCTAATTTATTTATTTTTAGTAGAGATGGGGTTTCACCATGTTGGCCAGGCTGGTCTCGAACTCCTGTCCTCAGGTGATCCACCCGCCTCAGCCTCCCAAAGTGCTGGGATTACAGGCGTAAGCCACTGCACCCGGTCATGAGTTGTGTTCTTAATCACTAAGCCACAGTGCTTAAATGACGCAATAGGCTAAATTGTTACTAGCATTATTAGAGATAGCATAGTGTAGCTGAGTGCCTAGGAGTTGGTTCCTAAAGCAACCTCAAGTTTCTAAAGTTTGAATTCCAGCTCCAATACTTACTAGTCTAAGGCTATTTACTTAACTCCCTAAATCTCAGCTGTTTTATTGGGAAAAAATGAGAATTCGGTTCAGACTAGGGTTGTTGTTAGGATTAGACGAGACAATACATGTAATACACATGATATATACGAGCACGTATTTGGCATATAGTAGGTACTCAATAACTATTAATACAGCTACTGGAAACAATCTTAATTCTAGTCAAGTTATCAGACCCTTAATATTTTTTAAGCTGACTCCGTACTACATCTTTAAAATTTATGCTGCTAAAGGTAACTCAAAAAAGTTATGACCTTCGATTTTTAATTGCAAATTTGTCAAAATCACGTGAATTTCAGGCCAAATCTATATGGCAAGTTGGACAAACGGCTCCTTCCAGTCCTGCTTATCAAAAGAAATACGATCACTGGACCATCCGATACAAAGCTGTGCTGCAAGAATTACAGTGTAGAAACATCTTTCGGTTGCCTTCCTAATTTATAAGTCATATTATAAATTACTTACATGCCTTTCAAATTCATAAGCCGTATCTCTTTTCCCGCCCAACTGTGGACAGCCCCAGACAGACCCAGCTCACCGAGTGCTGGCCAGGCGCCCATTGCTTGAACGTGGTGGACAGTGAGATGGGGGGCACTACAGCCCTGGAGGTCCATTGCTCTGGATCCTGGCCCACATGGATGGCCTGCGTGGCGAAATGTTGGAAGTGAGGCAGGAAACCTTGTGAGGAGGCGTCTTTTTCCTGCATGCTGAACCGCGAAAGGAGAGAGGAAAAGAACACCGAAGATATAACCAGTCGAAGCCGGGTGTCCGGGGTTGGGAGAGACAGAAGGATCAGGCGAGAAGGAGCTAAAGCACGCAGGTAGAGCCGACGGCGAGCGCACTAAAGCGGCACACGGCGATTGTTGGGGTGGATTTTATTAGAGGGTCTGCAGTCTCATGATCACAGTGGGGCTGGACCAGCGCGGCCCATTGAGCGAAGGCCCGACGCGTCTCCCGCTCCTTATTGGCTGACAGCAGAGGCGTTGCCTGAAACGTCATCGCGACCGCCCCTCCCAGTGCACAAAGTGGAGTGAAGCTGGAGTCCTTGGGTCCAAGTGGTGTTAGTCCCTGCGGGCGAAATTCCGGAGTACCGGTCCTGAGGAGGCTGCCATGCTGGCTCCTGAGAGCCACCCGGGCGTCTCTGTGACCTCAGGCCGGAGGTTCGCCCGAGACGTGGCGGAAAGCTGGCTTAGTGTTGAAACCGGGTAACTGTAAACAGACCACATAAATAGCCTTCTTTTACTGTGGTAGTTACCTCTGACCACCACCCTTTGCCCTGAGGGCGGTGCTAAAAGACGTAAGCCACAACGTGGAGGTTGGTTAAGAAAACGGTTGCCCAAGCCGCCCAGTTTGCGGCTTGGATTCTCATCAGTCACAGCTTGCGTTTTAGGTACACTGAACTCTGTAATGACCCAGTGCTTACGATGACGAAACGATGACTAGAAGTGAAGGTTAAATTGTTCGTAAGACATAACGAAGCTACTGTAGTGAGGACGTCTATGCACAACTCTGGCAGCTTCCTAAAAGTTAGTCAATCTTGAGCTTTTTCAAGCATCATTATCTTCTTTTAAAGTACAGAGAGAAACTCCCCCTAATGAGAAAGATAATGTGGCTTTGAAAAACTTACTGGAGCCTAACATCCTTACACAAAATGCTTTTGCTTTTACACAACAGCAACATCCCTGCAGGAAAAAGGATTGTTTACCACTCACCTGCGCCCAGAGCCCTACTCTCAGAAGAATCACTGCTTTAAAACAAAAATCTCCCTGTTCTCTAAGAAATACAGACTTGACCTACTTACTATTGTGGCTGTTTTCTAGCACCAGGAAATTTGGGGATATTTCTGTTGTTGCAAAATATTCGCTAAAGATCTAAAACTTTATTAAACAAATTAAGAACAAGGAGAATAAGGAACAAACAGCTCTTAAAATTTACAGTTTGAAAGAAAGATATGAAGAGAAAGAATGAGGCAATTTGCTTTTCAAATTAGCTTTAGGGACATTTAACCCATTAAGCACTAGAGGAGTGGTGCTTGAGGGCCTACAAGCTTTTAGAATCCTACCAAACTTTGTATGGCTGGGGGAAAAAATGGATAGACTTCAAAACACTAATGTATATTAATACATATTTAATTAATATTTTTCTTTTAAAAATACAACATCAACTGCAACTCACCTCAATATTTATGTATAACTATAGGTGGGTATTTTTGTGTAATATGATATGGCAGTTAGGGGCCAAAAGGATCTAAACAGTTCCAATTAGTTTTACCTCCTAATATTTGCTGACAAACCCTGAGTTGCATAAATACAGACATTTTATTTAGTGTACTGTAATAAAGAATCATTCAGAAGACAGCACCGGGCCGGGTGCATTGGCTAACACCTATTAATCCCAGCACTTTGGGAGGCCGAGGTGGGCAAATCACCTGAAGTCAAGAGTTCGAGACCAGCCTGGCCAGCAGGGTGAAACCCCGTCTCTACAAAAAACACAAAAATTAGCTGGGCATAGTGGTGCACACCTGTAATCCCAGCTCCTTGGGAGCCTGAGACAGGAGAATCGCTTGAACCCAGGAGGCGGAGGTTGCAGTGAGCCGAGATCATGCCACTGCACTCCAGCCTGGGCCACAGAGTGAGACTCCATCTCAAAAAAAAAAAAAAGATAGCACCCAATACAAATGCTATAAATCAGGCCTTTTTTACTCTCTTAAACTGAGAAAACTTTATTGGATGGCAGCTTAATATGTATCAAGAATTTAAAATATCCCCTTTCTATGACTCAGCAATTTGTTTTGTAGAAAATTTTACTTGCAGGAATTTATCCTTTAGATATATTCTTAATATGTGTACAGAGATGAGCAAGGATGCTTTTTAAACCTACTTTACTATTTTTAATAGCAAAAGAGTGAAAAATGGCTTAATTATTCATTCTTAAAAGACTGGTTAACTGGTTATGATACTACTCTGTGATGGCTACAGTATGGCCAAGAAGTAGGAAGAGATTGAGATGTGCTGGTATGTCAGAGTCTCGCTCTGTTACCCAGGCTGGAGTGCAGTGGTGCCATTTCGAATCACTACAACCTCTGCCTCCAGGTTTCAAGAGATTCTTCTGCCTCAGCCTCCTGAGTAGCTGGGACTACAGACGCGGCCACCATGCCTGGCTAATTTTTGTATTTTTAGTAGAGATGGGGGTTTCACCATGTTGGCCAGGCTGGTCTCGAACTCCTTGCCTCAAGTGATCCACCAGCCTTGGCCTCCCAAAGTGCTGGTATTACAGGCATGAGCCACCACACCTGGCCTATTGATCTCTAATATCTAAGACAGCAAAGCAAAGTAACGTATACATCATGCTTCCACTTTTTCAAAAGAATATATACTATGTTGCATTATTTTCAGACAGATATTTATGATTTAATATGTATAAAAATCCTTCTGGTCATAGAGACTATGGATCTGCAGTGGAAAGGTGATTTGCTTTACATTTTATTCTCTTTTGTGTTCAAGTTTTATATCATGGGCACATATTACCTTTTCAACAATAATAATACTACCAAAAACCCTAATTTAAACATTTTAGAAAGATAACTTTATTTAGAAAAAAAGCTTTTTAAATGATTAAATGATAGCCACTTTAAATCCAATAAATGGTATATAGTTTGAGGTGTGTGCTAATTTTTCATATAAATTAGGTTGCATACAACAAAATAACATTATTATAACACTTACAGAAGAATTATTAATTCTTCTTGGGAAGGAGATTCAGCAAAAGCAGATATTTTAGAGGAAATGGGAGACTTCTCATTTTTTATATTTCTTTACTGTTTGATCCTTTTATAAAACACAGACTGCATTATTTTATAATAAGTACTTCTTAAACACTATGAAAATAGCACTGTACTTCTTGTGTTTATGCACAAAGACCTCTACTCTTCTCATTAAAGGCAGGCTATGAATAAAGATACCGTGACTGAATATCAAAACAGTGCAATCGGGACTTGGGAGGGATGTTCATAAAATATATTATTATTATTATCAAGCATAAACATACGCAATTATTAGATCTGTTTTGTTTTACCTCAAAAGAAAACAATTTGTTCATCCTTGGGCTTTTGTCAATGAAATAATGAGAATTATGAAGGGAATTTGGGGATCAGGGGAAAGAAGATATTACAATATAAGATCTAAATTTGGTAGACTTGTAGATTACTACAATGGGCCAAAGCCTGTCAGATAGCACTTTTTTTTTTTTTTTGAGACAAGGTCTCAGTCTCCCCCAGGCTGGAGAGCAGTGGTGCCATCTTGGCTCTCATTGAAACCTCTGCCTCCCAGGTTCAAGTGATCCTCCCACCTCATCCCCACAAGCAGCTGAGACTACAGGCATGCGCCACCATGCCAGGCTAATTTTTGTGGGGTTTTTTTTTGTAGAGATGAAGTTTTACCATCTTGCCCAGGCTGGTCTTGAACTCCTGAGCTCAAGCAATCTGCCTGCCTTGGCCTCCCAAAGTGCTAGGATTACAGGCATGAGCCACTGCACCAAGCCAGATAGCACTTATGACACCTACCTTCACTTCCTGGTGGAAACAATTTTTTAAAATAGTAACAAAAAGATATTATGCAATCATATCAATTATGTTTTGATATGGCATAATTGAAAATTATATGTCTTGAGAATAAAAAGGTCTAGATATTGTTGATGGAATTATTAAAGTTAATATCAAGAGACACTGGAGAGCAAATTTCTAGCACAATTGCTTTCTTTTAGTGATAGATACAAAGAAGATAAGCGACATACTCATATTAATATAGTGAGTATCTAGGCTGAGAATTGAGTACAGCTTCAGACATTTAAGATGAAGTAATCCCAAAATCATTTGGATGCATTCCACAGTGATGTAAAAGGAGTCAAATATGACTGAAAAACATAATATAAATAACAACTCAGACATAGCAGTTAAGCACCTGAAGTTTGGAGTCAGAATGCTTGGGTTTGAAGCTCACCTCTGGAACCCGCTGTCTCTGTGACCTTGAGGGAGCAATTGACTTAATCTCTGTAAGTCTCACTTTCTTCTGTAAAATGGGTAAAATAATACTTGGCAGTTCTCAAAAATAGGTTCTTAAAAGCATCTGGCAGGCCAGGAAAGGGGTATAAGGCAAGTAGAATAAATGGGAAGCACTTAGGTCAGAGAGCTACTTTTGATATTTTTCTATCAAAACTGATATTTGCAGTACCTTTGAAGAGTAATACTATGCAGAGGTCGTGTGACCCAATACAGAAAGTAAGCAATATCTTTTGCAATGTTCATAAGTGGCACAGGGATTAAAAAAAAAAAAAAAGATAGGTAATTTGCACTATCCAGACATGCAGATGTCTTGTTCAACTAGTAATGCAGCAATTGAAAAGCTCTTGACTTTTCTTGCTTATAACTTTATATCAGAGAGAAAACATTTTAGGGGGAGCAATTCTCCATGTCGCGGGACTGTTTGGCTAATTGCAGGGCATTCATCTTCCCTGGTGGCTAGTTGCACAACCCCACATATTTCCAATCACAAAACAACAACTCCAGTTGAGAACAATGATAAAGGAACTAACGGGGTTGCTCTGAATTTAAGCTTACCAATAAAAAGAATGGATTGACAATGAAGACATATAGAGAAATCTGAGAGAAAATGAACTTACACTGAAGATTGTGGTATCTAGGAAAAAGAAAGCCGGCCATATAAGACATATTTAATAGAAAACCACCCCAAACTGTGTCCCTAGAAAAGTTTGTAATGAACAAATGGCTCAGTGACCAGAAATGTTAGTGAAACACTACATACAGGCATACCTTGGCAGTATTGCTGTTCAGTTCTAGTAGAGATCTTTGTTACCAACGCCTGTTCGCTTTGAAATGTGCTTTAAGTAAAATGAAGTCAATGTGGAATCCCTCCAGAAGTTTTGACACTTATCCAACTACTTTAATGATTTAGATTGTGTAATTTAGCTTAGTGCAGCTGTGTTTGAACAGGCTCTTACGTCAAAATTGTGAAGGTTAATAAAATTTCTAAATTCATTCGACAACCTGGTCATTAAAGAAAAATAATTTTGGCCAGGTGCAGTGGCTCAAGCCTGTAATCCCAACACTGGCAGGCCGAGGCTGGTTGATCACTTGAGGTCAGGAGTTTGAGACCAGCCTGGCCAGAATGGTAAAACCCCGTCTCTACTAAAAATACAAAAACTATGGGCGTGGTGGCGGGCTCCTGTAATCCCAGCTACCCCAGAGGCTGAAGCAGGAGAATCGCTTGAACCAGGGAGGCAGAGGATGCAGTGAGCCGAGACTGTGCCATTGTACTCCAGCCTGGGCAACAAGAGCAAAACTCTGTCCACCCCCATGCCCAGAAAAAAGAAAAGAAAAGATTGTATTGTTATAATAAAAGTGGGAATAAAGTATTATTGGGACTCAGAGAAAGTTTCATGAAAGACAGAAAATTAAGCTAAATCTTGATGAATAATTAGGAGTTCCAAGGGTTAAAAAGACATTAAAGATTGCCCTCTCAACATGCAAATTTTTCTAAGGTATGAAAATTTTAAAACACATTTATTACGCACACAATTATCAAAGGGATGTTGTCAGGAAATGAGGCATTAAATAAACATATAAGATTTGGTTTCTTTATTTGAGAATTATGTAGTCTTCTAGGAGAGAAGAGGTTTCTAAAACATGTATACTTAGTATCTCGCAAAAAGATAGACACTTTACCTTGATGAGAATAGGGTGGAGATAGGAAGGTTAGGGGTAGTGGGTCAGGAAAATTAGTTCAAGGGAACCAAACCTGTACTAAGTCTTAACAATGACCAAAGTTACAAAGGAAAGAAAATGTGACATGAAACTGAAATTAACTTCAGGAGAGGGGCAGCATACTTCATATCAGCAGAGAAATAATCTCCACATTGGTCCCTTTTCTTTGCAGAGATGGGTGGAGGAGAGATCATGCCCATGGGGAAGCAGAGCATATGGAAGGATGAGCCTTGGGATGTGAAAGGCGAGATCTCAGGAAGGGTAGAGGCTACAGGGAGAGCCTTGGAGGCTATGAGAGGGAGGAATTGCCAATGACAATCAAGTAGGAATGACAGAGGGAAAAGCACACCAGCTGAGCAACACAGCTAGAGATTGCACCCAAGTCAGCAGACATGTTGAGTGTACATTTTTAAAAACAAGTAAGCCTAGTAGCAATTTTGGATTATTCATGCAGCGTTGACATAAACCTTATGCATTTCCCCAGAACCTCCACTAAAGTATGCAGTATAGAAATGTTTTTTAATAAAAATCAAGGAAAAGTGGCTGAATTCCACACTTGGGTTCCTGTGGAGCTGAGAAGAAAACCTGTAGGGGGTGATTTGAGATTTGCTTGGTACTAGAGATTGGAGAGTAAAGTGACCATAAGAGGGTAAATCTTGGGAAACAGATATCCTGGGAAGGATGTGGCACTGGAGGAAGGGGGCGCAGTTAAATTATCATCTGTGTTGCCAGGCGCAGTGGCTCACGCCTGTAATCCCAGCACTTTGGGAGGCTGAGGAGGGAGGTCACTTGAGGTCAGGAGTTCGAGATCAGCCTGGCCAACGTGGTGAAATCCTGTCTATACTAAAAATACAAAAATTAGCCGGGTGTGGTGGCGTGCACCTGTAATCCCAGCTACTTGGGAAGCTGAGGCAGGAGAATCTCTTGAACCCAGGAGGTGGAGTTGCAGTGAGCCGAGATCTTACCATGTACTCCAACTTGGGCAACAGAGTCAGACTCCCTCTCAAAAAAAAAAAAAATTAGGGATGTGAGAGGGAGATAATATGTTTTAGTTATTAATGTCTTTTTTTCTTTAAAAATCACATCTTTATTTTGTTATTAGACATTCAAATTGAATTAGTAATTCAAATCAACTCCACAAAAATTTAGGAAAGATAGATAAACAAAGAGAAGAAAATATCCCTCCCTTCAAACAGTCCCCACTGTTTTCTAGGTTTCTTTGTGATGTTACGTGCATGTGTGAGTTTGTACCTGTGCCTGTGTGTTTGTGTGTATATTTTTCTTAAGTGTCATGTTGAGTTGAAGAGGAAGCCAGATATGTTTGGCTGAGCTAGGGAGAGAGGGCTTGCCAGAGGGCTGTTTGTAGGGGGAACAAAAGAGGTGTAGGCTTGGAAAGTCATCCTGAGAGAGACAGGCCCAGGTGTGCATTTGGCTCACTAAGGGAGTGTTATTCATGCTAAGGTGCGTGCTTCTAGGTCCTGGGGTCCCCCTCTCATTCACTTCAGAGGTCTAGGAGCTCCTTCCATAATAGTAAAGGGGACACAAGATCAGAAACTTTAATAAATATAATTAGTCATTACCATCTTAGTGAATTAGTTTGTTGATTTACTCCATGTTCTTCAGAGTATCAAGTATCAAAATGCAGGCAATTGGGAAATGGAGGATCCCTAAAGAGGAGTGGGCAGTGAGAGAAGATTATAGTCAGAAGGAAGGAATAATAGAGAAATTTCACCTATTTCTTTCATAGGTAGGACAGGACTCCAAGGGCCATTGATTACTCCTTGTGTCAGACTGGCATGTACCAAGGAATTGAGCCCAGGGCCCAGCTGTGGTTCCTGCAGGAAATTTAACATTTTTGCTTAGAAAATAGTTTATCTGATGTGCTTATTTTCCTCTATATATAATGAAATTGATATTGTTCACCTTCAGAGACTTTGATTCTCAATGAATTACTTCAGTGACACAAACTAGGTAATTTAGCTCTGTGCACTTGGGTTCAAGCTAATTCTTGGGCCTAAACTATGGAATTAATAATAAAATTATCTGAAAATTCAGAGCCCATTTTGTAGGCAATCTTCCCATCAGAAATAAAGTTCACTGGCACTCAAGTAAGATTCTAACCATCAATAGATTGCAATTAGTCAACATGAAAATTTTGGCCAAGGGAGAGCAGGAGAAGAAGCTTCTATCCAAATAATTTTTATCCCAGTGACTCTCTATTGCCCGTGATATACTGGTAGTATATCCTAGGAATCTAAAATCAAGATCAAGCATTCAGGTCTATCTAGAGTGATTGATGCTCCAGTATGCACATATTGTACACAGAAATCCGTGCCCAAGGACATTAATTAAGTTGGCAGAGATACTGAAATATGATCATTGGAGGTTATTGATTATATGGCTCCCAGTAGTCCAATCTTTGGAGTTAAATCAACACATCCTGCTTTGAATGTAACCACAGATTGGAGTTGTTCCTGCTTCTTGATACATACTGATCAGAATCTTAGAATAAGAACTTGGGAAGAATGGCCTATCAATAGAGCCCACATAGAGAACTGAGTAAAATATGTCTATTTAGAACAATGGTTCTAGATATTTTTCAAGTTCACAGAGCTAAAATTTTTGAATTTTTCAATGCCAGAATTTTTGTGGCATACTTAATGGAATTAATTTCCTCTATTTGCAAATGATTGGTCTTCCCTTTGACTTGCTCCAATCCTGCATTGCAATTTGATTAGAATGCTTATTTCCCTTACCTGGCACATACATATTCAATGAGGCAAAGTACTTTATGTTTCAATAAATAACTAGTTATATTTTGGTCTCAGTTTGAGATTAAGTTGTGCCTGTATTACTCTTTTGTAAGTTGGATATTTTCTTATACCATTTTTCATGGCCTATTTAGCTCAGAGTTTTGGCCCATAGATATTGCTGTAATACAGAGCTCTTCAGTTGTAGTGAAAGTGATGTTTACATAATAAACAAAATATAACACACCTAAAGGTTTGTGCTACTTTGATGTACAATGGCTCACTTATAAACACATTATTTCATTTATCAGGTATTCATTGGCCAAATCAAATGTCTCAGTTCTAGGCACCTGGAGGAATAATAAAATGCAGTTTCCCATCCTCAAGATATTTCACTATGTAATAAAGGGGAAATGAAACTTAGCAAATGAATGTGCTATAAAGGATGGTAACTAATTTATAAGAATTTATAGAAGAGCAAGTTCACTATTGGGTAGTGTCAGGTAGGTTGGTAGGCCCATGCCAAAGTTGGAGAGCTTGAGCCCGTAACCCCATGATGGGCCTCTACTCACTCACGGCCTGAACAACTGTACCAAGACTGCAGGGTAGTCCTGTACAGGACACAAAGTCTCCTCTTTGCAAAGAACACAACCTGCACGACTGTACCCTGCAGCCTTGACTTGGGGTAAGTATGGCTTTATGTAAACAGCAGTTTTGAGGTGAGCAAAAATGTTATAAATATTATCCCTCTTTTTCATAATCCAGATGGTATATTTATGATATAGAAGTTTAAAACTTCAAGCATAAGAAGAAGCTTATTTTAAAATTAAAAATTACAGAAAACTTTTAAAGTTAGAGAACATTAATTTGTTATTTTGTAAAAGGAATGATAAGAGACCAAATTGCAAAGAGGTAGGATTGGTTCCACCTGATTTATAGAAACAGCACAGAAATCAAATTCTCAGTTGATAGCCACCAGCCCTGCCACAGCAAAGAGGAACCTTTTTCAGCACCACTACATAAGAGACTTTGAGAGACTTTCAGATTAAAAGAGCAGATATTTGAGGACCCACATATGAATTAAGACTCTTTTAGCTTGTAAAGTTCAGAAATCTTATTTGAATTAAATTAGCACAAAGAAGAATTTGTTATAATGAAAATGAAGTGTCTAGTGGAACCCATGAATAGAAATGGAGGTGTTTTTAGGAATAGAAGAGTAGCTTAAATATTCCTAAATTATCTCACCATCTCTCATCTCTGCTTATTTTTTTTTTGTTTTAAATATTGAGTCTCGCTCTGTCACCCAGGCTGGAGTGCAGTGGCGCCATTTTGGCTCACTGCAACCTCCACCTCCTGGGTTCAAGCAATTCTCCTGCCTCACCCTCCCAGGTAGCTGAGATTACAGGCACCTGCCACCACACTCAGCTAATCTTTGTATGTTTAGTAGAGACAGGGCTTCCCATGTTGGTCAGGCTGGTCTTGAACTCCTGACCTCAGGTGATCCACCCACCTCAGCCTCCCAAAATGCTGGGATTACAGGCATCAGCCACCGCTCCCAGCCTACCTTTGTACTTCTATTTCATTTTTATTTCTCTCTTTGTAGGTCTGTTGTTGTTAACTCTCCGACCTAATTGACATATACATTCCCCCTTTTCTCTCCAACATGTCCTAAGATTTACTTATTACTGTGTCTGCCACTGGAGAGTATTTGGCTTTTATTCTCAGTTCTAGTTTCATGAATTGCAGGAAAAGGTCTGGTTGGTTCAGCCGGAGTCAGGTGCCCATCTCTGTGTAAGTGTTTATAGCCAAAGGGACAGTTGTCGAATACTAAATGCAGTGATGTGCTGACAATATGTAACAGTTGGCTGTTGGAGTGGGGAGGGAGGAGGTGTCAATTTGCCTCTTGCCCCTTGCCAATATGAAGTGTAAATATTCTCACTATGGTTAGTTTCAAGCTACCAATGTGATATCACTGAATGTGGAGTTGAAAGAGATACTAACAATAAGCTTCATAAGATATAATAATATGAGGCAGCTCTAATAATGGTTGCTCCCATAGTAACCATGGGGATGAGAGAACATTTGTTGTGAAAATAGGAGACTCTGGGAAAAGAAATCAATGTGTCTAACACAGCCAAATTGTACAATAAATACTATTGTTTTCCCCACCATATCATGTCTTTTGACTCAATTTTTCTATGTAACGGTATACATTTAATCAGCCATCTTTAGATTCATAATGCCTATCATTAGGATGATAAAAGGTCACAGAAGCCTTAGAATAAGAAACCAAGTATGTATAGGGTCTCAAAAATGATACCCGAAAATGAAGGTCTCAGAAGTAGCTCTCTCTGACCTTCTGCCCTTCTGCCTCAGGCCTTTCATTCTCCCCTGAGGATAGCCATAGAAACTAGAATCCCTCTTCCTTAATGCCAGTCATAGAAACCTGGTCCCCTTTTTCCCAAAGGCAGCCATAAAACCTGAAAATATTACTGTAACTTTCTTCCTGTCTTTCTGTGTAAAAACTAGCCATAACAAAATTATCAAACTTTTTTTTTTTACTATAGGTCATAAGACCCCCATTCCAGAGGGGGTCCTGCCCCATACTCAGAAGGAAGAAAGGCATGCTCAGAGAGGTCAAGAAGAATCTAGATAGACAGATCTTGCTGGGTTTTACAACTCAGTCCCTTAACATTAGATCATGGACTAGGCACAGTGGCTAATGCCTATAATCCCAGTACTCTGGGAAGCCGAGGTGGGTGGATCACTTTAGGTCAGAAGTTTGAGACTATCCTGGCCAACATGGCGAAATCCTGTCTCTATTAAAAATACAAAAATTATCCAGGCATGGTAGTGCTTGCCTGTAATCCCAGCTATTCAGGAGGCTGAGGCATAAGAATCACTTGAACTTGGGAGGCGGATTTTGCAGTAAGCCAAGATTGCCCCACTGCACACTGCACTCCAGCCTGGACAGAGCAAGACTATGTCTCAAAAAAAAAAAAAAAATTAGATCACAACCTTTTTGTCCAATCATATTTTAAAACAGCTGTCCATACTTTCTTGAACCTAAGCATACAATTGAACTGTTTCCCCTGCATCTGTGGATCTTCATTCTGAAGGCTCCCGTGTCACGTAAAACTATGATCAAATAAATTTGATTGCCTTTTCTCCCATTAATCTGCCTCTTGTCAGTGATTTTCAGTGAACTTTCAGAGGGTGAAGAGGAAATTTTCCTTTGTCCTCTATATATGAAATAATTCAAAAGAGAAGACTCTTTTCTTCATACACTTATTACCTTCCTCCTGTCCTATCACCTGTCTCCCATTTCTATTGTAATAGATTTCTTGTAACAACAATGTATCTATTTATTCATTATTTTTATTTTTTTGAGACAGGGTGTTACTCTGTCCACCCAGGTTAGAGTGTAGTGGCAAGGTCATAGCTCACTGCAGCTTCAAACTCTGGGGCTAAAGCTATCCTCCCGTCTCAGACTCCTGAAGTATGTAGGACTACAGGCGTGGGCCACCACATCCAGTTAATTGTTATTATTTTATAAAAACAGCGTCTCTCTATGTTGCCCAGGCTGTTCTCAAACTCCTAGCCTCAAGCGATCCTCCCACCTGGGCCTTCCAAGGTGTTGGGATTACAGGCGTGAGCTTCCAAATCCAGCCAACAGCAATTTTAAAAGAGCTTCTCTGGACAGGTTTTAAAACACACCACCTGTAATCCCAGTTACTCTGGAAGCTGAGGTGCAAGAATCACTTGAACCCGGGAGACAGAGGTTGCAGTGAGCCAAGATTGTGCCACTGCACTCTAGCCTGTGTGACAGACCAAGACTCTGTCTCAAAAAAAAAAAAAAAAGTATAAAATAATTCTGGTATAGGAAAAGATATCTTGAGAACATGATAAATAGTAATTCCAAACTCCTCCCCTAGCTATTTTTTATGAGAAAGAAATGGAGAGTACTTTGATTCTCTCCTCTGATCTTTTAAAACCAATTAAAAATTTTTTAGATGTCCACAGTTAGTTAGTTTATTCTCTGAATGACCACCACAGCTATTATATGCTTTCCCCAATCTCTCTCTTTAAAAAAAAAAAAAAAAAAAAATTAGAGACAGGGCCTCCCTATGTTACCCAGGCTGGTCTTAAACTGCTGGACTCAAGCGATCTTCCTGCCTCAGCTCCCCAAAATGTTGGGATTACAGGCCTTAGCCACCATGCCTGGCCTATCACTCCCTTTTAAACCCCTTCTCTAGGACTCTCTTCTGTATTCTCTTCTTGACATATTTGTAGAAAATAGGTGTGAACTCTGTTCATCTTCCTTTCTGCCCCCCAAACTTCCTCCACCCACTTAGTGTCTTTTCGCCTACCTGAAAGTTATGCCCTTACATTAATAGTAAGAGCTAAACAGCTACTTTTTGTTGAATGCCTATTATTCTAGTGTTCTACATCATTCCAGAAAACAGAAATTATCTCAGTTTTACAAGTGAACACATTGAAGTTCAAAGAATTGACGTTACTTGCTCCAGCCACACAACCAGTGAATGGAGAATCTAAACTCCAGATTCCATCCTCTCTCATACCTTCTCCAACATTTTTATCACGTCTTCTTCTCCAACTCCTTCCCCACAGTATATAATCATGCTCAAGCCACTCCTTTAAAAAAAAATCTTAATATTTCATCCCTCTCCAGCAAATGCTTCAATTCTCTCTTAATCGCTTCATGATCATGGTATCTTTTTCTTGTTTTTTTTGAGACGGAGTTTTCACTCTTGTCACCCAGGCTAGAGTGCAGTGGCGTGATCTCAGCTCACTGCAACCTCCGCCTCCTGGGTTCAAGTGATTTTCTAGCCTCAGCCTCTAGAGTAGCTGGGATTACAGGCATGTGCCACCACACCCAGCTAATTTTTTGTATTTTTAGTAGAGATGGGGTTTCGCCATGTTGGCCAGGCTGGTCTCGAACTCCTGACCTCAAGTGATCTGCCAGCCTCGGCCTCCCAAAGTGCTGGGATTACAGGCGTGAGCCACCGCGCCCACCCGATCACAGTATCTTTTAAATGTGTTATCTCTTCCTCATCCCCCTTGCAGCATTCTTCCTTTTTTTTTTTTTTTTTTGGCGGTGGGGGTGCAGGTGGCAGGGTCTCACTCTGTCACCCAGGCTGGAGTACAGTGGCAAGATCATGGCTCACTGCAGCCTCAACCTCCCAGGCTTAAGCGATCATGCCTCAGCCTCCCAAGTATCTGAGACTACAGGCACATACCACCACACCCTGATAATTTTTGTATTTTTTTTTTAAGAGATGGTATCTCATCATGTCGCCCAGGCTAGTCTCAAACGCCAGCGTTTCTGCCCGCCTCAGCCTCCCAGAGTTCTGGGATTACAGGCGTGAGCCACCACGCCCAGACTTCATTGCAGCATCCTTGATCAGGTGCTACTGTGTGCTCCAGCTTGCACCCTTGTTAGTTCACCTTGCACATTACAGCCAGAATAATTTGTTTAAAGTGCAGCTTTGATCATGTCAATACTCTCAAGTCCCTCCTCTCAAGAAAGGACTTCTATTTGTACTGTGTCTCTATAGCTGTATATATGTGTGTGATATGTCAAGAGTACAAATATTGAACTCTATTCATTCTTCATTCCTGTATTCATTCAACAGTTATTCAGTGCCAATTATGTGCAAGCATAATAGTTTGTCTTAGCTGAAGTATTTTATTATGTGTCCTAGACTATCTATATTGCTTCCATTCTGCTATCAGAAAGAACTTTGAAAACAAAAACGCAAAACTGATCATACTATGCCCCGGTTTAAAACTGTTCAGTGATTTGCATAATACAAAGTTTGCATTCCTTCACCTACCATCCAAAACCCATCATGATCTTGCCTTCCCTACCCTTCTCCAACCATACCATGCTACATTCAGTTCCTTGAATATGCCAATATCCTTTCATGATTATGAGTCTTTATACATATTGTTATCCTGGAATTTTCCTTCCCCTTTCCAGAGGAACTAACTAACACTCATCTGATTCTCTACATCTCAGCTCAAGCTTTTCCTTTTCTAGTTAAAATGTATCTGAAGCTACTATCCCCAGCATTAGTTTCCCTACCACAGATGTGGTCTCAATAAGAATTCTTATTGTGTTTCATTGTAATTGCCTATTTAAATGTCTTTTGCTAAGTTATGCATTTCTGAAAGGAACAGAGCAATATTTTATCTTAGTGTCACCAGCACCAAGTTCTGTATCTGTCATACAGAAAATGCCCCATAAATATTTGTTAAATGACTGAATAAATGCTAGGCAACCAAGGGGATACCAAGACTTAATCTTTGTCCTTAAGAAGTCTAAAAAATAAATAATCAGAATACATCAGTATCACCAAGTTATTTACTGTGTTATTTGCTTTAAATGAAGCCAACTTTTTAATAAAGGAACTTTGTTCCAAAATGAATTATAAACCAGCATATGTAGGAAATCTACAAATAGATAGGCTGCTGCTGCTTAAAGCCCACTTGAGTGATTTTGCTGAAGTATAGATCTGTCCAAAGAAAAAAATGAATATGAAAATATAAGAATAGTCGTTAAGATGGGAGGAAAAATGGGAGAGTAGAAAAAGTAAGCTAGGCCGGGTGCTGTGGCTCATGCCTGTAATCCCAGCACTTTGGAAGACCGAGGCGGGCAGATTACTTGAGGTCAGGAGGTCGAGACCAGCCTGGCCAACATGGTGAAACCCTTCTCTACTAAAAATACAAAAATTAGCTGGCATGGTGGCAAGCACCTTTAATCCCAGCTACTCGGGAGGCTGAGGTGGGAGAATTGCTTGAACCCGGGAGGCAGAGGTTGCAGTGAGGCGGAGATCGTGCTACTGCACTCCAGCCTGGGTGACAGAGAGAGACCCCGTCTCAAAAAAAAAAAAAAAAAAAAGAGGGAGAGAGAGAAAGTAAGCTAGACTAATTAGGTCCTCCTCTAGTTGCAGTTCAAGAAAAAAATGGAGAAAAAAATAAGCATATCTGCTACTGCTTCTAAGTCTTATATCTTCAGATTGACACTCATAAACCAAAAAGAGTTTGCCTACTACATAACCACCTTATTTAAATGGCAACAAAACAAATTATCAGCTTTGGACTCAGTGGCTCACACCTGTAATCTCAGCTACTTGGGAGACTGAGGCAGGAGGCTGGCTTGAGGCCAGGAGTTTGAGGTCAGCCTGAGCAACATGTTGAGACATCATCTCTAAAAGACCTTTTTTAAAAATTAGCTGCGCATGGTGGCATTGTCTGTAGTCCCAGCTACTTGGGAGGCTGAGGCAGGAAGATCCCTTGAGCCCAGGAGTTTGAGGATGCAGTAATCTATGATTGAAGCACTGCACTCAAGCCTGGCTGTCAGAGAGAGACCCTGTCACTAAAAAAAAATTTTTTTTATTGTTTAACCTTAAAGACTACTGGGTAATTTTATCCAATTATATTGGAGCATTGTTGAGTTTCTAGTAGAATAGTTTTTATTATAAATAGTTCTGAAGTCATGCTCTCCCATTTATAACTTCATATTTACTTATTAAAAATGTCTTTAATCTTTACAGGACATTTTTTTGTGACTAGATACAGCCCCTGAGGCATTTTTTCCATAAGCAGAAATTCTAAGTCCATTTCCCTGTTTCTTGCTAAATGTTCGCTTATTAAAACAGAGCCTTAATCAAAAGTTTTGGGTCACAAGCATTAGGGTGGATATCACCATCCAGTCATTCGCTCAAAAATTTTATTTTATTTATTGTGTTCACTGCAACCTACCCCCACCCTCCACCCGGATCGCTTGAGCCTGGAAGGTGGAATCTGCGTGAACTGAGTTTGAGCCACTGCACTCCAGCCTGGATGACAGAGTAAGACCGTATCACACACACACAAAGACAAACTTAGTCCCTAGTGTTGAAGAGTTTACAGGAGAGTGAGAGAGTTAGACCAAACAACTATAACACATAGAGTCTTTTTTTTATGCGGGGACGGAGTCTTGCTATGTCGCCCACGCCGGAGTGCAAAGCCACGATCTCAGCTCACTGCAACCCCCGCCTCCCAGGTTCAAGCGATTCTCTTGCCTCAGCCTCCCCAGTAGCTGGGACTACAAGCGCTCGCCACCATGCCCAGCTAATTTTTGTATTTTTAGTAGAGACGGGGTTTCACCATGTTGGCCAGGCTGGTTTTGAATTCCTGACCTTGTGATTCACCCACCTTGGCTTCCCAAAGTGCTGGGATTACAGGTGTGAGCCAAGGCGCCCGGCCTGTAGAGTCATTTTTATAAAGTATCATTATGACATTACCCAACTGATACTATGGTTGATTCCTTCATTTAAACCCTCAGAGACACAAGCACCTCCACTGCCTTGACTGTCTCTTTCTTAGATTACTACCACAGCAGCCAAATTGACCTCATTTTTTCCTTCTCACAGTCCACCCTCAACATAGCAACCCCAGTGATCCTTTTAATACATGTCCAGTTATGTCTCTCCTCCTTAAGACTCTAATGTCTTTACATCTCACTCAGAGTAAAAGCCAAAGTTTTTATTTTTATTTTTATTTATTTTTTATTTTTGAGACGGAGTCTCGCTCTGTCGCCCAGGCTGGAGTGCAGTGGCCTGATCTCTGCTCACTGAAAGCTCCGCCTTCCAGGTTCACGCCATTCTCCTGCCTCTGCCTCCCCAGTAGCTGGGACCACAGGCGCCCGCCACCACACCTGGCTAATTTTTTTTGTATTTTTAGTAGAGACGGGGTTTCAGCATGTTAGCCAGGATGGTCTGGATCCCTAGACCTCGTGATCCGCCCGCCTCGGCCTCCTAAAGTGCTGGGATTACAGGCGTGAGTCACCGCGCCCGGCCAAAGCCAGAGTTTTTAAATTGCCCTACAATATTCTCTCGCTGTTATCTCCCACTCTTCTGTCCTCCGTTTAAAGTGGGTTCCTTCCCTATTCCCTGAACAAGTCAGGTATGCTCCTGCACAGGGCCTTTGCACAAACTACTCCCTCATTCCTGCTACTGTGGGAATGCCTTTCCCCCAAATAGCCCACAGCTGATTCCCCCATCACCTCTAGGTCTTTGCTTAAATGACACCTCCTTCTCAGTGAGACTACCCTGACTACGCTATTTCAAATTTCAACCCATTTTCTTGTAAATTTCCTTTCTTGAGACAGGATCTCACTCTGTTGCCCAGGCTAGAGTGCACTAGTGTGATCTCGGCTCGCTGCAGCCTCAACTTCCTGGGCTCAAGCGATCCTTCACCTTAGCCACCTGAGTAGACGGGACTACAGGTATGTGCCACCATGCTTAGCTATTTTTTAAAAAAATGTTTATAGAAATCAGGTCTCACTGTGTTGCCCATGCTTATCTTAAACTCCTGGCCTCCGGCAATCCTCCCATCTTGGCCTCCCAAAGTGCTGGGATTATAGGCATGAGTTACCACATCCAGCCTCCTCCCCAAATCTTGATGTCCCTTATTTTGCTCTAATTTCCTCATAGCACTTATTACTTCCTAGAAGACTGTAGATTTATAAACGACTTATTTATTGTGTTTATTAGGTGTTATCTGTCTCCTCACTAGAATTAATGTCTATAGGGACAATACCTTTTTTGTTTTGTTTCCTTATATATATCACACCTAGAACAAGGTCTGGTACATAGTAGGTGTGTAATAAATATTTCTTAGTAAATAAATATTTTTTTAAAACTCTACCTCCTGCTTGGACAAAAGGAAGCCTAGTGTTTATTCATTTATTGACTCAGCCAAATTCATTGAACATAAGCTATGATTCAGATACTGTAAGTAGAAGATGAATAGAACCATGTCCTTGTCCTGGAGGTACTCATATACTAGTGGGGGAGACACATAAACACATAATTCCATCTTATTGGATTAACTATCACAATAGAGGAATGTACAAGATACCATAGGAGCACAAAGTCAGAGTAGCTAAGCTTTGGAGATGCTCAGAAAATGCAGAGTTTTCTATCTCCTAATAATTATATTCACTGTGTGGCTGTTTGTGGTGAGGTGGTATGTGTCTTGCTCTAGGGAGGTTGAATAGAATAGTGATTGAGCACCTGTAATCCCAGCACTTTGGGAGGCCAAGGTGGGTGGATCATCTGAGGTCAGGAGTTCAAGACAAACCTGGCCAACGTAATGAAACCCCATCTCTACTAAACATACAAAAAATTAGAAATGTTCCTCTCCCTCTCCCCTCTCCCCTCTCCCCTCTCCCTCTCTTTCCACGGTCTCCCTCTGATGCCGAGCCGAAGCTGTACTGTACTGCTGCCATCTCGGCTCACTGCAACCTCCCTGCCTGATTCTCCTGCCTCAGCCTGCCGAGTGCCTGCGCAGGCGCGCGCCGCCACGCCTGACGGGTTTTCGTATTTTCTTGGTGGAGACGGGGTTTCGCTGTGTTGGCCGGGCTGGTCTCCAGCTCCTAACCGCGAGTGATCGGCCAGCCTCGGCCTCCCGAGGTGCCGGGATTGCAGACGGAGTCTCGTTAACTCAGTGCTCAATGGCGCCCAGGCTGGAGTGCAGTGGCGTGATCTCGGCTCGCTACAACCACCTCCCAGCCGCCTTCCTTGGCCTCCCAAAGTGCCGAGATTGCAGCCTCTGCCTGGCCGCCACCCCGTCTGGGAAGTGAGGAGCATCTCCGCCTGGCCGCCCATCGTCTGGGACGTGAGGAGCCCCTCTGCCTGGCTGCCCAGTCTGGAAAGTGAGGAGCGTCTCTGCCCGGCCGCCATCCCATCTAGGAAGTGAGGAGCGCCTCTTCCCGGCCGCCATCACATCTGGGAAGTGAGGAGCGTCTCTGCCCGGCCGCCCATCGTCTGAGATGTGGGGAGCACCTCTGCCCTGCCGCCCAGTCCGGGATGTGAGGAGCGTCTCTGCCCGGCCGCCCCGTCTGAGAAGTGAGGAGACCCTCTGCCTGGCAACCGCCCTGTCTGAGAAGTGAGGAGCCCCTCTGCCCAGCAGCCACCCCGTCTGGGAAGTGAGGAGCGTCTCCGCCCGGCAGCCACCTCGTCCGGGAGGGAGGTGGGGGGGTCAGCCCCCCGCCCGGCCAGCTGCCCCGTCCGGAAGGGAGGTGGGGGGGTCAGCCCCCCGCCCGGCCAGCCGCCCCGTCCGGGAGGGAGGTGGGGGGCTCAGCCCCCCGCCCGGCCAGCCGCCCCTTCTGGGAGGGAGGTGGGGGGGTTAGCCCCCTGCCTGGCCAGCCGCCCCGTCCGGGAGGTGAGGGGCGCCTCTGCCCGGCCGCCCCTACTGGGAAGTGAGGAGCCCCTCTGCCCGGCCAGCCGCTCCGTCCGGGAGGGAGGTGGGGGGGGTCAGCCCCCCGCCCGGCCAGCCGCCCCGTCCGGGAGGGAGGTGGGGGGGTCAGCCCCCCGCCCGGCCAGCCGCCCCGTCCGGGAGGGAGGTGGTGGGGTTAGCCCCCCGCCTGGCCAGCCGCCCCGTCCGGGAGGTGAGGGGCGCCTCTGCCCGGCCAGCTTCCCCGTCCGGGAGGGAGGTGGGGGGGTCAGCCCCCCGCCCGGCCAGCCGCCCCGTCGGGGAGGTGAGGGGCGCCTCTGCCCGGCCGCCCCTACTGGGAAGTGAGGAGCCCCTCTGCCCGGCCAGCCGCCCCATCTGGGAGGGAGGTGGGGGGGACAGCCTACCGCCTGGCCAGCCGCCCGGTCTGGGAGGGAGGTGGGGGGGTCAGCCCCCCACCCGGCCAGCCGCCCCGTCTGGGAGGGAGGTGGGGGGGTCAGCCCCCCCGCCCGGCCAGCCGCCCCGTCCGGGAGGGGAGGGGTGCCTCTGCCCGGCCGCCCCTACTGGGAAGTGAGGAGCCTCTCTGCCCGGCCAGCTGCCCCGTCCGGGAGGTAGGTGGGGGGGTCAGCCCCCCGCCCGGCCAGCCGCCCCGTCCGGGAGGTGAGGGGCGCCTCTTCCCGGCCGCCCCTACTGGGAAGTGAGGAGCCCCTCTGCCCCGCCACCACCCCGTCTGGGAGGTGTACCCAACAGCTCATTGAGAACGGGCCATGAAGACAATGGCGGTTTTGTGGAATAGAAAGGGGGGAAAGGCGGGGAAAAGATTGAGAAATCGGATGGTTGCCGTGTCTGTGTAGAAAGAGGTAGACATAGGAGACTTTTCATTTTGTTCTGTACTAAGAAAAATTCTTCTGCCTTGGGATCCTGTTGATCTGTGACCTTACCCCCAACCCTGTGCTCTCTGAAACATGTGCTGTATCCACTCAGGGTTGAATGGATTAAGGGCGGTGCAAGATGTGCTTTGTTAAACAGAAGCTTGAAGGCAGCATGCTCATTAAGAGTCATCACCACTCCCTAATCTCAAGTACCCAGGGACACAAACACTGCGGAAGGCCGCAGGGTCCTCTGCCTAGGAAAACCAGAGAACTTTGTTCACTTGTTTATCTGCTGACCTTCCCTCCACTATTGTCCTGTGACCCTGCCAAATCCCCCTCTGCGAGAAACACCCAAGAATGATCAATTAAAAAAAAAAAAAAAGAAAAAAAAAAAACAAAAAACAAAAAATTAGCCAGGTGTGGTGGTGTGGGCCTGTAATCCTAGCTACTCCAGAGGCTGAGGCAGGAGAATTGCTTGAACCCAGGAGGCGGAGGTTGCAGTGAGCACACCACTGCACTGTGGCCTGGGCAACAAGAGTGAAACTCCATCTAAAAAAAAAACAAAAACAAAAACAAAAACAAAAAACTAGTGATTGAGCTACTGATGTCTGGAATTAACACACCTGGATTCAAATTTTAGTTTTACTCCTTACTAGTTCTGTGACGTTGGGCAAATTACTGATCCTTTCCAATTACAAAACACAAGAACAATTATTACTGATCTGTACACCACAGGTGTTACAACAGACTCTCACACATCAATTTAAAATAATGACTCTGGCTGGGGAGGGTGGCTCATGCCTGTAATCCCAACACTTTGGGATGCCAAGACAGGAGAATTGCTTGACCCCAGGAGATTAAGATCAGCCTGGACAACACAGTGAGACCCTGTCTACACAAAAAATTGAAAAATTAGCTGGGCATGGTGGCTTATACCTGTAGCTCTACCTCATTTACTTGGGAGGCTGAGGCAGGAGGATAGCTTGAACCTAGGAGTTTGACATTGCAGTGAGCTATGATTGTGTCATTGCCCTCCAGCTTGGGTGACAGAGAGGAACCCTGTATCAAAAAAAGAATTTTTAATAGGTAAATAAAATAAAATGAAATGAGGAATCTATTAAACCATAAATTTACTTTTATACATAAAAAGAAAAGGATACATTCCAAGGTTTTTCTGTCTAAAAAAAGCAATCTTCCCGGGCGCAGTGGCTCACACCTGTAATCCCAGCACTTTGGGAGGCCGAGGCAGGTGGGTCACTTAAGGTCAGGAGTTTGAGGCCAGCGTGGCCAACATGGCAAAACCCCGTCTCTACTAAAAATAGAAAAATTAGCCAGGCGTGGTGGCGCACACCTGTAGTCCCAGCTACTCAGGAGGCTGAAACAGGAGAATTGCTTGAGCCTGGGAGCCAGAGGTTGCAGTGAGCTGAGATGGCACCACTGCACTCCAGCATGGCTGACAGAGAGATTCCGTCTCAACAAACAAACAAACAAAAAAGCAACCTAACTAGTATTTATTTCTTAAGAAATCACAGATGTTCATTTGATTATTACTACTCAAGATGACCAATTAACAAGTGGAACACGAATTCAACAAGAAAAATGCTTCAGAGAATAAAGGATACATTTGCCTAATAAAGCCATAATCTTTGAAGCTCAAGCATCTTGAATAACTTATTTTTCTATCAATACTAAAAGGATATTTTTAAAGTAAAAGAAAAGTGAACAGGATGGTTGAAGGTATACATTTTCCTTCATGTCTGTCTCTATACTACAAAAGAGAAAACTGATATTTTTGAAAATGTTCTCAACTTACTGCCTTTTTAGACTCCATAACTTAAACTAGTTTTATCTTTCAGAACTCTGTCTGCCCTCTGCAGCCTCAAAATAAAAATTATCTCTTCTTTATCTCTATAAATTCCTTTCACTTATAGCTGTTCACCAGGATGCCTTACAATCTTAAAAGCCAAGTATAGGAATTCTTTTTTTTTTTTTTGACAGAGTCTCGCTCTATCTCCCAGGCTGGAGTGCAGTGGTGTGATCTTGACTCACTACAACCTCTGTCTCCTGGGTTAAAGCGATTCTCCTGTCTCAGCCTCCCAAGTAGCTGGGACTACAGGCACGCGCCACCACATTCAGCTAATTTTTGTATTTTTGTAGAGACAGAGTTTCATCATGTTGACCAGGCTGGTCTTGAACTGCTGACCTCAGGTGACCTGCCGGCCTCGGCCTCCCAAAGTGCTAGGATTACAGGCATGAGCCACAGCTCCCAGCCTTGGAATTCCTTTTGTTAACATTGAATGGTAAGTATAGAATAAAATGAAAACCTTAAAAAAACTTCAAAATGCATTCATTTGAATACATTTGAGATATGTCACATTTGATAAACAATTGATGAACAATTGAGATATGTCACATTTAATCCTCTGATTCTACATTTGGTTGTTGTATTAAATTAATTAACACAAGTAAAGTTTTTAGAACAGTGCTTGGCACATAGTAAATGTAAAATAAATGTTACCTATTATAATAATGCAAATTTGTTTCCCCAAAAATACACTCAAAGAGGTAGAATATTGCTTACAAGCCCATTCAAAATGCTACCAAGAAGTCTCAATTGTTTGCTCATCCTGATTTTAAAAATCAAGTCAAGTCAAAAATATTTACTTAGTACATATTATATACAGGGCACTATGCTTGGCATTGTATATAATGTATCTAGTATATACATGGCACCATGCTTCACTTTGTATATAATGAAGTACAGATATAATCTTATCTGCCTTCAGTCCAGACATGTCTTTTAAAGTCTGGAGCTATATAGCCAAGTGATTATTGAGTGTGTCCAAAATAGGGTTCATTATCCTTTACCTCAAAACTGCAATTCTTTCTAATCTTGGTTGGAATGATCACCACCAATCTAATAATCAAAGTCATAAATCTAAGTCACTCAGGGCTTTTCCCACTTCTTCATCCCACACCCAATTAGCCAACTAAGCCCTGCCAATCTGACATCCTCTCATTAGTCTTCTCTCCCATTTGTATCTCTTCCAGTAGTCTTGTCCTTTTCATTCATACTGCCACTATGTTGATTAGAACCCTTACTATTTGTTATCAAAGCTATTGCAACAGCCTTTTATCTAGCTTCCCTCTCACTCCTGTGATTAAAAGTCTTCAATATTCTCTTTCACTGACACAATATAGTCAAGGATCCTTGATAATATCAAAGAAGTAGTAAATCCTGCTTACTTCTTAAATTTCATAATCTAGCACTTTCCAAAAACTCCTCTCCATCCTCCTCATATTCAAACTTACTTTGCTCTCCAGTAATATTAAACTGCTAATAGTCTCCTTAACAGATAGAGATGTTTCATAATTCACACCTTCGACCTGGAATGTTCTACCTCATTTTTCCACCTGGCAACCTCCAATTTTTGTTTCAAACTTCAGAGTTAACATCAAGTTATCCTCCTGCAAGCCTTCTCTCTCCATGCCCAATTCCATCCTCCTTACAAGCACCCCCTACAACAAACACACATAGATGTTATTTGTTAATCTTTTATTTGTTTCTATTGTTGCACTTACTAAACTGTATTATAATTTACTTGTCTGTATATTTGCCTTTCTTATTGGACTCATATATCCTGGAGGTCATAGATGACATTATTTATCTGTTCATCTTCATAGTCTGGCAGGGCCTGGCACAAAGTAAGTTCTCAACAACTGCTTGTTAATGGAGAGATGGAAACAAGCAAGGAAAGCTGGAAGAGAGGGAAGGAGAGAGGAATTAAAGCAGAGAGGGAGGAAGGAAGGAAGGAGGGAAGGAAGGAAGGGGGGGAGGGAGGAACGAAGGAAGGAAGGAAAGGAAGGGAGGGAAGGAAGGAGGAGAGAAGAGAAAAAGAAGGAAAGAAGGAATTCACAAATCCTAATCTCAGGGATAGGTAGAATTTTAATAGATATGGAGGAGCAGGGACAGTATTCTAACTAAACAGACTGAGGGAAAGTTCAGAACTAGAAAATTAGAAGGTTTATTCAGCTGCAGCTGGTAACAAAAGGGCCTTAGGGTGACAACTGGGTTCTAAAACACAGAAATAATTTTCTAGATCTGTGCTGTCCAAACAGCAGCCAGTAGCTATGTGCAGTTATTCAAGTTTAAATTAATTGATATGAAAAAAAGTCAAAATTCAGTTCCTTCATTGCATTAACTACATTTCAAAGCTCAACAGCCACATGTGAGCAGTGGCTACTGTAGTGAACAGCCCAGAGAGAGAACATTCCCATCATCACAGAAAGTTCCACTGAACAGCCCTTGTCTAGAGAAAGAGTGACTCTGCTCTTAATGAGGAAACACACAGTAGAGACCCAGAAGATACCCTAAGGACTGACCTCATTTTTTCTAACAGCATGCTCCCACAAACTTTCCAAAAGGACTTGAAAACAGTTTATGGTATTCAAATGAAAATGCATTTCCAAAGAAGAGAATTGGGCTTTTGCTTCAAACAATGACAGAGTAACTGGTATCTTACATCCTGTCCCACCGTAAACAACTAAAAAACTGGACAAAATATGGTTTTTAAAAACTATTTTCGGACAACAGACATGTGGAACTATGATATCTTAGAAAAGGGAAACAAACAGGATGAACCCTACTGTCATCCTAGCTTTCTGCCTGGGGAAACCTTCCAGACCACAGTGCAGGAAAGGGATCCCAAGCAGAGCATGATGGTCTCCTTTAGTTAAGGAGGCAGAGATCAGAATCCACGGGCCTGGCAGAGTACCAGAGGGGAAGAAATTATTCAGAGGAAGAGCTCTAGAAATCTTTAGAAGGCATTTCCTTGTGTCTTTGGTTGAAAACTAAGCTATACATGCATTGCTGATACTCCATAAGGCTAGGTAAAGAACAATTGCTAGGTAGCTGAAAGCTGAGCAGTTCCCAGAGCTCATAATCCTGGGAGACATTTGAGTTCATACCAGGGTGTAAAGACCTCAAACATCTGGGGCATTCAGCAATGACCCTGTATCTTAGTCTGCTTGTGCTCCATGTCTGCTCAGGCTACTGTAACAAAATACCATAGACTGAGTAGCTTATGAACCACAGAAATTTATTTCTCACAGTGCAGGAAGCTGGGAGAGCCAAGATCAAGGTGCCCGCAGATTCTGTGTCTGCTGAGGACCTGTTTCCTGGTTCATATAAAATTTTAAATGTTCGGCCGGGTGCAATGGCTCACGCCTGTAATCCCAGCACTTTGGGAGGCAGAGGCGGGCGGATCACAAGGTCAGGAGTTCAAGACCAGCCTGGCCAGCCTGGTGAAACCCCTTCTCCACTAAAAATACAAAAAATTAGCCAGGCATGGTGGTGCCTGCCTGTAATCCCAGCTACTCGGGAGGCTGAATCGGGAGAATCACTTGAACCCAGGAGGCAGAGGTTGTAATGAGCCCAGATTGTGCCACTGCACTCCAGCCTGGGCAACAGAGCAAGACTCTGCCTCAAAAAAAAAAAAAAAAAATTCAAATGTTCATCAATTTTCTAGTCTAAAGAAAAAGTTACCATAGAGTGAGCTGAAGTTAGAAGGCAAGTTCATTTAAAACCATTCACTTGTTCTACCTGGCTGTCTCGGGCCCATTCACCTCAAAAGAAGACTAGTGAGGGTCAATGACAAAAAAGATAAACTTATTTTTTTCTCAATACTTACCAATTGAGAATACAATAGTGCATCAGATATCAAGGGTGTAGACTTTTAAAAATTATTTTTTGAAAAAGAAAATACAGTAGTACATTTCATATTTTTCAAGGGAGGAATAATTTGGTTCATTGCGGAACTCAATTATTCTTGTCAAATGAAACAGTAGAGATGAGGTGTTAATTTAGTTGAAAAAAAATTGTGTCATCAACATGGAAAAACTGGTGCTGATATTTTAGATTGACATATATAGCTTTTTTAAGTGCAGATGACAGCAATAATAATTTTTAAAACCTAGCCATTTGTATAGTACTTTTAATTTTCAAATAATTCTCATGCACATTATGTTATATAATATTTACACCAATCTTTTGAGATTAGTATTATCATGATCTCATGATACAGATGGATACCTGAGGCTCAAAGCAGTTAAGTAGCTTGCTTGAATTTATACAACTAATAAGTAAATGAATGTGTCCAAACTCAAACCCAGGTCTTGTGATTCCAAATGTTAATGCTTATCCATAATACTTGATCTACCTATAAAAATTACAGAAAAATTAAAGAATTGAGTAAGAAAAACAGGTAGATAGAAATGTCTACTCCCCATCTGTATTTCAGGTTAGATACACAGGTGGGAAGTAGATATTTGTTTAGGAGTCAGTAAAGAGTTATACATACATATCGAATATCACATATGAGTCAATTTTATTGGTTACAGAAAAATTAAAGAATTTAGTAAGAAAAACAAGTAGACAGAAATGTCTACTTCCCATCTGTATTTCAGGTTAGATACACAAGTGGGAAGTAGATATTTGTTTAGGAGTCAGTAAAGCGTTATACATACATATTGAATATCACATGTGAGTCAATTTTATTGGTCATCAGGATAGCTGTTCACCAGATTCCTTTCTGGTTGCATGTTGAGTCCTTAAGAATCGACCTTAGGCTGAAAACAGAGCTACCAGACCATGCTCCCTATTTGCTCTGCTCAATCACCTTCAGCACTTTAGCCATTGACCAGTGGCTGGTATAAGATCTTTGCCTTGTTTCCATCCATTCTGTACATATCTATCCAAACCATGCTAGAAAGAAAAGAACACATTTCAAAATGTGGCAGGTCCTTAGACTAAGCTGAGGAAATGGTGAGATATTCAGGGGTTTTTCCAGGTTATATAGAATTATTCATAAAGGGTTTGGGGGTAACATGGCTTGGCTCTGTGTCCTCACCCAAATTTCATCTCCAATTGTAATCCTCGTGTCTAGGGAGAGGCTGGTAGGAGGTGATTGGCTGATGCGGGTAGTTTCCCCCAAACTGTCCTTGTGATAATAAGAGTTTTCTCATGAGATCTGATGGTTTAAAAGTGGCCGTTTTCTCTGTGCTCTCTCTCTTCTCCTGCCACCATGTAAGAAGTGCCTTGCTTCCCCCTCACCTGCCACCATGTAAGAAGTGCGTTGCTTCCCCCTCACCTTCCACCATGATTGTACGTTCCCTGAGTCCTCTCCAGCCATGCAGAACTGTGAGTCAATTAAACCTCTTTTGCTTGTAAATTACCCAGTTTCAGGTAGTTTTTTTATAGATGTGTGAAATTGGACTAATACAGGCGGAAAATAGTGAGTGGTTGCTGATGCATACAGTATTTACTTTTGTGGTGATAAAAATGTTCTGGTACCAGGCACACTGGCTCACGCCTGTAATCGCAGCACTTTGGGAGGCTGAGGCAGGCAGATCATCTAAGGTCAGGAGTTCGAGACCAGCCTGGCCAACATGGCGAAACCCCCGTCTCTACTAAAAATACAAAAATTAACCAGATATGGTGGCAGGTACCTGCAATCCCAGCTACTCGGGAGGCTGAAACAGGAGAATCACTTGAACTCAGGAGGCGGAGGTTTCAGTGAGTCAAGATCACACCACTGCACTCCAACCTGGGCAACAAGAGCAAAACTCCATCTGGAAAAAAAAAAAATGTTCTAAAGTTGATTGTGGTGATGATTCTCAATTATTTGAATATATGAAAAAACATTGAATGTATAGTTTAAATGAGTAAATTATATGGTATGTAAATTATATCTCAATAAAGCTGCAATTAAAAACAAAGAACAAAAACCAAGAAGAATGGGACAGAGTCAGGAGGACACAACTTTGACTTCCCAGTGATCAAAAACCCTGATTGACTTTGCAGTGACTTCATTGTTGAGCACTGAAGGCACAGATCTATAACATACTCTTAATTACTACAAAATAATGACTCAGCTGTATTTATGTACAGCCCTTAGAAACATACGCTGAGACACCTGAATGATGTTTGTGCACTGTTTGAGAGAAAGAAAATTAACATTTATTCAGTGCCTGCATTGAAAGTGTCAGGCACTTTGACATATATTTTTCATTTAATTATTGCAAAATTCTGTAAAAGAGGTATTATTATTCCTGTTTTTAATTTTTAATTATTCCTTGAATTATTATTCCTGTTTTATTTATTTTTATTTTATTATTATTGTTATTATCTTGAAACAGTCTTGCTCTGTCACCCAGGGTGGAGTGCGGTGGCATGATCTGGGTTTACTGCAACCTCCAGCTCCCGGGTTCAAGCAATTCCCATGGCTCAGCCTCTCAAGTAGCTGGGACCAAAGGCCTGCACCACCACACCTGGCTAATTTTATTTTGTATTTTTTCTAGAGATGGGGTTTCGCCATGTTGGTCAAACTGGTCTTGAACTCCTGGCCTCAAGCAATCTGCCTACCTCAGCCTCCCAAAATGCTGGGATTACAGGCGTGAGACACCATGCCTAGAATTATTCCTGTTTTAAAGCTAAGAAAACTAGTGCCTATAAAGTTTACGTGTTTTTCCAGGGTCACAAAGCAAGTGATAGAGTCTAGATTCAAATCCAGCTTGTCTGATTATAAGTTTAGTGTCTCTCCTACAATATCATAAAGGTACCATACATTTTGCTTAGCTGTCATGTTTGTCTATCACTAACAACCTTACTATTTGTCTTTTTAATGTACATATTTTCTCTTCATTAGTAGATTTTAAGCATCTTACTGGCAGAAACCATTTTTTAGATAAATTTTATATCACTTTTGTAGGCAAATGGAGATGTATAACAATAATAGAATTATAACCTATTGCAGGAGTGATAAAATACCCTCATAATATTGTTCGTAATAAAACAAACAATAAGTCTAGTGCCTTGACCCCATAAAAATTTATTTATTATGATGAAAATGCTAAGCTTGGGATGATAATTACAAGTTTAGAATGATGATTAATTGGGGATGTTTGAGTTGATGCTATAACCTATGTATGACGTATATACCACTGACGAGCCTCACAATCTGCTGTGCAATAAAAATAACAAAATGGGATTGGGGAAGACCACTCAAAACCTATGCAAATCTATGGCCAAACTACTATAAAAAAAACTCAAAAAACAATTGGTCCCCCCTCACCCTCCTCCCCTGAGAAACTTTGGACGGTCAAGTAGGCAGCTCGTTGTATCTGCAAACTGCTTCAGGGGATACTAAAAATGCAAAACAGCAATAGAGTACAAATGCTGGCATGCTGGCATGCTGGCATGCAGTTGTGAAGACAGTGTAGATGGAAGACCACTGAGCTACAGAGGGGCAGCTGTAAAGGTATGCAGAGGAGAAAGTACAACCTGTACAAGCTGATAGCTCAGCAAGGCTAGAGGTACACCTCTCTGGGGAGGAGCTGTGAAACAAAGTACTCATTTTTCTATTTCTTAAAATAGAGCTGAAAGGATTCCTGCCTGTGCAGCATTTTATCACTCCTGCAATAGGTTATAATTCTATTATTGTTATACAGCTCCCTTTGCCTACAAAAAATTGTTCTGAATTTATTCAACTTTCAAATTATACTGATATGATGTCCTATATGCCAATTGTGTATTAGCTAATTGTTGTTACATACATATGCTATAGCAGAATAGACTGTATCTTGCTGGGGTGAAGACAATAATAAGCACATCACTCTGAACCCAGACTGCCCAACCCAAACCTGGTTCTACCATGTATATCTTTTTTTTTAATCTTGAAGCCCAATTTACTTAACTTTAAATGAGGGTAATCATGGTATCTAACTCATAGGAATAAATGAGTTAATATAGGCAAAGCCTATGTAGTAATACCTCAATAAATGTTGCCATAAACTTGGAATAACTAACAAGACCAGTGAAAGACACAGGAACTAGTGCAAAGCAGCCCTTAGTTGCAAGGTCCTGGGTGACAGCAGGCTGCAAAAATCAAGGAGGAAGTGAGAATTTGATCTAAAGTTAAAGATTCACCACAAAAAACCTAGTAGAAGGAGAAAGTATTTAAGGAAACAGATCATGGATACATTCCCAGAGGCAACTGTAAGTGGAAGAAAGGGTTCATTGGCAGGCAGTGAACAATTACAGGAGATTGACTTAATTAAAACTTAAATGTATTTTTAGTACAGAATCCACAGTCCAGATCCAGTATGTAAAGATTGGTCAATAACTGAATGAGAGTAATACTTTTATTTCTACAAAGAACAATGAAGATTCCCAAGTTAAGGAAAAGTCACCTACTTTTAGGGTCCTGTGATAGTGTGCTAAGGGTTGCTATTGTCCAGTCTTTTTACTTTGTTTCTTTGGTTGTCATTGTCATTTTGTTTCCTTTAAGTCCCTGAAATTATGTTATTGTAAGATTTCAGGTAAGATCAACCAAACACATTTTGCCCAGATAAAGAATTACTGTAAAAGATCAACTCAACCCACTACCTAAGTACTCTGAAGTTCCTGAGAGTGCCTTCTTTGGAAAGCAGAGAAGATGGAAGACGGATAGAGGGTTGGAGGGTGGGGGAGCTAAATCCTGAGAAAGTTATCCGAGATGGGGAAAGATCCCTGAAGGAGAAACCTATGAAGGGCATGCCAACAGCTGAAAAAATTACACTTATCCTCAGTTGGCCACTAGTATTGGAATTAGGGGTGGTGGTTTGTTATTCACTGAGTGAGTCATGACACCAGTTCAATAAGGTGTTGCATTTGTTTGCCAAATAGTATTTTCACACTCTCTAAGGTTGCCATAAACTTACCATATTCTTCTGACCTCCCTGCACTCCCAAAAGCTTCATCCTTTAACAATCTCATATCAGTTGCGGTTCACTGGTTCTTAGTCAGGATAGAGCCTTGTATAGTCCAAGGGAACTCATATCCAAGCCATGGTCATTAGACAGAAGCTTTTATTTATTTTATTTTTTTCTTTTTGAGAAGAGTCTTGCTCTGTCGCCCAGGCTGGAGTGCAGTGGTGCGATCTTGGCTCATTGCAACATCCGCCTCCCAGGCTCAAACAATTCTCCTACCTCAGCCTCCTGAGTAGCTGGGGATTACAGGTGCCTGCAACCACACCTGGCTAATTTTGTATTTTTAGTAGAGACGGGGTTTCGCCATATTGATCAGGCTGGTCTGGAACTCCTGAGCTCAAGTGATCTGCCCACCTCAGCCTCCCAAAGTGCTGGGATTATAGGCTTGAGCCACCTGCACCCGGCCATTTGCTTAGTTTTTTTGAGCTGTGAGTAATTTAAGTAGTGTACTTTTTAAAATAAAGCTTCATGAGTCTTCTCAATGAAGCTGTAAATACACACGGTTATACAGATTTCAGTGTTCTCAGTAAAATGTCTGGGTCTTTCCCAGAAATCACAATAGTTAACACATACTATGTACAAAGCATTATTGTAAGTGCTTCATATGTATTCACTTGTTTAATCCTCATAATAACCATATGAAATGGAAACTACTATAATTCCTTTATAGATAAGGAAACTGAGATACAGAAAAGTCAAATAACTTGCCTGAAGAAGTTAGTCTGAGCACAACCCAACTGGCTGTGAACGACAATTCCCTATTCATACAATCACTGACCCACTCTGCTCTGTAAGATGATGTCATTGTAATATACTGGATCTGGTTTGAAACAAATACTGGAAACTTTATAGGCCATATCAGAATCTCACTTATAATTCAGTAAATAGGGCCATCTAAAGGTCTTTTAAAAGTTTTTATCTACCAGAAGATCGAACTTTCAGTTAATTCTTATATTTGGGACAGCTGGTTGTATAATATTTTGGAATATTATATGAATCCCCTTCAAAGTAGTTATTATGACCACTAGTACTAACCACTTGCTAAATCTACTTTCTGCTTGGTTATCATATATTACCAATGGGGCCGATCAGTCTATTTGATTCCAACATAGTATCTACTTTTTCAGGAAGCATTTGGGTCAGTTAGAGTTCTCTATGTAGTTATATCTTGTTTATACAGCTAGAAAAAAGTAAACACCTATATTTTATAAACAGATGCATACTTAAAATATGTGTTTTTTTCTTTTTATCATCTTTTCCACATGTTCTAGAACACCTATATATTAATGTTTCCTTTTTAAATTAATATCAGTAAAAATTGGCCCGGTGCGGTGGCTCATGCCTGAAATCCCAACACTTTGTGAGGCCGAGGTGGGTGCATCCCTATGTCAGGAGTTCGAGACCAGCCTGACCAACATGGCAAAACCCCGTCTCTACTAAAAATACAAAAATTAGCTGGGTGTGGTGGTGCATGCCTGTAATCCCAGCTACTCAGGAGGCTGAGGCAGGAGAATCACTTGAACCTGAGATCGTGCCACTGCACTCCAGCCTGGGTGACAGAATGAGACTCCGTCTCAAAAAAAAATCAGTAAAAATTGAAAATCTCCTATTATATTCACACTTTTATATTAAAACTAACTTTTGCACATATTATACTAATCTTCATTTTTCCAGTATAATTATTAATTTATGAGCTTTATATATGCAATTTGTTCCAATTAAAAATAATAATAATAATTTTGATACTCAAATGTGGTGGGTGGGAACTGCTTTAAGATGTCTCCTTTGTCCTTTAAACATTGTCACTAAAATTTTGGAAATTATCCTTGCTTTTTAGTAATACTATTAATAGATGAATAGATAGATAAATAAATTTCAATTTTTTTTTCTACCCTAAGACTTAGAATCAGTCACCCTCTATGGAATCTCTTTTGTTTTTTTTTTTTTTAAAGTTTAGTAGGTAGTAAGTACACACTCATTGTTGGCTATAAGTACACGTACAAAGCTCATGACTAGTTCCTTTTCATTGGTAACTACCCCTCCTTCATCTCATCCACAGAGTGCTACATGCCCCCATGTTATTACAATGCAGCCTCATCTTTTGACTATAGTTGTTTCACCTGAGACCGAGTATTCTTTGAGACCCTAGGTCCAATTTCCCTTTGTAGGCCTTTTTTTTTTTTTTCCTCCTAAGACATAATTGGGGCCGGGTACAGTGGCTCACACCTGTAATCCCAGCACTTCGGGAGGCTGAGGTGGGTCAATCACTTGAGGTCTGCAATTTGAGACCAGCCTGGCCAACACAGCAAAACCCTGCCTCTACCAAAAATACAAAAAATTACCCAGGCGTGATGATGTGCACCTGCAATCCCAGCTACTGGGGAGGCTGAGGCATGAGAATCGCTTGAATCCAGGAGACAGAGGTTGCAGTGAGCCAAGACCTGCCACTGCACTCCAGCCTGGGCGACAGAGTGAAACTGTGTCTCAAAAAACAAAACAAAACAAAACAAACAAACAAAAGAAACCCAACATAATTGGGATTAGCTAATTAGCAAATTAGTAAATTATTATTACTTTTTCACCAAAGTAAATTACTTAAAAATCTCTATACATTTTCTCCTAAAGATAAAAGGCACATGTATCTGGCTTGGCTTTAGCTGGTTCAATCAGCCATGACTGATGAGATGGGTCAGAGAGTCATGGAAGATAAAACCTGCCTTGTTTTATTGTTTAGGGATGAAAGGGAAGTTTCATGAAGAGGGAGGGAGTGTTGTTGTGTGCCAACCATGCAACCCAAAAGTATCTAATACAAACTTATAAGTTAAACAAATGATCTCTAATATAAATTATTGATATTCTAGAGCAAGACAGTCCTATAGAACGTTCTGTGAGGATGCAAATGCTTGCTATCTGTACTATCCAATATGGTAGCCACTAGACATCCATGCTTTTCAGTAATTGAAATGTCACTAGTGCAACTGAAGAAATAAAATTAGTTTTATATGATTTAAATCAATTTAAATTTAAAAAGCCATGTGTGGCTAGCAGTTAGTGGGCAGCACAAGTTTAGAATTCTTGTCGAACCATTGTAGAACAGAATTATTATAACATGCTTATTTAAAACTTCAGAACCTGGAATCAATCCTGGGTACAAATTTGGTCTTTGCCATTAATTATCTGAATAAATGCAAGTAAGCTGGGCCAGGTGCAGTGGCTCATGCCTGTAATCCCAGCACTTTGGGAGGCCGAGGTGGGTGGATCACCAGGTCAGGAGTTCGAGACCAACCTGGCCAATATATAGTGAAACACTGTTTCTACTAAAAATACAAAAATTAGCTGGGCATGGTGGCACACGCCTGTAATCCCAGCTACTTGGGAGGCTGAGGCAAGAGAATCACTTGAACCTAGGAGGCAGAGGTTGCAGTGAGCCAATATCACGCCGTTGCACTCCAACCTGTGCAACAAGAGCTAAACTCTGTCTCAAAAACAAACAAAAAAGAAAAACAACAAATTCAAGTAAGCTACTTTACTTATCCAAGCCTCTGTTGTTGTTGTTGTTGTTGTTGTTGTTTTCAACAAAAAATAGAAATAATAATCCCGATTTTACAGGATAGTGCTACTCAAAATGTAGTTTGGACATCAGTACCCGTCAAATAACTATTTGTTACTGATCAGAAGTTAAGAATAAGTATTAAGAAACTTTTATAGAAATTTAACAGAGCAATTTTATGTCTTTTCAATCTAATACAATTTTGGGGGCTGGGTGCAGTGGCTCACGCCTGTAATCTCAGCACTTTGGGAGGCCAAGGTGGGTGGATCACCTGAGGTCAAGGAGTTCAAGACCAACCTGGACAACATATAGTGAAACCCCGTCTCTACTAAAAATACAAAAATTAGCTGGGTGTGGTGGTGCACACCTGTAGTCCCAGCTACTTGGGAGGCTGAGGCAAGAGAATCACTTGAACCCAGGAGGTGGAGGTTGTAGGTAGCTGAGATTGTGCCACTACACTCCAGCCCAGGTGACAGTGCAAGACTCCGTCTCAAAAAAAAAAAAAAAAGGCAAATCAATCTAATACGATGTTGTATGACATTTAAATTTTTCATTTTCGTAGCAAAAAAAAAAAAGGCTTCAGTGAAGATAAAAGTAAGGAGATGCTGAAGTAACATAAGCTAGATGTTAAAAAAAAAAAAAAAAATAGGTACAAGCCAGGCGTGGTGGCTCACGTCTGTAATCCCAACACTTTGGGAGGCCGAGGTGGGTGGATCACCTGAGATCAGAAGTTCAAGACCAGCCTGGCCAACATGGCGAAACCCCGTCTCTACTAAAAATACAAAAAAAATGTAGCTGGGCATGGTGGCGAGCACCTGTAATCCCAGCTACTCCTGAGGCTGAGGCTGGAGAATTGCTTGATCCCAGGAGGCAGAGGTTGCAGTGAGCCAAGATCAAGCTGTTGCACTCCAGCCTGGGTGACAACAGTGAAACTCTCTCTCAAAAAAAAAAAAAAAAAAAAAAAAAATAGGTACAGCAAAACAACACATATGATAAATAGCCATAGCATCAAACTGAAATTATGTTCAAAATGAAATAATCCTTGTACAGCATACAATAGAGCATCAAAAGAAACAACAGCACATATCTAGGACTTGTTGAAAATTCAGAAATAAAGAACAATAGAAAATGCTTGTTAGGCCAGGCCTGGTGGCTCACACTTGTAATCCCAGCACTTTGGGAGGCCAAGGCAGGTGGATCATCTGAGGTCAGGAGTTCGAGACCAGCCTGGCCAACATGGTGAAACCCCGTCTCTACTAAAAATAACAAAAATTAGCCAGGCGTGGTGGTGGGCACCTGTAGTCCCAGCTACTTGGGAGGCTCAGGCACAAGAATTGCCTGAACCCAGAAGGCAACGCTGCAGTGAGCCAAGATCATGCCACTGCACTCCAGCCTGGACGACAGAGACAGACCTGTCTGGGGGAAAAAAAAAAAAAAAAAAAAGGCCAGGGCAGTGGCTCATGCCTGTAATCCCAGCACTTTGGGAAGCCAAGGCAGGTGGAACACCTGAGGTCATGAGTTTGAGACCAGCCTGGCCAACATGATGAAACCCTGTCTCTGCTAAAATTAGCCGGGCATGGTGGCGCGCACCTGTAGTCCCAGCTACTTGGGAGGCTGAGGCATGAGAATCACTTGAACATGGGAGGTGGGGGTTGCAGTGAGCCAAGATGGCACCATTGCACTCCAGCCTGGGCGACAGAGGGAGACTCTATCTCAAAAAAATAAAAAAGAAAAAAGAAAAAAAGAAGAAGAAAAACATCCTTGTTAGTATGAAAGAATACTTGGAAAAGATGGTGTTAAAAATTAGATGGGGGCTGGGTGCAGTGGCTTATGCCTGTAATCCCAGCACTTGGGGAGGCCAAGGCAGGCAGATCACTTGAAGTCAGGATTTCAAGACCAGCCTGGCCAATATGGTGAAACCCTGTCTCTCCTAAAAATACAAAAATTAGCCCAGCGTGATGGCACACGCCTGTAATCCAGGTACTGGGGAGGCTAAGACAGGAGAATCGCTTGAACCTGGGAGGCGGAGTTTGCAGTGAGCAGAGATTGGGCAACTGCACTCTAGACTGGGCGAGAGTGAGACTCCGTCTCAAAAACAGACAAACAAAAAAACAGCTGGATGGGGCTGATTCATCAAACTGAAGCTATACACACGTTGCAATATATTTTGTTTAATATAAATCTGGATGATTAAGTTCCTTCTTCTTTTCCTTCCCCTTTTCTTTCTGCTCTCCTTCCCCCTCCTCTTGTGTTATCTGTGGTTAAGAGCTAATTAGAAAAGCTTTAAGAACTAAGAATAATTGCCCTATATTGTATGCATCTATGTGTTTGTGTGTATGAATGCCCATGCAGAAGAATAGTTTAAAATGTCTAATAAATATTCGAATGAGTAGATCCCATCATTAGTAATATTCCTAATTCCTATTCCCTAAGATGAAACATTAAAAATATTCTGCTTTTAATTTTGTGTTTTCAGTGTACAGACACTGAAGTGAAATGCTTCCTCAAAATATAAGAATCATAGAAATAAGCAAAGTTATTTGAAAGTTAAAAATTTGAAATGATCACACAGTGAATTGGAATAGAGATCTGCAAAATCATCTAAAGAGACATAATGGCTTGCTGGGACCAACTTAGCAATAACTACACTGAAGATTCTAATATAACAAGAAGAAAAAACTGACAAGCAGATGCATATAAGATTGGGGGATGGGATGTTATTCATCCAGGAATGCAAAGAAAAAGGGGTCACAGAGGCCCAAGTTGTCACTGGCCATCTGGCAAGGTATGGTTGGTGAAGAGGGGGATGGTGCTTCTCAGGTTTTGTGAGTCTTCATCTGAGTCATAGAAATTTCATTCCCATGGAACAGGACACATCAGGCTTTCAAAATGCAATGCCATTAAACATTATAATGAAACAACTGACTCCCCTTATTCTGTATCCCATGTTCACCAAGCAGCCTTCTGCTTATTCGACTTTGTATGCAGTTTATCTACAGGGATGTGCTGATGAGTGATTCTAGTCCACTCAACCATTAATTTTAGATTGGAATTTTGATGTATTAGTCTTTTATTCTTGCCTATCTCGAGCCCATCCCTGGAAAATAGACCCATTGTTAATGTGCTGACAAAATTAGATTTCTGTACTTGTTACACTAAGGACCGGCTTACGGAAAATGGTAAGTCCATTGTAGTAAGGGCCACCATATAAGTCTCTTGACTGTCAATCACTATTCTCCAAACAATAGCCCTTTGCATTCCCTGAGCCAAATGTTCATAACAAGTCAAGGATCCACATTAGGTTTTGATTTTAGCAACAGGATGCCCTCATTAACTGTATGATCGCTTCACTTATTTTTCTACTCTTGATCATGCCTCAAAATGACCCAGATAATGCCATTTTGGAAGCTGCAAAAGTAGAGTGTGATGAACACTTAAATGATGTGCTAATCCTAATAACTAAATCAAGATGTAGTTTAGGTGACAGATGATGTTGAAACCAAACTTTGCAATATGAATAACAGGACAGAACTTTATTCCAAGTAGTGATTTCTAATCTACACACTATGGGATGATAGGACTTTATGATTTCATCTAAATACTGATTATAAAATGGCTTCACATTAAAAGGAAAATTATAGCTGCCTCAAGAATGTGAAATAAACCATCCCATTATTAATGAATTCCCAGAGCAAATATTTATTGAAGGTCCATTAGTCCAAGACACTAAGCAGGGACCAGGGATATTAGGGTGAATAAGACACAGTCTGCATGCTTTTGACACTTATATTATAATGGGAGATACAGAGAAGAAAGTCAGCAATTACAATATATAACTGATAAGTGACGGTGAAAGTAATGAATATTCTGGGCCGGGTGCAGTGGCTCACACCTTTAATCCCACCACTTTGGGAGGCTGAGGTGGATGGATCACCTGAGGTCAGGAGTTTGAGACCAGCCTGGCCAACATGGTGAAACCCCGTCTCTACTAAAAATACAAAAAATTAGCAGGGCATGGAGGCAGATGCCTATAATCCCAGCTACTTGGGAGGCTGAGGCAAGAGAATCGCTTGAACCCAGGAGGCGGAAGTTGCACTGAGCTGAGGTCGCGCCACTGCACTCCAGCCTGGGCAACAAGAGCAAGACTCCATCTTAAAAAAAAAAAAAAGGAAAGAAAAGAAAAAGAAAACAATAAATATGCTGGGAGTACATAGAAGTACTTAACCTAGACACAAACAAGGTGCCAGAGAAGATATTGACAATTAAGGTGAGACTCAATGAGAACAGGAAAAGAAACAGAGCAGAGTACAGGCACAGGCTTGGAGATCTTCTGAGGAATAAATGTGAATAACCAAACCATAGTGTACAGACTGGAAGTGGCAAGGTTAGAGACATAAACAAGGTCAGCAAAACTGTGAAGGCATCTGTAATCCATGTTAGATTCTTTAGAGTTTGCCTAGCGCTCTATTGAAGACTTAAAAAATTTATTATAAATATTTCACAGACACAAAATACATAGTAATATTAAAAATCGGCATATACATTGTCATGCGCATCCAGTGAAGAGACCACCAAACAGGCTTTGTTTGAGCAATAAAGCTGTTTATTTCACCTGGCTGCAGGCAGGCTGAGTCCAAAAAGAGAGTCATCGAAGGGAGATAGGGGTGGGGCCGTTTTATAGGATTTGGGTAGGTAATGGAAAATTACAGTCAAAGGGAGTTGTTCTCTGGCAGGCAGGGGAGGGGGTCACAAGTTGCTCAGTGGGGGAGCTTCTGAGCCAGGAGAAGGAATTTCACAAGGTTAATCATTCAGTTAAGATGGGGCAGGAACAAACCACAATGGTGGAATGTCATCAGTTAAGGCAGGAACCGGCCATTTTCACTTCTTTTGTGATTTTCATTTGCTTCAGGCCATCTGGATGTACACATGCAGGTCACAGGGGATATGATGGCTTAGCCTGGGCTCAGAGGCCTGACATTCCTGTCTTCGTATATTAATAAGAAAAATAACATGAAATAGTATTGAAGTGTTGGGGAAGCAAAAATTTTTGGGGGTGGTATGGAGAGATAATGGGCGATGTTTCTCAGGGCTGCTTTGAGCAGGATTAGGGGTGGTGTGGGAACCTAGAGTGGGAGAGATTAAGCTGAAGGAAGCTTTTGTGGTAAGGGGTGATATTGTGGGGTTGTTAGGAGGAGCATTTGTTGTATAGAATGATTGGTGATGGCCTGGATACGGTTTTGGATGAGTTGAGAGATTAAACAGAAGACACAAGGTCTGAATAAGAGAAGGAGAAAAACAGGTATTAAAGGACTAAGAATTGGGAGGACCCAGGACATCTAATTAGAGAGTACCCAAGGGGGTTCAGCATAATTACTTGCTTGGTTGGCAAGCTTTTTGGCTCTATTCTTGAGTTTTTTTATGTTGTCATATACCAGGCCAGATTGATTTAGGTAAAATCAACACTTTTGATTTAAAAATATACAGAGTCCCCTTTTTTTTAAGCAGTGAGTAAGTCGAGGCCTCGGCGATTTTGGAGGAAAGAGAAATGCAAAGCCAGCAATTGTTTGTTAATGGAGGATTAGAAATGGCTAGGAGAGAGTGAGTGAGATTGATAGCATGGTGGATATAGCTGGGGAGAGGTAGAGGGTGGCATAAGAACTGGAACGAGAATAACAGTGAGTATAAAAGTAAAAAATAGGACTTCATCAGGGTGAAAGTATTGGAGTGTACCCTGTGAGGAAAGATTATCTATCCACTTTAAGAGACACTTAAGGGTGGCGGTTTGAGTTAAAACCAGGAGATATCAGTTATGATGGTTTGAAGGAAAAGTGTAAACCGGCAGTGTAAACAAGGGCAGGGTATTTACAAGTAGTTGAGAATGGTGAATAGGAGTATGACTAGACAGAAGATAGTGGGGATGACAAGTTTTTGGGGCACAGTCCAAGTTGGGCTGGTATCTGGAATGAAACTGGGGCCTAATAAAAAGGAGCATCCAATAAGGAGCTCAAATGTGCTGTACCCTGTAGCATCCCGAGGACAAGCCCAAATTCTGAGAAGGGCAAGTGGTAAAAGTATTGTCCAGTCCTTTTTAAGTTGGAGGCTGAGCTTGGTAAGGTGTGTTTTTAAAAGACCATTAGTCTGTTCTACCTTTCCCGAAGATTGAGGATAGTTAAGGGGTATGAAGATTCCACGGAATACCAAGAGCCTGAGAAACTACTTGGGTGATTTGACTAGTAAGGGCCAGTCCGTTATCGGACTGTATAGAGGTGGGAGGGCCAAACTGAGGAATTATGTCTGACAGAAGGGAAGAAATGACCATGGTGGCCTTCTCAGACCCTGTGGGAAAGGCCTCTACCCAATAAGTGAAAGTGTCTACCCAGACCAAGAGGTATTTTAGTTTCCTGACTTGAGGCATGTGAGTAAAGTCAATTTGCCAGTCCTGGGGGGGGGGGCAAATCCCCGAGCTTGTTATGTAGGGAAGGGAGGGGGCCTGAGAAATCCCTGAGGAGTAGTAGAATAGCAGATGGAACACTGAGAAGTGATTTTTTGAGGATAGATTTTTACGATGGAAAGGAAGTGAGAGGTTTTAAGAGATGGGCTAGCGCCTTGTAACCTACATGGAAGAGGTTATGAAATGACAACAGAATAGAATGGGCCTGTGAGGCTGGAAGGAGATATTTTCCTTGGTTCAAAAACCATTTGCATTGTGTGGGAAGAGATTGATAGGTGGAAGTTTCAGTGGGAAAGTTGGTGGGAGTGACCGATGAGAAGGAGAAAAACTGGCCATGACAACAGAAGTTGGAATGCTAGCTGCTTCTTTAGTTACCTTATCAGTATAAGCGTTGCCCTGAGTGATGGGATCTGACGTCTTTTGATAGTCCTTGCTATGAAAGACACCAGCTTCCTTTGGAAGTAAAGCAGCCTTGAGAAGAGTTTTTATTAAAGAGGCATTAATTATGGAGGACCCTTGTGTAGTGAGGAAACCTCTTTTTGTCCATATAACAGCATGGTGGTGCAGGATATGGAAAGCATATTTAGAGTCAGTATAAATATTGACGCGTAGTCTCTTTGCAAGAGTGAGGGCCCCAGTTAAGGCAATGAGTTCAGCTTGCTGAGAGGTAGTGGAGGGCAGCAGAGCAGTAGCCTCAATGATAGATGTGGAAGATACTACAGCATAGCCTGCCTTGCTGGTGAGTGGCTATTAGGCCTGGTGGAACTGCCGTCGATAAACCAAGTGTGATCAGGGTGAGGAACAGGAAAGAAGAAAATATGGAGAAATGGAGTGAATGTCAGGTGGATTAGAGAGATACAGTCATTGGGGTCAGGTGTGGTATCCAGAATAATGTGGGGACCAGCCTAAAGCAGTAAGGTCAAGTTGTTTGGATAGAAAGGCTACAGGGTGCGGTCCTGGCTCTTGTGTAAGAATTCCGACCACACAGCCCTGCACTTCAACTGTGTGTAATGAAAAAAGGGTTGTGATGAGTTAGGGAGAGCTAGTGTGGGAGCAGCTTTTAGGGCTGTTTTTTAAGGAATGGAAAGGGGAGTGGGGAAAGGATTTACAATTTATGGGGTCAGCTAGGTTTTTTGTGTGTGTGAGTTTGTATAATGGCTTTGTTAGGATGGTAAAACCAGTTATCCAAAGGCAAAAGTATACAACCATGCCCAGGAAGGAAAGGAGTTGTTGTTTTGTAAAAGGGGTTGGGGCTTGAGAGATCAGCTGGACACGATTGGCAGGGAGAACATTTGTGTTTTCATGAAGAATTATGCCAATATAGGTAATGGATGGATGAGGAAGAAATTTGGGCTCGACTGAAGTAATGGGGGCTGTCCATGAAGCCTTGTGGCAGTACAGCCCAGGTAAGTTGCTGAGGCTGATGGGTGTCAGGGTCAGTCCAAGTGAAAGCAAACAGAGGCTGGGATGAAGGGTGCAAAGGAATAGTAAAGAAAGCATATTTGAGATCCAGAACAGAATTATGGGTTGTAGAGGGGTTGTGGAGGGAGGTATTGAGAATAGGAGAGTATATGGGTTTGGCACCATGGGGTGGATAGGCAAAACAATTTGGTTGGTAAGGCACAGATCCTGAACTAACTTGTAAGACTTGTCCAGTTTTTGGACAGGTAAAATGGGGGAATTGTAAGGAGAGTTTATAGGCTTTAAAAGGCCATGCTGTAACAGGTGAGTGATAATGGGCTTTAATCCTTTTAAAGTGTGCTGTGGGATGGGATATTGGTGTTCAGCGGGGTAAGGGTGATTAGGTTTTAATGGGATGGTAAGGGGTGCATGCTCGGTCACCAAGGAGGGAGTAGAGGTTTCCCATACATGTGGATTAAGGTGGGGGGATACAAGGGAAGGATGTGAAGGAAGCTTTGAACTGGGGAAAAGGGTGGCAATGAGGTGTGGCTGTAGCCCAGGAATAGTCAGGGAAGCAGATAATTTAATCAAAATGTCTAGACCTAATAAGGGAGCTGGGCAGGCGGGGATAACTAAAAAGGAGTGCATGAAAGAATGTTGTCCAAGTTGGCATCAGAGTTGGGGAGTTTTAAGAGGTTTAGAAGCCTGGCCATCAATACCCACAATAGTTATGGAGGCAAGGGAAACAGGCTCTTGAAGTGAAGGTAATGTGGAGTGGGTAGCCTCCGTACTGATTAAGAAGGGGACGGACTTACCCTCCACTGTAAGAGTTACCAAAAGCATCTGTGATGGTCCAGGAGGCTTCTGAGGTGATTGGGCAGCATCAGTTTCAGCTGCTAAGCCAAGAAGATCTGGGAAGGAGTGTCAGAGAGCCTTGGGCCAGGGTTCCAGGGGCTCTGGGAGTGGCTGCCAGGGGAGTTGGACAGTCCAATTTCCAGTGGGGTCCCACACAGATGGGACATGGCTTAGGAGGAAACCGGGGCTGTGGGCATTGCTTGGCCCAGTGGCCAGATTACTGGCACTTGAAGCTAGATTCTGATGGAGGAGAGCCTGTAGGAATGCTTGACCACTGCGGCTTAGGCATTTTGAAGTTCTTGTGTGCTGGAGATGTGGCTGGGATTTCTCTCACAGTGGAGGCAAGGAATTGTTCAGAAATATGTTGCTACTTGGCTCCCTCTACTCTATTATCGTACACCATCAAGGTGAGGTTAATTAAGTCCGGTTGTGGGGTTTGAGGGCCAGAATCTAATTTTTGGAGCTTAATTTAATGTTGGGAGCAGATTGAGTAATAAAGTGCATATTGAGAATAAGACGGCCTTCTGACCTTTCAGGGTCTAGGGTTGTAAAGCTTCTCAGGGTTGCTGCAAAACGAGCCATGAACCAGGCTGGGTTTTTATATTTGATGAAAAAGAGCCTAAATGCTAATTGATTTGGGAGAGGTCGGATAAAGAAAAAGGAGCATTAACCTTGACTATGCCTTTAGCTCCAGCCACCTCTTTAAGAGGAAATTGTTGGGCAGGTTGGGGAGGGTTAGTCACAGAATGAAACCGTAAGCTGGACCTGGTGTGAGGAGGGGAGGTGATAGAAGGATTATAGGGTGGGGGAGCAGAGGCTGAGGAAGAATCAGAGCCTGATTCAGCCTGGCGGGGAGTGACCTGAGGAAGAGCAGTCTGGGGAGGAGGGGAGAGGTCAGATGGGTCGGTAGAAAAGGAAGATTGAAAAGACTCAGTGACACTTGGGGTTGGGACTGAGGGGACAGGCAGGAGGGAAAGAAGGATTTTGGATGAGTTGCATTGGGAACAGAGACTAGAGAGGGACTGATGTGTAAAAGAATGCCTGGACATCAGGCACCTCAGACCATTTGCCCATTTTATGACAAGAATTATCTAGATCTTGTAGGATGGAAAAATTGAAAGTGCTGTTTTCTGGCTATTTGGAACCATCGTCGAGTTTGTATTGGGGTCAAGTGGTATTGCAGAAGAAAATAAGGCATTTAGGTTTTAGATGAGGTGTGAGTTGAAGAGGTTTCAAGTTCTTGAGAACACAGGCTAAGGGAGGAGAAGGAAGACTGGAGGGTGGAAGGTTGCCCATAGTGAAGGAGGCAAGCCCAAAGAAAAGAGAGGGTAGAGACATGGAGAGAAGGGGTGGGGGGTGCTTGCCCCCCAGGAAAGTGGTGCTTGCCACTAAGGGTGAAGGATCAAGGCAGGCGTCCCCAGTGATCAGAGACCTCTGAAACGTGGGTGAATAATCAAGCAGGCATCCCCGCAGTAATTAAACACCAAGGGAAGACTGTCTTCCCAAGTCCGTGACCGGCGCTGGAGTTTTGGGTTCATGGATAAAACGTGTCTCCTCTGTCTCTACCAGAAAAAGGAAGGAACTGAAATTAAGAGAAGAGAGAGATTGAAGGATGGTGCCAAGATTTAAAGGAGAAAGAGGTTTAGGGATAGTGAGAGAGGTTGGAGAAGAAAGTAAAAAGAGGCCGCTTACCCAACTTAAAATTGGTGAGATGTTCTTTGGGCTGGTTGGTCTGAGGACCAGAGGTCGTAGGTGGATCTTTCTCACAGAGCAAAGAGCAGGAGGACAGGGGATTGATCTCCCAAGGGAGGTCCCCCGATCTGAGTCACGGCACCAAATGTCATGCACGTCCGTCTGAAGAGACCACCAAACAGGCTTTGCATGAGCAATAAAGCTTTTTAATCACCTAGGTGCAGGCAGGCTGAGTCCAAAAAGAGCGTCATCGAAGGGAGATAGGGGTGGGGCCATTTTATAGGATTTGGGTAGGTAAAGGAAAATTACAATCAAAGGGGGTTGTTCTATGGCGGGCAGGGGCGGGGGTCACAAGGTGCTCAGTGGGGAAGCTTCTGAGCCAGGAGAAGGAAGTTCACAAGGTTAATTGCTCAGTTAAGGTGGGGCAGAAACAAATCACAATGGTGGAATGTCATCAGTTAAGGCAGGAACCGGCCCTTTTCACTTCTTTTGTGATTCTTCACTTGCTTCAGGCCATCTGGATGTATACATGCAGGTCACAGGGGATATGATGGCTTAGCTTGGGCTCAGAGGTCTGACACACATCACTAAGCTTAAGAAATAAAACATAAGTACTCGTGTTCCAGTGAACCGACAAGGCTCCAGCCTGGGTGACAGAGCAAGACTATGAGAGGTGTTTGAAACAGGGTGACTCCATCTTGAATAGGGGCTGGGTAAACTAAGGCTGAGACCTACTAGGCTGCATTCCCAGGAAGTTAAGGAGGTCGGCACAATACAAGTCACAAAGACCTTGCTGATAAAACAGCATGCAGTAAAGAAGCCAGCCAAAACCCACCAAAAGCAAGATGGTGTTAGATATGAGTTCTAAATTTCTTTTCAAAGAATTAATATGTCAGTATGTTCAATTCTTTGCCTTTTACTTTTAAACTTCCTCATAAAGCAATCTTTTTCAATTACGTACTCCACCCTGACTCATTCTGATCACCTGCTCCACCCTACATTCCAATCACTGGCTCCACCCTACCTCATTCCAATTACCTGCTACCTGCTCTGCCCTGACTCCCGCCAAAGCACTCACCCCTTCATTCTCTTTAAATTAGCCAATCGGAATTAGTTTAGGCTGTGCAGTCTAACCCTAGCCAATAGGGGAATGACACAGCAACAGGGGCCATGTGCTTCAGGGATAAGAACCCCTTCCCCTCCCTTGTCCAAATGAGCGCTTACCATTGTTTCATCTGTAAGGGTGCACCCTTCTATATAGAAGTAACTTGCCTTGCTGAGAATTAAAAAGAAAATTTTATATTCGAGTGCTAGTTCTTTTGTGGCACCAAAACTTTATATATAACAAAAGTGACCTCTTGGTCATCTTCACTGCTCATTATATGCTAATTATAATACATTAGCATGCTAAGAGACACTCCCACCAGCACCATGACAGTTTACAAATGCCATGGCAATGTCAGGAAGTCACCCTATATGGTCTAAAAAGGAGAGGAACCCTCAGTTTCAGGAATTGCCTACCCCTTTCCTGGAAAACTCATGAATAATCCACCCCCTGTTTAGGGTATACAAAAATAACTGAGTATTCTTAGTTGAGCAGCCTGTGCCACTGCTCTGTCTATGGAGTAGCCATTCTTTATTCCTTTACTTTCTTAATAAACTTGCTTTTACCTTACTCTATGGATTTGCCTCGAATTCTTTCTTGCAAGAGATCCAAGAACGCTCTCTTGGGGTCTGGATAGGGACCCCTTTCCGTTGACAAGACCTATCACAGAAAAAAAAAATCACATAAGTACTCTTTAAAAAGAGGAAAAACCTAAAAAGCAAAAATTAAAAATACATATACAATACAAACACACACAGTAGAATTTTCTTATATACCCCTGATGGTGTTTTTCTCCTTCGTGCTCCATTGAAACCACTATCTTGAATTTGGCGTTATTATTCCCACACATTTGGCTTCGTACTTTAACTACATCCATAACTCTAAACAACTCAAACAGATGGTTGAGGGGTGAGTAAGGTTGCCAGACGAAATACAAGGTGTCGGCGAAAAGAGTCAATCTGTAAAATATTAGAAGAGATTTATTCTCAGCCAAATGTGAGTGATCATGTTCTGTGACACAGACCTCAGGAGGCCCTGAGAACATGTGTCTCAGGTGGTCCGGGAGCAGCTTGGTTTTACTCATTTTAGGGAGACATGGGACATTAATCAAACACATTTAAGAAATACATTGTTTGGTTCAGAAAAGCAGGACAACTCAAAGTGGTTGGTGAGGAGGGCTTTCAGTATGATTTAAACACTTTCTGGTTGACGGTTGAGTTTATCTAAATACCTGGGATCAATAGAAAGGAAATGTCTGGCTTGCAGAGACCAAAGTTTTATCATGCAGATGAAGTCTCCAGGTAGCAGGCTTCAGAGAGAATAGATTGTAAATGCTTCTTATCAGATTTAAGGTCTGTGTTGATGTTAATGCCTGAGAGGTATCATGAAGCAGATCGGACCCCCACTTCTCATCATGGCCTCAAGCAGTCTCTAAGGTTAATTTTTTTTTTTCTTTTTTTGAGACGGAATTTCACTCGTTACCCAGGCTGGAGAGCAATGACACAATCTGAACTCACCGCAACCTCCACCTCCTGGGTTCAAGCGATTCTCCTGCCTCAGCCTTCTGAGTGGCTGGGGTTACAGGTGCCTGCCACCATGCTCAGCTAATTTTTGTGTTTTTAGTAGAGACGGGGTTTCACCATGTTGTCCAGGCTGGTCTCGAACTCCTGACCTCAGGTGATCCGCCCGCCTCGGCCTCCCAAAGCGCTGGGATTACAGACGTGAACCACTGCACCCAGCCTCTCAGGTTAAATTTTAAGAGCTCCCTGGCCATGGAGGAAGTCCATTCAGATGATTGGGGGGCTTTACAATTTTATTTTTGGTTTACAGAAGTGCCCAGGTAAATGTGAATTTCAGATAAACAACAATTTTTTTTTTTTTTTTTTTTTTTGAGACGGAGTCTTGCTCTGTCACCCAGGCTGGAGTGCAGTGGCACCATCTCAGCTCACTGCAAGCTCCGCCTCCCGGGTTCATGCCATTCTCTTGCCTCAGCCTCCCGAATAGCTGGGACTACAGGCGCCCACCACCACGCCCGGCTAATTTTTTGTATTTCTTAGTAGAGACGAGGTTTCACTGTGTTAGCCAGGATGGTCTCGATCTCCCGACCTCGTGATCCACCCACCTCGGCCTCCCAAAGTGCTGGTATTACAGGCATGAGCCACTGTGCCTGGCCAACGCCAATTTTTTTTTTTTTTAGTGTAAGTACATCCCAAATATTGCACGGGACAATACCTCAAGTATTACAAATATCCCTGTCCTATTTGGGATACACTTATACTAAAAAGTTGTTGTATATTTGAACTTTAAATTTAACTGGGTGTCCTGTAATTTTATTTGATACATCTGGCAATCCAAGGGGTGAGTGATGTGAGGTTTTGTGTGTGCAAGCACAGGTGGGAAATGGGAGTCACAGATCAGTTAGGAGACAGTTTCAAGTGATAGTAGCCTGAACCCAAATATGGCTAGTGGTATAAACCAAAAATAAAATTCTAAGATCCCCCTTCCAACCATCTATCTGAATGGACTTCCTCCTCATTCACGGCTCTTTTAAAATTTAACTGCAGAGACTGTGGCAGGTCCTGATGGGAAGTGGTGGTTGAACATGCCTCATTATACCTCTTCATCATTAACATCAGCACAGACTTTAAGTCTGATAAGAAACATTTTACATTCTCTTCTCTCCGAAGCCTAGTACTTGAAGGCTTCCTCTGCAAATAAGAACTCGGTCTCCATAATCCTTTATCTTAAGCCAGACAATCCTTTCTGTTAATTCTAGGTCTTTAGACAAACTCAACCAATTATCAACCAGAAAATGTTTAAATATACCTATAAGCCGGGCGCAGTGACTCAGGCCTGTAATCCCAGCACTTTGGGAGGCCAAGGCAGGCGGATCACTTGAGGTCAGGAGTTCAAGAACAGCCTGGCCAATATGGTGAAACCCCGTCTCTACTGAAAATATAAAAATTAGCCAGGCGTGGTGGCACATGCCTGTAGTCCCAGCTATTCGGGAGGCTGAGGCAGGAGAACTGCTTGAACCCAAGAAGCTGAGGTTGCAGTGAGCCGAGATACCATTGTACTCCAGCCTGGATGTCCCAGGGAGACTCGTCTCAAACAAAACAAAACAAAACAAAAACAAATAAATTTACCGATAGCCTGAAGTCTCCCTCACCACCTCAAGTTGTTCTGCCTCTCTGGACCAAACCAATGTATTTCTTAAATGTGTTTGGTTAATGTCTCGTGCCTCCCTAAAATGTATAAAACTAAGCTGCACCCGACTACCTGGGGCACATGTTCTCAGGACCTCCTGAGGGCTGTGTCACAGGCCATGGTCACTCATATTTGATTCAGAAGAAATCTCTTCAAATATTTGACAGAGTTTGACTCTTCATCGGCAGTGGAAAAATCAAGAGAAAGAGTTCCATTTTAGAGCAGTAGGTAGAAAGTAGGTAGAAAGGTCAAGATTTTGTGACTGGTTGAATGTGGGGTTTATGGCTGTTAACGGTGGAGGGGGTCAAGGTTCTTGGCATCTTGAACAAAGAATTGGACAAAACGCACAAACAAAGCAAGGATGGAATGAAGGGTTTTATTGAAAATGAAAGTACACTCCACAGCGTGGGAGCATTATAGGGGCTCAAAGGACCTGTTACAGATTTTTTGGGGAGTGTAAATACCCCCTAGAGGATTCCATTGGTTACTTGTGTTACACCCTATGTAAATGGAGAGGATGAAGTAAAATTACAAAGTTATTTACAGCATACATCTTATGGAGAGGATATTTCCTGTCATAGCTGAAGCGTGAATTGGCCTTGTGTTCCCTGCCTCCAGACCCTATTTTCCTGCCTCATGGCAAGGGAGGAGTCAAAGGTAATGAGAAGTGAAATATGGATTTGGTCAGTGAGATTGCTGATGGAGATGAGTTTCATTTTGGAAGTTTTGAGTTAGTTGTTCTTGAGGAATTTTTATTTTATTTTATTTTTGAGATGGAGTCTTGCTCTGTCACCCAGGCTGGAGTGCAGTGGCATGATCTTGGCTTACTGCAACCTCTGCCCCCAGGTAAAAGTGATTCTCCTGCCTCAGCCTTCCGAGTAGCTGGGATTACAAGCGCCTGCCACCACGCCCAGCTAATTTTTGTATTTTTAGGAGAGACTAAAAATACAATATGGGGTTTGGCCATATTGGCCAGGCTGGTCTCGAACTCCTGACCACAGGTGATCCACCCACCTCGGCCTCCCCAAGTGCTAGGATTATAGGCATGAGCCACTGCGCCCGGCCCGGAGTATTTAGACTATAGATACAGATGTAGTTACATATATTCTGAGCAATAAAGTAATTTAAAATAAAACATATCCAGGAAGCTATGGACACATGTACTGACCCTTGTCTATCTATACCATTTAATCTCTTACACACTACTCATTGTGCCTTTTTTTTTTTTTTTTTTTTTTTTGAGACAGTCTTGCCCTGTCACCCAGGCTGGATCTCGGCTCACTGTAACCTCCGCTTGCCAGGTTCAAGCATTTCTCCTGCTCGGCCTCTGTAGTAACTGGGATTATAGGCATGTACCACCAAGCCTGACTAATTTTTGTATTTTTTAGTAGAGATGGGTTTTTGTCATGTTGGCCAGTCTGGTCTCGAACTCCTGGCCTCAAGTGATCCACCTGCGTCGGTCTTCCAAAGTGTTGGGCCTACCCATTGTGTCTTAACCTCTTCTTTCACTAAAAAACCCATTCCTGTCTCTGTTCTAATTCTCTTGTTTCTAGCCTTTGTCGATCTAAAAATAATTTTAATTAATGAATGTTTTACTTTATCTTTTCCTTTTCATCTCATTGACTCAGCCTTTCACTGTGCTCCTGGCATTTTTTCTCCCTCTTCCTCCAAATCAGTCTGTAGGTTTTATCTGTCTCAAAGGAATTTCTTCCTTCAGGAACTTCCAGCTGTTATTGGCTCTGGTTTCCCTGGCAACCCCTGCTTCTCAGATTTTTTTTCTGATTACTTAAGAGAAATTCTACAAAATCACTGATAACCACTGATCAGAAACTGTAGAAGAAAGAGAAAGTGCTCTGCATTGCCTCTGAGAAAGGAAGGGGGCAGATTTAGAGGAAAGAGAAAAATACTGAGACCCAGGGAGATGGAAGTAAAATGTGTGAATTAAGTATTGATTTACATGGTTTGTTATTTTCATCTGTCAGTGTACTGCTGTGTCGTCAGATTTCAGAGACAATGACCTCATTTAGTTAGATAGCCCTATCATCTATCAAACAAAATACTCCTAGATCTTGTTCAACCATTGTGGAATGTAGGAAATCATATTCCAGATTATTGTGAGAATATAAAACACAAATATTCAGAGAAGATGAAAGAAAAAAGATGTAGACTAAACTTGCACTAATATTTACATTAGAAACATTATTAGTATGCAATGCAATGAGAATTGAGCAAGGTTAGTAACTACAGATCCTAATTGGAAGTCTGTTGATACATTTAAAAAATATAACGAGTGAGATTTTATTTTGTACAGTACTGCTGTTCTGTATTTCATGTTACCATACTACTGCTTTTGTTAAATGAAGACACCAGGACAGGGATTAGGTGCTTTGTGTAGGGCTAATACAGATACATAAATTTCTGGCAAAATTCACAACGTTCTTTCTTAGAGACAGATTTAACTGTCTAGTCAGTGTTTGGTGTTGGTGAGCACATAAACTATCTAACAAAACTCTCATTAGAAAAAGTTGAAAAACATTCATTTTTCAGAAGCTTTCTGCTATTCAAGACAAATTGAGCATTATTTGAGTTAACTACACCAGGAGAGAAATTAATTTGCTAATTTGTAGAACTACAGAGTATTACCTAGCAAATTCAGTAGTTTAGTTTTCAGGTTTTTTTTTTTTTTCCTTTTGGCATGGAGTCTAGCTCTGTTGCCCAGGCAGGAGTGCAATGGCACAATCTCGGCTCACTGCAACCTCTGCCTCCCCGGTTCAAGAGATTCTCCTGCCTCAGCGTCCCGGATAGTTCGGATTATAGGGGTCCACCATCATGTCCGGCTAATTTTTGTATTTTTAGTAGAGACGGGGTTTCGCCATGTTGGCCAGGCTGGTCTCGAACTCCTGGCCTCAGGTGATCTACCCGCCTCAGCCTCCCAAAGTGCTGGGATTACAGGCGTGAGCCACTGCGCCTGGCCAGTAGTTTAGTTCTATACTTGAATTGTTGGATTGCATTCTATCTTGTAAAATTTGAATAAAAAGTAAATACAGTGTTTACCAGTGAAGTTATTTACTCATTACATATTGATATAATTGATAATCACTACATATTTTATCATATTGAATTCAAGACACTGTGATAACAGATTTTTTTGAAGCAAAATCCTGTTTTAAGTCTTTGGATATAGTACTTTTGCTGACCACTCTTGCATTTGTCTCTCCAACATTATTCCCCACCTCATTCCCATTATGAAACAGTTCACTGTTTGGAGAGCTGGGCCCCACCTCCAGCTCCGAGATCAATCCTGATTGGGTGAAACTAATCTGAGTAACCCCTCCTTCACAGGGGTTTGTCAGATAACCCAGGCTTGAGCCAATCACCATTCTCTGGGACACAGATTGGACTGAGTTATCTTGTAACTGTCATACTCCAGATTTATGTGGGAGCAGCAACTCCTTTGGACCTTAAGGAGGAAGCACATGGCTGCTTTTACCTGCTGGCAGCTATCTTGTGTTCTTGAAGGAAGCAGGCCTGAGGAGGACTCCTCATACAGAGAGAAACACTGAGAGATTCACTGAAAAACTGACATGGGATCCTGAGGGGCCACTCTTGAAGACTTATCTCTGCACCTTTCTGGTATGTAAGTCAATACATTCCTTTAATTTAACCCTGTTTCAATTGAATTTATTGTTACTTCTATATGAAAAACAAAAAGTCCTAAATGATATATCTACTCTTTGGCTTCATGTAAGAATTCAAGAGTGTAGCAGCTAATTTCAGTGTAGTTATATTGGGATTATTTAAGAAGTTTATTTAGCATCTCATTACTGAGTCTGCAGTTGTCTTAGTACCTTGTAGATACTTGGGGTTTTGTGTTCTAATAGACTGATTAATTCAACAACTGCTTATTATTAATATTAAGCATTCACTCCCTGTAGGGCACTGTGCATACAGCAATGATCAGTATGATTCCAGTGCTCAGAGAGCTCCAAGGATTAGTTGAGACCAGACAAGAATATCAAGGAGGCATGCAGAAGTTACAATGGGAAATCAAAAAGAAGACAAAGGAGGGACACCTAATTCAGAACGATGGGTTTGTTGGATACGAGAGAAAAGGAGACGAATGGGGAGGTATCATCAAAGATTCCTAAGAAGAAGTTCCTAACTTCTGTTTTTGTGCCATTGACTCTTTGGCAGTGTGGAGAAACCCAGGGACCCATTTTCAGAACAGTGTTTTTAAATGCATAAAATATTTTGGATTAAAAGGAAATTCTGAGTATTGAAATAGCTAACAAAATATTTTAAAAGCAAATTTGTAATACAGTAACGTATATGCTTCTTTATTAACTAAAGAACGAGATATAGCAATGAGCATACCTATTAAGATAATTTTAGAGGTACTAATGACTATAAATGAAATTTTGAGTTGTCTGCAGCAACTGTTACGTGAAATGAAAATACCTGTGGTTTTTAGGCCGGGCGCGGTGGCTCACGCCTGTAATCCCAGCACTTTGGGAGGCCGAGGCGGGCGGATCACGAGGTCAGGAGATCGAGACCATCCTGGCTAACATAGTGAAACCCCGTCTCTACTAAAAATACAAAAAATTAGCTGGGCGCGGTAGCGGGCGCCTGTAGTCCCAGCTACTCGGGAGGCTGAGGCAGGAGAATGGCGTGAACCTGGGAGGCGGAGCTTGCAGTGAGCCGAGATCGCGCCACTGCACTCCAGCCTGGGCTACAGAGCAAGACTCCGTCTCAAAAAAAAAAGAAAATACCTGTGGTTTTTTTGGTTGTGAAGTCACAGGTACTACTAATGCTAATATTATTGTGGTTTGTGGCATATGTTCATAATAGAATGACATGCTAAATTTTATTTGGAAAGTTAGTTCAACATAATTTCCTGGTTCTGAATTCTATGCCAAGTTAAAAAAAAAATCTGTGCTAAGAAGAGATAAAATTTGATGTTAATTCTTTTTTTTTTTTTTTTTTTAAGACAGAGTCTCGCTGTATCGCCCAGGCTGGTGTGCAGCGGTGCAATCTCACTGCAACCTTTGCCTCCTGGGTTCAAGCCATTCTCCTGCCTCAGCCTCCCGGCAGCTGGGACTACAAGCAGACGTCACCATGCCTGGCTGATTCTTTTTGTATTTTTCAGTAGAAATGGGGTTTCACCATGTTGGTCAGGCCGATCTTGAACTCCTGACCTCAAGTGACTTGCCCACCTTGGCCTTCCAAAGTGCTGGGATTACAGGCATGAGCCACCACGCCCAGCCCTAGAAAGCTTTTCTGATCATCCAATTTCTATTTTCCCCAAATAGAATTAACGACTTCCTTTTCTATATTGTATTGGGAGCTTATATAATTTCAATCCTTGTATTTTTCATAATGTATTACAATCATATTTCTATCATTTTTTATAATATATTGTAATCTTATATTTCTGTCATTTTTACAAGCCCTTAAAAATAATGGATGGGGCCAAGTGCAGTGGCTCACACCTGTAATCTCAGCACTTTGGGAGGCCGAGGTGGAAGGATCACCTGGGCCCAGGAGTTCAAGACCAGCCTGACCAACAGAGTGAGACACAGCCTCTATAAAAAATAATAATAATAATGAATGGGCTGGGGGCAGTAGCTCACACCTGTAATCAATCCCAACACTTCAGGAAGCCGAGGTGGGTAGATGGCTTGAGTCCAGGAGTTTGAGACTAGCCTGGGTGACATGGCCAAACCCAGTCTCTACAACAAAATACAAAAATTAGCTGGGCCCTGTAGTCCCAGCACTTGGGAGGCTGAGGCGGGAGGATCCACTTGAGCATGGGAGGTGGAAGTTGCAGTGAGCTGAGATCACGCCACTGTGCTCCAGCCTAGCTGACAAAATGAGACTCCATCTCAAAAAAACAACAAAAAATAAGTCTTGGTGTGGTGGCTCATGCCTGTAATCCCAGCACTTTGGGAGGCCGAGGTGGGCGGATCACCTGAGGTCAGAAGTTCGAGACTCAGCCTGGCCAACATGGTGAAACCCCATCTCTATTAAAAATACAAAAATTAGCTTGGCATGGTGGTGGAGACCTGTAATGCCAACTACTTGGGAGGCTGAGGCAGGAGAATTGCTTGAACCCAGGAGGCGGAGGTTGCAGTGAGCTGAGACCACACCATTGCATTCCAGCATGGGCAACAGGAGCAAAACTCTGTCTCAAAAATAAAATAAAATAAAAAATAAAAAAGCATGATATTTATTTATTTATTTATTTATTTATTTTTAAAGACAGGATACCTGTCACTTAGGCTGGTGTGCAGTAGTGCAATCCTAGTTCACTGCAGCCTTGGACTCCCAGGCTCAAGTGGATCTCCCACCCCAGCCTCTTGAGTAGCTGGGACTGCAGGTATTTAGCACCACAGGTGGCTAATATTTTATATTTTTTGATAGAGATGGGGTTTCACTATGTTGCCCAGGCTGGTTTCAAATCCCTGACCTCAAGTGATCCTCCTGCTTTGGCCTTTCAATGTGTTGGGATTACAGGTATGAGCTACCACACCTGGCCTGAATATTATTTTTGATATGTATGGTGTTTGATTTTACTGGAGGGATACTTATGAGTTTCCACATTCCATGGGTGACATCCATGGGTGACAGCCACTAATAACGAAATTTCAAATTCAGACTCTAGTGATAGAATACTTCACAAGTATAATGGGATATTATTTGGTGTAGGTTTTTAGTAATAGGATGCTGGCCACTTTCCCTATACACACGCTTTGAATATTGGTGTTTTCAAGATTTTGTTCTATATGGACCTTCTTAATTTCTCATTCTATAAACTTTTCTTTGGGGAACTCACCCACTTCTGGAGCATTAATTACTGTGTAATGATAACTTCTGAATCCAGCGCATACCTAGTTCTCTGTCACCTAAGGATCACTTGCAAATATCTAAAATGTAGACCATCTAACTCCCTACAGATAAGCAACTTTCAACTCAATATGCTAAGATTGAACTCATTTTTAAAAAACTCTTAAACCTTTTTCTGCCTCACTCTTACTAACTTGGTTCATGCTCTCATCATCTGATTTACTGCATACTTCTTTGAAGTTCTGTCTTGATGCATACTTCTCTGAAGTATGAGTGACTGAATTTTCTTTTTTTAAATTTTTTTTTTTTTTGAGACCGAGTTTTGCTCTTGTCACCCAGGCTGGAGTGCAATTACACAATCTTGGCTCACTGCAACCTCCACCTCCCAGGTTCAACCGATTCTCCTGCCTCAGCCTCCCGAGTATTTGGGACTACAGGCACCCACCATAACGCCCGGCTAATTTTTGTATTTTTAGTAGAGACAGGGTTTCACCATTTTGCCCAGGCTGGTTTTGAACTCCTGACCTCAAGTGATCCACCCGCCTCGGCCTTCCAAAGTGCTGAGATTACAGGCATGAGCCACTGCGTTCGGCCTGAGTGACTGAATTTTCTATAAAGGTGATTGCATTATGCTATTCCCTGTTTAAAGATCTCTAAAAATACTATTCCTTTTTTTTTTTTTGGACAGAGTCTCACTCTGTCCCCAGGCTGGAGTGCAGGGGCACGATCTCAGCTCACTGCAGCCCCGCCTCCTGGGTTCAAGCGATTCTTCTGCCTCAGCCTCTCGAGTAGCTGCGAGTACAGGCACAAGCCACCACGCCCAGCTAATTTTTGTATTTTTAGTAAAGACAGGGTTTCACCATATTGGCCAGGCTGGTCTCGAACTCCTGACCTTGTGATCTGCCCGCCTCGGCCTCCCAAAGTGCTGGAATTACAGGCATAAGCCACCGCGCCCGGCCAAGTGTAAACTTTTAAGATGACATACAAAGCCCTGCATGACCTGGCCCTTCCTCTCTCTCTAGCCTTACTGTCAGATTTGACTGTACCACATTCTAGCATTGAAGTATTGGGCAAGTTTTTTTTAACTGTCAAGTGAGGATATTAATGCTAATCAGGGGGAGATAACAGCATATAAAGTGCCAAGCCTACTGCCTGGCTTAGCGTTAACAATAAATATTGGCAATTGTGGAAGAAGCAAATATTATTGCATGTATTTTTTCAGTCTCTACTGCTGTCTCAAGAGGATGCTTTGAACTGTTGATTGGGTAATGTTTTAACATAAACAGAACTCTCCACTCCACCGAAAAAGAAAGAAGAGGAAGAAACAGATTTATCTGAACAGACTGGGAAGAAAATTGGAGGTGAAAAGTTGAGTGACTGGGGAGGATTAAGAGAGGCCCATCGAGTTGTTTGTTTGCGGAGATGAGTTAGCGGTAGTATAAACTTTAAGAAAGAAGAGATCTGGCCGGGTGCAGTGGCTCATGCCTGTAATCCCAGCACTTTGGGAGGCTGAGGCTGGCGGATCACTGAGGTCAGGGGTTCAAGACCAGCCTGGCCAACATGGTGAAACCCTGTCTCTACTAAAAATACAAAAATTAGCTTGGTGTGGTGGCGCGGGCCTATAATCCCAGCTACTCTGGAGGCTGAGGCAGGAGAATCGCTTGGACCTGGGAGGTGGAGGTCGCAGTGAGCCGAGATTGCACCACTGCACTCTAGCCTGGACTACAGAGACTCTGTCAAAAAAAAAAAAAAAGAAAAAAGAGAGATCTGAAGTATTTGCTCTCAGAACATAGAGGGACTTTGGAGAGTTAAATGGGTGAAGATCTTTAGGATGTTTTGCTAAGCCCCCTCCTTACGTCCTCAGTGGCCAGCTTTAGTTACTTTGTTAAAGTTTTATGGTTGGCAGATTTACGTTTCTTCAGAGTTTGGCACTAGGTAGAGGTTGGCCATGAACTAATACAACTGTATTTCAGTTACAGGATTCTTTGCCCTCCTTGAGTGTCCCCACCCTCATATATGTTAACTCTGACATCTGCCCGAAATTCATTCATCTAATAAATATTTGAGTGGCCTCCCCTCTTTCCGTTTGCTGGACAGCCCATCATTTTCCAAAGTCAGCACCTAAACTCTTCTATGACTTTCCTAACAACTCAACGCTAAAATTCGTCCCTCCCTTTTTTGTGTGCAACCCACCTCCCCGCCTCCGCTTTTAATTGTTTGGCTGTCATTCCTCTTCTACAGTACTCCTTGCAATCAGTACTGGTGCTGTACATATTTGCTAGCTTCGTACATACGGCACGAAGTAGATGCTCAGTAAATGTTGATTGACTGAGTGTCCTGTGCATCTCGGTGACATCACATCCTGCGTGCCGTGGCGTCATTCTGCATTCCTCTGCGGGAGGCTCAGATCCGGAGGGTTTAAGTGGTTGTTTATAACATGCACCGAACATATCCAACGCAGGCTGTGGTTTCCGACCGCCCACAAAAAGCGCGGTTGGCGGGAGTGCGGGTTCGGGGTCGGCTGGCAGCTGGGAGACTCCAGCTCTGGGAGGAAACACGCTGCCTCGGAGGCGCCGGCGCCTAGTGATTCTGGGAATAGAAGGTGCGAGGGAGGGAGCGGGTGGCTCACTTATCGCGGTGTTTTCTCTCTCTCTTCACTCCCGGGGGAGCTCTCGCGAGAGGAGCAAGAGGAAGATGGCCGTGCCCTGTTTTTCGGTGTGAGGCAGCGACGGCGGCTGCGACGGCGAGACTGAGATCCTGGTGTCGTGGGCACCTGAGTTCTAGCTCCCCCCAGCGAGCACGCGTCCCTTCGTGCCTAGGCGAGAGCCGGCTCTTCCCTGGGAGATGCGTTTGTCCCAAGCTCGGGGGCTCAGTGGGAGTTCATGCTGCGCTGGAGGCTCTTGGCCACCGCTCTAATCGCCTTGTGCCGCCGCAGCGCCAGCTCCGTCGCCAGCGGTGAGCCTCCCGATTCCCCCCCTTGCCCCTGGCGGCGGCGATGACCGGGGAGAAGATCCGCTCACTGCGGAGGGACCACAAGCCCAGCAAAGAAGAAGGGGACCTGCTGGAGCCCGGGGATGAGGAAGCGGCGGCTGCCCTCGGCGGCACCTTTACCAGAAGCAGGATTGGCAAGGGCGGCAAAGCTTGTCATAAGATCTTCAGTAACCATCACCACCGGCTACAGCTGAAGGCAGCTCCGGCCTCCTCCAATCCCCCCGGCGCCCCGGCTCTGCCGCTGCACAATTCCTCCGTGACTGCCACCTCTCAGTCCCCGGCCCTTCTGGCCGGCACCAACCCCGTTGCTGTCGTCGCGGATGGAGGCAGTTGCCCCGCACACTACCCGGTGCACGAGTGCGTCTTCAAGGGGGATGTGAGGAGACTCTCCTCTCTCATCCGCACGCACAATATCGGGCAGAAAGATAATCACGGTGAGGAGTGCTAGCCCCTCTCCACCTCTCTCCTTCCCCGAGCCTAGGGTGTGCCTCCCCAGGCTTCTGGAATCCTAGGCCCCCTCCAGCAGACTCTTCTTTTTGCCCATCATCCGGGCCGTTCGGTAAATCATGATCGACTCAGTAATAGCGTGCCAGTGGTCAGGGGGTTGGTTCTTGTGGGTGCAAAGGAATGTATCCTCCTTGCCCACTTCAAAGTTTGTCGTGAGAAGCTGTTTTGTTTGAGACAGGCCTTCGATTTGCTGATTCTGGACTGTCAGAAATTTTAGGTTGCCTCTCACCCAACCTGGTTTTCTCCCTTTGTTTATGGAGCTATATATGTTTATTTCTCTCCCTTCCCCCCACCTTGGCATTTTAAATTTTGAACGCATAAATTGCCCTCCTCCCTTCATTGCTGACATACAGATCCCATCTTGACTGCAACTGGTTGTGATTTTGCCTGCCACCAGGTTGTTTCTTTTTTGTCTGCTTTCAGTAAACTTAGAATGTTAGATTTCTGAAAGCCACACAGTAGAAATTTGTTGGTATTTGATACGTAGAACAGTTAAAGTGACTTCCCAACAGCCGATTTTTGTTTAAGTAGAGATTTGATTTTTTGCTTGTTTTAAGTAGATAATTGCTAATAGTAATGTCTCATCTTGATGACTGTGACTAAAAATAGTATTATGATTTTTATGGTAATTTTATCTTAGTCTATATTGACCATTTCTTTTTGCCTTGTCAGCTGAATTTTTTGTTTAATTCTAAAAAATAATGTGACTGAGTTGACTTTTAAGCAACAGTAAATTTATTATTGAAGACTAATGTGAACACTGATATTTTAACATTTAATAGGCCGTTTTAAACTGGGTAGTTGGCAAATATTGTTGATCGCTCTGCTATTAATATGAAAATTGTATACATTCAGTTAGAACACACTCAACCAACTTTGTGCTCAAAATGATATACGTATCAATGAAATATTTGCCTGTAAAATAAGCTCACTTAATTCCATTGGATCGTAGGCTTTTTAGGACAAAAATTCAGATTAAAAAAACGAGTAAGATTTCTCTTGGCTGTATAATTCTCTAACAACTGCATTTGTTTTCAGAATTTACAATGTTGTAATAAAATCACCACCTATCATTTATCATAAATCCCCAAAAAAGTATGTTAAAGTTGCAGCCAGTTTTTCTTTCCTACATTTAAATTACTTAATCATTTTACTATTATAGTACAAGGATAATGTTGTTTGTTGATGATGGTAATTCTATGCTAGCCCTTTGGAAAACAGTTGTTAGTGGGAGATGGGTTGTAGCTTCAGTTTATTAGTCTATTATGAGGAAGTTTTTCAAATTTGGTCTACATAGTAGCCATAGTTACATTACCTTGAAATATCCCTGAAACAGATAAAAGGTTTGAGAGTTAACTCCCTTTGAAAGAAGAGATGGATGAATATCACCGAAGCTATTGAATTACAGGATTGTTGGGCTTCCATGTCTTCTTCAACCCAACATTTAGGAGTACATTTGTTTAAGTTCAAATTCTGTTCAAAGTAATTAGAATCCTGTATACTCTTAAACTCTTGTCCTTAGCCCACTGAAATTCACTTTTTTTTTTTTTTTTTTTTTTTTTGAGACGGAGTCTTGCTCTGTCGCCCAGGCTGGAGTGCAGTGGTGCAATCTCCGCTCACTGCAAGCTCCGCCTCCCGGGTTCACGCCATTCTCCTGCCTCAGCCTCCTGAGTAGCTGGTAGTACAGGCGCCCACCACCGCGCCTGGCTAAATTTTTTGTAATTTTAGTAGAGATGGGGTTTCACTGTGTGAGCCGGGATGATCTCCATCTCCTGACCTCGTGATCTGCCCGCCTCGGCCTCCCAGAGTGCTGGGATTACAGGCCTGAGCCACCGCGCCGGGCCTTGAAATTCACTTTTTTAAAGGAAGGTTTTCATTGTGTTTAGCTGACCTTATATCGTTGATGTTTCTGGTTAATGTAACCAGTGGTTCACATACCTGGGGTAAATATAATTGCTTTCCCCCCTGCAATGTGTACATACTCATCTCCTACAGTGAGGTGTCCTAGGAACTGTGGCTTCAATTTAATGTGCTTCTTATTTAGTCATTTTTTCTCCCATAGCCTCATAGATTTTTCTGATACATTATTACTTTTAGTCTTGACATTTTACTAACCTGGATGCTTTTAGATTTTTAGGATATTTTTCCTTTAAAATTATAGAAGATAAATACTTATAAAATCACTTAAACAAAAGCAAGCTTGGCCAGGTGCGGTGGCTCACACCTGTAATCCCAGCAGTTTGAGAGGCCGAGGTGGGTGGATTACCTGAGGTCAGGAGTTCAAGACCAGCCTGACCAACATAGTGAAACCCTGTCTCTACTGAAAATACGAAAATTAGCCTGGCATGGTGGTGCATGCCTGTAATCCCAGCTATTTGGGAAGCTGAGGCAGGAGGATCGCTTGAACCTGGGAGGCTGAGGTTGCAGTGAGCCAAGATCGCACCGTTGCACTCCAGCCTGGGTAACAGAGTGAGACTCCGTCTCGATAAATAAATAAAATAAAATAAATAAATAAGTGATGTATATTCTCTTTGGATTGCTTTAACATAAGTGCATAGCAGAATAAGACACTCATACAGGTACACAGCAGAGCCAGACAATTATACCATGTATTACATAGTATACATACATTACATAGTTAATATATAATGTATAGTATACTATACATTACATAGTTTTATGTTCACCATAGGGATTCCTTTCACAACATGATGATGATGACAGTGATGATTATTGTCCTTATTATAGATACAATTTATCCAGTGGGTCAGCAGGGTGCTAAGTGTTTACATACATTGTAACATTTAATCCTCACAGCAGCCCTGCAAAGGAGTGCGGTGGAATGGTCTGCTCTTGCTGTAGTCTCTGCCTCCCGGGTTCAAGCGATGCTTCTGCCTCAGCCTCCTGAGTAGCTGGGACCACAGGCGTGTGCCACCATGCCTGGCTAATTTTTGTATTTTAAGTAGAGACTGGGTTTCACCGTGTTGTCCAGGCCTATCTCAAACTCTTGGCCTCAGGTAATCCACTCACCTCAACCTTCCAAAGTGCTGGGATTACAGGCATGAGCCACTGTGCCAAGCCCAAAGCAGATAGTTATACACTCATTTTAAAAATAAGAAAAGTAAAGCCTAGAGAGGCAAGGAAACGTCACTAAAGTTATGTAGTATAAATCTCAAAGCTATGAATCATAGCAAGGACTCCAAAGCATATCATGAACCTCTTTGTAAGTATTTCTATTGATTAGGACCCTCTATATTGCAAGGAAGTCAATTCTCATAATGTGCGTTTGGTGTTTTATAGCGAAGTTCTTTAATGTATTTTTAAAATATATTTGTTTCTCATTTGTTCCTTACAAGAGTCTTGTAAAGAGATTCTACCATTGGACAGCTCAGGTTTTTCTGTGGAGCCCAGATCTCTTAGCCCTGTTTGTTATTTCTTTTTTATATAACGGCCCAAATAAATGGGCTGCTTTGTCCACATGATAGCCCTGTAGATATTTGGCAAGATTACCTTCAGGTTAAATATTCCTAACTTTTGTATCCATTCCTCATCACATTGTTTGTGAAGTACTTAGAATAGTCCCTGAAACATAGCGAATACTATATGTGTTAAATAAGTAAATGAAAATCTTCATCATCATTGTTTAGTAGAACTTGTTTGTTAATTCTTCCCTTAGAAGATGGTGCCCAGAACTAACCTTATTGCTGGAGATACATTAGCCTTGTGAGCAAAGACAACAGGGAGACTATATTGCTGTAAAGCAGCATATACTTAGTTATGCAGTGCAAGAGTATGTTAATTAATTTATTATTTTTTGTGATGGAATCTCACTCTGTCACCCAGGTTGGAGTGCAGTGGTGCAATCTTGGCTCACTGCAACCTCCATCTCCTGGGTTCAAGCAATTCTCCTGTCTCAGCCTCCTGAGAAGCTAGGACTGCAGGCATGCACCACCACACTGGCTAATTTTTGTATTTTTGTATTTTTAGTAGAGACAGGGTTTCACCATGTTGGCCAGGCTGGTCTGGAACGCCTGACCTCAAGTGATCTGCCCACCTCAGCCTACAAAAGTGCTGGGATTACAGACATGAGCCACCATGCCCGGCCAAGAGTATGTTAATTTTTTAATTATGTTTTTTTCTCAAGTGATCTGCTGTCTTTCCATTCTATCCCTTCTTGTATTTATTTATTTTTTTAACCTCAACGCAGGACTTTAGAGCTATTACATTTTATTTTGTTAGTTTTGGTCCTTTATTGTACCTGGAGAACTTGTTGAATCCTGATTTGGTCACTATTTAGTTCAGTTCATAAGCTATTTCAGTTTAAACTATCACTGATTTGGTAAAATTTTTGGTGTGTGTGTGCATTTGCAAGTTACTGACTTAAGTTGAATAGAAGAAAGGATAGAGCTTTTACTTTTGTGGTAAAACATTGGTTGAGTAGGAATTTTTTTTTTGAGTCATCAATTATTTTGTGAAGTATTGTATTCTGGGTCCAAACATATTTCTTGAGGTACGTTTAAGTACAGTAACAGCTATAAAATCATGTATACGTTGTATTCAAATATGCCAAATGATTGTGACTCATCACTTAATAACAGCTGTTTTTTGGGTGGGGAAGAAATATTAAAAGTACACAAAATTATGGAACTCTATGTCTTTGGTTATATACCACTTTTTTCTTTAGTGTAAAATTAAAAGATTGAATCTAAGCCTTTTTCCACAGTCAGAGTGTAAGGATTTTTCTGAATCAATTTTTGCCATTGATAGTTTGGCAAAGGATCATGATGACAAGACATTTTTTGTAATTGATAATAATTTTACTTATTGAGAATTGAGAATTGAGAATATGAAACGTATAGAAGATTTTCTTGGTTTGACTGTACTTCTGATTGGTTAGACTTGTAATTTTGTTTTTTCCCTTGAGTTAAATGTCTTTAAGAAGCTAAGCAGCTTCTCTTGGATGCTAGTCAGAAGCTTTTAGGTGCCAAAGTGATGAAAGTCCTGAACATATGAATTGCTCAAGCCAGCCTTTCCTAGATGTGAAAAATTTCTGATTTATTCTGAGAAATTTGGCAGTTTCTCCTGCCTTTAATTACATTGCCTGGCAGGTGACAAGCCATCTTCTCTATATATGGTTAATTTTCATTTTTCCTTGTTAATTTTCATATTTACTTGTAATATTTTCATTGTAATATGTTCTTGAAGTTATTTCACACAATGTTAGAGATTTCGAATTTAAGTTAAAATTCAGTTGAGAATATTCCTGCTGATGCAGGTACCTCAGGGAAGTGACAGTGAAATGATTAATGTGTAAAATCTCTGCCTCATGGCTGGCAGATTTCTTTAGCCAGCGACTGGAAAAAATCTCAATTTCAGAAAGATTAAAAAGGTGCAGGCTGGGCATGGTGGCTCACCACGCCTGTAATCTCAGCACTTTGGGAGGCCAAGGCGGGGGGATCACCTGAGGTCGGGAGTTCAAGACCAGCCTAGCTAACATGGTGAAACCCCGTTTCTACTAAAAATACAAAACATTAGCCGGGCATGGTGGCGTGCACCTGTAATCCTAGCTACTCGGGAGGCTGAGGCAGGACTGGGAGGTGGAGGTTGGGGTGAGCTGAGATTGCACTATTGCACTCCAGCTTGGGCAACAAGAGCTAAATTCCATCTCAGAAAAAAAAATGTGCATTTGAGGATTGAGAAGATAGGATAATCTATTTGACGGCCATACGGTATGTTTATTTTGGTTTATTCTGTATAAATCTCGTATCTTCCTTTTGGTATTTTTTTCTCTACTTTTAGTCACTAAAACCTTCATGATGGGTGATGCAAAAGAATAATATGTAATCTCTTTTAGAAGAGGTGACTATAAAGCTAATCTCTGCATGGAAAAGAAAAATTTAGCTACTGGTGAACAATTTTAACCAGGAGAGGGTTAAAATGATGGCTTATGTTTAAAAGAACATTAGTAGTTTTATGTTTGTTTGTTTGCTTTATGTTTTGTAGGTTTTTTTTTAAACTTTGTTTTTGTAGGATAGACCTCAGTTTCCCTTAGGAAGAAAGTGGTGTCTAGAGGCTCAAGTTTATAACACATTAAAGTGTGTTATACCCCTTACCTGGGTGTGGGGGTGATTTGGTGGTGAAATGTTATTCCATTGATCAGGGTTGATTTAGTTGATCTTCATTATTAGATGAATGTCATCTTCCTTCTTTCTTGTCTTTCTTCCCCATGTGCATCTCCAACAGAGTAGAACTGTCCTTGGGTTAAGTGGCTGTGTTTCCTGATGGTGGCACCATTAGTGCTATAGAACTTCACCCACTGCTTACAAATGTTGTGATAAGAACACATCTGCAGAGCTATGTCTTATAAGGGAGGGAGGATCCTCTTCTCCCCTTTTCTGCACTGGGCTGCAATGGGAATAGAAATTCTTAGCTTTGGCAAAAAAGGTAGCAGAAATGGGTGATTATTGGTGATGTTGGGTCCTGGGCATCCTGAATTCTAGAGGACTCATTGGAGAATTGAGTTTTCGGTAGGATAGCTGCCCCAAGTTAATGCCATTCTTAAGTCATAGAAATCTACTTTAATTCAGAGTACAGTGTAATTATCAGAATGCTTGGGTTCCAGAAAATGAGTGCAGTTCCTAGAGAATTGGATGGGGGCCAGGCAGACAAACAATATGGTTCTGTTCCTACACCATTTATTTTCTTGAGGGAGAGCTGGGTGATCAGTTTTAGAGCAACACTGAAGTATGTAAAATAGGGATAAAAAAGTATGTAAAAAAGGTCTTTTGCCTTTTCTGTATTGATCAGATCTGAGTTTGAGACCATGCTTCTCTATGAACTGCCTTTTTTTTTTTTTTTTGAGACGGAGCCTCGCTCTGTCACCAAGACTGGAGTGCAGTGGCGCGATCTTGGCTCACTGCAAGCTCCGCCTCCCGGGTTCACACCATTCTCCTGCCTCAGCCTCCTGAGTAGCTGGGACTACAGGTGCCCGCCACCACGCCCAGCTAATTTTTTGTATTTTTTAATAGAGACGGGGTTTCACCATGTTAGCCAGGAAGGTCTCGATCTCCTGACCTCGTGATCCATCCGCCTGGGCCTCCCAAAGTGCTGGGATTACAGGCGTGAGCCACCGCGCCCGGCCGACACAATTTGATTTTAAAAGGCTCACTCGGGCTGTTGTGTGAGGCAAGGGTCAGTATAAAAAGCTACTATAGTTGGGGGAAACTGTGAGCGTGATAAGAAGATAGAGCTGGTAGAAGTTGATGCTGGATTTGATGTCAGATGATACGGTGTGTGTATTTTAGTAGTATATTAGCATTTTTGAGAGAAAATGCAGAAATTATCCCCTTTTACTGCTTGCTTGGATCAGACTTGAAGGAGTCTGTAGAACCTGGAGCTCTGTACTAGTACTTGTAATTTCCTGCTTTGTTCTATAGTTAGGGGGTGCACAAAGTCGAAACTATTTTTATGATATCTAGTCGTTGCTTGCCTTTTTCACTGCAGACATTTTGATTGGTGGTTCAAAAGCACTGGTGAGTAAAATTGTTGACATCTTAGTGCAAGTCAAAGTACCAAACTGGGCTGGTAGTCATTGTATTGTTCACTGCCGTGCAAATTAATTTTTAATTTTTAAAAATTAAAACAAGCCAATTTTACTTAATGTTTTTGATGAAACTGTAAAAATTATGAATTTTATTACATCCTAATCTTGAGTACATGCTTTTTTGGTATTTGTGACATAATTGGGATTGTGCCTTTTGCTCCTCTGCTGCATACTGACTGGGTAAATAAGGGAAAACATTGTTAAACTGAGTGGGGAAGCCAGGCACAGTGGCTCACACCTGTAATCCCAGCACTTTGGGAGGACGAGATGGGAGGATCACTTGAGGTCAGGAGTTCGAGACCAGCCTGGTCAACATAGTGAGACCCTGTCTCTATTAAAAAGAAAGAAAAGAAAAATAGAAAAAAAAAGTATTAGAAAAAAGTTTGAGGGGTATTTGAGTGTAAGCTGAGCTAGCCACCTTTTTCATGGAACACCATTTTAAAGAACAGTTTACAGACAAACTATAGTTAATCACAGTTTGAATATATGGCAAATATTTTTTGGAAAATAATGAAGTAAACCTATGACTTCAAGGAAAACAAGTGACAGTTATTTGTTGTGAATGAAAAAATTGAAGCTTTCAAATGAAAAGTAGAAATGTGAAGAACTTATCTCTATCATGGTAAGCTTGATAGGTTCCCAGTACATAAAAGACTGTTCTAGTCAGATTGGAGGTGATATTGCCAAATATGGTTTTTTTGCTGTTGTACAGTGAAATATGTCAACATTTGAAGATTTCCATAACCTGGTCAACCGGTGTTTTTCAAATGATCAATGCATGGTGTTACAGAACCATGCATCAGTACAAGATCCATTCAAAGCACAAGACAGACCAATATATTTCAGTGTAACACAGTACAAAAAACTTATTTATATGATTTTAGATTTCACATTGCAATCTTTTTTTTTTTTGAGACAGAATATTGCTCTTCTTGCTCAGGCTGGAGTGCAATGGTGCGATTTCGGCTCACCGCAACCTCTACCTCCTGGGTTCAAGCGATTCTTCTGCTTCAGCCTCCCGAGTAGCTGGGATTTCAGGCATGCACCACCACGCCTGGCTAATTTTGTATTTTTAGTAGAGACGGGGTTTCTCCATATTGGTCAGGCTGGTCTCAAACTCCCTACCTCAGGTGATCCGCTTTCCTCGTCCTCCCAAAGTATTGGGATTACAGGAGTGAGCCACCACACCCAGCTGTGCAACCAACTTTTAAGAAGTGAATTTTGGTGTAGTAGCAAAGAAAAATATCAGAAAAGGGTATTAAAATACTCCTACTCTTATCAACTGTGAGTTTGTGTGAAGCATATATAAAAACCTAGCTGCTGTCTTCTGTTAAGCCAGACATTAAAGAAACATAATTTATTTTTATTTTTAATTAAATAATTTAAATAGACCGCTCATGTCACTTGTTTTGGAAAATGTAGTTAATTTTTTCATAAGAAATTTTATATTAACAGGTAATGAGTTCTAAAATTAATACATTTAAAATTTTAAAAATCTTAATTTCTAATATGGTAAATATCAATAGATATATCTATACAAAAGGTTTCGTGATCCTTAATAATTTTTAGAAGTATAAAGGAGTCCTGAGATTCAAAAGCTTGAAAACTGTTAATACAGTAAAAAGAATATAAATTTTTGTGTCATGAACTGTCCCAGTTTCTAGGTATGTAATTTTGGAAAATAACTATTATTAGGTCTGTTTTTCTTCTTGAGAAATAGGAATAATATTTGTTTCATAGGATTATTGAGCAAATTAAATGAATAAGGTATCAGAAGTATATAGCATAGTGCCCAACACATTTAATAGATACCCATTAAATGCCAGCCATTCTATTGATTATTTGCATTTATTCATTTTTTTTTTTTTGAGATAGGGTCTCGCTTTGTCATCCTGGCTGGAGTGCAATAGTGTGACCACGACTCTGCAGCCTTGACCTCCGACACGCAGGCAATCCTCCCACCTCACCCTCCTGAGTAGATGGGACCACAGGCATACCACACTACCATGCCCAGCTAATTTTTTTTTTTTTTTTTTTTGAGATGGAATCTTGCTCTGTTGCCCAGGCTGAGTGCAGTGGCGCTATCTCGGCTCACTGCAACCTCCGCCTCCCGGTTTAAGCAATTCTCGTGTCTCAGCCTCCCGAATAGCTGGGACTACAGGCGCCTGCCACCACACCTGGCTGATTTTTGTATTTTTAGTAGAGACGGGGTTTCACCTTGTTTGTCAGGCTGGTCTTGAACTCCTGACCTCAGGTGATCTATCGGCCTCGGCCTCTGAAAGTGCTGGAATTACAGGCGTGAGCCACCATGCCCAGCCCCCAGCTAATTTTTAAAAATTATTGTTTGTAGAGACAAGATCTCCCCATGTTGCATGGACTGGTGTTGAATTCCTTGGGCTCAAGCAATCTTCCCGCCTCAGTGTTCCAAACTGTTGGGAATACAGGCTGCAGCCACTGTACCGGCCAGTGTTTTTTGCATATTTTAAAACTAAAGTTAGCCTGGTGCGGTGGCTCATGCCTGTAATCCCAGCACTTTGGGAGGCTGAGGTGGGCGGATCACTTGAGGCTAGGAATTTGAGACCTACCTGGCCAACATAGTTTTGCTAAACTCCATCCCTACTAAAAATACAAAAATTAGTCGGGCATGGTGGTGCACGCCTATAATCCCAGCTAGTCAGGAGGCTGAGGCACAGGAGGCTGAGGCACAGGAGGTGGAGGCTGCAGTGAGCCGAGATGGCATCACTGCACTCCACCCTGGGCAATAGAGAGACTTTGTCACAAACAAACAAACCTACCTAAAAGCTAAAGTGGTCTTAATATCACTGGATGTTTTTCACTTGTTCGACAAAACAATTCGATTTAGTTTACCAAGTTAGAATGAAGGTGTTCAATTTCAGATTTAAAAAGTACATAATAAAAAGTTGATAGCAAAGTTTATGTTTTTATTATCCTTTGTGTAATAAATTAGCTTAAGCAGCAGGTTGAGGACATAGAAAACTGAGGAGATAGTAGATGGAAGTAACTAGGATGTTGGAGCACTTAGTTTTATGATATACTTGGTGAATACAGTAAATTCACTGTTAGCCAGGTGATCATGATGATGATTTTGCCATTTAAAATATTGAATTAGCAGAGCATAATTGGCATAATAGTAGAAGGTATTTCTGTTTATATTCTTATCTGTAAAAAGAGGGATTGAATTGCTGAACTGACTTCTAGTTCATAAATCTTGTGATAATATGATTAAAATTTGGACTTGTAATGGAAGGTTTCATTTGTAACTTCAGTAGGTACTGATGCTTTTACCCCCCCTTTTCTCTATGTTCTCGAGGGGTTAAGAAAACAAAGGATAATTATCCAGGAGCATGGCCACCTTGACTTCTTCACCTAGGTTATCTGTCTAGACTCTGGTGGACTCTCCTTAACTTAAGTTTAAAAATTTGTTGAATAGATATAACATTCACATGCTTTAGAATTCTTAAAAATAAAAGGATACATTGTTAAAAGTTTCCCTTTCACCCATCTCTACCTATCTAGTTCCCCTCCTGGGCAGCAGCAAGTGTTATCGTGTGTGTGTGTGTGTGTGTGTGTGTGTGTGTGTTTCTTTCTTTACCATTTGGAGCATGGTACTTAATTATCCAGGAGCATGGCCACCTTGACTTCTTCACCTAGGTTATCTGTCTAGACTCTGGTGGACTCTCCTTAACTTAAATTTAAAAATTTGTTGAATAGATATAACATTCACATGCTTTAGAATTCTTAAAAATAAAAGGATACATTGTTAAAAGTTTCCCTTTCACCCATCTCTACCTATCTAGTTCCCCTCCTGGGCAGCAGCAAGTGTTGTGTGTGTGTGTGTGTGTGTGTGTGTGTGTGTGTGTGTGTGTGTGTGTGTGTGTGTGTGTGTGTGTGTGTGTGTGTGTGTGTGTGTGTGTGTGTGTGTGTGTGTGTGTGTGTGTGTGTGTGTGTGTGTGTGTGTGTGTGTGTGTGTGTGTGTGTGTGTGTGTGTGTGTGTGTGTGTGTGTGTTTCTTTCTTTACCATTTGGAGCATGGTACTTCTTTTTCTGCCTGAAAGATAGAGAAGTGAAGAAAGGGAACTATTGCTACCTCTTCCACTATTGAGACAAAAAGGGATATTCAGGAGTTTATACATTTGATTGTAAACGTCTCCTCTTTTTTTTATTCCCCCCTCCACCGAGTTGGAGTCTCGCTCTGTCACCGAGGCTGGAGTGCAATGGGCGATCTCGGCTCACTGCAACCTCTGCCTCCCGGGTTCAAGTGATTCTCCTGCCTCAGCCTCCTGAGTAGCTGGGATTATAGGCACGCGCCACCGTGCCTGGCTAATTTTTGTATTTTTAGTAGAGATGGGGTTTCAACATGTTGGTCAGGCTGATCTCGAACTCCTGACCTCATGATCTGCCCACTTCTGCCTCCTAAAGTGCTGGGATTACATGCATGAGCCACTGCTCCAGGCCTGTCTCTTCTTTTTTACTGCCATATATATATCTCCAGCCTATACTTCTCCTTTGAGGTCTAGATTTTGTATTTGTCTTCACTTGGAATCTCAGAGTTATTTTAAAATTAACTTGTCCAAAATGGAGTTATCATTTTCTGCCTCCTCCCCTTTCACCTGGCCACCCATTCTTTTAAATTACATCCTTAACTATCTAGTTGCTCAAGCCAGTCACTGAGATCATTCTTTGTTTCACCACTTCTTACTCCCCATACACATGTAATTAGCAAGTTATTTTGAACCAGTCTACTTCTGTCTCTGCCACCACATTGAGACTGACCGATTTTAATTATATTTTTTTCCTGGGAATATTGCACCAGACTCATAACTGGTCTCCCTATGTCCCCCTCCAATCCATTCTCTATATGAGAACAAGAATGATTTTAAAATGTAATGTATCATGCCACTTTCCTGCTACAGTAAAATAAAATATGTATACCTTCCAGATAGATTAAAAAACAAAATGGAATAATAAAAATAGTCAATCTAGAAGAAGGTAAGAAAGACAAGCAAAAGGGATATAGAACAGGCAGAACAAATAGAAAACACAAAAAGGGGCTGGGCTGGCAGTGGCTCACGCCTGTAATCCCAGCACTTTGGGAGGCTGAGGCAGGCAGATCATTTGAGGTCAGGAGTTCAAGACCAGCCTGGCCAACATGGTGAAACCCTGTCTCTACTAAAATACAAAAATTAGCTGGTGTGGTGGCGCACGCCTGTAATCCCAGCTACTCGGGAGGCTGAGGTAGGAGAATCGCTTGAACCTGGGAGGCGGAGGGTGCAGTGAGCCGAGATTGTACTACTCCACTCCAGCCTGGGTGACAGAATGAAACTTCTCAAAAAAAAAAAAAAAAAAAAAACACAAAAAGATGGTAGATTTAGACCCTGATATATCAGTAAGTATATGTGAAACTGGATTAAATGCTTCAGTTAAAAAGACAAATATTGTCTTACTGTAGGATAAAAACACCCAACTGCATGCAGTTGGAGACATATCTAAAACATCAGGATGTTAAAAAGTTGAAAGTGAGAGGATTGAAAAATATATTCCATGCAAATACCAGTTCAAAAAAGTTGGTATAATGGTGTTAATATCCCAATAGTTGTTTTTTGAGATGGAGTCTCGCTCTGTCGCCCAGGCTGGAGTGAAGTGGCATGATCTTGGCTGACTGCAACCTCCGCCTCCTGGGTTCAAGTGATTCTCATGCCTCAGCCTCCTGACTAGCTGGGACTACAGGCGTGTGCCACCACACCTGGCTAATTTTTGTATTTTTAGTAGAGACGGGATTTCACCATATTGGCTAGGCTGGTCTCAAGCTCCTGAGCTCTTGATCCATCTGCCTCAGCCTCCAAAAGTGCTGGGATTACAGGCATGAGCCACCGTGGCCGCCCCTAATAGGTTTTAAAACAGAAAACATTATCTGAGAAAAAGGTGCATGTCTCACAATGAAAAGTGGTTCAATTAACCAAAAATCTATGAAAATTTTAAGTTTGATTGCACTTGATAACATGGCTTCAAAATATATCGAGCAAAACTTGCTAGAATTACAAGAAGACATAGAAACCCCCAATTATAGTGGGAGATTTTTAACATTCCTCTCTTTGTTACCAAACAAGCCAACAATAACAACAACAACAAATCAATAAGGATGTAAAAAATATGAACAACACCATTAAAATGGATCTTTATGAAATGCTGAACCCAACAACTGCAGAATAAAAAGGTTTTTTTTGCAAGGATATAGACAGCATTTACAAAAATTAGTCAGACTCAACCATAAAGCAAATCTCAACACATTTCAGACTTGAAGTTACACTGCCTGTTCTCTGATCGCAATGCAGATAAGCTAGACATTTTTAAAAAGGTAGATACATTAGGAAAAAGGCTAAAATATCAATCATCAAATCTGTTTTAAGAAATTAGAAGAACAATTTTAAGTTGCTTAGTTTCCCAATTTGAGTTTATTTTACCCAAATAAAATAGAAGTAATAAAAGAGCAGGAATGATTAAATTAGAAAAATAGAGCAACAAAGCCAACACTTTGTTCATTGAAAAGATGAATAAAATTAATAGGCCAGGCACAGTGACTCATGCCTGTAATCCCAATATTTTGGAAGGGCAAGGTGGGAGGATTGCTTGAGTCCAGGAGTTTGAGACCAGCTTGGGCAGCATAGTGAGACATCTCTACTGAAAATTTAAAAAAAATTAGTTGGGTGTGGTGGTGTGTGCCTGTAATCCCAGCTCCTTGGGAGGCTGAGGTGGGAGGATCACTTGAGCCTGGAAGATTGAGGCTGCAGTGAGCCATGATTTTGCCACTATACTCCAGCCTGGGTGACAGCAAGACCCTGTTTCAAAATAATAATAATAATAATATAATAATAAACATACTGATCAAGAGAAAAAGAAGGCACAAGTAACAGATATTAGGAATCAGAAGTGTTACATCAGTATAAATTCAAATGTCATCGTATATCATTAATGGATATTTTGAACAAATTTTATGCCAATAAATGAAAAGAGATAAACAATGCTAGAAAAATTTAGTTTGTCAAAATGCACATAAAAAAGAATTAGAAGGCCGAGCGCGGTGGCTCACTCATGTAATCCTAGCATTTTGGGAGGCCAAGGTGGGCGGATCACTTGAGGCCAGGAATTTGAGACCAGCCTGGGCAACATGGTGAAACCCCATCTCTACTAAAAATCAAAAAATTAGCCGGGTATGTTGGTGGGCACCTGTAATCCCAGCTACTTGGGAGGCTAAGGCAGGAGAATTGCTTGAAACCCGGGAGGCGGAGGTTCCAGTGAGCCGAGATCGTGCCACTGCACTCCAGCCTGGGTGACAAGAGGGAGACTCCGTCTCAAAAAAAAAAAAAAAAAAATGGAATGATAGCTCAAAGTAAAGCTTTGGTTTTGGCATAGTTGGTGTTGACCTTTTGTCTCTAGCACCAAATTGTCGACAAGTTTGTTTGCTTTTTTTTTTTTTTTTTTGAGATAGGGTCTCATTTTGTTTCCTAGGCTGGAGTGCAATGCCACCATCTCGGCTCACTGCAACCTCTGCCACCCGGACTCAAGCGATTCTTCTACTTCGGCTTCCCAAGCAGCTGGATTACAGGTGTGCGCTACCACACCCGGCTATTTTTAGTAGAGACGGGGTTTTGCCATGTTGGCCAGGCTTTTCTGAACTCCTGGCCTCAAGTGAGATGTTCACTTCAGCTTTCCAAAGTACGGTGACTGTAGGCGTGAGCCACCGCGCCCGGCCAAGTTTATTTGCTTTTTAGGACTACTTTTAGGTAAACTTAGGAAATTTAGTTCAATATTTTGAAAAGAAGGAAGAGGACCTTATAGACCAATCAAATTGAAAATTGTTACTTGCTCATGTTGATTTTTTTAACCTTGTATTACGCTGAAGACTGAAGGCACTGAATAGTTTATGAATCTGACCCACAGACGGCTCCTAATCTATCAGTGTATAACTGTGTTTAAAATTGTTCTTAAGGGCCGGGCGTGGTGGCTCATGCCTGTAATCCCAGCACTTTGGGAGGCCAAGGCGGGCGGATCACCTGAGGTCAGGAGTTTGAGATCTGACCGGCCAACATGATGAAACCCCATCTCTACTAAAAATATAAAAAGTAGCCGGGCGTAGTGGCACTCGCCTGTAATCCCAGCTACTCGGGAGGCTGAAGCAGGAGAACCACCTGAACCCGGGAGCGGAGGTTGCAGTGAGCCCAGATCGGCCTCTGCACTCCAGCCTGGACAACAGAAGGAGACTCTGTCTCACAAAAAAAAAAAAAAAAAAAAAAAAAAAAAAAAAAAAATTGTTCTTAAACATTTTCATTTTATTTGAACTGAACATATTAGTTAGTAGTAGGATGAAAACTGTGCTTTACTGAGAGTTCCTAATGCGGAAAATTCACTTGAGTGTCTCTAACTTTATTCGTCCTTTGGATAAAATTGAAAAATTGCCGACATACAGTTGTTTGTGAGGGGAGGGGTGGTTTCTTTAATGTCTTCATGAGATAGGTATGCAATTTCTACGTGGAAGGAGAGAGAAATCAATTTTACTAAATTCGTATATAAAACTGCCTATAATGAAAGATGCTTTTCTTTTTTTTTTGTGAGACGGAGTTTCGCTCTTCTTGCCCAGGCTGGAGTGCAATGCCGCCATCCTGGTTCACTGCAACCTTCGCCTCCCAGGTTCAAGCGATTCTCCTGCCTCAGCCTCCTCAGTAGCTGGGATTGCAGGCATACGCCACCACCCCTGGCTAATTTTGTATTTTTAGTAGAGATGGGGCTTCCCCATCTTGGTCAGGCTGGTCTTGAACTCCCGACCTCAGGTGATCCGCCCCCTTTGGCCTCCCAAAGTGTTGGGATTACAGGCGTGAGCCACCGCGCCCGGCTGAAAGATGCTTTCTTCATTGCATATTTTCATATTAAAGTACTAAGTACCAATGGAAATTTGTACCTCCAGTTCTTATTTGTGAAAAACATGTCACTTATATCTCCAAATCTGTCTTGTTTTTTTGTCCCTAGTTAAGATCAAGAGATTTTCTGTAATCCAGGGTTTTGTTTTGTTTTTGGTAAAATTAATTACAGAGATGACTTTATTTTATTTTATTTTATTTATTTATTTTGAGACAGAGTTTCACTCTTGTCGCCCAGGCTGCAGTGCAATGGAGTGACCTTGGCTCACTGCAACCTCTGTCTCCCATGGTTCAAGCAATTCTCTCTGTCTCCCATGGTTCAAGCAATTCTCCTGCCTCAGCCTCCCAAGTAGCTGGGATCACAGGCAGGTGCCACCACGCCTGGTTAATTTTTGTATTTTTAGTAGAGATGGGGTTTCACCATGTTGGCCAGGCTGGTCTTGAACTCCTGACCTCGGGTGATCTGCCTGCCGCTTTCCCAAAGTGCTGGGATTACAGGCGTGAGCCACCGTGCCCGGCCATGGAGATGACTTTAGTGTAGTGAATTTATTTGTGCTGTTTTCTAAATTTTGCTCAAAATAGTATTTTGCTGACTTTGCCAACAATTCCCATTCCATTCTGCCTTTATTGAGCAAAAGTGTGTGTGTGTGTGTATGTGTGTGTGTTTGAATCATGGCTGATCTCTTGTCAAGCTGAGACTGGAATTTATCACATGCACATCTCTTATGTCCTGCATGTGATCCCTTGATAATGTTTCGCTTATTATTTTGGTCGTAATTGTTAATGTGATGACTTTCGTAAAATTGCTAATATGTGAAATTTAGCAAATTTTACTTACTGACTTTTAAATTTCAAATATTACTGTTGGTTTAACATTTAGATCATAAGTATGGCTTAGGGTATCATTTTGAAATTAAATTCGTCATTCTATAACATCAACTATAGGATGTAGTCCAAACTTCATAGCACAGCTTTCAAGTCTTTGTCTTTTGCTCATCATTCCAATATCATTCTTTACTGTTTTCTATAACTTCTTCACCCCCACTAATAATAACTGTTTGTTTGTTTCCCAAATATAAATTGTTTCTGCACTTGAGTGGTGATTTGTATCACTTTAAAAAAAATCTGGAATGCTAGGCAGTGTTGCTTTTGTTCGCCTACAGATTTCTAACAAATTCTTTAAGGCTCATTTCAGTGTGGTCCATTCTTCAATATTTAACTCTGCAAAGTTACGAGCTCTGCCGTATGTTCCACGGTCAGGCTATACTCCCTTCTATTTAATAAATAATAATTATTATTTATTTTCATATTTGTCTCTAACAGCAGACTTTCCGAACAACTTGAAGACTGGGATTCAGTCTTACTGATTTTTGTCCCCAAGGATGACTAGATATTTAAATTGTTTGCTAAATGAACAAAGAATAATGTGAAAGAGAAATTAGCAGCAAAAGGAATCTGTGAAATCTGTTTGAAAAATAAATCTCAAAATGGATATCCTTTTTTTAGAGGGGTTGGAGAGTACATTGTATTCAGAAATCATGGTATCTTCTGACTTTAAATTTGCTATATAAGCAATATTATTTTGCAGTCACAGTATTTTTGCTTAAAATCTGCCAGTGAAATTTCTGAAAGAGCTGAAACCGCTTTTAAGTAAATGTTCTTATGTTTTTACACCTTCTGATTTATTTATTTTATTTTATTTTTTTAGGAAATACTCCTTTACACCTTGCTGTGATGTTAGGAAATAAAGGTTAGTAAATATTTTCTTTTTTTATGTTTAACTTCATTTATATATAGTCAGTTTAAAATTTTTAAGATCAATTTTGTCTTTTGAGTTTTTAAAAACTCATTTTATTTGTTAATTGAACTTAGAATTTAGTATATTGAAATTAGTAAATATTTTCTTGTTTTTCATGGCCCTTTTAAAAAAGTGTTGGTGGAAATCCTGTACTTGTATGTCTTTTGAAACTATGTTTTTTTCCCTTACTTGGTTGTTTTATCAAGCAGGAATTTATAATTTTAGAAGACTTATTTCCAAATATTAAGATTTATTATTATACTTTTCATATTAGAGTTTTATATGATTTTTAATATATAATATTTTATATATATAAAGTCATAAGTTGAGCCTTTTGTATGGTAGATAATTGCAAAAACAATACTTGTTTATTAAGTATTTATTAAAGTAGTCATTATTTAATTAAAAAACCTTATAGGCAGGTAATTTAAAAGATACCTACTTTTGTAGGTTATTCCTAAGTGCAGTAAAACTTTAGTTATTTAGATCCCCGGTTATTCTGGAAAGTGAGGATTTTAGATAGCTGAATAGCAATGCTTTGAGTACTAGATTTTTGTATTTTAAATGTGTTTAGTAAAAAATTTTTTTTTTTTTTTTTGAGGCAGAGTCTCTCTCTATTGTCCAGACTGGAGTACAGTGGTGCAGTCTTGGCTCACTGCAACCTCTGCCTCCCAGGTTTAAGCAATTCTCCTGCCTCAGCCTCCTGAGTAGCTGGGACTACAGGCGCATGCCACCACGCCTGGCTAATTTTTTGTGTTTTTAGTAGAGACAGGGCTTCACCATGTTGGCCAGTCTGGTCTCGATCTCCTGACCTCATGATCCGCCTGCCTCGGCCTCCCAAAGTGCTGGGATTACAGGTGTGAGCCACCGCGCCCAGCTGATACAATTTTTTAAAGAAATATAATTGTATATTTTTAGACAGGCTAATGAACTTCTGTTAAGATTTTTTTTTCAATGATCTAGAAGTATCATTATGAACATCTGTTGTTGTTATATGGTATAATGTATCTGTCAGTGTAAACATTTGATCTGAATGTATGGGCCTAGGGATATTGCTAGAACTTGTTTTTATTTTATTTTATTTATTTATTTATTTTGAGACAGAATTTCACTCTTATTGCCTAGGCTGGAGTGCAATGGTGCAATCTTGGCTCACCACAATCTCTGCCTCCCGGGTTCAAGCGACTCTCCTGCCTCAGCCTCCGGAGTAGCTGGGATTATAGGGCTAATTTTGTATTTTTAGTAGAGATGGGATTTTTCCATGTTGGTCAGGCCGATCTTGAACTCCCGACCTCAGGTGATCCGCCTGCCTTGACCTCACAAAGTGCTGGGATTACAGGCATGAGCCACCGTGCCTGGCCTTTATTTTATTTTTGAGACATGGTCTCACTGTGTTCCCCAGGCTGGAGTGCAATGATGCAATCATGGGTCACTGCAGTCTTGAGAACTCCTGAGCTCAAGTGATCCTCCTGTCTCAGCCTTCAGGGTGGCTGGGACTGTAGGCACATGCCACCATGCCCGGCTAATTTTTTCATTTTATGTAGAGACAGGTTCTCACTTTGTTGCCCTGGCTTGAACTTGTTTTGTTGAAAAACAAAGTTCTTTTGCTAGTTTGATTTTTAAGTTCAAATCTTTAAATGAAGCATATGATCCACAGGATAATATAATTTTTATTTTAGAGACAGGGTCTTGCTCCGTTGCCCAAACTGGGGTATAGTGGTACGATCCTAGCTCACTGTGGCTTCAAACTCCTGGGCTCAAGTGATCCTCTCGTCTCCAGCCTCCCAAGTAGCAAGGACTAGATGCACATGCCACCATACCTAACTAACTTTTAAATTTATTTTTAGAAATGAGGTCTCACTATGTTGCCCAGGCTATTCTCAAACTCCTGGCCTCAAGCAATCCTCCCTCCTGGGCCTCCCAGAACACTGGGATTACAGATGTGAGTCACTGTGCCTGACCTTAATTTTTATTTTAATTCTATATAATTGGTGATTCAAATCTGTATCTTCAATGTTATAGTTATGGCTTTTTTTTTTCTTCTTAACAAGGAAGATTAACTAGAGTAACTTCTAAGTAAAGAAGTATTCATTAAAAGGCTACATGTTAGAGAAACTCAAGAAGTAGGTACCAGCCAGGTCTCAGGAAGAGTGGGAACCAAGATGTTTGGAGGAATCAGTCATTCTCCTATCTATTTCCTTATCATCTTTCAATCTCTTATGGTGTGTCTGCTGTTCTTTATATCTGCGGTATTCTCCTTTTTCGTGAATGACTTTTCCTGTTTACTGAAATTGAACAGACCTAAAATAATTCTTTTAGGATCCTAAGTTTTAATGACTTTCTGGTGTTCACTGCTAACTAGATGGGTTTCTTAGGTTCGCAAATTTCTGAGCAAAAAGTTTGATTGGTCCAGTTTATCTCAAGCCAAGCCACAAGTGATGGGTGATGGCAGACTTATGAATTATCTGTCTTTAAGATAGGTATTTGCTTCTGTGAAATTAGCTTTAGCTAGACTGACTTGGGTGAGATTTGGGGGTAGGAGAGGGAATCAGGAATACGAAGGAAGTATGTTTACTTTAGCAGGAATGTGGATAGGGCAGGCCATGATTGACATCTCTAGCAACCTTGGTGAAAATATGTCAGATACAGTCAGCTGAATTTGATCGATAAAAACTTACGCTTTTTTTTTCAAAGAACATTGGATTGGAGCTTTAGAAAATAACTAGAATTTATTATTTACAATATACCAGATGCTTTTCCTAGTACTTTACACGTATTTACTCATTTAACTCTTACCACAACCATGTGAGTGAAGTACTATTATTATCTCCATTTTATGGAAGAAAAACATTAGCCCCAAAACTTGCCCAGAGTAAAATAGCCAAGTTTTAATTTCAACTTGGGAGTGCCTGGCTCTAAAATCTATTTTAATGGTGTATTGCTTTGCCCTCTTTTTCACTAAGAACCATTCAGAAATGATATGGTCTGTATCAAAGTTGGCCAACATGCAACTTGCCAAATCTGATTGCTATTCTGGAATCCTTCCTAATTTAGCACTTTAGTAGCTAATATGGATTTACCAGGATTTGAATGTGAAATGAAGCCTATCTGCCATCTCTGTTTTAGGGTTCTAATTTTATTTTATTTTTCCACTCAAATATATTCTCACAGAGGGTATTCTGATTTTAGATAGATGTACTATTATGCTTCATCATAGGTTTATATCAGCCTGTTTTAAAATGTATTTCAGCCAGGCGTGGTGGCTCATGTCTGTAATCCTAGCACTTTGGGAGGCCAAGGCGGGCAGATCACTTAAGGCCAGGAGTTTGAGACCAGCCTGGGCACCATGGCAAGACCCCATCTCTACTAAAAATACAAAAATTAGCCAGGCATGGTGGCACATGCCTGTAATCCCAGCTATTTGGGAGGCCGAGAAAGGAGAATCACTTGAACCCGGGAGGCAGAGGTTGCAGTGAGCCGAGATCATACCACAGCACTGCAGCCTGGATAACAGAGCGAGACTCCGTTTCAACAACAACAACAAATTAAAATATATTTCATAAAACATTAGTTTCTTTGCATCCATTGAAGTACAGGAGAAAAACCACATTAGTTTTATGGGATATTGAAAGATATTTAGAAGAAAATAGAGTTTCCAGAGCAAATCAATTTGAAAAATATTAGGTAAATAAAAGTTAAAAAGTTTTCTTTGTTGTGGAACTTGTTAGAAATTTGATATGCTAATATGCATTGTAATGTTTCAAGTTGGGGCATGTGTTGGACATAGTGGTCAGAGTTCCCCACAGTTATTTGATGTGTGCTCTTTTTTACAAGTATCTTGACAGATGAGAGTTCTGTGGGATGTATTTTGGGAAACACTTGGTTAGATGATTCAGGATCTGTAAATAATGTTGGTATTTGTTGTTCCTGAATCCTTTTCAAATAGAGTAGACACAACCGATTACATACTGATCCATTAACATTTTTCCAGTTGTGCACCCTTTTTTTGCTTTTTTTCTTATGATCTTTATGTATGTGTTTGTATAATTCTCTTTTTAAAATAACTCAAACAAACTTGAAAGTCTGTTGATATTTTTTATATTTGGTTGCACAAGAGTGAGATTGGAATATGTAGTGGAAAATAAAACGTCTACTTTATACTTACTGTTCTTTTTTTTTTTTTTTTTGAGTCGAGTCTTGCTCTGTTGCCCAGGCTGGAGTGCAGTGGGATGATCTCGGCTGCAACTTCTGCCTCCTGAGTTCAAGCGATTCTCCCACCTCAGCCTCCCTAGTAGTAGCTGGGATTACAGGCTATTTTTTGTATTGTTAGTAGAGACAGGGTTTCACCATGTTGGCCAGGCTGGTCTCAAACTCCTGACCTCAGGTGATTTACCCACCTCAGCCTCCCAAAGTGCTGAGATTACAGATCCACTGTGCGTGGCCTACTTAGTGTTCTATACATTGCTTTTATATTATGTCATCGTTCAGCCTAGGTAGTCTATTTCCTTTTATCTTATTTTAAGATACACTGTACTTTTAGTGATTTCATTTAGTAGTAGCTGGGATTACAGGTGTGTGTTACCATGTCCGGCTAATTTTTGTATTGTTAGTAGAGACGGGGTTTCACCATATTGGCTAGGCTGGTCTCGAACTCCTGACCTCAGATGATTTACCCCCCTCGGCCTCCCAAAGCGCTGAGATCACAGGTGTGAGTCACTGCGCCTGGCCTTAGTGTTCTATACCTTGCTTTTACATTATATCATTGTTCAGCCTAGATAGTCTATTCTCTTTTATCTTCTTTTAAGATACACTGTACCTTTAGTGATTTCATTGTTGAAGGGCACATTCTGTTTCTGTACTTGTCTATAAACACAACAAAATTTCCCAGGGCGTTCACGTAATATTTTGATTGAGGTAAAGAGAATCTTTTATACTTCTACATGCTTTCCTTCTCTCACTCATCTTAACCTACTGAATAACGTTAGTTTTTCACCACAGAAGACTGATTTTTTTCTGAATTTCTGAGTCCATTGACTAATATTAGTGATGTCACGTGGGAGGTTATTGAACTGTGGATTTGGATGGAAAAGAAGAATATTATACTTAATTAAGGAAGGTTTCAGGAAGTTTTACGAGATGATATAGAAAAACCAATCTTTAATTCTTATCCTTTTGGTTGAAAATATGAGAGAAAGGTTTTTCAAACCAGTTGCTGCAACTTTTAATTCATTTTCAGTCTTTTTTGGATCTGCAATTTTTTATTTTTTCTTAAAGTAACTTTAGAATTAATATGGTTTCTAACTTTAATAACTGTAGATATTCTGTTGTTTCCAACTGTCCTATTTTTCTCACTGGTTCTCTCTATATTTGATCATCTTTATAGTTCTTACTTATTAATGTGTGATTTTTTTTTTTTTTTGGTTTGTTTGTTTTTTCGAGACGGAGGCTCACTCTGTCACCCAGCCTGGAGTGCAGTGGCATGATCTCCGCTCACTGCAACCTCCGCCTCCCAAGTTCAAGCAATTCTCCTGCCTCAGCCTCCTGAGCAGCCGGGATTACAGGCGCATGCCACCACGTCCAGCTAAGTTTTTTATTTTTAGTAGAGACAGGGTTTTGCCATGTTGGCCAGACAGGTCTCAAACCCCGTACCTCAGGTGATCCACCCACCTTGGCCTCCCAAACTGCTGGGATTGTAGGCATGAGCCACTGTTTCCGGCCTAAATGTGTGATTTCTTTTCCTCATAATTTGCGTTTTTCACAGTCCTTGCCTTGAGTTCTTCCTGGCACATTTATGCATTATTTAAGCCTTAGTGCCTAGTTGTTAACTACCTTCTTTTCTTATTATGCATTGTTAACATTACTGAGAGAAGACATTCGATTGATCTGGTTGTTTTTTTTTTTTTTGAGACGGAATATCGCCCTGCCACCCAGGCTGGAATGCAGTGGTGCGATCTCGGCTCACTGCAATCTCTGCTCCCTGGTTTCAAGTGATTCTCCTGCCTCAGCCTCCTGAGTAGCTGGGATTGCAGGTGTGCGCCACCACCCCTGGCTAATTTTTGTATTTTTAGTAGAGCTGGGATTTCACTATGTTGGTCAGGCTGGTCTCAAACTCCTGATCTCCTGATCCGCCCGCCTCAGCCTCCCAAAGTGCTGGGATTACAGGCGTGAGCCACCGCGCCTGGCCACCAGTTCTTTTTTTTTAAATTATAAGACTATGTCATAGGTTATTAGCATATCTATGATTATCTGATTTTTTGTTAGTTGCTAATCTCTACTTCAGTTGAGTTGTGACTAGTGAGTGAAGGGCATCTTTTCTGCTGGGTCTGTGGCATATCAGAAACGTTGATATGTGTCTAGCACAATGTATAAATCTTACATGAATTCTGAGGTATTCCTTTAGATATTGTTGTGCAACCTGCTTTTTAATATTTTTGTAGTATCCTTTTTTTCTTTTTCTTTTCTTTTTTTTTGAGACAGAGTCTCACTTTGTTGCCCAGGCTGGAGTGCAGTGGTGCAATCTTGGCTCATCACAACCTCCACCTCCTGGGTTCAAGTGATTCTCCTGCCTCAGCCTCATGAGTAGCTGGGACTACAGGCGTGGGCCACCATGCCCAGCTAATTTTTGTATTTTTAGTAAAGACGGGGTTTCACTATGTTGGCCAGGCTGGTCTCGAACTGGTGATCCAGCTGCCTCAGCCTCCCAAAGTGCTGGGATTACAAGTGTGAGCCACTGCTCCTGGCCTATTTTTTTCTTTAATGATTTTTTTGGTTACTAATACATGCATGTTGAAACAGTTGAAATCATACATACATAGATACATAAAAGCATCATCTCTTTACTTTTTTTTTCTTGATGTAGTTAACATTTACAGCCTCATGGATATCCCTTCATATCGTACTCTTTACTTACAACACAGGGACTTTGTTTTCATGGAAGTAGAATCCCTACAGATAGTAATTTGCCATATTTTTCTTTTATTTCAAAAGTCTACCATGAAATAGCTATAGAAATTTGTAGATATCTTACATGTTTACATTCCCCTATACATGTATACATACAAACATATTTACAAAACCCAATGTTTTTTTGGGAGATGGGTCCGTTTGTTTTTATTCTTCTAAAAAAAGTTTCTTTTTATCTTGGCTATCATCCCCTCTTCTTACTAATCCCCTTCCCAATAAATATGGTAACGCATGTTAAAACCTGCTGGATATTCTTACATACATTTCTCAATGCTTATTATTATATAGAAATACTTGTGCATGTGTCTGAACATACACACTCATGTATGTAGTTTTTTACTCATTCCATTTATTGATTGATTGATTGATTGATTGATTGATTGATTGAGTCAGAGTCTCTCTCTGTTGCCCAGGCCAGAGTGTAATGGCGCTGTCTCGGCTCACTGCAACCTCTGCCTCCAGGGTTCAAACGATTCTTCTGACTCAGCCTCCAAGTAGCTGGGATTACAGGCGTGTGCCACCACACCTGGCTACTTTGTGTATTTTTAGTAGAGATGGGGTTTCACCATGTTGGCCAGGCTGGTCTTGAACTCCCGACCTCAGGTGATTTGCCTACCTTGGCCTCCCAAAGTGCTGGGATTATAGGTGTGAGCCACTGCACCTAGGTTTACTCATTCCTTTTTAAACAATGCAATCATTATATACTTCTGTGTTGAGCAGATGAATTCTATCACTTAGCAGTACACCGTGAAAATTCCTTTAAGCCTGTTGGGATGACTCTAATTGATTCCTTTTTTTGATTTATTTAATTCCTTTATCCTTCTCAATATTTTATTATAAAAAATTTAAATATACCCCCAAAATTGAAAGATTATCACAACATTCAAATGCTTTCCATATAGACTCAATAATTAACATTGTTTCATATTTTATCTTTTTATGTTTTATATATATAAATTTTTTTGTTGTTATTTGTTTGTTTTATTTGTTTGTGTTTTTGAGTCAGAGTCTCGCTCAGTGGCACAATCTCGGCTCACTGCAACCTCCGCCTTCTGGGTTCAAGCAGCTCTCCTGCCTCAGCCTCCGTAGTAGCTGGGATTACAGGCCAGTTCCAACATGCCTGGCTAATTTTTTTGTATTTTAGTAGAGACAGGTTTCACCATGTTGGCCACGTTGGTCTCAAACTCCTGACCTCAGATGATCCGCCCCCCTTGGCCTCCCAAAGTGTAGGGATTACAGGCATGAACCACTGCACCTGGCCTTTATTTATATATATTGTTGTTATACCATTTGAAAACTAAATGTAGATATCATGACATTTTACCCCCAAATACTTCAGCATGCACCTCTAAGAATACAGATATTCTCCTTCATAACCACATTATCATGATCACACCAAGGAAAATTAATGATATTGTTAAAATATCATCTCATACCCAATGCATATTGAGATTTCTCCAATTGTTCCCAGAATGTCATTTATAGGTTTTTTATACTGAAACATGACCCAGTTGAGGGTGACTCATTGCATTTGGTTGTTATGTCTCATAATCTAGAGCAATTTGCTCACCTTTTCCCCACCTTTGTGCCCAACTTTTTGAAAAGTCTTGACTCGTTAACTTGTAGAATGTCCTTTCTCTCAGATTTGCCTGATCATTTTCTCTCCATGTTTCTTAACCTGTTCTTTATCCTTTGTTTTTTCTGTGAATTGAAAATCAGCTATAGAGGCTTTATTAGATTCAGGTTAAACATTTCTGGATAGAATATTTCATAGGTGATATTAGGAACTTTACATATATCACATTGGAAACACACAATATCAGATTATTTCATCATTAATTGCCACTAAGTTAGATTGTTTAAGTGATAATCTTCGAATATATCCATTGTAAAGGAACATTTTTCTGTTAGTTATTAGTAAATATTCTTGGGACAATACTTTGGTTCCATGTGAATATCCTATTCCCAGCATAAAGCTTTTTACCTAGTGGCTTTAGCATTCAATAAAGACCTTTGCCTAAACCAGTTATTACATGGGGTATTATGTTAAATTTTCTAATTTTATCATTTCTTCTACATTTATTAGGTAGCATTGCATTATTCTGTAAGTAAGAACTTATTGCCCACCCTTTTATTTCTTGATGTTGTTATGGGCTTATCAGTTTTTTTTTTCAGTGTGTTATAACTAGTTAGCCATTATTCTTTTTGATGCTAAATTTCCCAAATTTGGCTAACCATTCAAGCTGGCTTCTCTGTACTTCTGATATGACTCTAGTCTTAAAAAATGACTGTATATTATTAATGTAATGTAGATGCAACATGTCTATTATTGCCCTACTGTGGACATTCACTTTGTTTCCAGTATAATTGCCATACAAACAACACTAAAATAAACATTCATGTACATATATTCTTATATACTATTACCAGATTGAAACACTGCTATGAAATTTCTGTATTTATTTTACATTATTGTGATAAAGTTCCCTGCTAGTATATTTATTTCTTCTATCACTAGGAATAGTGCTAAAGTAGTGCCATTTGTTCCCCACCTTAGCCAACCCACATTACACTGTCTTAACACTCTTATTTCTTTTAAAGCACTTATCATTATCTTGCATTATTTTTCTTTTCTAGTTATTAATTTACATGTTATATTCCAACATAGGAATTATGCTCTTCGATAGCAATACCTTATCTAGTACCTGGTATTTAGAAATTGCATATAATGGACATTTGGTAAATATTTGCTGAATTATTGATTGAATGAATGGATGGATGGCTGTCTTTTTTTTTTTTTTTTTTTGAGACAGAGTTTGGCTCTTGTTGCCCAGGCTGGAGTGCAATGGCACAATCTTGGCTCACTGCAACCTCCACCTCCCGGGTTCAAGCGATTCTCCTGCCTCAGTTTCCCGAGTAGCTGGGATTACAGTCATGAGCCACCGTGCTCGGCTAATTTTGTATTTTTAGTAGAGATGGGGTTTCTCCATGTTGGCTAGGCTGGTCTGGAACTCCCAACCTCAGGTGATCGGCCCACTTCAGCCTCCCAAAGTGTTGGGATTACAGGCATGAGCCACTACGCCCGGCGTGGGCCTCAGTTTTAACTTTTTTCCTGTTAAATAAACTATTTGTTTTTTTATTTTTATTTTATTTTATTTTGAGATGGAATCTCGCTGTGTCATCTGGGCTGGAATGCAGTGACGCAATCTTGGCTCACTGCAGCCTCTGCCTCCCGGGTTCAAGCGATTCTCCTGCCTCAGCCTCCCATTTAGCTGGGACTACAGGCACGTACCACCATGCCTGGCTAATTTTTTTTATTTTTTAGTAGAGATGGGGTTTCACCATGTTAGCCAGGATGGTCTCGATCTCCTGACCTCGTGATCTGCCCGCCTTGGCCTCCCAAAGTGCTGGGATTACAGGCGTGAGCCACCACGCCCAGCCAACTTTTTATTTTTAATTAAAGAAAAAGTTTTCTCAACCTATAGAAAGGTCTGTACCTTAGACTTCTTTTGATTATTTGAAAAACTATCTAGATTTGTCGTATCATAAGCCGAGTTTTGCCCTTTTTCTGAACATTTTTCCAAACCATAACAATTATAAAATTTGAAAAATAAATGTTTATTGGAAACATTACTGACTCTTATTGAAAGCACTTTTGTTTCTGAAATAAAAAATGAACTTTCTGTTTGACATTATGGACATACAAATCCTCTTTTGGGTCTTACTAGCTGATAGGTATTTGCAAGTAAATCACTCTTGAAGTTCTTGGGTTATCTTTTAGAGTATGAAAACATTAAAAAAATACTCTTGGGAATTTAATTACTAGGGAACATGATACCTTCTTTGCAGAGAGATCCAATTTATTTTTAGGCAGTAGAATGTATACTTTTTAAATCTAGGGATCTGAAATTACCTGGTTTAGTTAGATACATAGAAATTTTTCAGATTACATAATTCTACATGGTATAGTGTTTATTTCATCTATTTATGTTAATTTGGTATATTAAACTTTTATATATTTATATTTAGAGATTCTAAAAATTGCCTGATGTTTGATATTATTACTACTTTATATTGCAGAATGTGCCCATTTACTTTTGGCTCACAATGCTCCAGTCAAGGTGAAAAATGCTCAGGGATGGAGCCCTTTGGCGGAAGCCATCAGCTATGGAGATAGACAGATGAGTAAGCAATATGAATTACTGTTGTTGATATATCTTCTAAAAATATGAAGTGATGAATTTGAAATATTCTTCATTCATTGTAACTTGCCATAATATGAACTTTTGCAATTATGTATAAACTTACATGTGAATTATTCATGACTTAGGAACTTGAACATTGAGTGGAACACAGAAAGAATTGAAGAATCACGTTTAAAATTATGAATTTTTTTTTCTTGTGCAGCATTCTACCTTACTGATGTTCTCTGATTATTTTTTTATTCATCCATAATACAGGACTTTAAAAAAAATTGATACCTGACTGTCCTTTTTGGCAACTGCTTAATTATATAGGCCATTATTGGAACTAAAAATAACCATAGTGTTACAATAGTTATCTGCTTTAGTTGGTAGGTATAGATTTTGCTGGAAGCAAGGAAGAAGACTGTCTCTATTTTGTTTTAGTCATTAAAAGAGTATTTCCAAAACATGTCATATTCTTTTTGATAATATGCTGAATGTTGAGTTATTCCACTCTCCCTCCTCCTACCCATAATTTTTTTCAACTTCACATACAGATCTTATTTTTGTCAAGTATATCTCAATAGTGGAAAATTGTACAAAACTTAATCTGGATGAATGGGAATATTATCTTGCTGATAATATTATCTTTATAGTTTTAGGCTGAAAATGATCAATTAAATCTAACTTTGTGGAAGGAAATAAAAAACGTTGGCAGTTTTATTAAAGAAATGCGTAATGTGGAACTCTCCTAGGTGTTACATAGATTCAGTCTTATTTTGATGCTACGTTTTGGGCTCTTCTGGGTGCTTTCGTAAGATTTGGCAGGCTGGGCACGGTGGCTCACGCCTGTAATCCCAGCACTTTGGGAGGCCGAGGCGGGTGGATCACCTGAGGTCAGGAGTTCACCACCAGCCTGGCCAACGTGGTGAAACCCCGTCTCTACTAAAAATACAGAAAAATTGCCAGGCATGGTGGTGGGCGCCTGTAATCTCAGCTACTTGGGAGGCTGAGGCAGGAGAATCGCCTGAGCCTGGGAAGCGGAGGTTGCAGTGAGCCGAGATCGCACCATTGCGCTTCAGCCCGGGCGACAAGAGCAAGACTCTGTCTCAAAAAAAAAAAAAAAATTATTTAGCTGTATATTGTACCACACATACATTTTTGTGGACTTCCTGAACTTTATAAACAAAAAAAATTTTTTTTTTTGAGAGAGAGTCTCGCCCTGTCACCCAGGCTGGATGGAATGCAATGGCACAATCTTGGCTCACTGCAACCTCCGCCTCCTGCGTTCAAGGGGTTCTCCTGCCTCAGCCTCCCAAGTAGCTGGGATCACAGGTGCCTGCCACCATGCCTGGCTAATTTTTGTATTTTTAGCAGAGATGGGGTTTCACCATGTTGGTCAGGCTGGTCTTAAACTCCTGACCTCGTGATCCGCCTGCCTCATCCTCCCAAAGTGCTAGGATTACAGGCATAAGCCACCGTGCTCAGCCTATAAACAACTTTTAATGGTGAAGTTATATTTGGGTCTAAGATTTACTGAGATAAAATTGTAATATTTTAACAACTAAAGTGAGTGTATTTTTTTTTATTTGTTATACACTGACAGTTGTCCTTTCTGGACAAATATCAGGAGACCCTCATGAGAGCAAGAAACAATACTAATCCTAGAATTATTTCAAGGAAAAGATAAAAAATGTGCAAACCCAAAAGAAACTGATAATAAGAGTTGCAACAACTGGTCTGAAGAAACTTCCTCTGATTTTTCTAACTAATTAACAGAATGGAGAGGAAACAAGATTGTCTTCTGGGTTTCTGTGTAGTGTGACTTTTGTGACTTTCAATTATTCTTTTTTTTTTTTTGAGACGGAGTTCCACCCTTGTTGCCCAGGCTGGAGTGCAATGGCACAATCTAGGCTTACCTGCAACCTCTGCCTCCTGGGTTGAAGCGATTCTCCTGCCCCAGCCTCCCAAGTAGCTGGGATTACAGGCATACATCACCATGCCCGGCTAATCTTGTAGTTTTAGTATAGTTGGGGTTTCTCCACGTTGGTCAAGCTGGTTTTGAACTCCTGACGTCAGGTGATCCACCAGCCTCGGCCTCCCAAAATGCTGGGGTTACAGGTGTGAGCCACTGCGCCCGGCCTCAAGGATTCTTTTACTCAGAATCAGTATTTACTGAGTCCTTACTATAAAGCATGTGTGTGTATTAAGATGTGGAGAATAAAAGACCTGGTCTCTTCTGTTTAAGAATTCATAATTATTGGGAAGGCCAATAAACAAAATTTTCATGGAAAATTAGTTAAAGGATATTTAACAATCAATTTGAAGGTAAAAGATTGAGGCTCAGATAGTTGAGGTCTGTTCTTAAAGTGATTTTCTTATGTAGAGTGATATCTTAGCCATTCTAAATAATATCCCATTGTCCATTATTATGTAATTATATAACCATAATTGCTCGGTGCTTATATTTTCATTACTTTCCATCACATGAAACAAATACTTAACTGCTAATTTAAAGGATAATTAATTGAATATCTCTTACGGTTTATTAGAAATATTAATATAAATGTATAATGGTGTTAAACATATGTCTTTACTTATTTTTATTTATTTATTTTTTTTGAGACTGAGTTCAAGCGATTCTCCTGAGTAGCTGGGACTACAAGCACCTGCCACAGTGCCCAACTAATTTTTGTATTTTTAGTAGAGATGGGGTTTCACCATGTTGGCCAGGCTGGTCTTGAACTCCTGACCTCAGGTAATCTACTTGCCTCGGCCTCCCAAAGTGCTGGGATTACAGGCGTGAGCCACCATGCCTGGCTATGTCTGTACTTTGAAATTATCTTAAGCACTGTGATTTAAGTTTTTGATTTTTTGGCTTGTGTTACAGTAACATTTTATGTTTTTTGAAAAATCAGAGATAATCTAATATTATTAATTATTGGCAAAAACTTTGTGACCTATTTGTCCATTTTTTCTGATTTCTGATAATTTTGCTAACATTCTTGTACCACAAAACAGACAATGCAAACTACTTGTCAGAGACTGTTTAGAATCATTTCACTAATTAATAATAAAATTTCAAGATTATGTTGCTTTTCTGCCTTACAGTGGTTACCTGGTAAACAGTGATCAGCCCAGACTAGTATGAGATAGAAATATGGATACAACTAAAAAGGCTTTTTTTCCCACAATTTATCCCTCACCCATGGTTCCTAGCTTTCTCTGATCTAGACAGCTCTGGTTTCTTTATGCACTCTGGGATCTAGTTGTCTTTTGTCTCTCCAGAAGTTGCTCACAGTTTGTGCAGACTTATGTCATGGTATACTTATGTTATGGTAGTTTTGGGAATTCTATCGGCCTTTGTCTTATTTTTGTGGCACATCAAAGGTGTTAATGTGGAGGGAGAGACAGCAGTTCGTATTGGTTTGCCATCTTACATTGAACTAGAAGTCTTCATTTAGGCTTCAATTTTAAATTTCTTTTTGAGAGAAGGCTTTCCTCAACTTCTAGAGTAGGTTAAGTTCTTCTTCTTGTACATTGTCAAAGTGGTTTAGTCTTTTCCTTTGCAATATGTTGCATACTTCTAATTAATTTTTCAGTATGTGTTCCCTACTCTGTGTATCTTGATAATATAAGCTTTGTGAGACTTCAAGTCATGCATATGTTGTCTTATTCACCCCTTTATCTCTGGTACAATATTTGTTAAATGAATTAATGAAGAGATGAATAAAAACTGCGAAGAAAATTCGAGACTGTGTATCAAGAATCAAAATTTTTCTTAAAAGTATTATATTAGATGCCAGTAACCCCAGCACTTTGGGAGGCCAAAGCAGGCAGACTGCTTGAGCCTGGGAAACACAGGGGGACCCCAACACTACAAAAAGTACAAAAATTAGCTGGTGTGGTAGTGTGTGCTTGTAGTCCCAGCTACGCGGGAGCCTGAGGTGGGAGGATTGCTTGACCCTGGGAGGTGGAGGTAGCAGTGAGCTGAGATCACGCCACTGCACTCCAACCTGGGTGACAGAGTAAGACCCTGTCTAAAAAAAAAAAGAAAAAAGTAAAGTATTATAGTAGGACTTTTATTTATCACAACTCTCCTGAGTTTTCAAAACTTTGTTTTTTCTTATAAGAAAATGATGACATTCATCGTAGAAAATTAGGAATTATAGTGGAAAAAAAAATAATATCACTCAAAGATAACCACTGTTGGGTCAGGTGTGGTGGGGCATGCCTATAATCCCAGCACTTTGGGAGGCCGAGACAGGTGGGTCGCTTGAGCCTGGGAGTTCAAGACCAGCCTAAGCAGCATGGCAAAAACCTGTCTCTACAAAAAAATACAAAAATTAGCCAGGCATGGTGATGTGCGTATGTGGCCCCAGCTACTTGGGAGCTGAGATGGGAGGATCCACTTGAGCCTGGGAGGCTGAGGCTGTGGTGAGCCGACATTGTGCCACTGCACTCCAGCCTGGAGCCTGGGACAAAGTGAGACCCTGTCTCAAGAAAAAAAAAGACAACCACTGTTAATATTTTGTTATATTTTAGTTTCATCTTCTGGTCATATTATTCTCTACATAAAATTCTTTAAAACCTCCTGTTCTGAGGACAAAGACCAAAACTGCTAACTTTGTTTATAAGGTCCAGTATGATACTATCACTTCCTTGTCTCCTTCCTCATCTTTTTCTTTCCATCTGGCTTTCTATGTGTCAGCTCTGCTGGCTTTTTGGTTTCTCATACTCCTCATACTTATATATCCCCCTCTTTTTGTCACAGCTCCTTAAGATTCTTCAGGTCTCAGCTCAAGTACAAGGAAGTTTTCTCTGCTCATATATTGTGTCAGAACTCTGCCCATTCCCTTTAGGCAGAGTGTATGAGGCCAGGAATTGTCTATTTGTGTTCTGAATACCTACTAGATGTGTCAGAAACATAGTCAGGATGTGCCATTAACTTTGATATTGAGGAAGTCATCCTACTTTAGGGAGAGAGACCAGTGAATATTCTGTGGCATTCTGAAGTATTTACAAAGTCTTGGGGGAAACAGATGAGTGGAAAAGTTATTCAGGTTCTTAGCAAGGTGTTTGGTTATTAAAGCTGTCTCAAAGGGTTTTAGAAGTTAAAAAGGTGGGTAAAGGCATTCTACTGTGCGAGAGTGGAATGTGTATAAAGCATGGAAATATAAAAAAAAAAAGGCATATGCTAGGGAACAATATGTATTTAGTTTCTTTTCTTTTCTTTTTTTTTTTTTTGAGATGGAGTTTCCCTCTTGTTGCTCAGGCTGGAATGCAATGGCGCGATCTTGGCTCTCTGCAGCCTCCGCCTCTCAGATTCAAGCAATTCTCCTGCCCCAGTCTCCCGAGTAGCTGAGATTACAGGCATCCGCCACCACACCCAGCTAATTTTTATATTTTTAGTAGAGACGGGGTTTCACTATGTTGGCCAGGCTGGTCTCGAACTCCTGACCTCAGGTGATCCACCCGGCTCGGCCTCCCAAAGTGCTGAGATTACAGGTATGAGCCACCGTGCCCCTGTATTTGGCTTCTTAATGATACATGGCAAAGATGGATGAAGGGGCAAAGACCAGTGTTGGGAAATGAAGTTGTAATGATAAAAAGACCACATTGATATCAGCTTTATGTGCTAGTCAAGATTTTAATCCCAATTTCCAGTCTCTGCAAAACCCCAGAAGACTTCAAAGCAGGGCTTGATATTATTAGATAAGTGAAAAGACTTTCTAATTAATACAGTGGAGTCAGGGAGGCAAGAGATATTTAGAAAAAAACATTTTTGGAACAAATGAGGTAAGCTTGACTTAAAGACATAGTGTTTTTAGAGAAGGAAGGGATAGATCAGAAAGTAATTAAAAGAAAGGTTTAGTTGGGCGTGGTGGCTCATGCCTGCAATCCCAGAACTTTGGGAGGCTGAGGCGGGTGGATCATGATGTCAAGAGATCGAGAACATCCTGGCCAACATGGTGAAACCCCGTTTCTACTAAAAATACAAAAATTAGCTGGGCATGGTGGCGCGCACCTGTAGTCCCAGTTACTCTGGAGACTGAGGCAGGAGAATAGCTTGAACCCAAGAGGCAGAGGTTGCAGTGAGCCGAGATTGCGCCGCTGCATTCCAGCCTGGCGACAGAGCGAGACTCTGTCTCAAAAAAAAAACAAAAAAAAACAAAGATTGATTTAACAGAATGGATTATCTCTTGGATATGGGTAATGATAAAATGATTCAGAGTAACTCTAAGGTCTCTATTATGGATTGATGGTGATTTCATTACTTAATTGATATATAGACTATAGGAACAAGAGCAGTATGGTCTTAAATTTGTGTTAGATTTGTTGGGTTTGAATCAACTGTAGTACATCAGGTAGAATTGTCCAGGTGGGAAGCAGGAAATAGATTGGAGCTTAGAAGGAAGAGGAGCGCAAAAGATAACAGATTTAAGTAATACTTGGAGCAGTAGGGCATAGTTCCAAAAGCTTTAGGTCAAACTGTAAACTTCAGTCGGAGAAGGAGGAAGGAGAAAGTAAAATTAGTTGTGGTTTATGGACTTTTGCATTTGAGTCTTTGTATGAATTATCTTATCACCTAAATCCTCTAAAGCTAATTTTAATCTTCATTGTTAATCAGTATTAGTAAAATTCTTACAATATGGGAATACAAATACTGATCCCTAAAAAGGATACTGGTAATTTCGTGTAATTGCTTCCTGAATGTGCATCCATAAGAAGTTTGAGTTTATGGTATTTTTCAATATGAAGTCATATTGAAAAGGGAATCTCTTCGCATATGTTATTATACTATGCTATATACAGTGGTTGCCATTACCTTTTTAATGATGTTTGGTCGTTATTTATTGAATGCCTTCAGCTTTTTTAATGATGTTTGGTCATTATTTACTGAATGCCTTCAGTCAGTTACAATTATATTTAGTTAATAAAATCAGGCTGATAAAACAATATGTAGCCTCTGCTTTTTATTGAAAGACCCTTTCTATCTAGGAATTGAATTCTTTTCATTCTCTGCATTCAACTGAGGTCCATTTCAATCTGAAGGCAAGGTAGATTGAATAAGGTTTATTAAGGTACTTGAGCTTATAGTGGAAAACAATGACCATTAAAAAGAATTGTACTACATTTGGGTAATATAACTTTGACATTAAAGTTAAATTATAATGAACAGGAAGGTTTGTCAGATTCATACTTGAATCTTTAAATGATTATCTAAGTCATTGATTCTCAGACTTTTTGGATTTCACAGACCAGAAAAAAATTTTTTACTGGTGATTGATATAGGGAATCTAACTTTTTCATTTTAGACTATCAGAACTTTATAAAAACGATAACTACTGTCTTTTGTGATCCACATTTTATTTTTAAAAAAAGATATTTGAAACCAAAAGTAGGAAGAATAGTCTTTAAAAAAATTTATTAAGAAAAAACTCATTCTAGTACACATTTTTTCTCATTTTCTGTATATCATTGGAAACTCAAACAATTGGGCACAGAAATGTAGGTTCGTATTTGGGAATTATTGATTTAGGTCACCGAGCTAGTAAATGGTAGAACTGAAACTGGGTCCTGCATTCCTGATTTCTGTGTCTCAGTTTTGATTATTTTGAGACACCTTCAGTAATTTAAGCGTTGTTCTTTGATTTTTGGCTTTTTAAAATATATTGGAATTTAGTTAGACCTGTGGTTAAAAATAAGAATAGCTCCTACTATTTTTACATGCTTCCCTAGATTTTTCCTAATTTTGGACCTATGTGGACAAAAAAAAAAATCTAGTCCAAGCTTTCACTACCTTCTTTTTTTATTCGCCTTCTGCTTCTGCGTTCCACATGGGACTTGAAGTGGTTTATAAGAATGCATACTGTGAAATAGTAAAAATAATTTACTGATTTTTAAAAAGCCCTCAGAACGCATATGTATATGAAAAATATGTTAGAATCAGGAGGAAACTAGCATGTATAGATGTATATATTTTCCCCGATGCACATTTTTCCATGTTCTTATTTTTTCCTATGCTTATTTCATTCAAGTCTAATATTTTTTCTTATCTTGGTAAATATTAAGGATTAATTGATTGATTTTGCCAGTGAATTTTAGACCTTCATTCTAATAGATAAAAATTGTATTTAGTTAATTACAGGCACAGTGTCTTGCTCTGTCACCCAGGCTGGAGTGCAGTGGTCATAGCTCGCTGCAGCCTCAAACTCTTGGGCACAACCAGTCTTCCTGTCTCAGCCTCCCAAGTAGCTAGGACCACAGGTACACACCATCAAGCCCTGGCTAATTTTTTTTTTTTTTTTAATAGAGATGGGGTCTTACTATGTTTCCCAGGCTGGTCTCAAACTCCTGAGCTCAAGTGATCCTCTCACCTTAACCTCCTGAGTAGCTGGGACTACAGGTGCAGACCACTGTGCCCTTTCTTCTATTCTTACTTGACAAAGGAGAGGGAAAAAAAAGGAAGTTTAGAGAAATTAAGTAGTAACTTGTCCAAGTTTACCCACAACCACTAAGTGGTAAAGCTGGGGTTTGAACTTCAGCAATGTGCTTAAATCTCAGTAATTGAAAATACACTATGGAGGACCTTTAGGTTTTCTTAGATTCAGAAGTTCTTTTTCCAGGTACAATAAGATTCATTTTTGTATTTTTTATACTGTGCTGGTAGTATGTGAAGGTATATCCTCCAGTGATAAAAGAACAGATACACCTGGTAACAATTGCAGGTAATTATGTGTTTTTAGAAAAGTGGCTTCCAGTGGGATTTTTGAGATCTGTTGTTTTTGAGATCTTCCTTGAGGTCAGTGTTCTATTAGGACATTGCATCATTTGAATGAGTTTGGTTATCTTGGCACAGTTAGGTAAATCGTTACTGATAATTAAAAAACTAGTAAAAGCTAGTGTGAATATGGTATAGGTTGACGTTGAAATATCTCTTCTCATTATTCTTTGGGGATCATACCAGTTTTATTAAACTTGCTTACTAACTTATTCTATCTATATAGGTGCCATGTTCTCTGACTTCTATGTCTCGCTTCTTTTACTGTTCCAAGAGGCCTTCAGTAATTTAAACATTGCTCTTTGATTTTTGGCCTTTCAAAATATATTGTAGATGTAGATACACACATACACATACACACACACATGCACGTGCACATATGTGTACATGTATTATCTATCTATATGTATAATAAGCCAGTGGTATTTTTACTGCATGATGAAAATTTAAATTAGTTATTTTTAAAATTTAAACTTTAGTTACAGCTCTTTTGAGGAAGCTTAAGCAGCAATCCAGGGAAAGTGTTGAAGAAAAACGACCTCGATTATTAAAAGCCCTGAAAGAGGTAAGCTATATTTCTTTGTTAATTTTGCACCTTGGAAGTAATTATAAGTGTAGTTTTAAGCATTTTTTTCATAATACAATTTAAATTCTCACTTATTAGGGGCCAAAAAATGGTAAAAATCATGCTTAAATTAAGCAATAATTAGTGTATGAATGTGATCTTAGTAGAAGCACCTCAGTTTGAACTATGAAGATAAAGATTTATTACTTTCAATAAATTAGATAAGAGCTCTAAAGAAAAAAAAAGGAGGTAAGTCACAGTTAATGGCAATAATTTTCCTTTGCCTTTGAATTAGAAGATTCTCTACAGCTAAAGCCATTGCTACTAGAAGTGGCAGTTTTTTTTGTTTGTTTGTTTTGGAGACAGTGCCTCACTCTGTCGCCCAGCTAATTTTTTGTATTTTTAGTAGAGATGGGGTTTCACCATATTGCCCAGGCTGGTATCAAACTCCTGAGCTCAAGCAATCCGCCTGCCTCAGCCTCCTAGAGTGCTGGGATTATAGGCGTGAGCCACCATGCCCGGCCTGTATATTCTTTATGTGACAAAAACTCTTTTTATCTGTCCTACCTCCTTGTGGTAAGAGCTGGGTATGCTGGCACACAAAAGAGAGTGGTTTGTTTTCTATTGTTACTCTCTTCTCTGTATTCTGCTGCCTGAAAGAACTGTGGGAGAAAGATAGACCTGTCATGATGATTATGATGATAGCTTGTCTCTGTTAATGGTGCTTTTTTTTTTTTTTTAGATCTGAAGAAATATAGAAAAAGCCAGAAAAATGTTTTACTCATATTGCAATGATATCTACTATTAACATTCACTTTTATCACTTTTTGAAAAAGAAAGACTAACTTGTTGATGTTGCTATATATGTAATGCTCTACTTATATTTAGAATATATACTCTTAATAGTTATAATCTTTGGTGTCTAGCTTCTAATTTGCAAAATAAAATTTTTTTTCGGCCAGGCATGGTGACTCACGCCTGTAGTCCCAGCACTTTGGGAGGCCGAAGCAGGTGGATCACCTGAGGTCAGGAGTTCGAGACTAGCCTGACCAAAAAGGTGAAACTCCGTCTGTACTAAAAATTAAAAAAAAAAATTAGCCAGGCATGGTGGCAGGCACCTGTAGTCCCAGCTACTTGGGAGACTGGGACAGGAGAATTGCTTGAACCCAGGAGGCAGAGGTTGCAGTGAGCTGAGATCATGCCACTACACTCCAACCTCGGCGATGGAGTGAGACTGCATCTCAAAAAAAAAAAAAAATTTTTTTTTCATAGATATTATATAATGACATGTTTCAGATTTAATAAACTTGTATTATCCCTTTACAGAAAAATATTTTCTATTACAATGGGCCATTTTTTAAATGCCATTATGAGGTTATACAAATAATCATTTTGGTAGTAATTTTTAATAACACTTCTAAAGCTATTTAAAAAATAATATTTATTATTATTGTTATTTTGTTTATACTGGGAAGTGTAATATTTATTGACACAAATTTAAATGCTTACCAGTTTCAGATATGTTACTATGTAATTAAAATATTATAAAATATACAGGTGCATATTGTCCTTTGTAATTAAGTATAGTAATGCATGTATTATAATGTTTTAAGGAATAGCCATATTTTTAAAGCATAAGAACTTTTAACTAAGGTGCATTTAGTAATTATTCATATTTCATTTTTCAGCTAGGTGACTTTTATCTAGAACTTCACTGGGATTTTCAAAGCTGGGGTAAGAGTATGCTATGTTTTACTATAAAATATGTACTCATGCAGAAATGCAAGTACAAAAATACCTATCATATAGAAATGTTAGGATAACAAATTTAATACTTGCTGTGAGGAAAAGTATTTTTCATGACATTGACTGTAATCATTATAAAGCCCTATAATATTTAGTTATTCCAACTTGATTAGTAACTTTAATAAATCTTTTTTTTTTTTTTTTGAGACAAGTTCTCACTATTGCCCAGGCTGGAGTGCAGTGGTACGATCATAGCTTACCACAGCCTCGAACCCCTGGGCTCAGGCAGTCCTCCCCGCTCAGCCTCCTGAGTAGCTAGGACCACAGGCACATGCCATCACACCTGGCTAATTACTTTTATTTTTTGTAGAGATGGACTCTCACTGTGTTTCCCAGGCTGGTCTAGAACACCTGGGCTCAAGCGATCCTCCTACCTCGGCCTCTCAAAGTGCTGGGGGATTACAGAAGTGAGCCACCACATCTGGCCAATAGTTTATATTTTTAAGATTGAAAATGGTACTTTTAGTTTTAAAAATTTTGTTTTACAAACAGCATTTAAAATTTAATAATAGAATGCAAGGAGTTTTCAGAAAAGAAAATTAATTATGGGATTATGGGACTACTGAATTTAAGGACGTTTGAAATCTAGTACTTAGATCTCTGAATGTGGAGAATTTAGTTAACATTTTTTGTTTATGTATATTTTGTTGTCTTTCCGTTATTTTGCCTCTTGCATACTTTATAGCCACTTTCTTTACATACTATTTGGTTGAACATTGATTCCAGTGACTTATGAAAGATCCTAATTTTGCCCTAGATTTTTTTGCAGTCATTTATTGACTTAACAAGGTTTTTCTCCTCCTCATTTTAAACATGAGTCCACTAGAGAGAAAACTTTCATATCCAAATATGAAATTTGATTCTAGTGACCTTTATTTTACTAACTAAACAACTAAATTTTGTTGTTTTTAAAGATTTAAAAAATGTAATCTCTAAAGATTTAGACATAATGAGCTTATGTGAGTTTTTGTTGAAGCATCTAAATTAATTTTTTTTTTTTTTTTGGAGACAGAGTCTCACTCACTCTGTCTCCCAGGTATGCATATTATACCAAATGAGGAACTTTGGGCAAAGAATTCAAAGTCAGTAGAATAGGAATTTTGAACTAGCAAATCTGTTTCTTTTCAGTTCTACATTCTGTGGCTCTATAGTTTTCTCTATACATTTATAAACAAATTCTAGACTGTGAAATGGAGATTACTTACAGTACTTAGCCCCATCCAGTGCTGCTACTGCTCTTCCCAGGCAATTTGTAGTGGGATTTCCAGAGCAAGGCTCTGTCTCAAAAAAAAAAAAAAAAAAAAAGTAATAGAAATTTCACAGTTTTAGGCCTAGTCTATGGGAGGTCAATAAATGCAACTTAATTTAAAACATTACATTCTGACATTTGTTAACCTTGAGGAAGTTATGATATTCTCACAATACACTTGGGTTTGCAAATTCAGCTTCAACTTGTCAGTAAGAAAATAGATTATACAATATACCATATAGCAGTACAATGCCTAGGAAGTTACCAGATTTAAACTTTAATTAACAATTATACTTGTTGTTTCTTCTAATTCTCTTACATCTTCTGATTTCTTCTGAAAAAGTAAACGCAGCGATAAATCTGAAGTCCATTAACACTTATTTCTCTCTACTGTATGAAAAAATAGTAGTTTTCTACTGTCTTGAGAAATAATCTGGCCTCTTTTCAACAAGTAATAATTTTCTACAAATTATATTTTTGATAAACTGCCTTCTTTATTTGGAGCTTTTAGATACAAATCAGACTTTCTCTCCAGCTTATGTAAATTACAGCTTGTGTAAATTTTAAACATTGATTTTATAACATCTGTATACATTTCTAAAAATTGTATTATGCTTTTTAGTTAGCTTTGACTAATACAAGTTATCATTTAATACTAAAATTATCCTCAGTTTACTAAGATTTTAATCTATTTTTAATAGAATATTCACTGTAAAAGTTTTGAACATTATAGAAAATTAATTAGGTATTTTTAAGTTTCCCTGTTACCACTTCCCAGAGGTGACCATTGTTAACATTTCATATGACTACTTTCAAATGCTTTTCAGTGCTTACTAAAGTGTTTGTGTACATAGCTATGCATACACAACCCCTCAGAATTAGGTTTTTTTTTCTCCCGTGGAATCATACTGTTATATCATTATGCAAGTTGACATTTATTTATTTATTTATTGAGAGGGAGTCTCACTCTATCACCCAGGCTGGAGTGCAGTCACGCGATCTCAGCTCACTGCAACCTCCACCTCCTGGGTTCAAGTGATCCTAACACCTCAGCCTTCCGAGTAGCTGGGACTACATGCATGCGCCTTATGTTTTTAGTAGAGACAGGGTTTCACTGTGTTGGCCAGGCTGGTCTCGAACTCCTGACCTCTGATGATCCACCCGCCTCGGCCTCCCAAAGTGTAGGGATTACAGGCGTGAGCTACTACACCCAGCCGTCATTTTTATTCAACCCATAGTAGGCATCTTACTATATTTCAGGTGGAAATACTTCACTAATTTTAACAGCTGCATAATACTTTATGGCATGGATGATTAAGGTTTTTCTAGTGTGTTTAATCCTTGTATAGAGAATTTTAAATTCTAAATTTAATCAGTTTTTTCTCACATTTTTATAACTCTAGCTCATCAGGCTAGTTTGTTTCTATTAAAGATTATGCAGTCTTGTTACTCTAATAGTCCCATCTTGCTTTTATGCCTTATATATCATTCAGGAGTCCTGGTGTCCTAGAACACATAGAAAAACAGGTTTATAGTAGCCTGGTGTAGTAAAGGAGCTCCAAGTTAGATTGGCCTAAAACCTGAATACTATCTTTTTTACCCCATTTTTTTCCCATGTGGGGAGACCCCAGTCCTGCTTTGTGATCCTAAACTGGGTTGTCCCTTGAGTATTTTGGCTCTTTAACTGATTCTCTTAGTAATCATTAGTGGTTTGAATTCTAAAATAATCAATGTATATTGCTGAACAAAATGTTATAAAATATTTTAAAAGTGATATTTTAATTATACTAAAATATAAATACATGCAATCACTTCTAAAATTGTGTATATATCTACAGTTATAAACAATACATTATAAATGTTGCATAATTGAGTTCCTCAAGTAACCACTGAGACAGTTGTCCAAAGTATTTCTTCTTTGAGAACTTGACTTTGATGCAAAAAGTCAGCACATCTGTTTCATTGCTAATAAAGGATTATAGTGATTTAAAGTCACAACTATTAATACGTGATGATTAGATGTCATGTATAATTCTAAAACGAAACCCATTGGCTTATAGATAGCCTAGATCTTTTATTAGATTTTATGATCAAACTTTAATTAGAGTTTTGGCATATTTCTTTCCCTTGTCAAAACACATAATATTTTTTAAAAAGGCAAGCGAAAAATAAGGGGAAGCCAAGAAATACTGAAATCAGGGTGAGTTTACTTTTGAGATAGTAGAGCACACTCTTTTTTATGCTCTTACTTATATTCAGACTTCGGAGAAAATAGCCACAGACTTAGTAACAAGTTTGAAGGTAACTGAAATATTCCAGCCTGGATTTTTAGGTATAGAAAAGCTTTGAATTGGAATCAGAAATACCGGCCCCTAAGTATTTGACATTGCAAATCACATATTTTATATGTTTTCTGAGCTTTATTCTTCATTTTTAAAATGAGGATAATACTAACTACCCCACCTGTTGCAAACTTTCTTTTGGTGTATATGAAATAAAATCATTTTTTTGAAGAAAGCCCTTTGTATACTATAAAGTGTCAAATAATTTATAATATGATCACTACTTTAAATTTTGCATTATGCATATAGCACGTTTTAACTAAAAAACTAATTCTCTATTTTTATTTGTTGTCCACAGAATCAATCCATCCTGTATTTGAGACTGTTATTTGTATATTATTATTATTATTTTTTTTTTTTTGAGACGGAGTCTGGCTCTGTCGCCCAGGCTAGCGCGATCTCGGCTCACTGCAAGCTCCACCTCCTGGGTTCACGCCATTCTCCTGCCTCAGCCTTCGGAGTAGCTGGGACTACAGGCGCCCGCCACCACGCCCGGCTAATTTTTTGTATTTTCTTTTTTTTAGTACAGACGGGGTTTCACCGTGTTAGCCAAGATGGTCTCGATCTCCTCACCTCGTGATCCTCCCGCCTCGGCCTCCCAAAGTGCTGGGATTACAGGCTTGAACCATCGCGCCCGGCCTATTATTTGTATATTATAGATAGAAAACATTAAGCTTAAAAACTCTTCTGAAAACTGGGGAGTAGGCTGGGTGCGGTGGCTCACGCCTGTAATCCCAGCACTTTGGGAGGCCGAGGCGGGTGGATCACCTTAGGTCAGGAGTTTGAGACCAACCTGGCCAACATGGTGAAAACCCATGTCTGCTAAAAATACAAAAATTAGGTGGGCGTGGTGGGGGGGTGGCGCCTGTAATCCCAGCTACTCAGGAGGCTGAGGCAGGAGAATCACTTGAACCTGGGAGGCGGAGAGGAGAATCACTTGAACCTGGGAGGCGGAGTTTGTAGTAAGCTGAGATTGCGGCACTGCATTCCAGCCTGGGTGACAGAGCGACACTCTGTCTAAAAAAAAAAAAAAAAAGAAAGAAAGAAAGGAAATTGGGGAGTAAGTGGTAGCCAAATGAAAATTTAAATTTAAAAACTTTTTATTTTCTGTTTAGTGAATTATGCTACTGTTGGAATACTGTGCTAAACTTATACTGAGGTAACAGGAAATAGGTTGGTTGTTTAACTTACGTGGAGGAGAAAAAGAGTTATTTCAGACTTGGGAAAATGTAAATTGCTATGTTTTGGAATGCATTAACATCTATCAGAATTTTTTTTTTTTTCTCAATAATTTAACTTCTTTAATTTGTTTTTTGAGACGGAGTCTCACTCTGTCGCCCAGGCTGGAGCACAGTGGTGCAATCTCGGCTCACTGCAAGTTCCGCCTCCTGGGTTCACGCCATTCTCCTGCCTCAGCCTCCTGAGTAGCTGGGACTACAGGCGCCCGCCACCACACCCGGCTAATTTTTTCTATTTTTAGTAAAGACGGGGTTTCACCGTGTTAGCCAGGACCGTCTTCATCTCCTGACCTCGTGATCTGCCCGCCTCGGCCTCCCCGCCTCGGCCTCCCAAAGTGCTGGGATTACAGACCTCTGAGCCACCGCGCCTTGCCCTTTTCTTTTTTTTTCTTAGCTTTTGCTCTCAATCCTCAACTTGTTTTCTCTCTGCCTTACCATTTTCCTCCTTTCCTGATTTTTAATAAAAGTATTAGTGTATGATATTAAATTCTGTTTTTGTAGGGTGTTATAATTACTTCAAAAGATATAATAAAGTTGGCTGGGTATGGTGGCTTGTGCCTGTAATCCTAGCACTTTGGGAGGCTGAGGTGGGAGGATCGCTTGAGGCCAGGAGTTCAAGACCAACCTGGCCAATATAGGGAGACCCCGTCTTTAAAAAAATAAATAAGTAATGAGATATAATGAAGTTAAATTAACTTAAGTTGGAGTGCTATCTACTTTTAATCATCTTTGGTTCATGATACACCAAATACTTACTTCAGGATGGATCTCAATTAATGAGCATGAAAGAACTTTGATCATCTATAGAATTACACTATTATTGCTCTTCTCAATTTTTGTTTCAAAAAAGTTTTTTCTTTCTTTCTTTTTTTTTTTTTTCAAAGAGATAGGGTTTTGCTGTGTCACCTGGGCTGGAGTGCAGTGGCATGATCATAGCCCACTTCAGCCTTCAACTCCTGGCCTCAGGTGATCCTCCTGCTTCAGTCTCCCAGGTAGCTAGGACTACAGGTACCTGCCACCACACCTGGCTAATTTTTCTATTTTTATTTTTGTAGAGACAGGGTCTTGCTATGTTGCCCAGGCTAGCCTCAAGCTCCTGGGCTCAAGCAGTCCTCCTGCCTTGGCCTCCCATATGGCTGCAGTTATAGCCAAACCGTGCCCAGCTGAGAAAGGAAAAGCTTTGTCAGAAGAAGATTTCTTATATTATTTCACTAGGGCAACAATTCGTTAATATTCTCTCTGGACAATAAACTTTTCTTATTTTTGCACTAAAATTCAGAAAACAGTTTTCAGTGCTGGAAGTCATTTTGCATTAAATGGTTTCTAAGGATCTAAAGGAGTCATGAAGCATTAGGTACTTTTTTCTTTTACAGCATTTAAAATTTTTTTTATTTTAAAAATTTTATTTATTTATTTATTTATTTGAGGCTGGTTTATGAGACTGGCTAATTTTTGTATGTTTGATAGAGATGGGGTTTCGCCATGTTGCCCAGGCTGGTCTTGAACTCCTGGGCTCAAGCGATTTATCCGCTTTGGCCTCTCAAAGTGCTGGGATTACAGGTGTGAGCTACCATACCGGGCCTGCATTAGGTATTTATCTTTAATGTTAATTAGAAAATGTTGATGCTTTTGAAAAAGTTAACTAAGAAATTAGCCTTTAATTTTCTCTACAGTCTTTGTTTCTAACTCAGGTTAATTTATCACCCATTTTAAAAACACTAAATTTTGTAAGATATATCTGCTATATCTTACACACAGACAGATACACACACACTTATGTACACATGTACCTCTGATATGGTCTTAATTTCAAGAATTTTGAGCTTCACATTTCTTTCATTTCTTTGTACATGGTAGTTTATTATAGCCTGCTATGCAGCTTTATTTATCCGTAGAATAACTCCTATCTCCCCAAAATAGCAGATAATAAATAATAAAAAACTATCAATATGGCTTGTGGCATGTATATGAGCTATAGATAGCAACATAGGAATGTAGAAATCTATAGATAAATAGTATGATTCCCATTTTACAGATTTTGAAACTCAGGTACATTGAGTCTAAATAACCAAGGCACATATTTGGGATTCAAACTCAAATGTAACTGTCTCACTTCAAAGATGTCTCTTTCTATTATATACATTACTGCAATTTTTCCAAATTATATTTACAAAATCAGATAAGGTTTAGGTCTATCTGGTTACCCATTCAGGAGGGTTTAGTTACCATAGGGTTATTGTTTACTCATCTATAATATGCAGTCTGTACCTGAGTGGCATCATACTGACTCTGCTACCCTTGTTTGTGGGTGGGATGGGAGTATAGTAAACTATACAGAAATTACAAGTAAATAGTAGATATTTGAAGTTGCTCAAAATTGCCTTTTATATTTTATTTATTTTTAAATGGAAAAATACTATTTGAAAGGAAATTATTATAATTTGATAACAAAATGTCACATTACTCTTTTAATTTAAAAGTTTGTAAATATCTCAAAATTTAGGTAGTTATTTTTTACCTTTTGTTTTTAAAAATACAGTGCCTTTACTTTCCCGAATTCTGCCTTCCGATGCATGTAAAATATACAAACAAGGTATCAATATCAGGTAAGGTGATTTGATTTTTTTCTCAGTAAAAGAAAGTTGAGATTTAGAGGAAGATTTTTTTCCCTGTAATCATAACTTACATGTGTTTTATGACGTTAAAATGCTGTAACAGAGTCACAATATTTTATCTCATTCGAGACATAATAGATAAAAAACCAAAGACATAGAACCTTTTTTAATTTTTTTATTACTTAGAGAACAAACTCAAAGTGGAAAAGACATAAAATCTTGACTAAAGCAAAGATATTATTCTTATTTAACTACAGACTATCCAGAAGGCAAACAGTGAGGATCTTGATGTAATATTAAGAAGATTTACAGTGGTTACCTTCCTGATCCTGGATTTATTAAGGAATAAGGGACACATAAGGAAGACCCAATTCTTGCCTTTTTCTCCATCTCTTTCATGTCTTTCCTTCCCTTGTTTACTCATCCGTGCATCCGTTCATCTCTTCATTCATTGATCTATCCAATCCAGTGAATATTTTGAGGCTAATTTTAATTTCCTTCATTCTGTTCCTTTTATAACTAAGATTAATGTTTGAATCTGATGGAAAACACATCTATTTAACTTACATGATTCTTTATTTTGCTTTATAATAATATAGCCATATTTATGTTATCTATTTGTAAAGTATATATAATGCTAGTTAATATGCCAACTTTTATGTATATATGTGCATATATTGGTATATTTATAAATAGTATACATGTATATATATAATTTTGTGTATGTGTGTGTCTGTATATCTCCAGAATATTAATTTGAAAGTTTAAGGGTCTAGAACTAGAAATAACTTGAAGGATTATCTCATATAAAGTCTTAATTTAGAGATGAGAAAGCTCAGAGAAGTTAAGTGATTTTTTTTACAAGAGCATTTTACAAATTAATGGCTGAACTAGGACTTCTGACTTCTTGTTCGTTGTTCTTCTCACCATGACACAAAGCAGAAGTTTTTAAAAATCAGCTATTTCTGAGAAATTTATTGTTTAGTATTTTGAATTAGTGAAGCAATAACTTTTAGTTGGAAGTAAATTCTAGGGTAATTATCCTTAAGCAATAGAATTTGGTTAAGGTAGATATTTCTGTTTTTTTTGTTGTTGTTGTTTTTGTTTTTTCTTTTTTTAGATAATAAAGATAGGGTCTCACTATATTGCCCAGGCTGGTCTTGAACATACAGGCTCAAGTGATTCTTCCACCTTGGCCTCGCAAAGTGCTGGGATTACAGTGTGAGCCATCACACCCAGCGTGTTTTTTAAAAAAACCTCTTCAGGTGTTTCTAATTATAAAAGTGCTCATGTACCTTAAATGCACTGTCATTACAGAAAACTTGGAAAATACAGAAAAATAGAAGAAAAACTAAGTAGAAAAGGATTTTTGATGTGGATTTAATTCAGCAGCCTTTTGTTAGCAATTATTATGGTTTCATTAACTTAGACATTTTTAATATAGGTGCTTGCCAAAGATGGTAGGCAATTTTGGAGGATACTATTACCTTCCATGTGATAGTTTAAAAAGTTAGTTTTAGGCCGGGTGTGGTGACTCATGCCTGTAATCCCAGCACTTTGGGAGGTTGAGGCAGGTAGATCACTTGAGTCCTGGAGTTCGAGACCAGCCTGGGCAACATGGCAAAACCCCATCTTTACAAAAAAATATTAAAAATTAGCTGGGCATGGTGACACGTGCCTATAGTCCCAGCTACCTGGGAGGCTGAGGTGGGAGAATCACCTGACCCCAGGAAGTTGAGGCTGCAGCGAGCCGTAATCACGACACTGCACTTTAGCCTGGGCAACAGAGTAAGACCTTGTCTCAGAAGAAATAAAGTTTTTATTCTGTTTGAGTCCTAGGTTTAGGCAAGAAGGAATCTCTTTGAAAAAAATTGTTTCACATTTATATATGACTTTTTAAAGTAAATGTTTTAGTACATATTATATAATAACTATAGGTAATAAAACCAAAAAGGTTAAAACACAACCTGGGCAATATGATGAAATCTTGTCTATACAAAAAATACAAAAAATTAGCTGGGCATGGTGGCACACACTTGTAGTCCCTGCTACTCAGGAGGCTGAGGTGGGAGGATCACCTGAGCCCAGGAGCTTGAGGCTACAGTGAGCCGAGATTGTGCCGCTGTATTCCAACCTGGGTGACAGAGTGAGTCCCTGTCACACACACACACAGAAGTTAAAACAGGAACGTGAGGGCAAAAGCCTGGGGGACAAAAATTGTGAGAAAGGTTGTAGGTTAAGGGGAAGTTAGTAACTTAGCAAGATACTAGACATGGGGCTTACTAGTAACTAAGGATGAAGGACAAATGTGATAGGTTCTAAAGCTCTCATCAAACAAGGCTTACCAGATTAATGGAGAGGATAGCTTTTAGGATGTATGACAAAAGGTTTTTTGCCTAGGTGATGAGAATCTAAAGGAAAAAATCTGTTAACATTAAATAAAAACTTGCTATTTTAAATGTCATAAGACAATTTTTTAACACCGTTTTAATAAAGCTAAATTTTAAAATATATTCAAAGAGAAATCTTTAAGTTGACTTTTATTTCATGGCAGCCATGTAATCATTTGAAATGTCTTCTCTGGTATCAAAGAGAAACTAATACTTTAGTAGAAATAGGAAAGTGTGAGCAACATTATTCTTGAGAGTACTAACAAAGATTTTGACCATAAATACAAATAATTAAGAGGTAATCTGTAATCACTGATTGAAAGTATATTTGTACACTTTGTCTTACTTCAGGATTTTCTTGTCTGAAGTGAAGCCTTTAGTTCCTTTTTTCAGTGTTATCTGGCATTTTTTCAGGCTTTCTTCTTAAACATAATACTTTCTATTCAAATCTTTGCATTTGTATAAAGAACGTATTGTTCTTCATGGCTAATTACATGGGAAAAATTAAAAATATTTAGGTTCATAGGCTTAAAGCCAAGGACTAGTGAGGACTTTAAAATGTTATCGTGATAATTAACATTATTTACTGAGGCATATGTGATGCAGCTTACGAGGTCATCTAAAATGTCAGGGATATACAGAAAATGTATTACCCTTTTTATTGCAAAATTGTAGAAACATGGATGAAATAAAAATAGGCTGTATTAATTTATATAACTGGGAAGTTTCTATAACTAGTTTTACATATCACTAGATCTAAAATCTCAAAGGTCACCATGTCAGTCTGTCTTTGTCTTTCTTTATCTGTCTTTCTGTGCATCTCTTTACTCACCTTTTCATCCCCACTCCTGGCAACCCACTACCACTTTCACCTATGATAGGCAAGCAGGCAATGGAGGCAGAAGACTATTTTAGCCCATTTCTTCTTTTATGTAGAGCATAACATTCCCTGATAGCTGAAGCTTGGAGCCCAAATAGTGCACTTACATATAAAATGATCTGTTCCTTTTTGGTATTATCAGGAGCCCACATCTTATAGAGATAGGGGAAGAGTCCCTTTTAATACTATTTTCTTTTAGGACACATGCTCAAGCAATGATAGGTGTTATTTAATAGTAAAGCTGAATTCTAGCTTCTGGGAGTGGACTAAAAGCTAGAATTCAGCTATAAAGCAACGGGCAGGCCTCTCCCCCACCCCCCGCCGCCCCTGTGTGAGTTGATGAGTTACTTTTTTAGGGCTTCTTGATACATAAGGCAACCATACTTCCCTCTTTGCTCTGGCTCGCCCCTGTTTTCCTGGCAGAATTATCAATAGTGTCACTTTCATTCTTAGATTTATTAATTTTGATGATAAATTCTATGTAACCCTAGTTATTATTTTCATGCAGCATGTGAGGCATGTTTTATTTCTGTTTTTCCTGTCTAGGGAAACCAAGAATACCAACTCACTTTGCCTTGTCTGTGATGAGAACTGAAAAACCTGCAGAGTAATGAATTCTTACAGTTGCATTAGAAATTCAGTAGCCAGGGTGGATTTTTCACGGAGGCTTAAAGGAGCTTCCTGGGGATGTGATCAGCATCTCTTGACAGCAGGGCCAACCAGTTTCTTGGCTTTAGGACTGTGTGTTTTGAGCAGCCATTAGCTGGGGTGATCCTGATCTGGTGATTTATAAAGCCATGTGCAAGATTGAAGCACGTCAGTGTATTTTAAACTTTTTATTTTCAGTATTTTTCCTAATTTCGGCAAGTAGTGCTTTGTGGAATACTGTTTGAGACCAGCGCATTAGGCTAGACCATGACAGGTCCAGGTTACCAAAGAGAACAGTAAACACACAAATGTGTGAATCCATGAGTATTAGATACAGAATGATCTGTAAGGTTTCCAGGGTGTGGAGATATTGGTTGGGAAAGAGAGTATTAGTCCAAATCTGAGAAGTCAGATACAAAGGCCAAGAATTTAAATGGTTTATCAAGTTGAAGGATAAAGCAAGGTTTGGTATCAGATGGTTAGGCATAAGGTTACGGGTGTATATCAGAAGAGGAGTTCTCAATTCCAAGAATGTGGTCCATCCATTGCTGTCTGGTCTTAAGTACTCTGCTGAGCTAGCAACCTGCTCTTAAAGGGATCGAATAATGTCAGACAGGTCTGCGTTCCTTTTCTTCCTTCCCCGTTCACTTTTATTGAGTAGCTACAGTAAGGGAAATGGTAGGAAACAAGGGAGCAGAAAGGGAAATACCCCAAATATGGGGAAACATCTTTTTTTCTGGGTCAATGAAATATGTGTGTGTATATATATATGTGTGTGTGTGTATGTGTATATATATATGTGTGTGTGTGTGTATATATATATATTCAGAAAATATATATGTATATTCAGAAAAGTGAAATATAGCTAAAATGGATTATATCTTTAAGTAGTTTTGTTTTTTAATAGAATATTTTAAATTTAGTTTTTATCTATAAATTTGTTTTTATCTATAAATTTGACTTTGCAATATGGTATTAGCATCTTGGTTTGAGTTTAAAAGGAACAGCTTATTTAATTATTAGTGAAGTTTTATCAAAATTATATTTGTCAGAGTTTATCATCCACCCATGTTTCACAGGCTTGACACAACTCTCATAGACTTTACTGACATGAAGTGCCAACGAGGGGATCTAAGCTTCATTTTCAATGGGGATGCGGCGCCCTCTGAATCTTTTGTAGTATTAGACAATGAACAAAAAGTTTATCAGCGAATACATCATGAGGTGAGCATGTTGTCTTATCAATATTCCTTTAAATCGTTTAAAAAAAGTATAGGTTTTTAGCAAAACCTCAGTATGATTTGCTTAAAAGCTTAAGGTATAATTGAGATGGTTTGTTCCTAAAGCTATAGTTTCCTGACCACTAGCTTTCTTTTCTTTTTTCTTTTTCTTTCTTTTTTTTTTTTTTGAGACTGGAGTCTCGCTCTGTCACCTAGGCTGAAATGCAGTGGCGTGATCTAGGCTCACTGCAACCTCCGCCTCCCGGGTTCAAGCAATTCTTCAGCCTCAGCCTCCAGGGTAGCTGAGACTACAGGCGCCCGCCACCAAGCCCGGCTAATTTTTGTATTTTTAGTAGAGGCTTGGTTTCACCATGTTGGCTAGGTTGGTCTCAAACTCCTGACCTCAAATGATCCACCCACCTCGGCCTCCCAAAGAGCTGGGATTACAGGCGTGAGCCACTGCGCCTGGCCTATTTTCATTTTTTATATTTCTATCCTCTGGTCTCCATCTTGACCAGTCCATTGAGCCTGCTGAGAATTCAACTGATTATCTCCTAGATCAATGAACTCCAGCTTCTCTTCATTCTCATTTATAGTTTTCATTTGTTGAACCTGTGCTGGACCTTTACCATGTATTATCTTTTTATCTTACCTTCTTTTAATGTTGTTGACCATCTTTATTTTATCTCCTTAATATGAATACTTCTTTTGGCTCTATCTGCAGTCTTACTTTTCCTAACTCTTTGGCTGCCTTTCCTTTCTCTGTCCTTTCCCTCTTCAAGTACGACATGATTTTCCTTCTCTCATGCCATATCTTTGTGTTAAAAAACCATTGATATGCCCTTGATGTGGTTCTCATTTTTACAAACTGCCAGAATAATCCCTTCCATTCCCACAGTCCTATGGGTTGATGATTTACAAATATATGTTTGTGTCCATACAGTTCTGAGTAGAGGCTTATCTGTTTAAATGCCTAATGGATATCATGTGTGTCTCCCAGGTACCTCAAAATTCACCTTATTTAAAACTAACCTTGATACTTTTCCTCCATACCTGCTCTTTTTCCTGTTTTTCCTCTTTTGAAGAATGTCATTCTCTATTCAGTCAGAAACCTAGGAGTTATTTTTGATATCTTTTCTTGTACTCTGTGTTTTCTCATCAGAGCACATATCTGGTCATTTCTTTCTCCTTAATGTCTCATTATTATTCCTCTTTTATTCACACTGTCACTACTGTAATTTAAATATTCATTATTTCTCAACTGGACCATTGGAAAGTCTTATAAATGATCTTCCTGGCTCCCTTCTCATCTGCTTCTAAATTATCCCACATGTTGGAGATACATTAAACTTTAGAAACACATTTGTGAAACCTTAGTTACTTAGAGATACTTAAAAAGTTCCCCATTACCTAAAGAGTGAAATCTAATCTCCTTAGCATGGCATGGTTCCTTTTGTCACCTGAGTTTTGCTCACCTTTCTAGCCTTTTTCTTACCTTGCTATTTTAGATACCCTCACACTGCACTCTTGGCAGTTTGTCAGATGTGCCAGGCTATTTGGGCCTTTATTCCTTTGTTCATGTTCTTTCCACTTCCTGGAATGCTTTTCTTTTTGCACCCTCACACCTGTAGGGCATGCACTTGGTGTTACTTTCTCTCCCACCAAATGACTTTTGTTGTCCTTATGTTCCTATTAAATCTGGAACCATAAAGCTTCTAATGTTACATTTACTGACATGGCTTTTTTCCCTTCTATTGGTCTAAGTTCCTCAAGGGCATGGGGTTCTTTTTGTTGTATTCCCTGGTATCTAATACAGCATCAGTACATTCTATGCTATAGGTTGGTAAACTCTTTCTGTGAAGAAAGAGATAATAAATATTTTTAGATATTAAAATATATTTCTGGGCCATATGGCCTCTGTCACAACTACTCAACTCTGCTGTTGTTAAAAGCAGCCACAGACAATATGTAAATAAATGAGTATATTCCATTATCATTTTATTCATAAAAACAGGCAGCTGATTATAGTTTGCTTACTCATATGTGAGACTCTCAGATATTTATTAAATAATTTGACCTCTTACTTATGAAATGACAACAGGATAGCCAACTAGGCAATAAGTGAATTGGAAATAGGGTCTTGAAAGAGAAGCTAGAAGTTAAGGCTAGTAGTCCGTAAGTATTTGTGGATGTCATAGTATTACCAAAGAACTGGTATTAAGGGTACCAGTTTTAAGGTATTAAGCTATGTATGTACTGGTATTAAGGTATGTATGTATACATACATATATGTATTATGTATTTTATAATGCCTACAATACAGGAAAGATAGATTTTGAGCAGTATTCCTTAGGGCAGAGAATACTTGTTGTTTATCCTAATATGTATGTATGTGTAAGTAATAACTTCATTAAATGTTGAAGCAATGTAATTAATTAAAACAGCAGATCTTTTTCAGTGATGTGGTTAAGAGATAGTCTCTGATTTATATAAGAATTCTGTTCCAAAAGTTTATTGAAAATAGGATGTTTGAAATGTAAGGCAAATTTGCTCATAGACAATGGGTTATACAGTGTTCAGTTTCCAAGCTAATATATAAAATTCTAGTTGATTCATAATATATTTGAAGTATAGTGTTTAACAGTTCTGTTTAACTACTGCAACCTAACTTTTTTTTTTTTAAAGAATATTGTGTTCAGAATTAATTTGGGTTACCAGGAATACATTTTCATCTATTATGGCTTTAGCAGTAACACCAAGATTTTGCATTCTTTACTTGTAGGGGTAGAGAAAATGGTACTGTCCCAGGCCCAAGCCATTACTATTTTTTTGTTTGTTTGTTTTTTGTTTTTTTTTTTTGAGATGGAGTCTCTCTCTGTCTCCAGGCTGGAGTGCAGTGGCGTGATTGATCTCAGCTCACCGCAACCTCCACCTCCTGGGTTCAAGTGATTCTCCTGCCTTAGCCTCACGAGTAGCTGGGACTACAGGCGCGTGCCACCATGCCCGGCTAATTTTTTGTATTTTTAGTAGAGACGGGGTTTCACCATGTTAGCCAGAATGGTTTCTATCTTCTGACCTCGTGATCCGCCTGCCTCGGCCTCCCAAAGTGCTGGGATTACAGGCATGAGCCACCTAGCCCGGTCGCCAATGGTATTGTTTTTGGAAATTCAGAAAGGGACTATATGGGCTGGGCGCGGTGGCTCATGCCTGTAATCCCAGCGCTTCGGGAGGCCGAGGCGGGCGGATCACGAGGCCGAGGCGGGCGGATCACGAGGTCAGGAGATCCAGACCATCCTGGCTAACATGGTAAAATCCCATCTCTACTAAAAATAAAAAAATTAGCTGGGCATGGGAGCGGGTGCCCGTAGTCCCAGCTACTCAGGAGGCTGAGGCAGGAGAATGGTGTGAACCCGGGAGGAGGAGCTTGCAGTGAGCCGAGATTGTGCCACTGCACTCCAGCCTGGGCGACAAAGCGGGACTCCGTCTCAAAAAAAAACAAAAAACAAAAAACAAAAAACCAGAAAGGGACTCTATGTAGGTTAAAGTTAGATGGTGAAGAATAGAAAATGGGCCTCTTGGGAACTTAGAAATAAGGAGGTTTGGAGAATGAAGCCTCTAACTATTGTAAACCCTAGGGACAGTTATTATTCTCCAGACAACTCCCTAGGTTTTGCCTTTTTTCTTCCTTATAACGTCTTAAATATTAGTTAGGGTATCTTTCTTGGCCTATTATGGAATAGAATCTCATCTTATACCTGCTCACTTACTCTTCTGTACTTGATCATTTAGTCTTCTGTCCCTGAAGCAAGCACAAAACTTTCCTTTTTTCTCATATAAAAAATAATTATTGCTCAATTATTATATACCAGCACTAGGGAATATGTACAGGATAAAACCTGAAGCATGACTACTCATTAAGTTTAGAAATTACGGTTGATATTTATGGATTCCTTTCCATTTTATAAGGAATACAGAAAAGATCCCTTCTTACTTCTTTTCCTTCCTTCCCTCTCTGCTGCTTCCCTTCTTCTATCCCTCCCTTCTGTTCTCTCCTTCCTTTCTTCCACTTACAATTTATTGGGAAAGAAAGGCTCAAATGACAGTGGTAGATCTTTGCATTAAAAAGAACTAAAGTAAGATTAATCTGTATTGAAAGAAAAATATCCTTTATCTGGGCTTTTTTCTCAGATCTGTCAACTTAATTCTTAAAGTTGTTTTTAAAAGTTGCTCTATGGACTATACAGTTTTATAATGGGTAATCTAGTACTGCTTCCATTACATATCTATAACGGGATAATAGTACTGTATTTCATGTGTCCTGCTTTTATAGATTCATAATTAGTCATAATGCTAACTTAGAGAAGATATTAATATGTACAATTTAAACATCTAATTCTTTTTAGAGTAAGTAACACTTCACATTATTTAGAAACTATCCTTTTTGTCTTTAAAAATTGGTACCATTATAATTGTTGATATTTTCATATGTAGTACTAAGAACTTTTGAAAAACCTAGATTTTTATATTTAACTTTTGCTCCCATCCCAGGAATCAGAGATGGAAACAGAAGAAGAGGTGGATATTTTAATGAGCAGTGATATTTATTCTGCAACTTTATCAACAAAATCAATTTCTTTCACGCGTGCCCAGACAGGATGGCTTTTTCGGGAAGATAAAACAGTATGTGCAAATCTAGATTTTTAAACTTTAAGCATTGTTCGGTATTTAATATTTCCAAAATAACATGATGGAAATGCAAGAAGTAGCTTACAGAATTGTCTCCAAGTAGTTTTTTTCTCTCTTCCTTGAATCCAGATAAGGAATTATAATGGATGGTTAGAGTCAGAATGTGTCCTTGGAGAATTCAGGAAAGAAAGCTGAGCTCATTTGAATTCTGTGTCAGGAAAGACTCTTATTGCTAGCTGTCTTGTTATTATACAGGGAACAATGTTTTCACATGATTCCATTATATTTCTAGTGCTTTATTCGATAAGAAGACTACAAAAAGGGATAAACTTGACTCTATTTCCCTGAACCTGTTTTTCTCCCTACTTCAGACTTCTCATTTACTTAATATTTTTTTCTTGTATTCTATACATATGACTAAGATTAAATAACCTTACGTTTCTGCAACACTGTAGAAACGTTAAATCAAATCTCAGTGGAAGTTTCCCCTTTAGTGTAAATTATTTCCGTAATTCCCATTGTATCTGTCAGCAAGAGGTTATATAAGACTATTCAAATATATATTCGAAAAATTTTGAGGCTAGGCATGGTGGCTCATGCATGTAATCCCAGCACTTTGGGAGGCCGAGGCCGGCGGATCACGAGGTCAGGAGTTCGAGACCAGCCTGGCCAACATGGTGAAAACCTGTCTCTACTAAAAATACAAAAATTACCCGGGCATGGTGGTGCATACCTGTAATCCCAGCTACTCGGAAGGCTGAGACAGGAGAATCGCTTGAACTGGGGAGGTGGAGGTTATAGTGAGCCGAGATGGCACCACTGCACTCCAGCCTGAGACAGAGTGAGACTCCGTCTGAAAAAAAATAAATAAATAAAAATAAAAATAAAAATAAATTGAATGAGCTGTATGAAGAAGCATGTTTATAAAATTTTAAATTTAGCAGTAAGTGACCACATCAAGTCAGGGTCAAGATTGACTTCTATTAAAAATTATATTTATTTTTATTATACACAATGAAATGAATATATTCTCAATGGAGAAATAAGAAAAATAGCATTATTAGGGTTCTCTGAGAAACAAAACCAATAGATAGAAGGGGAGTGGAGAGAGGAAGAAAAAAAGAGTAAGGGGGGAGAGGAGAAGGAGGAGGGAGAAATTGATTTATTTTGAGGAGTGGTTCATGAAATTGTAGGAGTTGGCAAATCTGAAATGTAGAGCAATCTAGCAGGCTGGAAATTTAGTAAAGAGTGGATATTGTGCTCTTCAGTTAGAAATGTTCAGGCTTGGCCTCCTGGGCAACATAGCAAGACCCTGACTCTACAAAAAATTTAAAAATTAGATGGCTGAAGTGGCACAAGCCTATAGTCGCAGGTGCTTGGAAGGATGAGGTGAGACGATTACTTGAGCCCAGAAGGTTGAGGCCACAGTGAGTGATCACACCACTGCACTCTAGCCCAGGTGACAGAGTGAACTCCTGTCCAAAAAAAAAAAAAAGAGAGAAAAAGAAATCTGCAGGCTGGAAACTCCAGCAGGGTTTCTGTGTTGCAGTTTTGAGGCAGAATTGCTTTTTTTTTTTCCTGGAAACCTCAGTTTTTGCTCTTAAGGCCTTCAAACTGATTAGATTAGGCCCACCCACATTATGCAGGGTAATTAGCTCTACTTAAAGTCCATTGATTGTTAATCACATCTAAAAAATACCTTCACAGCAACATCTAGACCGGTGTTTGACCAAACACCTGGCATCATAGCGTAGCCACGCTGACGCATAAAATTATCATTTAACTTTATACATAAAGCTAAAAAGCCCTCCTTGGCCACTGCCCACAGTCCCACATCCCCTTGCAGAATGTCACCAGTTTTTATATCCTCCAGACCTTTTTTATGCTCTCCATACATAAATATGAGCTCATAATAATAGGTAGCCTTTTGTTGTTGATGCTTACTTTTTCATAAAGTGTCGTGTTGTATCGTCTCTACTGTTTTGCAGCTGGCTTTTTTTCCTCATTCTTTAGTATGTCGTAGAAGTCTTCTCTTACCAGTACATGTAGTGCTAGTTCACTCTTTTTAGCAATTGCATAGTATTCTATATGATGGATATACTGTAACTTAACTTATTCAGTCTTGTTTTTGGACATTTAAATGAATAGACAAATTTGTGTCCAGTTTTCTGCCATTATAAATGACGTGTTTATCATCCTTTTACATGCCTTTGCCTATTATAAGTAGCAAAAAATTAAGTGGCTGGGTAATGGGGAATACACACTTAACATTTTGTTGATATGATAATTTACATTTACTAAGTGGTTTTTTATTATAAGGTTTCAAAAACTGATAATTACCACCTGGTTATTTCCCAGCCACAGATAAATTCTGTTAGGAAATCTAAGCTCACTGATTTTCCTCTCTAAGCCTAATGGCATTATAGCATTCTCAGTTGTGAGGTCCTACATTGCAGTCCATTTGTTGGCTTTAAAGTCTTATTTGTTTGTACTTTGTTCTTCTGGGCAGCATTAGATGGATCACTTCAAGAGAAGATAAAAATTGAAACTGCTAATCATCTAGTACTACTGCTAAGCAGCTCAAAGCTCTTGAAGCATCTAGGTGATCTTCTTAAATCTTTGACAGGTAAGGAGGGAGTCAGTAATACTTATGGTTCCCATTTTGTAGGTAGAAACAGGTGCAGAATGCTTTGCTTTTTTTGCAAGGTGGACTGGAACACAACTCTGAACATGTAGTTTTGGAATGTCAGTAAACAGCAGCAGGGTGTGGAGACATGTGATTTGCATGCAGATAGAAATGGGAAGCTTGTTTTCAGTAAGTTATTTATCGTTTTTTTGTTTTTTTTAAGTAAGGTATTTCAAACTCTGAATACCTGTGGGTCTGAAAAAGGTAAAAGTTAATGTTGAAGGTTTAAGAGGACTTTATTGAAAGAAAGTAATGACTTTTCTTGGTGTCCTTTACACCACTTGAGTTTCCCTGAAACACTTTAATTGTATTGGTGAGCAAGGGTACTCTTTTCCTCTTTTCTTTGTTGAAAACAAGCAGCTGTAACTTGAAGTTTGGTGCCTGTTAGAGAATAGAGAATGTGAACAGGTCATTAATTCTGGTTGTACTAGAGATTCTTATGTGACGTGGACTATTTATTTCTTTTTATTCCACTTTTTTTCTATCTATAAAATGGGAACAGTGTTATCCCTGACCCCTCCTTGTTACTCGTGATATTTGACTGCCAGCTTAATAGTTTTGAGATAGCTTTGTGCTACTTGGGAGTAGGATCTGAAGAAATGCTATGTGGCAATTTTATTTAAAATCATTTGCAAATTAACTACCATACATTTTTATGTATTTTAAATTTCTCTTTACTGATTTGAAATGTATGCTTTTGTGTATTTTTCAACTTATTGAACAACTTAGATGTATATGTTGTATAACCTAGAAAATGTAAGATAATTCGATAATTTCAAGTACCAAAGGAATATTTATTTTCACCTACATGTTACATATTTATGGAAAAATATATTACCTTGACACTTTTTTTAACCTAAAAATTTTACTTTTAAATATTTGGTTTTGTTTTAGGAAAGAGTAGGAAACTTTTTGGCAGACTTTTATCTGGTGAATGGACTTGTTTTAGAATCAAGGAAAAGAAGAGAACATCTCAGTGAAGAGGATATTCTTCGAAATAAGGCCATCATGGAGAGTTTGAGTAAAGGTGGAAACATAATGGAACAGAATTTTGAGGTATAATTTTTAATTCTTCTAATTTGTAGTTTTCTAAGAAGAGAGGGGATAGATTTCATTCTTGGTGGCATTCAGTAAGTATATAAATGTACTCACAGCTTTTATTTACTATGTGTTACCTTTTTCTGTGAATCTTCATTTCGTTGATGTCATTATTATGAAGACAAAAAAATGTCTTTTGGGATTTTTTTGTGAATCTGTACTTTATCTTTGAGTCTTCATTAATAAATAGATTAAAAGCGTGAAACCTAATGTTATTATTATTATTTTGAGACGGATTCTTGCTGTGTTGCCCAGGCTGGAGTGCAGTGGCTCAATCTCGGCTCACTGCAACCTCTGCCTCCTGGGTTCAAGTGATTCTCCTGCCTCATCCCCGCCAGGTAGCTGGGATTACAGGCCCTGCTACCAGGCCTGGCTAATTTTTGTATTTTTAGTAGAGACAGGGTTTTACCATGTTGGCCAGGCTGGTCTCAAACTCCTGACCTCAAGTGATCTGCCTGCCTCAGCCTCCCAAAGTGCTAGGATTACAGATGTGAGCCACTGTGCCTGGCCCCTAGTGTTATTTATTTATTTATTTATTTAGAGATGGAGCTCCCTCTGTCGCCCAGGCTGGAGTGCAGTGACAAGATCTTGGTTCACTGCAACTTCCGCCTCCCGGGTTCAAGCGATTCTCCTGCCTCAGACTCCCGAGTAGCTGGGATTACAGGTGCTTAATTCTTTCTGCTTTGCTAATCAAAATCCGCTGCTTTGAAGGCCCAGCTAAAGATCCACCTACTTCATGGTGTCATCTCTGACTTACACCTTCCCATATATTTCTTGTTTAGCATATGTTTACTGAAAGCATGCTATATGCAAAGAATTGTGTGACAGTAAGGAAAGGGGAGGAAAAATTAGGAAATAAAAGATGTATGAGACATGGTAACTGCTCCTTAAATCTTATTCCTCTGTGAAGTGAATTTAGACGCATTCTTAAATTTATTTTTTATTTGTATAATTTTATATTTCCAAAAAATTACTAGAGTCATACAAAGAATTCTTGGACACCTTCATCAAGATTTCCCAGATGGGCCCGGGCGTGGTGGGTTACACCTGTAATCCCAGCACTTTGGGAGGCCAAGGTGGGCGGATCACCTGAGGTCAGGAGTTCAAGACCAGCTTGGCCAACATGGTGAAATCCCGCCTCTACAAAATTAGCTGGGCATGGTGACACATGCCTGTAATCCCAGCTACTCGGGAGGCTGAGGCAGGAGAATCGCTTGAAACTGGGAGGTGGAGGTTGTGGAGCTGAGATTGCGCCATTGTGCTCCATCCTGGGCAACAAGAGCGAAACTCCGTCTCAAAAAAAAAAATTTCCCAGATGTTAACGTTTCACTGCCATTTGTATAGCACTGTTTTTCAAACTGCAATATAGAGATCCTTTAGTAGATTATAAGAAATTAATTTAGTGGGCCATGACTACTTTTTTTTCCTTTTCTCCCCTCAGTTGTTGGCAATACTTAAAAAAATTAGTATCTAAATAAAAATGGTAGGCCAGGCACAGTGGCTCACACCTGGAATCCCAGCACTTTGGGAGACCAAGGTGGGAGGATTGCTTGAGTCCAGGAGGTGGAAACCAGCCTGGGCAACAGAGCAAGACCCTGCCTCTACTAAAAAATTAAAAATTAAAAAAATTAAAAATCAGCTGTGTGCAGTGGCATGAGCCTATAGTTCCAACTACTTGGGAGGCTGAGGCAGGACGATCACTTGAGCCCGGGAGACTGAGGCTACAATGAGCTATAATCATGCCACTGCCACTGCATTCCAGCCTGGGTGACACAGTGAGATCCTGTCACAAAAAAAAAAAAGGAGAAAAATCAGAGCACATTACACATAATGAGAGTCATTACTATTTCATGAAACAATAGTTTCAAGAGTGTGTGTGTTGTATAAACATGCATATGTGTGAGTGCTGGATTGTAATATAAATTGTGAGTCAAAGTTATAAAAAGGTTAAAAGGCTGCTACATACTACAAAGAGGCTTGAATTGCTGGAATGTTTAGCCCTTTCCCTGTAGTATTGTCCTGGATTCTATGTTTTAGTGATGGTCAGAGTTTCCAGAATAGTATGCCAGGTTTCAACTAATTCATGGTAATACTATGTTTGTCAGTAAAACATTTTAATATTTAGAAAGATCATATATTGAGTGAATCAGCCATCGTTTAGTTGAGTACATTATGTAAAATGTTTAAAATTGTGATCATGCCACTTTAGTGTGATCCTATCCCCTTCCTGCCACATCTCATTTGTGCTCCTCATTTTTCTTCTGACTTTGGGATAAAGCTTCACCAGACTTCATTTTTCCAGGAGCCTGCTAGTATTTACTGATCTCTCAGTCAGTAGGAAATACTGGACAAAATGCACTCAGGAAATAGAAATGGAGATGAATTAATAGCGGGAATGCTGAGCTCAGTCTTTGACAGGGCTGCTATCTTCTCCCATTGTTGACCAGACAAAAGGCCATCTCTTTGGACTTATATGGTTATTTTGAAAAAAGTGATTTTGTTGTGTTGTGGTTAATGCTACTTTTTTAAAAATTTGGGCAACACAGGCTGGGCACGGTGGCTCAGGCCTATAATCCCAGCACTTTGGGAAGCCGAGGTGGGTGGATCACGAGGTCAGGAGATTGAGACCATCCTGGCTAACATGGTGAAACCCCGTCTCTACTAAAAATACAAAAAAAAAAAAAAAAAAAAAAAAAAAATTAACCAGGTGTGGTGGCGGGCGCCTGTAGTCCCAGCTACTCAGGAGGCTGAGGCAGAAAAATGGCGTGAACCCCCAGGAGGCAGAGCTTGCAGTAAGCGGAGATCGTGCCACTGCACTCCAGCCTGGGTGACAGAGCAAGACTGTCTAAAAAAATAATAATAATAATTTGGGCAACAAACTAATTTGGGATAAGTATATGGAAATAAGACTTTATAGAATGCTGTTTCATGGACTGTTTGCCAGTTGCCTCTTCTGGTCTGATTTATGTACATTTAAACTTACGATAGACAACTTGATTTTCTTAAGGGCGGAGGTTGTAACCGGATGTATTTGAATAGTTAAAGAGGTCTTTAAGTAGCATTTTAAGCAGCTGTACTTTGCAAGTTGAAATTAAAACATAGTTTAATGCCAGATAGCTACATAATGGAACAAATTAATATTAATTAAATTAAATAATTAAGCTTTCAACTTCTAATCAGAAATTAAAGGAAACACTTCCCATATAAACCATAGGATTTTGAACTTTATAGTTGATGAATATTTAAATTCAATTTGTCACTTTCTACAAAAGATAAAAAACGTGGTGGGATTTTGATTGGGATAATGTTGAATCTGTAGATAAATCAATTTCAACATAAAAGCCTGTTTGGATTTTTTTAAATTAAGCTTTTTGTTTTGAAATATTGTAAATTCACATACAGTTGTATGAAGTCATACAGGGATTCCATGTATGCCTCACCCAGTTTCCCCCAATGGTAACGTCTTACCAAGGTATAGAACAGTATCATGGCGAGGATATTGGCATTTGTAGTCAAGACACAGAAGATGTCTACCACCATACGATACCTCATGTACCTCTTTTATAGGCACATTTGCTGCCCCCTTAGCCTCTCTCTGTCCCTTATGCCTGGCAATCACTAAACTGTTCTTCCATTTCTTTAGTGTTGCTGTTTCAAGGATGTTCTATAAATGGAATCATATAGTACTTAGCCTTTTGAAATTGGGTTTTCTTTTTTCACTTAGCATAATTCCCTGGTGATTTATCTAAGTTGTATGTATCAATAGTTCGTTCTTTTTTTTGTTGAGTAGTATTTCATGGTATTAGTGTACCACAGTTTGTTTAACCATTCACATGTTGAAAAACATCTGGGTTGTTTTGGGCCATAATGAATTAAGCTGCAAAAAACATTCACATATAGGTTTTTGTATGAATGTAATATAAGTCTTCATTTCTCTGGGATAAATGCCCAAGAGTGCAGTTTCTATGTCATATGGTAGTTAGTTGAATGTTTAGTTTTGTAAGAGACTGCCAAAGTGTTTTTCGTTTTACATTCCCGTCAGCAGTGTATGAATGATCCAGTTTTTCTACATCCTTGCCAGCTTTTGGTATTGTCATTATTTTCTATGTTACTCATTCTGTAGTGTTCAATCCTATCCCATTTTGATTTAATTGCATTTTCCTAATGGCTAATGATATTGAATGGTCATCTCTTCATGGCTTATTTGCTATCTGTATATCCTCTTCTGTAGCATGTCTCTTCATGCCTTTTGCTCTTTTCCTAATTGGATTTTCTTTTTTTCATTACTGTTGAGTTTTCAAAGTTGTTGTTTCTGAGACATGGTCTCACTGTTTTGGTCAGACCGGGAGTGCAGTGGCACGATCTTGGTTCACTGCAGCCTTGACCGCCTCAACTCAAATAATCCTCCCACTCAGTCTCCTAAGTAGCTGAGATTACATGCATGCATCACCATGCCCAGTTAACTTTTTATTTTTATTTTTTATTTTTTGGAGAGACAAGGTCTCACCATGTTGCCCAGACTGGTCTCAAACTCCTGGGCTCAAGGGATCCTCCTACCTCAGCTTCCCAAAGTGCTGGGATTATAGGCATGAGCCATTATGCCTGGCCCAAAGTTCTTTATATTTTCTAGATGTTAATTCTTCGTCAGATAGGTGTTTTGCAAATATTTCCTCTCACTCCATAGCTTGTCTTTTCATCTTCTCAAAGTGGGCTTTCATTGAAAAAAAGTTTATTATTTTGATGACATCGAATTTATCATTTTTTATCTTATGTCACATGCCAAATCTGAGAACTTTTTGCCTAGCTCCAGGTTCCTAGAATTTTCTCCTGTGTTTTTTTCTAAAAGTTTTATATCTTTATATTTTACATTTAAGGAAATGACCATTTTGAGTTAATTTTGTGGAAAGCATGAGGTTTAGGTCAAAGGTTTATTTTTTTTTTTTTTTGCCTTGGATGCCCAGTTGCTCCAGCATCATTTTTTGAGAAGTCTGTTCCTCCTCCGTTGTATTGCCTGCTGAGATTTGTATAGGGATGGTGTTGAATCCATAGATCAATTTGGTGAGACTTGATATCTTAACAATATTGAATCTTCTGTTTGATGAACATGGTGTATCTCTTCATTTATTTAGATTCTCTATAATTTCTCTCAGAAGTATTCAGGGTATAAATCTTACATATATTTTATTAAATTTATCGTGTAAATTGTTAATATTTTTGAGACTATCATAAAAGATTATCTTTAAATTTCATTTCCTAGTTTGTTTTTATACATAGAAATAAATGTAATTTTTATATTTCTACATTTATATATTCTATAGTCTTTATTTTATTTTATTTTTATTTTTTGTTTTCTTGGAGACAGAGTCTTGTTCTATCCCCCAGGCTGGAGTGCAGTGGCACAATCTCAGCTCACTGCAACTCTGCCTGCCATGTTCAAGCAATTCTCCCGCCTCAGCCTCCAGAGTAGCTGAGATTACAGGTACCCACCACCACACCCGGCTAGTTTTTGTATTTTTAGTAGAGACGGGGTTTCGCCATGTTGGCCAGGCTGGTCTAGAACTCCTGACCTCAGGTGATCTGCCTGCCTCGACCTCCTAAAGTGCTGGGATTATAGGCATGAGCCACCGTGCCTGGCCTATTCTGTAGTCTTTTATATATTACTTAGGATTTTCTACAAATGCTTATGTCATCAGATAATAAAGATAGTTTTACTTTTCTCTTGCCTGTTCTTATTTGTTTTATTTGTTTTTCTTACCTCACTGTACTGGGGAGTAACACCAGTATAATAGTGAATAAAAATGGTATGAGCAGGTGCACATGGCTTTTTCTTGATCTTAGAAGGGACTTTTTTATACTAACATTAATTTTTTTTTAAAAAATTAGTCTTATTTTTCAACCTCACTTAAGTCATTTAATAATTACTAGGAACCAAGATTTTGTTGTTATTTGTCAGCATAGTAATCCTTTTAAGATTATATTTTAAATTTTTTTAGAATAACAAAATGTACCTTGTTATATGTTATTTGGACTTTTGATAAGGAGGAATCGAAGAATTGCATTTGAGAATATTCTCAGAGTTCAATTATAAATCTTTTTAGAAGAAATTTAAAGAAAATATTAATAGTAATTCTATCAGATATTCATCAATACATATAATTTGATTTGGTTTAATTAGGTAAGGTATAAGATGCAAGAACAACAAAATAGAATTGATAGGTCTAATTATAGAAAGATACTGGTAGCTGTGTGTTGTTTTTTCTCTTAGACACAGACACAGAATTTAACACCTGGAAAGCAGCATGGAACTGTTAGCAGTTTATATATATATATAATAGTGGTCATTAAAGAAGAAAATAAATGTTTGTATGCATTTTGTTTATAATTTTAGAAGTACAGTTCTTTTAAGCCTACATAATAAGCTTTTTAAGAAAGGTATATATAAGTTTAACTTGGCCGGCACGGCGGTGGCAGGCAGATCACTTGAGGTCAGGAGTTCGAGACCAGCTTAGCCAACACGCTGAAACCCTGTCTCTACTGCAAATATAAAAATTAGCTGGGTGTGGTGGTATGCTGTAATTCCAGCTACTCTGGAGGCTGAGGCAGAATTGCTTGAGCCTGGGAGGCAGAGGTTGCAGTGAGCTGAGATCACTCCACCCTACTGCAGCCTGGGTGACAGAGCGAGACTCTGTCTCAAAAAAAAAAAAAAAAGTGTTTAACTCTATTATTTAATGTGAGGTTAAACAACAGGGGGTGAAAGAGGAGAGACCTATCAAATAAATTCAAGAGACATTTCCATTTTAATGGTGAACTAGATTTGAAAATTTAAAGTTTTAAAAGACGTTATAGCTGGGTGCAGTGGCTTACGCCTGTAATCCCAGCACTTTGTGAGGCTGAGGCGACCAGATCACTTGAGGTCAGGAATTCGAGACCAGCCTGGCCAACATGGTGAAACCCCATGTCAACTAAATATACAAATAAAATTTGTGGGCATGGTAGTGTGTGCCTGTAATCCCAGCTACTCAGGAGGCTGAGGCAGGAGAATTGCTTGAACCCAGGGGGCAGAGGTTGCAGTGAGCTGAGATCATGCTACTGCACTCCAGCCTGGGCAAAACAGTGAGACTCCATCTCAAAAAAAAAAAAAAAAGACATTATAAATCAGTATTGAAAATTGACGCTTTCAAAGTCACAGCTGACAATATAAGAACAAATCAAGTGTAGAAATAGACATGTGCTATATTAATTTTCAAGTCATGGTGAATTGTAGGTTAGTAACTTAGATGTATTTAATTAATGACAGTTGTGTGGAAAGCATTATATTTTATCAGAGAGTAATGAAGGATTCTCCAGTGGCCTATTCTGAGCTGAGTGCCATAAGCTCAATTTCAGCTTCTGCAGGTTAAAAATGACATTTATTGGATGTCTTTCGTAGCTGGCTAAAAAAAGAAAACAACAGCAACAAAAACTGAATTCATATACACCTCAACAAAGTTTTCTTTCTTATTGATATTGGCTTAAAACATTGAAGTTGTTAGCATGGGCCTTGTACTAAGTACTTTCCATATATTATCTGGTTTAGTTATTGTAATGACCTAAAGAGGTGAGTGCCATTGCCCATTTTATAAAAAAGAAATTGAGGTTTAAGTAAGTTAATTTGTCTGAGTTACGAAGATAGAGAAGCAGAGATGGGCTTTTATGTTAGGAACCTGACTGCAAGCCTGTTCTTGCTGTAAGTTCTTTGCTTCTTAGTCTGTCTTTGTTATAGTTTCTTCTTTCTGTATATTCAGGTATTAACACGTCTTAGCAATTCTTTCAAAATACTGGGAAGTTGAAGTCAGGAAAGAGCGGGGAAAACCTTAAGAAATAATCCTGGGAATATGTTATTGGTAAATGTAGTAAAAACTAGTAGAGCACATAATAGTAAAAAACATATTTTTGATTTTGGAGAATTATTAAAAGTTTCAAAAATCTAGAAAATATGTATGATTTCTTATTTTTTTCAAAATACATTAAAATTATATATTTTAAAGCCATGTTTTAATAGAATTTCCATTCTTAAAAATAAATGTCTACTCCTTTTTGGAATGAATTTATATGCTTTATTATAAATAAATAGCTTTTGGGTTTCTTCTTGTCCCCCATCCCCAGCCAAAATTTTATTTCAATTTCTGCAAGAAATGGCTTATAGGTAGTATTCAGAAGGAATTATTTGCCATTTGACTACTTTTACTGTGCCTCTTCTGCTTTTTTTTCTCTTCCTTCCCAGATGTGGTTCTAATATTTAGTATATATTTTTGACAAAATTTTTGATAGCAAAATTTAAGTGCTCAGAAATTCTTAAATCATGGGTATTTGTTCTTGTATTTTTAGCTCCTTGTTGTAATCAGTTATCATTGGAGTAGGGAACAATGCTCCATTTATACCTTAGTCAGAGTCATTGATAAAAGCACTTATACTGTGCCAACTATATGTTCAGAATATTGAGTTAAGCCCTATTCATGATTATGGATTTTTTTTTTCTTTTTTGAGATGGAGTCTCGCTCTTGCTCTGTTGCCCAGGCTGGAGTGCAATGGCGTGATCTCAGCTCACTGCAACCTCCGTCTCCCGGCTCCAAGCAATTCTCCTGCCTCAGCCTCCTGAGTAGCTGGGATTACGGGCACCACACCCGGCTAATTTTTGTATTTTTAGTAGAGACAGGGTTTCATCATGTTGGTCAGGCTGGTCTCCAACTCCTGACCTCAGGATCCACCCGCCTCGACCTCCTAAAGTGCTGGGATTACAGGTGTGAGCCACCGCACCCGGCATGGATTTTTTTTCTTTATTTAAAAATCTAAAGAGGAATACATAATAAAATACATGAATATCTTAAACTTTCAGAAAGCTTTGCCATATAAAATATTAGAATAATAACAAACCTAGAAATAAAGTATTTCCTATATGCTTCAAGGAAAATAGTCGTCAGAAGTTTTACATTTAATTATGAGGGAAAGGCTTGAAGGCATTTCAATTACAGAGCCAATTGATTTGGCAAAATAACATTAAAGAGTTATCTGGTATCTCACCAACCTTTATGTCTTCCTGTTTCATTAGATAGCCATGGCATCAGTATAGAGGAGGCACTGAAGGATTCAGCTAGAAGCGTCAGTATATACTAAAGGACTTTGAATCTATTTGGGATTCCTTGGAAAAAAATGAAGGACTAATTTAAACTTAAACTAGAAAGACATTTTTAGAATATGATAATTGATATTTATAATGATGAGATAAAGTGCTCAATAAAAGGTTAAATTACATTGATTACAGTCTTTACTAAGATGGGGAATGTATAATGTACTGTTTAGAAAGAATTTATTTGGAAATGGTAGAAACTTATATGGAAAAGTTATTACCTGAAAAAATATAATGATGTGACATGCCATGTTATCTAATCACATGACAAATGTGTCTTTACCATGAAAATGTTATATATAATATTAAAAATATTAATAGATAGAGATTTCGGTGGGTATGGGATTAGTCTTTGCTGTGGTTCTAGGTTGGAGCAGCAATCTTAAATGTTTCCAGCGGTTTCCCCTAAAATTAAAGGTTCTATTAAACGCATGTCTCTCTGCTTTCTAGCATATCACTAGATACTATTTTACCTAATGTTTTGCCACAGCATTTGTGAGGGTCATTAACTAGCTTTTAAGCCTCTTTGTCATTCTACTGATAAGCCATTGCTACATGTCATAGTATTATGTATAATCTCCCACTGTAAATTTGGAATTTGGTATTGGTTATGATATAAGTTTGGCTGCTTATAAGAAATCTCAAAAGAACAGTGACTTAAACAAGATAAAAGATTATTTTTCTCTCATGTAAAAATCTGAGTTTGTGTGGTTTTTCTCTGCTCTGTGGGTTAATCCCAGACAGCTTTTTTTCTTTTGTCTTCTCTGCCATTCCTAGAATGTGGCCTTCCATCCACATGGTATAAGATGATTTATATTGCCGGGCGCGGTGTCTCATGCCTGTAATCCCAGCACTTTGGGAGGCTGAGGCGGGCAAATCAGGAGGTCAGGAGATCGAGACCAGCCTGGCTAACATGGTGAAACCCCGTCCCTACTAAAAAATACAAAAAATTAGCGGGGCGTGGTGGTGGACACCTGTAGTCCCAGCTAGTCAGGAGGCTGAGGCAGGAGAATGGCATGAACCTGGGAGGCAGAGCTTGCAGTGAGCCGAGATCGCGCCACTACACTCCAGCCTGGGTGACAGAGCGAGACTCCATCTCAAAAAAAAAAAAAAAAAAAAAAAGATGATATGTACCAGTTTCATATTCCAGCCAGCAGGAATAGTAATTCTTTTTTTTTTTTTTTTTTTTTTTTTTTTTGAGATGGAGTCTCCCTCTGTTGCCCATACTGGAGTGCAGTGGCATGACCTCAGCTCACTGCAACCTCTGCCTCCTGGGTTCAAGCGATTCTCCTGCCTCAGCCTCTTGAGTAGTTAGTAGAGATGGGGTTTCATCATGTTGGCCAGGCTGGTGTCAAACTCCTGACCTCAGGTTATCTGCCCGCCTTGGCCTCCCAAAGTGCTAATTAGAAAGGAGAAGGCATTCCTATTCTGTTTGAGAACCCATTCTGAAGTTGTACACATCACTCTGCTCACATTCCATTGGTTAGAATTTAACCCGGGCATGGTGACTCATGCCTGTAATCCCAGCACTTTGGGAGGCCAAGGTGGGAGGATTGCTTGAGCTCAGGAGTTCAAGACCAGCCTGGGCAACATAGTGAGACTCTGTCTCTACAAAAAAAAAGTAAAAACAAGCTGAACATGGTGGCATGCATCTGTAGTCCCAGCTCCTCAGGAGGCTGGGGTGGGAGGATCACTTGAGTCCAGGAGGTCATGGCTGCAGTTTGGTGTGATTGAGTTACTGCACTCCAGTGTAGGTGACAGAGCAAGACCCTGTCTCAAAAAAAAAAAAAAAAAAAAAAAAGAATTTAGTCACATGATAACACCTAGCTGCAAAGATTTCTAGAAAAGGAGTCTATTCTAGGAAGTCATGTGCTCATACAAAAATTTGGAAGAGAGGTTCTTTCACAAAGACTAATGGGAGAACAGATACTGGGGAGACAACTAGCAATCTCTGACATATCATCAGTGAGTACATAAAGACTGGTAACTGTCAAGCAGATATATACCTTTAACTCTATTCTTCCTTCATATCACCACATCTATAGTGCTTTTGCCTACCTCTACTTGGATAAACATAGATGTCTAAAATTTAGTGTGTCTGAATCAGATAATGCTTTCTTTCCTCCTTCCTCTTTTCTCTGTCTTAGGTAGTAACACCATTATCTCCTTATTTACCCCAGCCGGCAACCTGAAATTTCTTCTTAGACTTCTTAGCTTTCCTGTTATCTCTATATCTGATCAATCACAAAATCCTAAGGATCTCTTGAGTCTATTTAGTCTATTTTCTGTCCTTCCATTTTTAAACAACATGACCTTATCATTTCTCATTTGGATTACTGAGATAGCTTCCTAAATACACTGCCACCAGAGTAATCACCCTGAAATAGATTGAATCATGTAATGGCTATGCTCAGTAACTAAAATGTATACAGTACTTGCTATGCGTGAGGCACTATTTTAAGCACTTTACATTTAACAGCCCATTTTTATCATCACAGTAAACCCTCTGAGGTTATATAGTTGACAGAACTGAGGCAAAAGAGGTTGAGTAATTTGTTCGAAGTCAGCTAGTCATTGTCGAAGCCAGAATTGGATCACTCTGGCTCCACAGTTGGTGTTTTTAGCTACTATATTGTATTGCTCCAAATATTTGTCCATTGCTTCCTGAGTAAAATGTGATCTACTTCATATGTAAAACCCTTTCAGGCTACTTTTTCTCTTCTGTGTCTGGCCACTTTTCTCTTACTACTAATCTTCATGTATACTACTCGTACAACTAGACACACTACACTTGCAATTTCCCAGTATGTCATGCTTTCTCTCACCATTCTGCTTTCCCCAGTTCCTTCAACCAGTTCTTTTGTTCTTTTTTAGACTCCTCAACTCAGGAATCAACCAGTCCATGTCTTTTGGCTACCCTAGTCTGTCATAAACCTCTTCTGTGCATGTTTATATCATTCTGTAGCCCCTGTCACCCTCAATTATATCATAGCCCCTGTCACCCTCAATTATAAGTATTTACTTTTTGTGACTCTTGATAAGCTTCTCAAGGAAAGAACATTGTCTTTCATCTTGCCTGATACTAAAAAACTCTGTTTCCTTTCTTTCCATATCCCTCGGCTGCTACTCAGAGATCATCAGTGACTTCTAACCAACAAAATTTATGGCTTTTTCAGGCTTCTTTCTCTTCAAAGTCTCTGTAGTGTGATATTGAAACAGTCTTTTCTTTTGGCCTCCATTATACCGTAAGGGAAACTAAACTTTACCTCTTCCAAACTTAGTTCTTAGTTGAGATGGACTCTCGTACCAAAAGACAGATTTATAAGAGAAAAGCAAACAAGTTTATTAATGCGTGCTGCACACCACACAAGAAACCCCAAGGAAAAGTAACTCAAGGGCTGGTCACAGTGGCTCATGCCTGTAATCCCAGCACTTTGGGAGGCTGAGTTGGGCAGATCACTTGAGGCCAGGAGTTTGACACCAGCCTGGCCAACATGGTGAAACCCCATCTCTATTAAAAATACAAAAATTAGCTGGGCTTGATGATGCACACCTGTAATCCCAACTCAGGAGGCTGAGGCAGAAGTATTGCTTGAACCTGGGAGGCAGAGGTTGCAGTGAACCGAGATTGTGCCATTGCACTCCAGCCTGGGTAACAGAGCAAGACTATGTCTCAAAAAAAAAAAAAAAAAAAAAAGTAGCTCAAAATAGTGGCTTAGAACTCTACTTATATAGCATCTTCAACGAGGAACAATAAATTTGTAGAGAAATGACAGGACAAATGAAAGTGATTTTAGGTTTCCAAGGACAGGAAAGGAGTAAGGTTTGTTTGCAGATTCCTCTGGTGCTGTCACTGGGCTAGTAAGAGTATAGAGTTATCTCCAGTGAAGCAAAATTTATACTCTGTAGTTAGGCAGAAAACGGAGGGTAGAGAAAAAGCTTTTCCTCCATTTACTGCTTCTCTCTCTCTCTTTTTTTTTATTTTTTTTGAGACAGTCATGTTCTGTCCTATAGGCTGGAGTGCAGTGGCATGATCTCAACTCACTGCAGCCTCCATGTCCTGGGCTCAAGCAATCCTCCCACCTTGGTCCTTCAAGTAGCTGGGACCACAGGTGTGCGCCACCATGCCTGGCTACTTTTTTTTTTTTGTATTTTTTGTAGAGATGGGGTTTTGCCATGCTGCCCAGGCTAGTCTCAAACTCCTGAGCTCAAGGGATCAACCTGCCTTGGCCTCCCAAAGTGCCAGGATTATAGGCATGAGCCACCACACCTGACCTGCACTAAGCTTTTTATATACGTTATCTCCATTAATTTTTAACTATGAGTTAGTGGCCCAATTCCCATTTTGCAAGTGAGTTAAGTTGACATAATAGAAAGTAACTTGCCCAAATTCACACAACTACCAGGTATTGGAGCTGGGATTCTAACTCAGTTTTGTGTCTTAACAATCCTTGATTTTAACAACTCTAATATACGGCTCATTAACATCTTACACTAATTATATGTTAAACCACATTTCTTGAATGAGACCCTCTCAATGTTATTAACATTTTATTATTCATATTAGTCTTTCACTTATTGTCTTTTTGCTCCACAGTCCTGTTAGGTTTTCATTAGCAATTGAAAAAAAATTTTTTTTTAATTTATGAGGTTTTTTTGTTTTGTTTTCTTGAGACATAGAGTCGCTCTGTTTCCCAGGCTGGAGTGCAGTGGTGTGATCTCGGGTCATGGAGTGCAGTGGCGTGATCTCAGGTCACTGCAATCTCTGCCTCCTGGGTTCAGGTGATTCTCCTGCCTCAGCTTCCCGAGTGGCTAGGATTACAGGTGCGAGCCACTACGCCTGGCTAATTTTTATATTTTTAGTAGAGATGGGGTTTCACCATATAGGCCAGGCTGGTCTTGAACCCCTCACCTCAAGTGATCCACCTGCCTTGACCTCCCGAAGTGCTAGGATTACAGGCATGAGCCACCACGCCTGGCCAGTTCTTTTTTTTTTTTTTCTGTGAGGCAGGGTCTTACTTTGTTACCCAGGCTGGAGTGCAGTGGCATAATCATGGCTTACTGCAGCATCAACTTCCTGGGCTCAAGTGATCCTCCCGCCTCAGCTTTTCAAGCAGCTGAGACCACAGGCATGCACCACCACACTCAGCTAATTTTTTTTTTTTTTTTTTTTAAGAAACAGCCTCATTATGTTGCCTAGGCTGGTCTCAAACTCATGGGCTCAAGTGATTCTCCTGTCTTTGTCTCCTGAAGTATTGGGATTACAGGCATGAGCCACTGCACCTGGCCCAGGAATTTCCAATTTCCTTTTCTGCTCCAGAGTTGAGTTCCTTATTGCCAGTTCATCTTACAGTGATTGAAATTCATATTTAGCAAAGATAGGGTGAAAGTTTTAAAATCTGACCTTTGCGATTTTTACCATCTACTGTTGATCTCCGTTTTGAACTTCCCATCTGAGTTTAAATCAGTCTTCTTGTGTTTTTTACCTTTAATTTTCTCTGTTTTAAAAACACTCTGTTTCATCTTCATTTAAATCTGAAGTCCAATTGCATAGTCTTGATCATTACCCACAGAAGATTGTTATCTTTTCTGATATATTTTCTATTTTCTATAATCTCATTTGGCCTCTAATAATATGCTCTTTTATATTTCTGGTTAACTGTTCATGTCTGTATTTTTTTTTCTTTCCAACTGAATTGTAAATTCCTTGAATCAGAGTTTTTTGTTTTTGTTTTTGTTTTTTTTTTTGAGGCGGAGTCTGCTTCTGTCACCCAGGCTGGAGTGCAGCGGTGCGATCTCGGCTCATTGCAACCTCCACCTCCTAGATTCAAGCAATTCTCTGCCTCAGCCTCCTGAGTAGCTGGGATTACAGGCACTCACCATCACGCCCGGCTAATTCTTTTGCATTTTTAGTAAAGATGGGGTTTCACCATCTTGGCCAAGCTGATCTTGAACTCCTGACCTCGTGATCCACCCGCCTTGGCCTCCCAAAGTGCTGGGATTACCGGCATGAGCCACTATGCCTGGCCCAGAGTTAGTTTTTACACTTCTCTGTAGTTCCATGTTCAGCAGCTAGTATAATGACAGGAACATTTTAGATGATTGAAGCATTGAATGAATGGGTGTTGTTATTTTGATATTTGTCTTTTTGGGATTTAAAAAAAAATTGATAATAAATGTTACCAATAGAGCTTAAACCACCATGGAACGATCTTGGAAGGAACCTTTTCAAGTATTATATTGAAGAGATTAAGTAGATTGTTAGTTTTAATAGTTTACGATGTATTTTAATCTTATATTTAAAAAATAACATCTTTCTTTCTCCCCCACCCCACTTTCTTTCTTTTTTTTTTTTTTTTGGCAGCCGATTCGAAGACAGTCTCTTACACCTCCTCCTCAGAACACTATTACATGGGAAGAATATATATCTGCTGAAAATGGAAAGTAAGTTTTTTTCTTGTTTATGTATTATTTGGTTTTTAGAAAGAATAATTTGTAAAAACTGAATATGTGAATATTTTGGCGTAAATTATTTTGGAGAGAATTATTGGTATATTTTTGACTGAAGCAATTCTTCTACCTTTTAAAAATATGGATTAAATATGATAAGGTTAAAGTGTCCCAAATTATGTACCCTCTTTGCAAATGGTTGTAGATCTTTCTGTATCCCTCCTGTCAATTTATACACACCTAAAAAACTAAAGGACACTGTTCTAAGGAAATATGATGTAGGAAATTGCGCAGGACAGTTGCTTATTTGAGATTTCCCATTGTATGATGAGCTTTTCTATTTTGTGATTATCCTGATTTTTTAGCATAGTGTGCAAGGCCATTCATTATTTATCTTCTTTTTGCCTTTCCAAGCTCCTCACCTGTCATTATCCTTTAGTTTCAACCTATGCTAGACTACTTCTCACTGTCCTTCCATAGGACCTTTGCTGATGTAATATTACTAACAGTAGAGTGCCTACCACATAGCTCATACTCAGTTTATATTTATTGACTAAAAGAATGATGAATGAATAAAGAAAGGGTTTATTTTTAATAAATGGATAAGTAAAAATTGTATCCTGGCCAACCATTATTTCCTTTTGGTGGAGAATAAAATATAAAATATTACTTTCCTGCTCCTGTTTAGGAAGAAGTTGTCATTTTTTTTCTTATTGAAAGTTTTGTTGTATTTTTCTGAATTCTCCAAGATGTTTCCATCTTAATATTTTTATAGTTTGTTTTTTTTTTTGAGATGGAGTCTTGCTCTGTCGCCCAGGCTGGAGTGCAGTGGGCGTGATCTCAGCTCACTGCAACCTCCGCCTCCCAGTTTCAAGCCATTTTCTCACCTCATCCTCTCGAGTGGCTGGGAATACAGGTGTGCTCCACCATGCCCAGCTAATTTTTGTATTTTTAGTAGAGACAGGGTTTCACCATATTGGCCAGGCTGGTCTCAAACTCATGGGCTCAAATGATCCACCTGCCTCGGCCTCCCAAATGCTGGGATTACAGCTATGAGCCACTGCGCCTGACCTTAATATTTTATGGTGTTAAACAAAATGTATAAGGGTATTATTGTATTAGATTAGCCTCCTGCATGCACTAGGCACCAGCAGACCATACCAAACCAGAATGTAGTTACTTCTGCTAAGTACTACATAATTAAACTGAACTTTGAAATGGGCCAGTTTAAAATGAAAAAAAAAAAAAAAAAAGGACATTCCAGGCAACCTGAGTCAACATAGTAACTAAGTCTTCTGTTTTTTTAACTGTATAAGGAAAGCAACTTTGAAATAACCAGATCACCTGTTTTCCCCACCGTTTTCACTTCAGCCTTTTCAGTCTATAAAGCTAACCTCCTCTTTTCAGCTTATTGGAACGCTCATTCTATTTTACAGAATTAGGTATTGTCCTGTGCTAGAGTTGCAAATAAAAGCCAATTAGATCTTTATGCTACATTGATAATTTTCTTTTGATAATAGTTAATATAGAATTCCTTATTCTTCACAATATTTCTTATTGATCAATGCAGAGGCTGTAATAGACAGTAAAGAAGATTGAATTGAATAAGTGACTTTAAAGATATACAGTGATACCTTAAAAATTTTTTTACTAATGATTTTCTTTATTCCTAAAAATAGTGGTTATTAAAATTATATTCAATGTGAAATTAGTTTAGATCTAATAATTTCTGAACTTTTACTCTTTGCTATTCTTTTTTATTGCCCTTGTCTTAATTTCTTATACATATCTTATTCTCTTTTAGCATAATTTTATTTCTGTAGACAGAGTAAGAAAAATTGAAATATTAATGAATGTCATTGAAAGATGACAGATGCTTCTTAGGAAGGTGATAGACTGTGGAAAAAGTTTCCTAACATTTTTTTTCCTCCCATTTTAGAGCTCCTCATCTGGGTAGAGAATTGGTGTGCAAAGAGAGTAAGAAAACGTTTAAAGCTACGATAGCCATGAGCCAGGAATTTCCCTTAGGGATAGAGTTGTAAGTTTGTTACTAACTACAAATGTTTATGAAAGAAACTATTAAACCCTAAAGGCTGTAATAATATTTGCACCCCAGTGGTGCATTTGAGACCTTTGAAATGAAAAGCAAATAGCCATTGCCTTGATAGTGTGTGCACTGTTCTAGAACTTTTCTGGTTCGCAAAAGTATTGATTTTTACTACTTTCACCAGATAAATTTTTGAGTAGATTTGTTTTGTTTTGTTTTGTTTTTTTTGAGATGGAGTCTTGCTCTGTCGCCCAGGCTGGAGTGCAGTGGCGCGATCTTGGCTCACCACAACCTCCACCTCCCAGGTTCAAGCGATTCTCCTGCCTCAGCCTCCCGAGTAGCTGGGATTATAGGTGCCCACCACCACGCCCGGCTAATTTTTGTATTTTTAGTAGAGATGAGGTTTCGCCATGTTGGCCAGGCTGGCCTCAAACTCCTGACCTCAGGTGATCCACCCACCTCAGCCTCCCAAAGTGCTGGGATTACAGGCGTGAGCCACCGCGCCCAGCCGAGTAGGTTTTTAAATTATAAAAAGTAATACGTGAATACGTGCTTGTTTTAAAAAAATCCAAAAGTATGGAAATTTACAGAATAAAATGTGATATTTTAACACATCAATAGTTAATGACTATTTCTTGTATTTTTGTCTAGAGTTATCCGTGTTTTTGCATTTTTTAAAATAAAAATGGGGGAATGGTTCACGTTTTCTTCTGTGTATTCCTTGTTTTCATTTAAAAGTGAGTGTATCTTGGCTGGGCATGGTGGCTCATGCCTGTAATCCCAGTACTTTGGGAGGCCAAGGTGGGCGGATCATCTGAGGTCAGGAGTTTGAGATCTGCCTGGCCAACGTGGTGAAACCCTATCTCTACTAAAAATACAAAAACTAGCTGGGCATATGGCACGTGCCTGTAATCCCAGCAACTAGGGAGGCTGAGGCAGGAGAATCGCTTGAACCAAGGAGGCAGAGATTGCAGTGAGTCAAGATCGTGCCACTGCACTCCAGCCTGGAGAGTCTGTCTCAAAAAAAAAAAAAAAGAAAAAAGAAAAAATGAGTGTGTCTTGAAGTTTTACAGTGATTATATTTTTGTCTATTCTTTTTCCTTGTTATTTTGTAGTGTTGATATACTGTTGTTTATTTTATCATTCATCTACTGATAAACATTTTGGTTATTTGTAGTTTGTCACCATTTTCAACAATATTGTGGTAAACATATTGAATATATCCTCTCAAACATGTACTCATTGGATGCTCCTTTTTAAAAATATTTGGAGAGATAGCTGGAATGAGAGATGGGTAGCAAGAGCTGACTGATACAACTATAGTTTTAGGCTCCTCACTAAAGTGGGAGGGAGGAGATGAAGCACTGGGCAATTTTCTCTTACTAGTTCCTTCCCTTTCAAATCTGGCCTAATGCATTAATTTTTTTTAACGGCCTAATACATTTTTTAAAAATGATCGGAGAAGAGAGCAGGGTGCATATATTTTTAAAAAGTACATGCATACCTGAGCTTTACCCACATCTAGGCTTTAGATAAGTAGATAGGTTGTTCTATACAGCCCTCAAGTTATGTCAGAGAGAGATAAGTCTCAGAAAATGTGGAGAGTTAGCCACACCTACACATCTGCCAAAATTTGTCATATCTAGGACCCAGTTGACTCAATGATGCACCAATTTTATTATTTATTTATTTATTTATTTATTTTTTGAGAAAGAGTCTCACTCTGTTGCCGAGGCTGGAGTGCAGTGGCACAATCTCAGCTCACTGCAACCTCTGCCTCCCAGGTTCAAGTGATCCTCCCACCTCAGCCTCCCAACTAGCTGGGACTACAGGCATGTGCTACCACGCCTGGATAATTTCTGTATTTTTAGTAGAGATGGGGTTCACCATGTTGGCCAGGCTGGTCTCAAACTCCTGACCTCAGGTGATCTGTCCACCTGGGCCTCTTAAAGTGCTGGGATTACAGATGTGAGCCACCACACCTGGCCAAAGATTCACCAATTTTATATTCTACTTGCTAATAAAGAAGAAAACTGCAGCTAATATTAAGAAGTCATCAATTTTAGGAGTTATCCTAATTTCAGATACGTTACATGAGAAAAAAAGAATATCTTAAAATTTATAAAATGTGGCAGTTATAACCACTACTCTTGAAAAAGAAAATGAAATAAGGAGCCGGGCACGGTGGTGCACGCCTGTTGTTATCCTGGCAGTTTGGGAGGCTGAGGCGGGTGGATCACCTGAGGTTGGGAGTTTGAGACCAGCCTGACCAACATGGAGAAACGCCGTCTCTATTAAAAATACAAAATTGGCCGGGTGTGGTGGTGCATACCTGTAATCCCAGCTACTTGGGTGGCTGAGACAATCACTTGAACCCGGGAGGTGGAGTTTGCGTTGAGCCGACATCAGGCCATTGCACTCCAGCCTGGGCAACAAGAGCGAAACTCCATCTCAAAAAAAAAAAAAAAAAGAAATACAGAACACAGCATACAAATGCCAGACAAATAATTTATTCTAAAGGTTCAGAAAAAAAAAAGAAGAAAATTACCTATAAATGCCATAGAAAACAAGAAAGAACACGAAATCAGTAAAGTAGATCTTTCTGAGATGAGAATATAAGACAGTAAAGTGAAATGAAAAGGAGATTGTAAAGCTGAGGAAATAAATTGAGCACTAAATGGCACTATTACATACAGTAGAAACAATAATGAACAGAATAGATGTAACTGAAAATTAAATTTTGACAAGTCTTGGTGAATTCAGTAGAAGAGATTAAAGAAATTACACGAGCAATAGATATGGAGGACAAAAATGGTTCAATATGAGTCATTCATGTTTCACTTAAAGGGCATCCAAGTATAACCAAAATAATATTCAAAATATGATAGAAGAAAATTTCTCTGTAATGAAGAACTAAATCTATAGGATGACATTAGGTTCCATGAAAAATTGGTACAGAATGATTAGTAACAAAAATTATCCTGATCAAACTATTGGGCTTCAGTTGTTGATAAAGAAATCCAAAGGCATCTGGGCAGAAAAGGGGTAAAATCAGCCTGGCCTTCCATTTTTTCATATGTCTTTACTTTTCTGAAGTAACAAAAGTGTGATCTGTCAGTATTTCTAACTTTAATTTATGTATGGAGGCAACTGAAGATATTCTCAAGCACAAAAGAATTCAAGAAACGTAGCAGTTGTAGGACTTTTTTCAAAGAAAAATACTACTACTTAAAAAAGAAATCCATCCAACCGAAAGATGAAAGAAATTATAGCATAATGACTAATATGATATAGAATGCTAAGAGATATTATGAAATTGTAGTTTAGAGCGAAAGATAGTATAACCTGAAATTTTATGTGAGTCAAGTTTCCCTTTAAATATAAAGATAAGAAGCAATCATTTATCAAATATGCAGGAAATCAACAAATATTAAGCACATAAGAGCCTTTTACACACACAATAAATTGACAGTGGAAATCAGCCACCCAAACAGTGAATCTAGTTACTAGCTTTGAGTCCATCTAAATATGGACCTAAAATCAAACAATTGTGAAAATTATGGCTGCACAATCAAAAGTTGTAAACCATTATAGAGTAAAAAGTTAGGAGGAATAAAGTCTGTAATTTACTCATCCTTAGTATCTGGAAGTCAGTACTACTGTCCAAGTTTGAAGCATGTAGTTGAAAAGCATAAGGACACAAGTCAATTTGAACAATGAAAACATTTTTTTCTTCTTCCATTTTTCAGATTATTGAATGTTTTAGAAGTAGTAGCTCCCTTCAAGCACTTTAACAAGCTTAGAGAATTTGTTCAGATGAAGCTTCCTCCAGGCTTTCCTGTAAAATTAGGTAAGAGAAAAAATTAGATATAATTTTAGTGTCCATTAGGAATATGGAGCTGTTTATTAACATTTAATAAGCAATTTCTTTTAAAGCAGGGGTCCCCAACACCTCTGTTGGTTCGTGACCTTTTAGGAGTGGGGTGCACAGCAGGAGATGAGCTGAGCGGCAGGCTAGTGAGCATTGCCGCCTGAGCTCTGCCTCCTGTCAGATCAGTGGTGGCATTAGATTCTTGTAGGAACATGAACCCTATTGTGAACTTCACATGTGAGGGATCTAGGTTGCATGCTCCTTATGAAATCTAATGCCTGATCTGAGATGGAACAGTTTCATTCCAAAGACTTCCCCAACCCCCACCAGTCTGTGGAAAAATTATCTTTCACAAAACAGATCCCTCGTGCCAAAAAGGTTGGGGGCTGCTGTTTTAAAGGAAAATAGATTTCCTCGTTGCTTACATTTTCGTAAAGTTTTTCAGTAATTATATGCATTTATTTATGTTTTGTCAAATATTTAAAGTGCCTGATGAGAATTCTTATTCTACTTGATTTAAATTAAATGTAAGGGATCTATTTCACACAAGAAAAGTGTGGGTAAACTAATGATGTATTGTAATAATGTTTTTCATGTGAAATAGGGAGACTAGAGATTAGCCCAGATTTTCAGCTATGCTTTCAGTTTCTGTGTAGTGAGAATGTTTCTGGAGTAAGCAGTTACTGTTGATGGATAAAGTAATACTCATATGTTTTATTTTTCAGCCCTAAATGTTTAATTTCATCTTAAGCAATGATCTTTAGAAATAGTACACTCATTTTTGCATATAGTTTTCTAACATATCAGAAACCAAGGAGGAAGACACTATTAAAAGGTGTTTTGGGTGTTTAGATTTAGATTTAGCATTAATTCAAGCTTCAGGAGCTCCTTTAACACTATCCATCAATTCAACCACTCAGTATTTAATGAGTGCTGTAATTCTTCAGATGTATCTTGTTTTATTCAATATTTTTAAAACCACATCTCAGAATACTTAGGCCAAAATGTTTTCATTGCTAAAAATTAAACCTGATCTTCACAATTTTGCACACTTGGAAATAAACATTTTCTAGATGAAAAATGACTTTTAAATAAGTGATTTTCAAAATGTCACTCTAGTTGCCCTTTGCAATTCAAAAGCACTAGGAAGCCAGTGTCTACTTGGAGAAATCAGTGATAAGATCTTAGGCAGAAATGGTTAGAAAACTAATGCAATTCAGAGCTGTGTGCCATAGCCATAAGGGATCTTTGTGTTAGCATTTCTGCAGAAGTTTGAAACTCCACTGCCATTTTCTATGGTGAGGAAATATTTCAAGTTTTAGACTCCTTCTAGGTACTGTGAAGAGACCCATGACAAACCAGAATAGAGAACAGGAGTTAAACAGTTGAGAATTTCAAACTATCTCTGTATTCACATCTATTTTTAAGTTCTAAACCCAAATCAAACCCCACAATACATTTATTTTTATGCAAAGGAAATATTTTCATTATATGAGAAGAAAAAAATCTGCAATCCTTTTTTTGCAGGCATTTCTCTGATGTAGAACCACATTATTAACAAGGAATAATCTTTTGCTTGTATACTTAAAGTTATGGGGTATTTGTTTAACTATTTCTCTTTTGTTTCTCTGTCCTTCTTTTGAACCAACCCTGTAAAACTTCCTCCTGTGTATGTTTAATCTTTCACCATTTCTTTTTCTACATTTAGGATAAAAAACACAACTGGGATAAATTATAAAAATTTGGAAATTAGGGGGGAGGGGGGAGGGATAGCATTGGGAGATATACCTAATGCTAGATGAAGAGTTAGTGGGTGCAGCGCACCAGCATGTCACATGTATACATATGCAACTAACCTGCACATTGTGCACATGTACCCTAAAACTTAAAGTATAATAATAAAAAAAAATAAAAAATCAAAAAAAAAATTTGGAAATTATTGTTAACACAATTACATGTTTTCAGAATCAGCCAGAGCTTTAAGTGCTGATTATGAATGGTCTTTTCTCTGATTGGCTTCTTCTCTCATTTTGCTCAAAGTCTAAATTTGACCTTCTTTCATCATCAAATCTTCATCCTCCCCCACCACTTTCTCCTACAATCTAAGCGCCGATGATTTTTACTTCCTTTGATACAAAAAGAGAATATCAGAAATGGGACCTCCCTCACTACTTCCAACACCCCATACAGATTTTTCTGCCCCAAGCCCAACCTTTTCTTTCATCTTCCTATCTCACTGGAAGTGGCGCCCCTCTTCTTAGCTTGAGTAATGTCTTCATTTGTATTATGGATCTATTCTCCTCCTAGCTCTTTTAAAAAGCTAGCTGTATCGCCGGGCACGGTGGCTGACGCCTGTAATCCCAGCACTTTGGGAGGCCAAGGCAGGTGGATCACTTGAGGTCAGGAGTTCGAGACCAGCCTGGCCAACTTGGTGAAACTCTGTCTCTACTAAAAATTAGCCAGGTGTGGTGGCGGGTGCCTGTAATCCCAGCTACTCAGGAGACTGAGGCAGGAAAATCACTTGAACCCAGGAGGCAGAGGTTACAGTGAGCCAAGATCACGCCATTGCACTCCAGCCTGGGCAACAAGAGCAAGACTCTGTCTCAAGGGGGAAAAAAAAAAACTAGCTGTATGAGTGACTTCATATTTCTCGTTTTCCTTCTACCTCTCTGTACTGCATTTTTCCCCTCAGTTGTTAGGCTTGCTCAGGTCTCTCCCCTTTTAAAATCAAACAAACAACAACAACAACAAAAAAAGCACCTGTAATTCCACCAGCACTTGCTTTAATCTTTGCTTTTCACAGCCAAGCTATTTGAAAGCCTACTTTTGTCTCTCTATTCTTACTTTCTATTTACAATTATATTTTAAATGGGGGGAAGGTATAGGGACATGAAGGGAGATAAGTTTACTTCACTTGAGTTGGTAAAATTATGACACCGGGAAATTGTGATACAGACACACACACACATACACACAATAATGTATACCTAGAGCAGCCACTATAGAAGCTGTAAAAAAGAGATAACTCAAAAACACCATAGATAAATTAAAATGAAATTCTAAAAAATAGGTAACCTAAGGATGGCAAGAAAAAGAAAACAGAGAAATGAAGAACAGAGAGAATGAACAGAAAACAAAAAATAAAATAGCAGACCTAAGCCCTAACATATTAATAATGCCATTAAATGTAAATGGTCTAAATATACCAATTAAAAGATAGTGATTGGTAAAGTGGTTTAAAAAACATGATCCAGGCTGGGTGCAGTGGCTCATCCCTGTAATCCCAGCTACTTGGGAGGCTGAGGTGGGAGAATTGCTTAAACCTAGGAGGCTGACGGAAGTTGCAGTGAGCCAAGATCGCGCCACTGCACTCACTCCAGCCTGGGTGACAGAGCAGGATTGTTTCAATAAAAAAAAACAAAACAAAAACCATGATCCAATTGTCTGCTATTTTCAGTAAACTCACTTGAAATATAATGATATAGGCAGATTAGAAGTGAAAGAGTGGAAAAAGATATATCATGCAAACACTAATCAAAGGAAAACAGGATTGGCCGTATTAAAATTAAGGCAGATATCAGAGCAAAGAAAATTATTAGAGACAGAGAGGGACATTATTTAGTGATAAAAGGGTCAATCTATGAAGAAGATGTAACCATTCTAAATGTATATATACCAAGTAACAGAGTTGCAAGATAGATGAAACAAAAATTGAAAGAATGGAAAGGAAAAATAGATCCACAATTATAACTGGAGACTCAACACCCTTCTCTCAACAATTGATATAACAACAGACAGAAAATTTGCAAGGATGTAGAACAATCAACAACATCATAAGCCAAAGGATTTAATTGGCATTTATAGAATACTCTACCCAACAACAGCAGAATACACATACATTTCAAGTGCCCATGGAACATATACCAAGGTAGACCATATTGGCTATAAACAAACCTGAATATATATAAAAGAACCGAAAATCATACCGAGTGTGTTCTCTGATTACAATGGAATTAAACTAGGAATTAATATTAGAAAAATAACAAGAGAATGTCCAAACACTTGGAAACTTAAAGAGCACTCTTCTAAATAATCTATATGTCAAAGGGAAGTCTCAAAGGAAATAAAACAATAAATTGAACTGAATGAAAATGAAATTGCAATATATCAAAATTTGTGGAACATAGCTAAAGCAGTGCTGAGAGACAAATGCCAGCAAGATATTTTTATAGACATAGGCAAGATTATTTTAAAATTTGGATGGAAAGGCAAAGAAGCTAGAATAGCTGTATTAGTTTTCTAGGCATTTAGATCAGACAAATGAAGAGTATGTTCACACACACACAAAAAGTACACAAATGTTTATTTTATATCAGCTTTATTTGTAATAGCCCAAAACTACAATTTTCAACAGGTAAATGAACAATGATACACCTATACCATGGGATATACTATTCACCAATAAAAAGAATGAACTGCTAATACATGAAACAACCTAGATGAATTGCTTGAGAATTATACTGAGTAGAAAAAAGCCAATCCCAAAAATTATATACTGTATGATTCCATTTATATAAAGTATTCGAAGTGAAAACAACTGTGGCAGTGAACAGTTGAGTAGATGCCAGGGACTACAGAAGGGGTGAGGCATAAGAGAAGCAATTGTGGCTATAAAAGGGCAACACTGTGGGATCCAACATGAGGACAACATGTGGTTATGGAAATATTCATCATGTTTTACTATACTGTCAATATCCTGATTTTTATATTGTATTATTTGTAAGATGTTAAAATTGGATAAAACTGAATAAAGGCTACAGGAAATCTCCCTTGCTTCCTCCTTCCTTCCTTCCTTCCTTCCTTCTTCCCTCCCTCCCTCTCACTTTCCTTCCGTCCTCTTTCTCTCCCTCCCTCCCTTCCTTCCTTCCTTTTTCTTTTCTTTTCTTTCTTTCTTTTTTTTTTTTCTGAGGCAGGGTCTGACGCTATTGCCCAGGCTAGAATGCAGTGGCATGATCTCAGCTCACTGCAACTTCTGCTTACCAGTCTCAAGCCATCCTCCCACCTCAGCCTCCCAAGTAGCTGGGACCACAGACAGGAGCCACCACACCCAGTTAATTTTTGTATTTGTCGTACAGATGGAGTCTCATCACTTTGTTGCCCAGGCTGGTCTCAAACTCCTGAGTTCAAGTGATTTATCCACCTTGGCCTCCCAAAGTACTGGGATTACAGGTGTCAGCCACTGTGCCTGGCCTGTATTATTTCTTAAAATTGCTTGTGAATCTGTAATTGTCTCAAAATAAAAAGCATACTCACTTCCTTAGTTCATTACAGATTCTCTCTTCCTGTTTATTTATTATTGATCCTTATTGTTAAATGTAGTAGAAACTTTTCTGTTTTTATACTAATCTCTTCAAGATTTGACTTTTCTTATTTTGAAGTCCTTGGCTCAATGAATAACTGAGACAAGTCACTGCATTTTCCTCTGACTTCTTTGATAGACTCTCTTGGTTTTCTTTCTCCCTCTCTGGCTGCTCGTTCTGGAGCACATCTCCCTCTTCACTCTTGTCACCTTGTATTATATTCTCACTACATCTGCCAAAACTCCAGTTATGGTACTACCCCGGTCACACCCTTCCGTTGGCTTTCCACCTGATCCAGAGTAAAAGCTGAAGTGTTTTTTTTTGGCCTAAACTCCACCTGATCTGGCAGCCTATTTCCCCTCTGACCTCATTGCCTGCTAATCTTCCTCTCATTCATTTGGCTGCACCCACATTGGCCTCCTGGCTGTTCCGAGATTAAACCAGATGCTTCCTTTTAGGGCTTTTGTACTTCGTGTTCTTCTATTTGGAATTTTCGTCCTCCAGGCAACTGCATGGTTTGTTCTTATCTCAGGTCTTTACTGAAAAGTCCCTTCATTGAGGTTTTCCTTTGGCCACCCTATTCAACAGCTCATACCCCCAACACTGAGACTCCCTATTCTGCTGTCATGCTTTATTTTTTTCTAGATAGTCATCATCATTTATTTGTTGTCTGCCCCTCCCAACCAGTGTAATCTCTATAATTGCATGAATTTTGTTTCTTATTTAGTGATGTGTATCCGAAACCTAGAATGGGGTCAGCAAACTTTGTCTGAAAGATAATAAATATCTTAGGCTTTGTGGGCTCTATGGTTTCTGTCACAACTACTCTTTTTGGAGAATGAGAGCAGCCATAGATAGTAAGTAAATGAGTGGGCATGTTGTGTTCCAAAAAAGCTATTTACAGACACTGAAGTTTGACTTTCATGTAATTTTTTTTTTTTTTTTTTTTTTTTTTTTGAGATAGAGTCTTGCTCTGTTCCCCAGGCTCTAGTGTAGTGGCACAATCTTGGCTCACTGCAACCTCCACCTCCTGGGTTCAAGCGATTCTCCTGCCTCAGCCTTCTGAGTAGCTGGGATTATAGGCACCCGCCACCACACCCAGCTAATTTTTGTATTTTTGTTAGAGATGGGGTTTCACCATGTTGGCCAGGCTGGTCTCAAACTCCTGACCTCAAGTGATCCACCTGTCTCAGCCTCCCAAAGTGCTGGGATTACAGGCGTGAGCCACCACGCCCAGCCTAATTTTCACTTCATGAAATACTATTCTTTTTTTCCCCTAAACATTTAAAAATGTAAAATACTTTCTTAGCTTATGGGCCCTACCAAAATAGGCCTGGCAATAGGACTTAGTGTACAGACCCCTGGATTAGGATAGCATCTGCATATAGTAGGTACAAAGGAATAATTTTTTCCCCCAGAAATAACTGGAAACTCTATAATTGTTATGTTGATTATTGTGTTTAAATCTAATTAAGGTATTTTGTTTTCCTTTTTACATAGGAACATAACTTTCTGCAATAAAATACTAGCTTATATCAGTTAGACTTAATTTACTCTGTGCCCTTACCCTAGGTAGACACTTGAATTAGCTTTCATATACTCATTTCAGAGTTTTTAAAAAAATGATTTATTATTATTATTTTAAATAGAGACAGGGTCTCCCTATGTTGCCCATGCTGGTTTTGAACTCCTGGGCTCAAGTGATCCTCCTGCCTTGGCCTCCCAAAATATTGGGATTATAGGTGTGAGCCACCACACCCAACCTCATTTCAGAGTTTTAAGGGAATTTCAGAGTTTCTTTATTTTACATATGAAATCCCTGAGGCTCATGAGTAAAATGATTTATAGGAATCTGAATCCAGGCTTTATGATTTGTACTCATGTCAGTAACTCATATGAGGAATAAAACTAAACATTTAATTTAATGTATTTGTTCATTTTATTTATTTTACTCTTTCTGATTCTTATGTAATCATTAACTTGCTCATTTTAATTGCTAGATTTTACTTAAACAATTTCAGCTAGAAATATATTTCATTTGGAAGATTAGGCTGTGGTGGTATGATATTTTTCCATTTCTGATGAGACTGTTTTTATCCCACATATTTAAGTGATAGGTTGTTTTTAATGTTTTAAAACAAAAAAGGATTAGAGTATTTTACTTGGGCTAGTAAGAATGAAAATAAATCAGCTCAAAGAGTCAGAATAGTAAATATACTATAATCTGAAGAGAAAAAAGTCAGAATGCAAAAAGTACAAAAGTAGCTGTCCTTCTGCCCCAAGAAGAAGAAAAAAAGACTGGTAGAATCTGGCATTATATTCTTAAGACTAGGAAGACATGGGATCTTGAGTTTTCAATATAATGCTGGATGCCTGAATGTCTTTTTCTCCTCACTAATCAATACCCAGAACTCTCCCTGAAACACACACTCAGTACTACATATATTTGAATTATTCTGGTTCTTGAGTATTTTTTTTTTTTTTTTTACATTTTAAGGAGTATGGACATCTCCAGTAGTACTTTGTAGTCTATGAATATTAACATTTGATTTTACAATGTTATCATTGATGTTCTCTCTGTAGATATACCTGTGTTTCCCACAATCACAGCCACTGTGACTTTTCAGGAGTTTCGATACGATGAATTTGATGGCTCCATCTTTACTATACCTGATGACTACAAGGAAGACCCAAGCCGTTTTCCTGATCTTTAACTGACGTGGAAAAGGATGCCATCTAACCAAGGAAAGAAAATACAGAGACCCTAGAAGTGGATCCAAATAGAAGGGACAAATGCTTTCAGTGAAGAAAAGGGAATTACACATTGAATCGACACATCAGTAACACGATACAGTGAAATGGGCCTCTAATAAGAATTTTAGCGAGTTTTCTGATGTGCCATTTTTTGTCTTTTTAAAAATATACATATTATAAATGTAATAGTTTGACACATTAATGACCCTAAGACCTTCGTATGTAAAGCAGCTATGAGTGCTGTGATTTGTTTTTAAAAATTTTTACACTTCTTGTTGAAATATATATGCATATAAATATATCTATATCTATATCTATATCTAAAACACTCCTGGACCATTAACGTAAATCAAATGTCTTAAGAGATATGGAGCCCTTTTAAACTTGTCATCTTTATGCAAGGTGACATTTATAAATATTCCTTCGAGCTTTGTTTTCATAAAATGTAAACTATGTAACATTATGTATAGTTCAGTAATTTGAATGTTTGTTCAATATAATGAACTAGAAGGAATGCAATTTTCTGTAGATGAATGAACCAAATGGTAACCATTAAACAATTGCATTTATATGTTGCAATACATTTCAGAAGGAGCGTTCACTCTGCAGGGAATAAGGTACCTCCTTTAGCACCTTAGTGCAATTCATTGTGGTGCTATTTGTTTTTACCTGAATGTTTGTTACTAATCTTCCTTTCATAGAACCTCTATTTTTTTTTTTTCTAAACTTGAGTTTGAGTCCTTGTTAATGGTCGTCATAAGGTAATGGTTAGCATGTTTAAAGATATTCCTCTTCCAAATCTCAGCACTTTAAAAAAAAATTCCAAATTTTTAAACTTGCTTCCTAATAAGTGCACATTGGTCTGATTATTTTGTTTGTTTTTAGTAGAATATGGATGCATTGGTGTCAGTTTTAAAAAACAATACACATATTTTGGACAACCCTACATATTTAATCCTTTCAAAATAAGATAAAAACATTTTATATGCTAACAATATATTTGTTACAAGTTAAAGTCCAGAAGTATACACAAGATTGATTACTCCTATTATTTTTTTTAAATCACAGGAAAATATTGATTTCATTGTCTCCAAAGTGATAAAATCATGTATTACTCATTTTTGCACTTAAAATTTTTCTTATTTATTCCAAGGTGGTTTGAAGGTCCAAGTATGAAAATAAATTGGGGGGATTAATGTATAACAGTTACAAAGTATCATGTTGTATTGAAGAGCTTACTTAGATTGATGTTTTTAAAATGTATCCTGATGAATGTCTCAAGAATGCATCTGTCAAGTTTTTTAGACTGACCAGTAGCTTAAACTTTTTCCAGGATTTTAGGTAATTTGAAAGGAGTTTAGAGACCCTTATTGAAAATATGATTTAAAAATCCAAAGCATAAACCGTAAGAAAAATTTTAAATAAACATCTTTAAAGCTGCATCTTCCATACTGATACATGCATTGCGTATGTTGACATTAAATACATTTTATAATGAAGAAAAATAATCATAGTTAAAAATTGAAAGACCTAATTACTACCTTACATGGACCTATTGAATTTTGGGGGAACGTGTTAGTAAACCCAGACTAGCTTTGTTGAATAGAAGTTGATCCCTGTTATTTAGGAAATGGGTAGATCAAAATGACTTAGAGACTGAATTATCCTATCAGTGGTTACATGGGGTTGGAGACACTGAAAGGCAGTGATCACTGTTGCTTCTAGGCTCCCTTACTTTGTAGGAATATGGTATACTTTCAGGAATATGCTATATATGTTTTCATAAGTACAGACACCTTAAGGAAGAAAAAAAAGTGGGTAATTGAAGCTTGTGGTTGATTAATTTCCTAACAGCACAGCTATGAATATTTTGCTGGGGTACACTGGAGGTAGGAAGACTACTGGAAATTTTTGCACTTGAATTTTGTTTTTAAAGCTTTTTTCTTTAAAGAATGGTAGAAACAGATTATCCATTCCAAAATGTCTTTTCTCTGATCACAAAGAGCAAACAAATGTCAATATCTCTTATGATGGTGAAAAAAAGGAATTAATCGATGCAAATAAACTTTTCACAGTATTACTTTTAATGAAGATTTTTTGAAATGTGCCTTTTAATCCAGTTAATGAATGAAGCTATATGCAGTGTTTCAAATGAATAAGTCAAAACACCATATGTCTTCATAATACCACACGAAAAATCAAGATTTTGCAATATAGGTACACAAAATTCTATATGTTCTCCATTTGTGATTTTGAAACTGTTTAAATTGGTAGGGGGACAATTGTATAGTCATCTTCAATGGCCATTTAGAAATGGTTAATATTCTTGCCCACTGGTATGGTATCCAGAGAAGATATGGTTTCCATCTTTGAGAAAATAATTCTCTGATGAGACAATTTGCCCTCTGTAGACATTCACATACAGAGAATTGCCAAACTTCATAAAAGGGTAGTATGAAGTAGATGCCCTGATTTTTGTGAGTATAAGAAGTACAGATGATGGTTTGGAAACTGTCACATCTGTCTGCTGATACATGTTAGTAGATGAAAAACTGTTTCCTTCTGCTCAGAACTGGAATTAAGCCCCACTCATGCTAATAAAAATGGGGTTTTATAGTAGTATTCACATACAGTTTATTATTCACACCCTGGGGGAGGGTGATGAATAATGATTATTTAATGAGCCCTCTTCCTAGTTTTCCCTAAGTCTGCAGAAGACAAAGATCCTGTTTCCAGGCCATGAAAGGACTGAAGTAAATATTGTAAATAAGTACAGTTGACCCTTGAACAACATGGAGGTTAGGGGTTCAGTTGAAAATCTGCATGTAAGTGGACCTGTGCAGTCCAAACCTGTGTTTAACTGCTGAATTAAAGGTGCTTCCTTCTGCTCATTGATATTACCCATATTTACAAACATGCTAGAGAAAAGCAACTGGTGTAAAACTTGCCCCCACTAGAGAAATGGACAGGAGGTATTAAGTCACTTGTAAAGATAGCAGAACTAAGCTTGGTAAAAGCCCATGATTGTTTGTATACTATAAATTAGCCAAAACTACTCTTGCAAAGCATTTTATGTCAGAAATCTGGGGCAATAGTAACTCTGGTTGCCACCTAAAAATTTCATGACATGTTAAGAATCACATTTTTTACATCATGCAAACCATCCTTACGGAGTGAGCTTACCTTGTGATGAGCTTTTTAATTGTTACAGTTCATTTTAGAAGAGTAATACTTTCAGTCATAATGGTACCTATGGTACATAGAATTACAATTTTGCTTTTTCCACACACTGAAAAATATTGAAGCAAAATCTTAAGAACTTCTAAGAAAGGTGCTTGTTAATCATTCTTGGTTTTCATCATGTTTTGTGGTGAAAATGACTTTAATTAGAGTAGAAACATTGTCTAACATATAACCAAAAAGATAAAACCCACCACTTATTTACCTGTACCTCCCATATATAGAGTTCTTGGTGACTAAAGAAGGATGACAGTAATTGGGATGTTCTAAATACAGTTGTGTGTCACTTAATGATGGGTACATGTTCTGTGGAATGCATCAGGTGATTTTGTCATTGTGAGAACCATATTGGGTGTACTTACACAAACCTAGGTGGTATAGCCTACCACTCACCTAGACTATACAATAAAGCCTATTGCTCCGAGACCACAAGCTGGTTCAGCATATTACTGTTCAGCATATTATTGTACTGAGTACTGTGGGCAATTCTAAGACAATTTGCACATTACACAAATTGTACTTACATTATAATATATTTGTGTATCATCTAGACATAGAAAAACTACAGTAAGAAAATGATATAGAAAGATAAAAAATGGTACACTTGTATAGGGCACTTAGCATAAATGGAACTTGCAGGACTGGAAATTGCTCTAGGTGAGCCAGTGAGAGAGTAGTGAGTGAATGTGAAGGCCTAGGACATTACCGTGCACTCCTGTAGACTTCATAAACATACAGTTAAGCTATGCTAGATATATTTTTTATATTTATTTTATATACATTTTTTGAGACGGAGTCTTTCTCCGTCACCCAGGCTGGAGTGCAGTGGCGCAATCTTGGCTCACTGCAACTTCCACCTCTCCGGTTTAAGCAATCCTCCTGTCTCAGCCTCCCAAGTAGCTGGGACTACAGGCACCTGTCACCACGCCTGGCTAATTTTTGTATTTTTAGTAGAGACGGGGGTTTCACCTTGTTGGTCAGGCTGGTCTTGAACTCCTGACCTCAGGTAATCCACCCGCCTCAGCCTCCCAAAGTGCTTTAAATTTTTAAACTGACTCTTGTAATAACACTTCACTTAAAACACATTGTACAGCTATACACAAATATTCTTTCTTCATATCCTTACTCTGTGAGCTTTTTTCTATTTAATAAAATTTGTTTCTACTTTTTAACCTTGTTTGTTTTTTGAGACAGAGTCTCTGTCGCTGAAGTGCAATGGTGCGATCTTGGCTCACCGCAACCTCTGCCTCCTGTGTTCAAGTGATTCTCCTGCCTCATCCTCCCGAGTAGCTGGGACCATAGGCGCATGCCACCATGCCCAGCTAATTTTTGTATTTTTAGTAGAGACGGGGTTTCACTGTGTTGGCCAGGATGGTGTCGATCTCTTGACCTCGTGATCCACTGGCCTCGGACTCCCAGTGCTCAGATTACAGGCATGAGCCACAGCGCCTGGCCTTACTTTTTAACCTTTTTTTTTAAAAAAAAAAAACTAAAACATACACACATTATGCTAGGCTTACACAGGGTCAGGATCATCAATGTCACTGTCTTCCGCCTCCACATCTTGTCCCACCGGAAGGTCTTAAGGGGCAATAACATGCATGGAGCTGTCATCTGCTGTGATGACAATACTTCTGGAATGCCTCCTGCAGGACCTGCCTGGGGTTGTTTTTCAGGTAACTTTTTTTTTTAATAAGTAGAACACACATACTGCAACAATAAATAGTAAATACATAAACCAGTAATAATTTATTACCAAGTATTATGTATGGTACATAATTGTATGTACTATACTTTTTTTTTTTTTTTTTTTGAGACGGAGTCTTGCTCTGTTGCCCAGGCTGGAGTGCAGTGGCACGATCTAGGCTCACTGCAAGCTCCGCCTCCCGGGTTCACGCCATTCTCCTGCCTCAGCCTCCCGAGTAGCTGGGACTACAGGCACCGGCCACCACGCTGGGCTAATTTTTTCTATTTTTAGTAGAGACGGGGTTTCACCGTGCTAGCCAGGTTGGTCTCGATCTCCTGACCTCATGATCTGCCCGCCTCAGCCTCCCAAAGTGCTGGGATTACAGGCGTGAGCCACCGCGCCCGGCCTAAATGAACACATTTTAACTTTGTCAACTTAGTGAATAAAAAAGCAGTTTTTACATTTAATATAACGTCAAAATTACATTTAGTATATTTTCAGAAAGCTCAACCGTTTTTTTTTGTTTGTTTGTTTTTTTTTTTAGACAGTCTGTCGCTTTGCCTAGAGTGCAGTGGTGCAATCTTGGGTCACTGCAACCTCCACTTCCCGGGCTCAAGCAATCCTCCCACCGCAACCTCCCAGGTAGCTGGGAGTATAAGTCCGTGCCACCATGCCTGGCTAATTTTCGAATTTTTTTTTTTTTAAAGACACAGAGTTTTACTATGTTGTCCAGGCTGGTGTTGAATTCCTGGGCTCAAGCAATCTGCCTGCCTGGGCCTTCCAAAATGCTGGGATTACAGGTGTGAGGTACCATGCCCTTCAGAAAATAACTTTTTTGAGATGGAGTTTCGCTCTGTCGCCCAGGCTGGAGGGCAGTGGCACGATATTGGCTCACTGCAAGCTTCGCCTACTGGGTTCACGCCATTCTCCTGCCTCAGCCTCCCCAGTGCTGGGACTACAGGCGCCCGAGACCACTCCCGGCTAATTTTTTTGTGTTTTTAGTAGAGACGGGGTTTCACCGTGTTAGCCAGGATGGTCTCAATCTCCCGACCTCGTGATCTGCCGGCCTCGGCCTCCCAAAGTGCTGGGATTACAGGCGTGAGCCACCGCGCCCTGCTAGAAAGTAATTTTTTAAATTACACTTTGGGATAACTGAACGTGAATGATATTAAACATCATTTGGAACATTCTATTTTTTGTGACCCTAGACCTTCAATTTCTCATGCGCAAACCATATTTTAGCAAACTAGCCTTTTATTTTTATTTATTTTTTGAGACAGAATCTCGCTCTGTCACCCAGGCTGGAGTGCAGTGGAGTGGGGTGGCGTGATCTTGGCTCACTGCAACTTCTGCCTCCTGAGTGCAAGCTATTCTGCCTCAGCCTGCCAAGTAGCCAGGATTACAGATATGCACCACCACACCCGGCTAATTTTGTATTTTTAGTAGAGATGGTTTCACCATGTTGGCCAGGATGATCTCGAACTCCTTACCTCAAGGGATCCACCCACCTCAGCCTCCCAAAGTGCTGGGATTACAGGCGTGAGCCACCGCACCCAGCCCTAACTAGCTTTTTTTTAAAAAAGACATCATGGTACTAATTTTAGTGACAGTGCATTGCAAAAATAACCTTTAAGAAATTGAGAAATCTGAGAATGATGTGAATGTGTCACTTCCATTATTTTTGTAAGAACATTTTAATTGGTCACCTAAAAATATTAGTCATATCAGACTGTAAATTGTCTTAAGACTGCTAAACATCGGCCGGGCACGGTGGCTCATGCCTGTAATCCCAGCACTCTGGGAGGCGGATCACGAGGTCAGGAGACAGAGACCATCCTGGTCAACATGGTGAAACCCCGTCTCGAGTAAAATTACAAACATTAGCTGGGCATGGTAGTGCATGCCTGTAGTCCCAGCTACTCGGGAGGCTGAGGCAGGAGAGTTGCTTGAACCCGGGAGGCGGAGGTTTCAGTGAGCCAAGATTGCATCACTGCCCTCCAGCCTGGCGATGACCATGACTCCGTCACACACACACACACACACACACACACAGATTGCTAACCATCTTCTATGATAAACCTTAAGTATATTCTAAAGAATATTACCACTGATAAAAGAATTGTCATGGTACTCACCTAAGATATTTTGCTAAGAATGTCTAAATAAATTTCACATATACTTTGACATAAAATGAAAATGGGAATAGAAACAAAACGGAGTAAAACAGGTTGAAATTCGAAATATCTACCACTCCAAAAATTGTCTCATTGAGAAATTTAGAAAGGTATAATTACTACTTCTGCTAATAAAACCTTAATAGACATTCTGAATGCTTTTAAAAGTACGAGTAACAATTCCATTACACCCATATTTAATTAAAACACAACCACATGTACTTGATTAGAAAAAATAGTGTAAGCAGCACAGGGATGAAATGCATTAGCTGGTTTTGAGGCAGACTGAGGGAAAAGAAATCTCAATTCCATTTGAAAAGATGTGTATCAAACAGCATGCATGGATCCAACCCTTCATCTAGTGCCCAACTGAAAGTGATAATTTTGCTAGAGATAAATTTGATGTATTAATACTGTAATCTGCATGACATAAGCTGTATAATGCACACTCCAGAACCTGACTCAGTTTTAAGATGTAGCTCCAAGGTTAACAGTAATTTTTATCCTCTCCTTCCTTTTATTCCTTTTCCCAAGTGCCTATTTACATTTTTCTGTCTTCCACGTATAGAATTGCCACTAGGAAACTTACCTAAGATCCATCTTCATGAAAACAGTTAAGGGCAACACAGCCTTTTCAATAAAAGGTATGCAATTTATTTTGTGCTTTTAACATTACCCCCTACACAAATTATTAGTTACATAACTTTTAAGGGCCCCATAATCAAGTAGCAGCTATTATTTAATGTCCCAGGCATCGAAGGCTACATTTTAAAAATTACTGTTTTACAAATACAGATGGGGTCTTGCTATTACCCAACCTGGAGTGCAGTGGCATGATCATAGTTCACTGCAGCCCCAACTCCTTGGGTTCAAAGTGATCCTCCTGCCTCAACCTCCACAGTAGCTAGAACTACAGGTGTGCACCACCACACCTGGCTATTTTTTTGTAGACAGGGTCTTGCTATTTTGCCTAGGCTGGTCCTGGGCTCAAGCACTCCTGCCTTGGCCTCCCAAAGTGTTGGGATTACAGGCATGAGCCATAGTGCCCAGCCAACAACTTTTATATGCACTGGGAAGCCAAAAAAATTCATGAACTGCTTTATTGCAGTAGTCTGGAACTAAACCCACAATACCTCCGAGGTATGTCTGTACTTTGCAAGGTAGCAATCACTTCCATTTTACCCGTAGGAAACTGAAGGTAAGGAACACAGTTATCTCCAGCTCTATGAAATAAAGACCAAATGCATGACTGGACTCTATCTTTCCATTTAAAAAAGCTCATTGTATAGCTACCACCTCTTGTTCACTCCTAAAGGATTTAAGCAAATAAATAAGGACAAAACATTTTTCTAACAAAAACCACTTTTATTTTTAAATCAATTTACTATCAAATACACAACAGAACTCGGTGTGGAGGCAGTGTTTGATTTCAACTGGTTATCTGTTAAAAGGCTTGTGTCCCAGTGCAACACTACCTTTGTGCAGAAAATGTTCACTAAAAATAATCCTAAGAATGGATAATCTCCACTGCAGCATCTTGTCAGTGGCACTACTTATAAAAAAATGATTCCCTTTAGAAAAGCTAGTATATTTGTATTCAGAGATTACAAGTGAGGGAACACACTGTGAATGTTATTAGGTTTACCATATGTGAAATTTGTTTTTGACTTACAAAAATGCCCATGTCACATTGTTCACCTTTTATCTACTAAAGTTTAAAACAAATGTCATTTGTGTTGAACTTTGTTTTTTAAAAATGCAGTGATTAGGACCATTATTAGAACTTCTTTTACTCACTATAGACAAAATTCTTTTTGATAAAATCTTTAAAAAGTTACTTACTACAAACTGTAAAAACAATGCTGTTTTTCTATATGGCATTTCAGTTTTTAGGTTAAAAAAAACAAAACAAAACCCTATTTATACTCAAAACTTGGATAAAAGCTACAATTCCAAGTCTCAATTTCCCTTAACCCCAGCCACCCAAACACTACTCATTTCATAAATGAATACTATTTAGTACTGTACAGTAGATACATATCGACAGCTTCTATACTACTCCAGAAAAGGCAAATATCTATATTTCACCGAAAATATAAATTTGCTAGATATAGGTGGGATTTGTTTATACTAAAGTTCATTGCTTTATCCAACCCCATTCCCACACAAAAAATAAGCAATAAAATGATACTAAGCTAAGAAAAGGACTATTTTGGATAGAAATTAAATCATTTTTGACAATTTTGATGGCAATTATCACTACAGTGATAGACTTCCTCTTTTTACTATACTGAAATATGTGGACAGAAAGGGAAAGAATTTGTAAAATGAATGAGGTAAATGTCATACATTCAGTAGCGTAAATAAATACAAATACAGTTTTACAGGAACATGAACATAAGTTTAAGGGTTTTATTATCAAAGTCTTGTAAAACAATTTCAGAAACTGTACATCAACATGGCACAGACTGTAGCCTACTTTTGTTTCTACTGCACAAAAGTGAAGCTTGAAACTTCTGTAACTAAGAAAACAGTTGCCTACTTTGCATATATAACATGAAATCACCGTGTGCATAAGATTACTACTGCAGTAACACAAATTTATTGGTTTTATACAACTTGAGATCAAATAAAGGTACATTATCAAGTAGATTTGTCTTATTTTAAAAGCATATGAAGGTCAATTTAAAATGCACTACCCCTTTTTTCCAACACGGAGCTTAAAACAAATTAATGAAAGAGTGGAAAATTCAAAATAAGGGCAAGAGATAAGGTTTTTTTTTTTTCTTCTTTTTTTCCTTTAAGATAGACTCAGGATAGGTAGATAGCTTTCACTGATGTAGATGTGGAATAAATTATTACTTCATGAAAAAAATTCCCAAACATCTTATGAAAAAGTATACAACTCTACTTCAAAATATGCTATTTACTCACTGCCAAAGACAGTTTTATTTGAAATCTTGTTTCTGTATTTAAACCCTAATTAGCCACCAAAAAAGGTTAGTGCATAATAACCTTTCAAAGTTAAACAAAAGCCACAAAAATTTTGCCACAAGGCTTAAAGGATTATCTATTTCAAATGCTCATTTCCAGATGTAACTATAAGAATGTTAATTTGTCATGTCAACAAACAAGACCATAAGTAGATCCATCATGTTGGAGGATTTTAATGACATTTAGGATATTCTTGCCACAATAACATGCAATCAGTGCATTTCCTACATGGCTCTATTACGGCAATGAATCAAATTATAGAAATACTATAAGTGAACTTACTTAATAAAGGATATCATACGACATAAACAATCCATGCCTGCTGTAGATGCATGCAGCTTTTCATTTTTGTTATGAAGCAGCACCAGAATAGTAAAACTGCTTGGTTACTCAATCAGATTTCACCATGACAAGAATTGGTTACCTCGTACCATTTTCTAAAAGCTTTTTGATGTAAATAACTAATATCAGTAACAGGAGCTTTATAACCATTTATAACTCAGAGCTGTATACATCTAGGTTTGAGATGAACAAATACAGCATTAACAAATCACACAAAGGAATGACACTGATGCAGGTATACAGTTGGATTCCCTCAGAAGCAATATTCAGTCACTCATATCCATGTCTTCTTCATGATGATCATCCCCATTCACTTTGGATTCTCTTAGTGAATCACCAGTTCCCTTTTCCACAGAACATTCCTTTGTTTTAGGGGAACCTGTTTCTATTGGTTTCTTCTCTTCTTTTTTCTCTTTCTCACTGTCATACCCCTGTTCCTCTTCATCATAATCCCGTGTAACCTGCTTTGCCAAGGAGAATAATAAAAGTAAACTTCTCCAAAGAAAAATAACTTCTGAAAGTACCAACATCAACCCAAATATAAAAATAAATCAATTTGTAAACATACTTTTACATCTTTATCACTCTCTGATTTTCTTTCCCGGTCCTTTTCCTTATCTTTACTCTTCTTCTTCTTGCTTGTTGATCGTTCTCTTTCATCCCTACTTCTTTCTTTGTCTTTATCTTTCTTCTTCTCCTTTTTATGTCTAGAATGACAGTAGAATGTACAGCAACAGGTTTAACTTGTTTAGATGATGAGCCTGACTCAATTTCACAGGATATAAGTAGTACAGCAAAGATCCAACTTCAAAACCTTGGACGATCAAAGTACACAAGTAACATACGCTACAAAACTAACTTGTTTATAGGACTAAAATGTTCAATCCTTAATGGTGTTTAAGTCACAAGTCAGAAGGAGAATACATTAAAACATTCTTAAGAACTGTAACTGCTGAAAAGCTAAAGGACAGTTTTAAAATGAAAAACCTCTGAAAAATATAAAAAATACATTTAAATGATTAACATTCTTACCTCCTAGGGGATGGTGAGCGAGACAATTTTCTTTTAGGAGACCGAGGCTTTTTAGGAGATCTTGTGCCACTCCTGCTTCTTCGTCGTCGTCTCTCTCTAGAATCACAAATGTGCAAACTAGGTTTTAAAATACAGTGTGATCTTAAAAATGCAGACACATCATAGATGATTCTAACAATGAAAGATATGGCCGGATGTAGTGGCTCATGCCTATAATCCCAGCACTCTGGCAGGCTGAGGTGAGGGGATTGCTTGAGCCCAGGAGTTCCAGACCAGCCTGGGCAACATGGTGAAACTCTGTCTCTACAAAAAATACAAAAAAATTAGCCAGGTGTGGTGGTGCATGCCTGTAGTCCCAGCTACTCAGGAGGCAGAGGCAAGAAGATCACTTGAGCCTGCGGAGGTTGAAGCTGGAGTGAGTTGTGATAGGGCCACTGCACTCCAGCCTGGGCAACAGAGACCCTGTCTCAAAAAAACAGAAAAATGAAAGATTGTTTCACAATACTGGTATAAGCTAAACAATTAAATGAGTAATATAATCATCTGCAAACCATGAATCTTTCCCTTTACTACCCTCAAGAAAACTCCTAATTTCTAGCAATTCTTTTAATTGATGACAAAATGTTAGAAATATTAAGCTTGAGAAAAAACTGATTTAACAAAACTAATGCAAGAGGGGTGACGTGTGAAGTAAACTATTACTGAAGAAGTTAGTTTTTGGTTCAAACATTCAGTGTTCAGAGTAAGTACAGAATAATTCAATAATGTGATATAGAAGGTAGTTACTAATAAAATATCCCCACATTCACCTTTAAATCATTAGATGAAATTCAGAGAACTAGTTAGTGGAAAGGTAGAAACCTTATGCTCTAGCAAAATCACCCCCCTGCAGTCCCCCAACAACCCTGCTTTCACCAATTACTTTGAAGATATACAGCCGATATACAGCCTTCCCCTCCTTTTTACTGTAACTTAAAAAAAAAAAATTCTGTTCCTGATTCTCAAAAGTTATCAGACTTAAAAAACCCTGTACTTAGTTGTCTAGTTTCCAAATGAAGCTTTTTTTCTACTTACATAGCCCTCTGTGACCCTTGTCCTGGAAACGTTACACATAACTGAGCATTCACTTATCAAACATTGTCACGACTGTGCACCTTATACTTTTTGCTACTGTCTTATGTAACTGAAACTCCAAATTCTCTAGACGGAAGAAATATTTTATATTACATTTCCGTGTCCTTCAACAGACTGTAGCACAACTACAAACACAGTGGGTATTTAATAACTCACAGAAGATGCCTTAATTTAGAGTGATCCAATAATACAGCATGAGAAGGCACTTACAAGTACATTATATAAAGCAACAGGTAAAAAAAAAAAAAAAAAGCCTCAACAGTTTTTAAGGTAAGAAAATATATGTAGTACCTTCCATCTTTTCTATCTCTTTGCCACCTATCCCTCAGGCCTGATTCAGCATTTCCTTCTGTACTTATATTTGGTTTCATTTTCATCCTTAAAAATTTAGTTTTTAAGCAAATTTTCACCACCCCAAAAACTCCCTACCCTTTAGTTATCACTCCAATCCTCCCTATCTCCCCAGCAATCAGTAATCTACTTGGTATCTTTATGGATTTGCCTATTCTGGGCATTTCATATAAAAGGAATCACGCAATACACGGCCTTTCATGGATGTTTGCAAGTTTCATCCATACTGTAGCATGTATCAACCTTATTTATTGCTGAAAAATATTCAATTGTATAGATACACCATTCTGTTTATCCATTTGTTAATGGATAGTTAATTTTTTGGCTATTATGAAATAATGCCACAAACATTCACATAAAAGTTTTTCTGTGAAAATGTTTTCATTTTCCCCCAGGGGTACAACTGATGGGTCAAAAACCTCTATGTTTAACATTTTTAGGAAATGCCAGACTGTTTTCTAAAACACCTGTACCAGTTTATATTCATACTAGCAATGCACAGGGTTCTAATTTCCCCATATCCTAATCAACACTTACTATCATCTGTCAGGCTCAGTTATCATCTGTCTTTTTGATTTATAACCATCCTAGTGACTGTGACATATCTCACTGTGGTCTGGTTTGTATTTCCTTGGTGACTAATGATGTTGAACAGATTTTATGTACTTACTAGATATTTGCATATCTCCTTTGGAGTAATGGCTACAGATTCTTTGCCATTTTTAAATTGGGTTGCCTGTCTATTGCTGAGTTGTAAGAGTTCTTAATAGAGAATATATAAAGAATTTTCTATCTAGCACTCTAGGTTTTTACTTTCTTGATAGTATCCTTTGAAATACAAATGTTTTAAATTGTGGTGAATTCCAAAATTTTCTTTTCTTCTGTTGCTTATGCTTTTGAAGTCATATCTAGGAAACCACTAAGCTCATGGTCTTAAAGATTCACTTTTGTTTCCTTCTAAAGGTTTTATAGTTTTGGCTCTTACATTTAGGTCTTTTATACATTTCAGTTATTTTTTTTTTATATGGCATGAACCTACTCCTAGTGAATTTAAGTAATGTTGATGAATAAAACAAGCACTGCAGCAAAACATGTGAATGAGATCTGAAAAATGGAATGAAGTCCAGCCCTTACTATCATATAAATCCCAAATTAAGCATGAAAATGTGCTTTTTGTGCAGTAAAGTCTGCAACATTTCAATTTTCACTGACAGCTTAAAGATAGAATTAGTCTAAGAATGACACAAACCAGAACCTGCATTGCTTCCCATTAATTCAACAGTCATTAAAAGGGATAGAAAAATTCTCAAGTACTAACATGCAGATGATAAATGTAGCTTACTATAATAAGCTTACTTAATGGAACAATTCAGTATGGTTTAGCCATTAAAACTTAAACTATAAAGAGAAAAACTCACCTCTCTTGAATTCCATGTTACTTCAAATATACTCTAGACCATAAAATATTAAGTAAAAAGAAAAATAAACTACATTATTCTTCACAAATTGCCTTTTAAAAACTTTCAATAACAGCAAAATGTAACTTTTTTCAACACTGAAATACTTATGTTCTGGAAAAGACTTCACACTGACAGCATATTGATACTGTTAGAAGCAAAGTTAAAAAAATAATTGCCAAGAATTCACAATGCCACCTTACCTGCTTGCACTTCTAGAACGTCTGGCTGTGCTGTAACTTTTTGGTGGTGTTTTAGAACGTTTCTTTTCTTTGTCTTCTTTCTTTTTATCTCTAACAAATGAACACAATTTATGAATGCATTAGAAGACTCAGCTGATGCCAATTTATACAGCACTACAAACACAAAAATATAATCAGATCTAATCCCATCCTTAAAAGCATAAATGTTATTCTGACAGAAACTGTTTTAAAAATAATACTTTATGTGGCATATTTGAAGTACAATAACTTCTTTTAAAATCCTATTATCCTAGGTTTTCTCCCAAGTAGACTAAAGTAGACTATGGGTGAGAAAATAACTAGGATGTTGGCTTGAAATATGCTTGGTAAACACCAATAAGTTAACTGTCTCTAGGCTCCTCAAGACTCCTTTTTCTCTCAGCTGATTACCACTTTCCCAACCCACCTCTCCTATCAGGCCAAAACCCATAGAGCACTACCAAAATCATCCATCAATATCATGAATATTCTTCCAAGACACACATCCCATGTCAACCTCTATCATGGATCAAGCAAGCTTCTATCTTTTTCTGCGGCTATCATGAACCATTCAGGGCTTATTAGAAAATACCAGCAGATTTTGACTACAGCCATAACTCATTTTTTTTTTTTACAGATTCCTATAAATTTTTACTCCTCACAATATTTTTTCCCCAAGATCATCATTCTCCCCAAGACTCTAAGCAAAGAGTAGATAAACGACATATATTTGTTGAATGAGAAGTCTCATAACAATCCCCCTCTTTAACTATTCTCTAATTTTAAGAATCAAAGTATCCCTCTCTTACTGTTCTAAGCTAATCTTTCCATTCTGCATTCTCTATTTCATTTTTTTCCCTTCTCTGGTCATCCTCGGTTCCCTCTTCATTGAATCTTTATCATTGGTTCCCTCTTCATTTGAATCTTTATCATCTAACTCCTAGATTACTAGAACAGTCCCCTAGTAGGTCCCAGTCATGCCTTCCATAAACTGATTCTGTACTCTGTCAGAAATCTTTTAAAGTACAAACCTGAAAATATTAATTCCCTGTTCACCATTTTCAACCCATTCCAGTTGCCTCCTGGATCAAGTGCATAGTGTGAACAACAAAGCCTTCCACGATCGGTCTCATTATATTTTTCTGACCTCATTTTCTAGTCCAACTACATCAAAATATTGTTATTTCAAGAAACACCATTCTCCACCTGAAAGCATGCCCCCCGGTGAGTCTAGTCAAATCTTTCAGAATTTAATACTCGAGTCATTCTCAAACCTCTTCCTATATCAGCAAGTAGCAATCATCATTTAACAGTTCCTCCCCTTTAATTAAATCCATCACTCCTCTCCTAGTAATCAGAAAGTCCTTAAAGAAATGCTTAATTCCTTTGTATAACTGTTCTATTAATCTACCTTGTTTGATTCACTCTGCAGCACATAAGGACTAAAAGCCCCATTATTACAGGTTTAACAATGATAGTAAAGCTACCCCCACTCTTCTGTTCTCATCAGTTGAGTTTTATGCTTCCCAAGAGTAAGTTATGTTGTGTCCCCAGCTGTACTTAATGACATGATTTAACTAAATATATAAATGAACAAAATAATGCCAAATATAGAGTTGCTTCTAGAAAATTAAGATAAATATTTTAGCAAGAGATAAAAAGTAGTTGCTAAAAAAATTAAGTGCTGTGAAATTGTATGCCTCACAACTATAAATGACTGGGGGCATACTAATTTAAAAGTGTTTGGCTCTACACGAAAAGACTGGTTTTTGAATGTATTTTTAGATGGAAATAAAACGTTAAGGTGTTTCTTATGAAAGAAGGTAGCAGGACAGCTAACAATTCCTACTACTAAGAAATTTTACTTAGGCCCTCAGCTGTAAGCTGAAGTTTCAGTTTATAAGGAAGCACCAGAAAGCAAACGTCAGCCTCCTCAAACTCAAATATTGACAGTTTCTTCCCCTGTCTAGCTCTATTTCTCTGCCCCATCCCAACCACCTCTTTTGTTACTAAGTAGCACAGTACTAGGGGTACTGGGAACCCTAAAATTTGCTTTCTCACCCAATGCTATACCTTGTTTTTGATGTGCTCCTTGACCTTCTACCTCTTTCTCTGGAATGAGATCTTCTCCGCCTTGGGCTTTTGGATCGTCGCCGACTCCTAGACTTAGAATGTGACCGCCGTCTCGATCTGCTTCTTGACCGTCTAATAATGTAAAAGGAAGCCAATACATGTGTATAAATGTAAAAAGACTATAAATTTTGTGCTTAGTATCAGACAAAAGATTCAGACATATGGACTAAACAATTAAATGGGGGATAATTCCCTTCCATTTGCTATTATTTAGCCCATAGAACAAACACTTTCAACACATTAGAAATTAGTAATACCTTTTAACACTTGGAATTCCTCACCTTTTAATGATTTGCTCAACCTGTCAGATAGGTCCTTCTATGCCCACTGTACTTACAACTCCAAGGTTAAAAATACTACTAGATCATGAAGAATAAAAATATGACTTATTTGCATCATCTTATACAATTATACAGCATTTTAGCATGTATTTCTTATTTGATTCCTCATTAGTGCAGCTTAAACCTTCCTCATCATAAATCAAATACTTATATCACGCTATATATAAACTACAAATTGGTCTCGTAAGTCCATAAAGTAAATGCCACTATTATTTCTATTTTATAAAGAGAAACCACTTATTGTGCTGCCATCTCCTATTTCGAATTTTTCTCTGAAACAAATTCCACTCCTTTAATCCACAATTTAGGAAACTCCAGGCAATGCAGACCTTTTATAGATATATACAATTTGTATAAACTGCCTCTTTTACTCTCATTTTTCCCTGACATATCTGTTTCTCTACTCCCTGCACCGAGCCCCCATCCATTGTGTCCTGACCTGGCTCTTCCAGGACTAAGAAGCACAATTAACCTTTAGATGTTGTCATCCTCCCTACTGCATTAAAACTCATTCTCCTCTATCTTTTAAGCGATGGGGTTTTGCCATGTTGCCCAGGATGGTCTTGAACTCCTGGGCTCAAGCCACCAGCCCACCTTGGTCTCCCAGAGTTGGGATTATAGGCATTAACCACCATACCCGGCCCATTCTCTTCTATTTTAAAAATAAGTTGCAATCCTTTGCTTAGTCCTGATCACTTAACTTTTAGTGACCATTCAACTTCTCTCTGTGCAACATTCCAAATATAGTCTAAATTTTCTGCCTACTTTTCTTTTCAAGGTACAAGAAAGAGTACGGACATCTTAAAGACTTGTGTTAAACTCTCATTTATAAGCCAGGTAACTTAAGAGTATTATCTAACCTCTCTGACCTTGTTACTTCAGCAGTCAAGGGTAGTAACACCTCCATCACCAACACCTCCATCACCAAATAATGACAAAGATTAAATGCAGTATATACAGTCTAGCTCGGTGCCTTAGTGTAGGCACACACAAGTGACCCTTGAATAACATGAGCTTTAACGGCATGGGTCCACTTACACACTGTTTTTTTTTTTTTTTTTTTTTTTGCCACCAACCATATGTGGATTAAAAACAGTATTCGAAGGATGAGGAACCCATGTATAGTCAGGACTGACTTTTCCTATATGTGGATTCCAGGGGACTTGAGTATGCATGGATTCTGGTATAGATGGATCTGTAACCAATCCCCTGCATATACGGAGGGACTGTACATTAAATATTGATGTCCTTCTTTCCTCTTACTGATGTACTAATATAGCTTCTGTTGCCATAACTCCCTAAAACAACTGCCTCAAAACCCACAGTAATGCCTCAATAAACTATTTGAGTTATTGAACTCAATTAACTTTAATTTTAATCTCTTATTTTCAGCCATATTTGAAACTATTTACTAAACAATTCCTTGCAATAACATCTCCACATCCTAAGATGTTTTTATGTACTTAACTACCCTACCATAGGCTCTACAAAGACATGGGAAAGTAAGTCTTTTCATGACTGTATTCTTGAGCAATTACTACACTGCCTGATTTAAATAAAAGGCACCAATAATATACTTTGAATGAAATATAGGCATATAAAATATCGGAATCATAACCTTAAGAGATTAAACAGTTGTTTTCAAAGGGAATGTACTACCGTCACTTTTCTACACTTACTAGTTCATATGAGCTTTTAACAACCAGCAAAAGAGATTAGTGTAACATATTTTTAATAAAGTCAAAAAGCTTGTGAAAGTCATGGTCATTTAACACACTATGTGATGCTTGATACTACAACTGGGCTGGACTCAGTGGCTTGTATCTGTCACCCCACCACTTTGGGAGGCCGAGGTGGGCAAACAGCTCGAGCTCAGGAGTTCGAGACCAGCCTGGGCAACATGGTAAAACCCTGTCTCTACATAAAAAGGTGCAAAAATTAGCCAGGTGTGGTGGTGCATGCCTGTAGTCCCAGCTACTCAGGAGGCTGAGGTGGGAGGATGGCTTGAGCCTGGGGCGGGTGTGGGGTGTGGGGGGTGTGGGGGGTGTGTGTGTGTGGTGAGGGTTACCGCAACCCACAACAATGATCTCCGTTACGATGTATTACAAGTATCTGGATTCAGGGACATATTTCACTTCTACTTTTACTGGTCATAGTAAAGTAATTAATATTAAAATGAGAGAGTCCCAGTAAGATTTAATATAAAGGAAAAGACACAGGCTCTCCCTTTTTTTTTTTTTTTAAGACGGAGTCTCGCTGTCACCAAGCTGGAGTGCAGTGGCACCATCCTGGCTCACTGCAATCCCCGCCTCTGGGGTTCAAGCGATTCTCCTGCTTCAGCCTCCTGAGTAGCTGGGATTACAGCTGCGCGCGCCACCACACCCAGCTGATTTTTGTGTTTTTAGGAGAGACGGGGTTTCACTATGTTGGCCAGGCTGGTCTCAATCTCCTGACCTTGTGATCCATCCGCCTCGGCCTCCCCAAGTGCTGGGACTACAGGCGTGAGCCACCCCGCCCGGCCCAGGCTCTCCTTTTTCATAAGAGTTCGGTAAAAGGAAACACATATAAATTGCAGTAATCATGAGGTATATCCTATTGCAGAGGTTAAACTAAACTATGAGAGCACTGTCATGGAAGATTAAGACTGCAAGCATTGTATCTTGAAGAAAGAAAAAGGAGTTCCTCAAAGCGGAAATGGAAGATGTGGAAAAGCATTAGGCAGAAAGGATCATGAGCAGAAACACGAAGACATAAAGAAAATGGTATGTTGAGGCAATTAGTCCTGTAACTTTTGGAGTGGCAAATGACACGTGTAAAAAGATAAACCAGACGGAATAGTAAAGAACCCTGAAAGCCATTCTAAGGTTTTACGTATCACCTTATCAAGGCAATAAGGAACTTCTCAGTATCTGTATTTGGGTTTCTGAAAGACAACTCTAAGAATGAGACAGAGTGGGATAAGGTGGGTGACAGGGAATAAACAGACATAGCATACAGGATAACCCCTGTAATACTTCAAGAGATGACTTAAAATAAGAAAATGATATTAAAAGATAAAAACAGAGTGAAAAGGTCATCTCTGAGACAGAAATGTGACTTTTTAGATATTTTATGAAATAAGTGCTTTTAATAGAGATGTGACAAAGTCTAGGATTCAAGTCACACTGCTCTTTCAAAAATCCTGACAATAGACAGGAGAAATGGTTTTATCTAACCCTTGGTAAAAACTAAGGGGTAACAGACACTAAGAAAAGGCAGACAACTGACAGAACTAGGTTCCAGAAGAGACGAACCCAGGAGTGAAGGTTTAAGAGTCAAGTGGTGAATGGCCGGGCATGGTGGCTCACACCTGTAATCCCAGCACTTTGGGAGGCCAAGGTGGGTGGATCACCTGAGGTCGCAGGTTTGAGATGAGCCTGACCAACATGGAAAAACCCAGTCTCTACTAAAAATACAAAATTAGCCAGGCATGGTGGCACACACCTGTAATCCCAGCTATTCGGGAGGCTGAGGCAGGAGAATCGCTTGAACTCAGGAGGCGGAAGTTGTGGTGAGCCAAGATCGTGCCATTGCACTCCAGGCTGGGCAACAAGAGACTCCGTCTCAAAAAAAAAAAAAAAAAGTCCAGTGATGGAGGGGTATGTAAAGTGAAGATGAAACTGGCTGAAGTAAATAACCACAACTGGAATATCCTAGTTCTGAATGTCAATCCTAAAGGGTTCTGACTAGAAGAACTAGGATGCAATTAGGCCAATTAGGATTGAGTTTGGAAATTAAGAAAATCGAAGAATGGCTGAAATAGTTGGTGAATAACCTAGAGCAATGGCTTTCATATTGTCATTTGCACAACTGTGGATGCTCTAAGACCCTTTTATGGGGTCCATAAGGTCAAAATTATTTTCAAAATAATAACAAATTATTGCCTTTTCCACTGTGTTGACGTTTGCACCAATGTCACAAAAGCCACAGTGGGTAAAAATACTGAACTCTTCAACACAAATCAAGGTAGGGGCTATTGAACTGCCCTAGGAGTCACTATCTTCTTCACTAGCATTTCTGTATGCACTTGCAGTAAAAGAAAAAAATAATGCCACTTTTATAAAGACGTCTTTGATGAAGCAGTAAAGTTAATTTTATTAAATCCCCCTTCAGTACTATTAATATAGTAGCAGAATTAAATCTAGTCTCTTGAGTAATATTCTGTGTGATGAAATAGAAAGTATGCATAAATCACTTCTGATGCTTATGAAGTATAATGGCTATATTAAGGAAGACACCTGTGTTGAGTTATGAGCTGAACTAACTGCTTTTTCATTATCACCTTTGAGAATCTACAAACTATGATTATTTAGACTTGGGTATTTGGCAGACAATTTTTTGAAAAATAAATGAAGTCTATTATATAAGGAAAACAGATGAATCTGTTGCAAATGATAAAAATCTGAGAAAATTAAATTTTGGAAAATGACTCCATTGTTGTAAGCATGCCAGATTCCTAGTACTTGCGTTTTACTGATCTGATCTAAGGTGATTATTACCAGATGTCATTTTTTGACACTAGATAACAAATACAAGTCAGTATTTGGAAACTTGTACAATTCAATGAATCAATTATTTTTCATTTTGTTGCTCTAGTTCCAATGCTTTCCTACCACCTCTGAATTTCTGGGGGTTTTAAAGCATAAATCATCTATTTCGTCTGTTGCTTTTCTTACTTTTTACATGTGTGAACAGTCATTCACACACTCTAACAGCAGAGGTTACTAAAACACTTTAACCAGAGGATAACAGATTAATAGCAAATTAAAAAAGATGTGACATATATAAATTATCTTTGTCTAAGGTATAACTGATTAAAAAGCAATCTAACCTGTGTCTAGAAGATGAGGGAGTCCTCCTCCTCCTAGAACGTGATCTTGATCTTGAATGCCTTCTTTTTTCTTCTTTCTTATCTATATTTAAAAGAAAAAGGAAATTGCATTTAGAAGTTATTAAATAGGAGCCAGACGCAGTGGCTCATGCCTGTAATCACAGCACTATGAGAGGCTGAAGCGGGAGGAACACTTCAGTCCAGGAGTTCAAGACCAGCCTGGGCAACATAGTGAGGCCTCATCTCTACAAAAAATACAAAAATTAGCTGGGCATGGCGGTGTGTGCCTGTGGTCCCAGGTACTTGGGGAGGCTGAGCTGGGAGGATTGCTTGAGCCTGGAGATGGAGGGTGCAGTGAGCTGTGATTGCACCACTGCACTCCAGCCTCGGCAACAGAGTGAGACCCCTCAAAAACAAAAACAAGCAAACAAAAAAACACATTAAATAGGAAGATTATTCCCTTTCAGAAGTTATTCTAATACTTTTTCACCTTAGTTTTCAGCTTTTACATACAACCCTTGAATGTCACAAGTAACCATTCTATAATCACGATTTTGAAGCTTACTGAAATACTGTAAATTGCAAATCATCCAAGCTTTTGGTAGATCCAAATTAGACTTCTAATTCTCAGCTAGCTAAAGGTTCCTTTGACTATTTTACTTGCCAGACTTAAGAGGCTGTGAAGTGTTTTCTGTAAAGCAGTCTATAAAGAGGGTAAATTTCTCATTCTCTGGCTCTGATTTACTCTTGACAAGGTTCTAAATGAGGGGTCCCCTTTCCTTTCCTTGGTTCTTCACAGACTCAATATTTGGCCCCCAAATGCAGAAAGTCATGATTCACTCACTGATTTTAGTCCACTTCTGTGACAGAATCAGATTTTAGTAAGCTAGCTCACTTCCTATTATCTGCTCATCACTCCTCTTCCCTACCAATTTTCAATTGTGTAAATATAGAAAGGAAATCTAGAACTACACATAAGAAATTCCTTAACTGGGGACATAACAAGAGAAATAAAGTCATTGTATTGTACATTCATTGACTATCATCAAAGTGAGATTGAGTTTCTTTTACATTTAAGTCATTTCATTAATAGGGTTCAATTTATTGTGAATGTCATTATAATAAATTCATAAAAATATTGGTAAAAACATCAGTTCATAAAGAAACTACATTCAGTCACTTTAATCATATATTTTCAATATAAACAGCAGTTAGAACACGGTGTGTCATAAACTTTACATACACCCGGCTGTGCTATCTAAAAGTTCCTACTGCTTGCCATGTGACTGTGGCTAATTATTTGACATTTTCCTGGTTAAATAACATAATACATATAAAGCATGTGGTATGAGTTTATCCACTATTATACTTTAAAATTATTTTCCTAATAATAGGCACATTAAAAAACATTCCCATTTATTAATGAATAAGATTTATAAGAAAGAAAATCCAGGGCCATAGATCTAAATATATATGGGCAGATAATATGATATCTATTCATTCACTCTCAAAAAGACAATCTGCAAAGACAACTAATTTTCTTTAAAGAAATATCATTTTAAACAGAAGCATTTTCACTAGGTTCTCTTGATCAATGAAAAAATTTAAAATTAGGCTATCCCAACTCAGATAAACATAAATAATAAGAAAAACAAAATATTGTATCAAGTATTAGATAATCCTACTGACATTTTGGACTAGATTAACCACTGCTGTGGAAGGCTGTGCTGTTTGTTGCATGATATCTAGCAACATGTTGGTCCTTTGCCCTCTAGATGCAGTTGGTACTCCTGTGACCACCAGAATTGTCTCCAAATACGTCTGAGTGGCACTCCACTATACAATCTTTTATCAGAATTTACAACATTTTAAACAACTAAGGTGTCACTCAACACAATTCCACATTTATGTCAAAATCATTTTTGCCAAGAATCACACAACAAAATTGCATAAACATTGTTTACCTGGTTCTATAGCAGCAGAAATTAGGGACTGTGCTTCTCGTACTCTTTTCATAGCTTCCTCTATTTCTTTACTAGAGGTATCCGATTTCAGACTTGGTGAAACGAGACCAGCAGCTACATGATTCAACCTGAAACAGAACCAAGAAATGGGATCTGAAATATTTTAAAATGCACACCAGCATTTCAAATAAATACTTAAGTATATAACATCATTTTAGCAAAATATTCCTTCAAAAAAAGGGAGGGGAGGACTCCATGATAACTTTGGTAAACAACATATAGCATAGCACTGTTTTGAATATTTACAAGTATTTGTTTTAATGACTAAGAGTCATCTGGAATTAGAAAAATACCTATTTTGCTGAACATCCATTAACTTTCCATAAACAAACACATTTTTAGAAATGCCAGTACAAGAAAATATGCTGATGCTAAGAACTTTTATTCATATAAATTAAAAATTTTTGGGCAGGTGTGGTGGCTCACGCCTATAATCCCAGCCCCTTGGGAGGCCAAGGCGGGTGGATCACGAGGTCAGGAGATCGAGATCATACTGGCTAACAGGGTGAAATCCCATCTCTACTCAAAATACAAAAAACTAGCCAGGCATGGTGGCGGGCGCCTGTAGTCCCAGCTACTCGGGAGGCTGAGACAGCAGAATTGCTTGAACCCAGGAGGCAGAGATCGCACCACTGCACTCCAGCCTGGGCGACAGAGTGAGATTCCATCTCAAAAAAAAAAAAAAAAAATTTATGACATAGTTAATTTTTTGGGGAAGAGCATTACCTTTTACTTTGTAGGTGGGGAGGAACTGAGGCAGAAGCCAAAGGCCTACCAAAATTACACATGAAGTCTTGAGTGGAAAGGCTAAAGATGCCCCTTACAGGTTTATACATGTAAAAAAAAATTGTAGGCCGGGCACGGTGGCTCATGCCTGTAAGCCCAGCACTTTGGGAAGCCTTGGCGGGTGGATCATGAGGTCAGGTGAGGCCATCCTGGCTAACACGGTGAAACCCCGTCTCTACTAAAAGTACAAAAATTTAGCTGGATGTGGTGGCTTGTGCCCGTAGTTCCAGCTACTTGGGAGGCTGAGGCAAAAGAATTGCTTGAATCTGGGAGGCGGAGGCTGCAGTGAGTTGAGTTTGCGCCACTGCACTCCAGGTTGGGCAACAGAGTGAAACTCTTCTCAAAAAAAAAAAAAAAAAAAAAAAAAGAAAAAAAAAGAAAGAAAGAAAAAAAATTATAGACACCAAATTTAGTAGTTATTTGTGGGCAGAACGGGAAATGTAATAAATAATGGGTATATAGGAAGCTTCAACTGTACTGGTACTATTTTATTTTATAAGCTGGGTGATGGGTACATGCTTGGTTTTATTTTTAGATAATTTCTAAGAAAAAAGTCCACTAACTACTGAAGTCGAACGATTCTGTCCTTTTCATGCTCTCTCTTACTGATAGTGACTTTCACCAAGTTAAGGGGAAAAGGTATGAAGTTCAAATTTATTATGCCAACAAATAACCAGTGAAAAAAACTGATGAATTTGTCACATCATCAAGTCGGAAACAATTTCTGTGACAGCATGAAGAGCACTTATCAAAAGCACCTAAAATAAAATGTTGGCTATTAATTATATAATATGTAATACTACTTTGCTCTGGGATAGTGATTCCCTCAGCTTTGCCTCTAACTCCTACTATCCTCAGGACTCAGCCTCTGATCTTCAAACGAAGTTGTCCCCTTATTAGCTCTTTCGCTATCATCCAGGTATAAGTCATTTACAATTACTATTCAAGACTCAAATGACACTAAAACAAAATAGTTTAGAGGACCTTACTTACTTCTGTATTTCTCTCCTTGTTTCTAGGTAACAATACATATTGCTTGTCTTGAGAAAAGATAACTTGATAACTTTCTTATAAGCTATCAAAAAAACTCTTAATTCTGTAGACATTCAGATACCACATCACCAATGAAAACAAAGAAAAAACGCTTACTTGGGATCAACAGTACTCATAAGCTTCAGCAACTGATCTGCAGCAAGAGACTGTAAAAATAAAACATAAGAATAATGAGAATACATAAAACAATAAATGACCGATATTTTCTAGGCCGAAAACTGAACAACAGAAATCCATGCAGGCTACATGCCATGAAACATAAATTTTTTAGTAGCCACATTAAAAAAGAAAAAACAAAAACAAAAACAAAAAACAAAACAAAACAAAACAAAAACCGGTGACATCAGTAGTTACAGTATTGGATAGAGCAGCTTTAGCAAGTTATCTAAAGATTATGAGGCTGAACAGTCTAGATATTATAGAATTATGTCTCCTTTAAGACTTTTTGACATTAAGAAACACGTAAAACTCAAAACAGCTTAGCCAATATAATACAAAAGATCTCTACAAAGAACTTCAGAAAAAAAGGTTAGCTAAATTAAAATAAAAGAAAAATTTTCATGATAGAAAAATTATAAAGCACATTCTTATCTTTTCATGACTATTTACTCTGACTCTATGACACACTGATAATGTACTGGCTTCTTGTGAACCTATTTTCTATTTTGAACTATATAAAAGAAATCCATTAATGGATAAGGAGTTAGTCATTCAGTGACTGTTTAAAGCTCTGACAAGTTTAAACAAGAAAAAAAATTACTACAACATAGCCATTAGCTTCTGCTCTTGAAATGCAAACCAACAGTTAATGAAACAGATCTTCTCTAAAAATGGGTGAAAAATTTGAAGTTACTAAGGTATACCTGAGAGTTCAAGTTTGCTCCAGGAAGCCCAAGTGCAGCAAGGGCAGGATCAAGAGTAGGAGCCCCCAAAGCAGCCAGTGGAACAGCGCCAATCTGTGAAATGTCAAATTTTATTTATTTAAAACTTCATTTCAGTTCCTTATACCAGGGGTTAATACTTTTTTAATGTAAAGGGTCAGATAACAACTTGAGTTTTCAGGCTACATGGTCTCCGTACAACTCCTCAGTTGTACACAAACCATGTAACTACTGCCATCATAGCTTGAAAGCAGCCAGAGACGATACCTAAACAAATGGCTGTGGTCCAATAACAATCTATTAACAGAAATAGGAGTCTTGCTCTATATGACACCCATGTTCCACCCATTACAACACATTTCCCCCCTAAATCCTAGATTAAGAAAAAAAGACAAAATATTTCAACATATTCTTGTGCTGATTTTAATTATTTATTGCTTCTCAGGATCCAAATCTACTATTCTTTGCCCTGCTGTTTTGTGATACTGGAGGCAGGACCTTTATAAAGCATTTCTCCTTTGACAGTTGCCATGATATAAGACTTCATTTGGAAAGAGTGCTGGAAGGACACTGACTAAGGAAGGGGCTCTTCCTGGTTGCTGTGTCCCCTTTCTGATTATTCCTGCAGCACCATGTCAAACACCCAGTAGCCCTCACCTCTCAGTAAGTTTTAGTACCAACTCCTTATGCAGCTCCCCAGGGCACCCAAGAGAACTTATTTACTAGTCACCCTTCCAAAAACAAATCTAAGTTTCAGCATAGATGGGGAAAGAGGAGTCCCCTGAACTAAATGGGTGTTCCTTCTGCTTCAGCCTCAGAGGTAGTGGTTGTTTCTTACACTTGTGATTCCTGTATTCATTAGAGTTCCCCTAGTAAACTCCTATAACTAGTTAGTAATTCCTTAAATGTTCCCTGTTCAAATCACTGCAGGGTTCTGCCACCTGCTTGACACCAGTTCTGATTAATCCATAATGTAATAGACACAAACCATGAAAGTGAGGCTACTTTAAAACCATCTGTAGCTTTTCAAACAGCCTCACTTTCTCCACCTGTGCTACAAGTTCTCCTTGTTTCAGTTTATTTAGTAAATACAAACTATCAAACTTTCTATAATTTAACTGTTTATTCATAACAGGCAAAATGCTGTGTTAATACTATTTTAACTTACTGTCCAACATAGCTATTGCATAGCTTTATACATTAAAGGAATTTAGAAAATTACCCAGATCTGGACTGGGCGCGGTGGCTCACGCCTGTAATCCCAGCACTTTGGGAGGCCAAAGTGGGCAGATCACTTGAGGCCAAGAGTTCAAGACCAGCCTGGCCAACATGGTGAAACCCCATCCCTACTAAAAATACAAAAATTAGTCAGGCATGGTGGCATGCCTGTAGTCCCAGCTATTCGGGAGGCTGGGGCAGAATCGCTTGAACCAGGGAGGTGGAGACTGCGGTGAGCCGAGACTGTGCCATTGCACTCCGGCCTGGGTGACAGGGTGAGACTCTGTCCATCTCAAAAAAACAAAAACAAACAAACAAAAAAACCAAAAAAAACAAAACAGAACAAAGAATAAAGAAAATTACTTAGATCCTCATTTTATAGGTTAAAAGAAATAACCTAGGAGTTAAGTGATAAAAGTCACACCTAAAAAGCTTAGGAACTCCTAATCTTTCATTCTATAGTGCACTTCACAGTTAAGAGTCAATTAGTCAATTATTTAGACAGGCAAAATGATACACTAGAAAGAATGCTTTTATAAATTTCCAGTTGAGGCTCATTCACTACAATCTTTGAAACTACTGACCAGTTACAATCTCAGTAATTAGAATACACAGTATTTAAAGTGCCTTTTAGTTCTAAAATGATAAGCTTCGTATAGCACTGTCAGTGTTAGAAACACTATTGCAACCAATTTTCTTTCACATTCCCATATCAAACACCTCCATCAAGAATTGCCTTTGTTTTCAAGCCACCTATGTAATTCAGAACCCCCCAAATAACAGGAAAAGATAAAGGGGAAGGAAAAAAAAATGAAGGGCTCACTTGTGAAATTTTAACTTCAGTTTTCTTTCCTGGTCCAAATGAACATATTTTTAACAGTGTGTTCAGAGAAGTGTTCATGCCTCACGAGACTGTTCCAAAACTACTCACGGGTTATTTTGAGAGGCAATGGTAAAAGTGATAGAACAGGTATTTTATGATTTTTCAGAATGTTCTTAAAATACAAAAGTCTAAGAGATCTTCTATACTATTTGTGATTTTGATATAGACATGTGATAATGCTATCTGAACTAGAATCTTATGAGTACTCACAAAGCTCAAATATGTTTAGCTTTATCCACAATTCTGTTTTTTTCCCCACCCTTTAAGAATTCAATAGAACTAGTACCTGGGTAAGTGGGTTAGGAGTAGGCAGGAGTCCACCACCAGGCAGAAGACCTGCCACTGCATTAGCTGGTGCCAACAGAGACAAAGCTTTAGCTTCATCAGGAATAACTCCTGCAGAGAAACATCCTTGCATTAGAACACATTCTTTTCTAAGACAGAAAACACACAAAAACACCCAGAAAATGTCTCCCTGATACACCACCTGAGTTTGTTGAAAGTACTTATGTTCGCTAAAATACAAAGCTTGATTTCTATGATTATTTATCATTAATTTTATGTCAGAATGAACTTCAATGTGTGAAAATTTGTTTCCTTTTTCTCTACAAATGGTTAAGTTTCTAGAGTAAAAAAAAAATAGCACAATACACACTACTTTTTTGTTAACACTGCCAAGATTTCATCACCTGTACTCGATTTTTAAGTCATGAACCAAACGTAAGCAAGCACAGTCGGTTCTCCAGGGGTGTGCTCTCAACTTTCAAAAGCTGTTTTATGAACAACGACTCGTGTCGGCTGCTTCACTATAAAGCACACAGAAAAATCAAGATACACAAGACAAAAAAAGTTTGATTTAGGGGTTAATAATATGGTACAGTTACTATGATTTTCTTTTACACCTACCATACAAATTTTGTAAAAATTAAGAGAAGAAAGTATGTAAAGGAAATATTCTGTTGGAATCAAGCGTAGGGCTTTTGCTGACTCATGAAAATGAATATGAATGTTTCTGAAGGTCTCTGAATACACACAGGATGTGTGCATGGGAGTGAGAGAGAAAGAGAGATAGGTAAAACAACATGGCACATTCCTTACCTGTACAGTAAAATGCTTTATGTTTCGCCATGTGCCATGCTAACCATACCAAAAAGTGCTGCCATACAGTGCCAGTTGAAAAGCTAACTTAGCCAAACTCCTTAAGCCAAAAATGACATATATATCTGTTTTTAAAGCCTAATCTGTGTATTCAGATAAAATCTAAGGGTCCTAAAACAAATATTTATGTAGACAATTTAAATTCTATCCAACAGCAAAAGCCCTATACAGATGGATTAATCTGTTAATGTGCCCAAGCCCCCAAAATGAGAGTTCAATAATACAATTAAACTACATATTTGCAAATACCAGTAGTATTTCTGTAATACATATTAAGAAACTGCATCTCATCATAAAACATACAATATGTACAGGGCACTTAAGAGAAACTGGATAAGCTGCAGAAGAAAACTGTTGGGTGGTATTTTCAGCAGGGCCTGGTATATAGTTCAGGCTGAACCAGGGAAAAGAACTGTAAAACACAACAACAAAAAAGAAAAACCACTGTTAAATAAAGGTAATGGTTCCTTCCACCTATACTGAGAAGTGCCGATAATATAAACAAATGTATACTACACAGCACTGTTATCTTGCTTGTGTCAGAGCTGTCATCAATTTAGATACCAAGAGTTATGGAGGGGAAGGGGGAGAAGATCATTTAGATATAGGGCAGTAATGCATCAATATTAACAAACCTACAAAGATTATGGGATAATTTTGCATGCAAAATTATGTCTCAAGAGGATATATTCAGTATCAACATCTTACTCAAATTAGAGCATTTGCAACATTTCTGGCAAACTATAATCCTCTTGAATTTATTGTGAGACACCTGATAGAAGATCTGCATCCATTAAAAAAAAAAAAGTCATGCATCTGATCCTCTGATTAAAAAAAGACTATTTAAAAATAAAACTACAATTTAAAAATAGCAATGAGGCCCCTCACCAGTTAATTTTCATGCGTCAAGAGTATTTTTTTTACTGCTGCTTTGATAGAACCATGAAATACTGCATGAATGTGTAGAAATGAAAGAAAAAGAAACAGACAAAAGAAACAAACATTAACCAAGGAACCTAAAAAATCCCCAAATCCATTACTATTAAGAGTTCCTTCCAAATTCAGCTATCTTAGTTTTACCAATTAAGACTATTCCTTACCGTAGACTATGTCTACTGTTCTAAAACACTGACCAAGAGCTAACACCGAAGTGTAATAGCTAAATCTGGAGGGAATTGTATTTACTGGAGGTAACATTAATACAGCATATCATACCAGAATTAAATTCACCAACAATAGAATTCTGAATGAAATATTCCCCTAATTCTATATACTGTATATTCCTAAACACTTCACTTCCAAAAATAGGTCTAGAAAAATTACTATGGCCTGAAAATATTTATGAAAGTCATTTATATGATATACTGTATTATGTTCAGGGATTGGGAACTATAATACTTAGCCAATAAAAAATTTAAATTTACAGGCTAACCAAAATGTTTTACATATTACTCACATGATTTGACCCTTGTTCCAAGACCTATACTCTATTTTATTCATCCTGAATTTGAATTCTGTAAATTTTCTGTTGATGGTCTTATCCTACAATAGGCACACTGACATAAAAGAAATTGCTTAACCAAAACACACTAACTCAAAAATTTATCTATCTATACATTACAAAACCTTAAAACTGGGCTCATACACTTTAATATCATGGAGACAGAGGTACTATTACATAACATGCCTTAACCCATTTATAAATATAAGTTAATTTCTTTAGAAAACCAGAGGCAACTTCTCTAAGTGTTAAGGACTAGACATTTCACAACTTTTACAAGGTATGGTGTAAATGTTCACATTTCTTTTCAAAGATTTCAGATAGTATCTAAAATGAACAATATTAAGATTCCACTTCCACTGACCAGTTTATTAAGGAAAGGGGAAAGCATTTAAATCCTGGTCAGCATATTAAATTATTAACTTAAAATCCAGCAGTTTTATCATATTTCAGTGATTCGAGTAAAATTTATAGTTACCAAAATGCAAATAAAGTAGCAGTACATTGGGAACAAACTAATTATAAAATACGCCTTAGAAAATTTTACAAAATGGTATTAAAATTTCTTGTCACAGTGGCTTTTTAGATCCAAAAAACCTGCTCATTTTTTTCTGTCAAATTACTTTAACAGCCTAAAATGTAAAAAGAGAGAAAATGTAGTTAACAAATGGTTACACCAGGAAAACACTTGGGGCACTTGAGTGCTTGCTGGCCTTTAGTTAATGTCTAGAATCCCCTGTAGCTGCAGAGGACCCACTGTTTTTCAGGCATCTGGAAGGGTTTTGCATTTGCCTTCTCCACTATAAAAATCACACACACAAATAACAGAGAGAAGAATTTATTATTTAGAGATATTCTAGAAATAGCAAGAATGAACAAGAAAATCTGGCATAAAATAAAACACCCAGTGCCCATTTGGCACCTAAGCTACAGGAAATCTTGAACTTTCACGAAAACCAAAATCACTGCAACCCTTGGTATACTGAAATTCAATGTGTTTTTTTTTTCCAGATTATCAATGTGAGGAAGCTTTAAGAAAATAAAATCAACCTACTCATTTATTTAAAACAAATAACATCATGCATTTATTTGAAGGCTCTGTAAGCATACATGGAGTGAATCATTTACCTTCAGGGCTTTTTCATAAAACTTAACATTAAATTAACTAAGTAGATGTATCTCAGGGAGTTACAATAAGGGACATGGTTTTAAACAACTTAAAAATGTTTTAAAAGAAAACAAAAGGTAAATACCTTATAATAACAGACCTAATTTCTAATTTTTAGAATTAAAAAAAATCTGCAAGCAAAAATTACGGACTGCAGTATAACAAGGGTTTAAAAATGTTAATAGCTTAGATTTAACATGCTACTAATGCTCACTCTACATCTACTGAGGTAGATGGTCATCTTAGGATGCCCACACAGGTAGTTAAACAAAGCACAAACCTTCTGCATATGGTACGACTATCAAAGCTCTGTCAACGAATACAGTGTTTGTCAGATGCTGTGCCACAACTGCTGAGTCTGGATCATGGAACTTAACAAAGCAGACACGAGATGAGACTGGCAAAGGCGAATCACTAAAAAATAAACAAATAACATAAAAGAGAAACAGAATAGCAGTTAAAACAAATGCTAATTCACAAACCAACACATTTCAAAAGTAAAACAGATTAAAAAAACCTAACTGTATACTAATGTAGTTAAATTCAAAAGAAAACATTCTCAATAATATACTGTTCACTGAAATAATGTAGTGAATTGCAGTTCAGATAAAAACTTATAATCACAACTTATATTTACAGTGTATCAGGTTAAAAACAATTTGGTACTAAAGTCTCAGAGACTGAGGGGACCACAAAATTGTCAACAGTTTCTTTCATAATACCAATACCAGCTATTTTTAGATACAGGTAACAGTAGTTTGGGGCTTAGAAACTTCCTAATGGCTTTCTCAGAGTAAGAAAGATGAACAATTTTTACATCAGGGACAAATGAATATCATGAGAACAAACATGTACTCAATAATCAATGAGTTTTCTTGAACTGCATAAAATAAACAGGTTCCATGCCCTGCACTCTTTTACCCACAGCATATAAGAACTCTTATGCACTGTAAATAATCAAGGATTTCTGGCTTGGAGCACTTTCAGATAAAAGAAAAAATGTAGGCACACATGGGAATAGTACTACGCTCCACTAGTGCTACCCTGCAAAGTTTCAATAAGCAAAAGGGCTAGTTCCCTCAACAAATTACTTCCTTAGGTAAAAGAAAGACAAGTGCTAAACTGCAAGCTATGGCAGTGTAGGTAAGACAGATAACACAGGAAGCAGGGTTTTTTTCAACTGTTAAGTTACCGGGTAGCTCAAATTTCTGCCTTGAAACTCTGTGCATGAATACAGGGATGGCTCAAGCCCATACCAAAAGTTATTTGGAAAGCTAGTGCCCTAAGGCAGAAATAAACACACCATCCCTAGTTAATACACTCTAATGTGTATTAGAGTCATGGGGTTGGGGGTAATCCACACTCTTCACATCAATTAAATCAAGATCTCTGATGAAGTTTGAGCTCTTTCTCCTTTAATTCTCTCTGACAATTTTATGCACCCAGGGTACAAAACTACTTCATTTTAACATCAATATAACACTTACATCATAGGACTCATTAATGAAAAGGAAAATCCTATATTTTAACACTATCTGAATGAGGCTTCACAGCTTCTAAAAAATGAAACACACCAATGTGTACATAAAATTGTAACTGCATCAGATTTGGTTATACTAAGAATTTCAGATTCATTGTTGAAAAGAAAAATAATTTCTTTTAATTTAGGCCTAACAAAAAACCCCACAATTTTTATCACAACTCAAACACTAACGTGATGCTATATATGGCCTGAGAACTCAAACCCATTAGAACTTCTGATACAAGTTTCCCTACAAGGACCTCCCAGGCTAAACACAGACCCTAACCCAAGTTCAAAGCAAAATTAACAGGATATCCACAAGCAAGTTAAGCCACTTTGTTATACAGGCTCACTGTTGAATGTTTCTTAAAGAATACAGTGGTTTTTAGATGTGAAACACTGCTGGTATAAAATTTAACAATGTTGCACCCGCAGTAGTAAAAAGAATGTTTAAGCAATTTCTCCTTAAAGAAATGGGAGGGGTCTTACTATGTTACCCAGCCTCCCACTCCAGCTTCCCCAATAGATGGGGCTGCAGGTGTGCCTCACTGTCAAGTACTTTAGCAGGTTTAGTAATCTATGGCACTTCACATTTCTTTGCTGACATCCATGTTTCCATCACTAAATTACAAAGCTCTTTTAATGCTATCATCTTATATTCTTAACACCCAACACAATGCCCTGGGAAATAGCAGGCACTTAACACTTCTTAAAACTGACCTCTACCAATTCTTTTAACACTTTTTATTGTTATCTTATTAAAAGAAATGACTCCCAAATATGATATTTTCAATAAATAGTTCTTTAGGAAAAAAAGTACTGCCCCCGTGCTCAAATTGTATTCTTTATACTTGGCAACCTTAAAGTGACTCACTTTTTTTTCCTACTCATTAATGGCATAGGAATGCTCCAATTATTTTGGCTATATCAAAACCTGTTAAGTGATGGTAGGGTACAGATTAAATATGAATTTGAATACTGTGAATAAGAAATATAATTTCATCTCTCTCCACTTCAAATGGCCTCTTTTAGATGGGTTTAAAACAAGTTTTTGATGGTATCTGGGCCCACAATTACATTCTTACATTTCTTCGATTAAAATTTCTTTTTTTTTTTTTTGAGATGGAGTTTCACTCTTGTTGCTCAGGCTGGAGTGCAATGGCACGATCTCGGCTCACCGCAACCTCCACCTCCCAGGTTCAAGCGATTCCCCTGCCTCAGCCTCCCAAGTAGCTGGGATTACACGCACACGCCACCACATCCGGCTAATTTTTGTATTTTTAGCAGAGATGGGGTTTCACCATGTTAGTCAGGCTGGTCTTGAACTCCTGACCTCAGGTGATCCACCCGCCTCAGCCTCCTAATAAAATTTATCTTAATAAGATAGTATGTTAATATAAGATAGAGGACTGATGCCTGAAATTAATTTTTGTGCTCTAAAATTCTGTGGAAGTACTGCTTCCAAATACGACACATATTTTACTCCGTATCTCTTTAGAATTAATATAAAGTAGGGAGAAATGAGGAACAAGATAGGGTAAAGTGAGTCCTGCATGCCACTTCTGTCCTCCAACTAAGAGCGGTGGTGTAGGTTTTAACAGTTCTTACGTGTCCTCTGAGGGCTATTTCAGAATCTTCTAGACTACACAGAGAAAACCTGAGATTTCCGTTGTTCACCTAAGGGTCTGTAGAGAATCTTTTTTATATGAAGGCCCAGATTCTTAACAAGGTATTCATGCCTACTAACGTACGAGAACTTCAGGTTTAGGCCACTGATATCAGCCTTCCAATTTCCACCTTAATAGTGTGCTAAGTGGAGAATTTCGAGCTCATAAATAAAAGTATCTCCGAAACCCCCAAAAGGAGGTGTGTGACAAAGACGACATTAACCTGAAAACTTGACTGCTGACCTCATGTGCCCCCTTCTCACTATGTAAAGAAATATACAATAAAATGGTGCATCGATTAAAACCATTTTTTCTTTAAAGGTGCACTAAACTCTTTCCCTTACCTAATATACTAATTTATACTTATATAACCATTAAAGTATCCATTTTGGGTCACTGAAAAGTTACTAATGAACTTCAATGTATCTCCGTATTACAGCAGCCTTAAGTTACTGCATAACTGTGACATACTTCACTGGGATCATCACCTGATAAGCACTTTGCTGGGTAATCCCACTAAAAGAAAGCATGTGAAGATCTTACAAGTTACTTGGCTAAATCAGCAAACTCCTGATCAAGTGGTAAAGGAGAGTCACAACTTGGGTTCAAGTTCTAGTTCTGACACTGGCAGTATGGCTTGGGCATACAAAAAATACCTATTTAAATTTCAGTTCGCGAACTTGTAAAACAGGGTCAAAAACATTTTTTCCTCCGGGTTTGTAAGGATTAAGATACATTTAGAAAGCAACTCACACACGATAGATACTCAAACAATGCTGCATTTCCAATACGCATTTCAGAAACAACCAAAATCAAAATAACAGTTTAACAAAGAGTATATGTGGGGTTCACTGACAGATGCTTTCAAATAGCTGCAGAGCCATCATGCTGTAGAGACAGTTAGAATATCACCTATTGTAAAGATAGTATTTCTATTTCTCAGTAAAATTACAGGCCAGAAATTCTGGTTTAAAAGAAGGAATAAATGGACTTAAAAATGACAATGCAGGAAACCTCCTAGAGCAGGTTGTCATTGAAATGTCTGTCATAATCCCAGAAATGTTTCCCCAAAATAGGCATTCAGAACCGAAATGAAGAGTTTCAGTAGGTGTGGGTGAGGTTCAGTCATACATGTATTTTAAAGCACCTCATATTCTACAGGAGAGAAGTTGTTAAACTTAACTTGTCAACTGGTGACAGGTGCTATAGAAAAAAAGTAGTGTTAAGGAGAATAAAGCAGCAGCAGAGGTGCTTTATGTTACATAGGGTGGTCTGGGAAGTTTTCTCTGATTAAGGTGACATCGGAAAAACAAAAGTAGTTAAGCTTGTCACACATATGTCTAGGGGAAAAAGAGTTACAGGTGCATGTCACTGCCTTCTTGGGGGAAATCATATAGTTTTCCCTCAATATCCATGGTTTCAGGACTCCCTGCAGATAACAAAATCCACAGATGCTCAAGTCTCTTATATAAAATGATGCAGGGAGGGGGAAGAGGTGGAGGAAAAATAAAATCATGGCATATTACCTGTGCACATCCTCTTGCATACTTTAAATCTCTTGATTACTTATAATACCTAATACAATGTAAATAGTTGCTATACTGTACTGTTTAGGGAATGACAAGAAAAAAGTCTGTACATATTCAGTACAGACGCTCTCTCCTTATATTTTCAATTCACAGTGGGCTGAATCCATGGATGTGGAACCCAGAGATGAAGAAGGCCAACTGTGTAGATAATAGTTACAATCAGGTGACCTGTTTACAACAGATAGAATTTTATGTAATCTGAGCCATTCAATGTTATGAATAAATATTTTTGGAATGATGAACCCTGTGGACCACTGGGAAGTATATGCAACTTGTGCAAGTCAAATTAGTGTATTGAAACTTATAGTTAAAAAAACAAAATGCAACATCAAGTAAATAAAAGTAGCCATCTACATTACTGATCAAATGTAGAAGGCCACTAATAACATTTAACTTATTGTAACCTTGTACATTTTAAAAGACAAAATGATCTTGCATGTGGGAAGATAAATGAAGGAGTCAGAGTAAAAATGTGTCAATTTCTCTCTCTTTCTCCCAATACCGGGAAAGTAGTCCTTTTAATGCAGAGTATCCCAGATCATATAGTTGAGGGAGACATTCTCAAGCACACACTAGCTGTCCTGGTTATGAAGGAACTATTCATTTGATTACAAAACAAAAAGACTCTGGTCCATCACAACTTCCTCTAGTATACTGGTCACGCATTAGGTAAAAGATGAACCAGTATAATGCCTATATCTCTCTTACCTTTTTTCTAAATGCATCATAAAACTGCCTTCAGAGAATAAACAGCATTTAAAAGTCAGCAACCATTAACAAAATTTTTAACTTGTAGGATTGGAAAGAATTGTAGTAAATCAAATACCTCAAATATCTCACTAATAAAACTATTAAAATCATCCAAGGTATCACTATTTTCTGCTATTTTACTGTTCATTAATTTTACAAGCTTAAAACAGTAAGTCTTGAGAAAACTGAACAACAGCAAAGCATCTATTTTTGTATGTTCATGTTATGAAAGCTATTTGTCTTTCATTACCAAATCAAGTATCTGTCAAAATAACAGGAATAAAGATTTACGTGTTTGTTCCCAGAACTCCACGTCATGCAAACTAAGTAAATCCTCTCTCCACATGTACATTTCCCTAAAAATTAGAAACATACCAATTTGAAAACACCAATAATCTTGTGAAAGTATTTTAAGTGGAAAGTGATGAAATATGCTAATACTTAACAAATATCTCATTATGATAAACTTTTGTCAATTATTTTATTGAGCAGAAAGTTAATGGTTACACGTACCATAACAGTAGATTCTTAGAGGATTCCAATTTCCTGTTTAGTATTTAAGTGACATCATAAAATTCTCAATATATATTTACTGATAATGACATTTGAATTGTCACTTCACCAATAAGTCTTCCAAAAAGCACAAGACTATTATTATTATTCCAATTGTCTGTTTTAATAGTACACTTTATCTTACTTCTTAGCTTCTTTTAACTATTTTTTCTTTACAATTCATCCACTTATTTAATATTCTTGCGATAGAAATAATTTTCAAAATAAAAGTGAGACAAAAAGGATAAAAAGTCATACACTCTAATTCAAATTTCAACATTTATAAAAATCCTTCTCAAGAACAACTGTGAAATATCACAAATCTGTATATTATTCAAACAAAGGAAAATCTCTGGTTTATAACCCGTTTTTTGACATTATAAAAATTAAGTAATCAGGCTCACTAAACTAAGCGTCTGTCAAAAAGAATATGATCTTTGAATTATATTGCTGGGCCAGAACCACATAACAGCCAATAACAATAAGTGAACAACCTACAAAGTTTAACACCAAATTAACACAGGCATGAATAATTTTGTTACCTTTCTTCCAAGAACGCAAAGAACAAATACTCAGTTTTTTTAAAAATGGATTTAACCTATATACGACGTACAGACTGCGGTTAGTCTTGCGTTAAGTCCTCAAAGCCAAACGACCACGTTGGCACAATTTAAAGCGGAAAAAAAAAAATCTCCCGAGAATAACAGCCAGTGTTTCCTAATTCCAAAAAGCCCTGGCCCTGCCTCTCTGCATTTTTTTGTAGGCCTGGAACACAACCGTCTTAAGTAAATCCAACAGCCACCAGCCACTCAAGCAGCCTGGCCCGGGGAAGCAGCGACAGGGGCCTAAGGAAATTGCGTGTGTTAGGCCCAGGCTGAGGCGGCGTTAGCAGGAACAGTGATGGTGGACGATACTCACTCCGGCGGGAAGAGGCGCAGTTCGTCGATCTTGCCTAGGAAACCGAAGAGAGTCCGCATCTGCTCAGAGCTAGCGCTCGGGGAGACATTAGTCACCTGGATTACCTCGGTGCCGCCGCCTCCGCCGCCACCACCTCCGCCACCGGGCCCGCCGCTGGGGCCCGGACCTGCAGTGCTGGGGACGACGGTAGTGTTGCTCATGGCGCTGCTCGGGTTCTCGCTCCTGCTTTAACACATCAAACACACAACAAACAGTGAGAAGGAGGGGGAAGAGGAACCGGTTTGCGGGAGAGAGGAGGGTGTCCGATGCTACAGCCTCTGCTACTGCTGCCGATGCCGCCGATGCCGCCGCCGCCGTTTCTCCGCCCCGCCGCACGCCGCGGGGGAGGGGATGAGAGCGCGCGAGCTCGAGACCACGAGAAAACAAACGGCCGCCCCACCTCGCCTCCAACCACGACACTAGCGGGCCCGAATTCCCACAATGCCTTGCGGCGCAGCGCGCGTCAGCGTCGGCTCCACCCCGCGCAGGCCCAGCAGCCGTCGCCTGCAGCCCGAGAAATGAGAGGCACTGCGGTCTAGAGAAAGGTGTTATCCACCTTCGTCTCTCGTTTTATTCTTCTTTTTCTTCTCTCTTTTTTTTTTGGAAGAGCGAAGAGGCACGTATAAACTTTTTTTTTAAAAAAGCATTCATCCTCCTGCAAAAAGTCACTTCAGCAACTCTTCTTATTAAATACTGCTCACGATGTCTTTATATACTGATAATCATCTACAGAGCTATCCGATTACTAATGATATTTAAACCCAAGCTAAGATGCCACCCCACCACCACCAGTATAAAATGTCCCGAAATCTTCAATGTACATGAATTTTGGTAACATTAAATCTGTAACTAATTTGTTTTGTCACTAAAACTTGCAGAAAAGATATATTTTAATATTACACTTATTAATAAGCGTTTTGTACATTCATTCACAATGGATTACTTTTTTTTTTTGAGACAAAGTCGCCCTGTCGCCCAGGCTGGAGTGCAGTGGCACCATCTTGGCTCACTGCAACCTCCGCTTCCCCTGTTCAAGCCATTCTCCTACCTAGGCCTCGGGAGTAGCTGGGATTACAGGCGCCTGCCACGACGCCAGGCTAAGTTTTGTATTTTTAGTAGACATGAGGTTTCACCATGTTGGCCATGCTGGTCTCCAACTCCTGACCTCTGGTGATCCACCCGCCTTGGCCTCCCAAAGTTCTGGGATTACAGGCGCGTGAGCCACTGCACCCAGCCAATTCCACAATAGCTGACTTTGGAAACACAGTTTACAGTACTTAAATATATTCAAGTATATATTTCTAAAGAAAATACTGCAATTTCTCAAGAAAAACTTGTTTCACATACATATTCTTGCTTAAAATAATTTTGAAGCTTTTGACTATTAAAAAAATCCTTGCCTTTGTTTTCAACCTCATCTGAACTATTCTCTCAACTGCATCCAGTGTGTAGTCCAGTGACTTGTAGTGCCCCAAACATGACAAAAACCATAATGTCTCTGTGCCTATAAACAAGTTATTAATAACATCACTCATCTTATCTGTCATCTTCTGTAGAGCATTCCTTCCCTCACTGCTGACTTCTGCAAGCTGTTAGGGCTTCCTCTTTTCTGCTAAGTAACAGAAGATACATATATTTATTATTGACATGTATCACTCAAAGTCGTGAGCTTCCTGGGTCAGTCCAGAACCTGGCACAATGTCTGTCACACAGTCAGTCCCAATGAATGTGCTGGACACACGCACAAATATACCTTAATGACAATGTTATTTAAGAAAGTTCACTAAATAATTTACTTGACCTTGAATGTTTTTAGAGGTAAAAGTTTTAGATGTTTTGGAGGTAAAAACAAACAAACAAACTTGAAGCCTTACAGAGTATCTACATTAATGAATACCTCTTGGCACAATGCAGTCAAGATGCAATATGTGAGAGATTAGAGCACAAGGTTATTGAGATTTGGGTGTAGAGCCAACTGGCTAAGTGACTTTCACTAGTGCTTATACAGAAAATGGATGGGTTGATTGAATGTGAGCCTCAGCAAAATTACAAATTATGGCCTTCATAGAAATCAACTAACATTAGCTAGAGCCAAGACTTTTCAGAATTTTAAAGAAAAGCATATAGCTGTCCCTCATTATCTGTGGGGGATTGGTTCCAGGACCCTCCCACAAATACCAGAACCAGAGGATGCTCAAATCCCCTATATAAAATGGTGTTGTGTAATACAGCATTTGATCTGTATCCATGGGTTCCATGTATGTGGATTCAACCAACCTGGGACTGAAAATATTTGGAAAAAAATTGATGGTCTAAACATGTACAGACTTTTTACTTCTTGTCTAACAACTATTTACACAGCATTTACATTGTATTATTATTATTAGTATAGAGATGATTTAAAATATTTGGGAGGATGTGCACAGATTATATACAAACGCTATCCTATTTTACATAAAGAATTTGAGCATCTGTGTATTTTGATATCCTCTGGGGTCCTGGTATCAATTCCCCATGAATACTCACCTCAGGACTGGTACAACTGTATTTGCATATAATGTAAGCACATACCCTCATACTCTTGAGTAACCCTTATCTAAAATGCTTGGGACCATAAGTGTTTTGGATTTTGGATTTTTAAAAAAGATTTTGGAATATCTGCATTATATTTACTGATTTAGCGTCCCTAATCCTAACATTTAAAATCTGAAATGCTCCAGTGAGCATTTACCTTGTGCCACGTTAGTGCTCAGAAAGTTTCAGATTTTGGAGCATTTTGGATTTTGGTTTGGATTAGGGATACTCAACTTTAATACTGAATACAATGTAAATGCTATGTAAATAGCTTTTATATTGTATTTCTAAAACCTTTTATTTTTAATATCATTATTTTTTATTTTTTGAATATTTTTGATAGGGGTTGGTTAAACCCAAGTATGTGGAACACATGGTTATGGAGGCTGATTGTACAACTAACTGCACGTCACTCATAAATAAGTATCTGTGAATACAAAGAATGGTAATTAATTTTCTCATTTTGAATCACACATATGTAACTGCCAGTTACAGATACTTAATAGTTTAACATTTATTGTGAGTGCCTACTATATGCCACGCATGCTAAAATATTTGATGATAAAAGGACAAATAACAGAAGGTCAGGGTTCATGCCTTTTTCTTTTTTTCCTGAAATGTTAACACTTATTTATTCTCTGTGATGGGTACAGATAAATCTTTTATATGACTCTACATTTTTCTGTATGTTTGACACATTTCATAATTAAAACTACAAATTCAAACCAAAGAAAAAGGTAGTTGTAATGAAATCCTTTAAACCACTAGAAGCCAATTTATGTACAATAACTTACTGAACAAATAGATGATACTTTGCTGTAGAGAAACTAAGTGGCAAAAAGTTTATTCAACTGTAGAGGATTTTAAAATATTTTATTTTCACATCATTTAGCAGCTAACAACAAAAAAAAATTACTGAATTTAAAGTTAGAAGGCTGGCTTAAAATACCAGCCCTGTTGGCCAGGTGCAGTGGCTCATGCCTGTAATCCCAGCACTTTGGGAGGCCAAGGCGGGCGGATCACGAGGTCAGGAGATCAAGACCATCCTGGCTAACATGGTGAAACCCCGTCTCTACTGAAAATACAAAAACAAAATTAGCTGGGTGTCGTAGCAGACGCCTGTAGTGCCAGCTACTCGGGAGGCTGAGGCGGGAGAATGGCGTGAACCGAGATCGCGTCCCTGCACTCCAGCCTGGGCAACAGAGCAAGACTCCGTCTCAAAAAACAAAAAACAAAACACACACAAAAAAAACAAAAAACAAACAAAAAAAACCCACCCCTGTCATTAAGCATGTGATTTGAGAAAATTTCACTTCACTTCTAAGAACCTGTGTCAGTTTGTCAGCCAAGTGAAGAGTTGAATCATAATTTTGAAGATTCTTGTAGGTCTAATAGATTAAATAATTATGTTAATGTCTGTTTTACATAGGAATAAGACATATACCTGAAGACAAATGACAGATATATTAAAGCGAATAAATATAACCAATCTATGACAGTTTTAAATCACTTCAGATTTATTTAGGCTCACAATTAAACAAGACTATAGAAAATATAGAATCTGGAGACAGGATTCATGCCTGTTTTATTCACTGTATCTACAATATCATTAAGAGGCAGTCAAAAAACTCACAAATTTCTTCAAATATTATGTACGTAAATCTGTTCCAAGGATTTTCCTAGCTGCTGGAAATAGAGTAGGGAAAAGGAAGTGAATGTCCCTGATACCATAAAACTTCAGGTCTAGTATGGCAGACTTTCAATAAAAAAACAACACAGCCAGGCGCGGTGGCTCATGTCTGTAATCCAAGTACTTCGGCAGGCCAAGGCAAGCGGATCACCTGAGGTCGGGAGTTGAGACCAACCTGACCAACATGGAGAAACCCTGCCTCCACTAAAAATACAAAATTAGCCGAGCATGGTGGCACATGCCTGTAATCCCAGCTACTTGGAAGGCTGAGGCAGGAGAATTGCTTGAACCTGGGAGGCGGAGGTTGCAGTGAGCTGAGATTGCGCCACTGCACTCCAGCCTGGGCAAGAAGAGCGAAACGCCATCTCAAAAAAACAAAAAACAACAACAAAAAAAAACCACAAAAAAACCCACAAAGATGAAAGGAGTAATGTGTTGTGATGAAATGAAATAGGACAGGGGATGGCGGAAAAAGTGTTATCTGCTGAGACCTTACTAAAAGGAAGAAGCAAGCCATTTGGATTTCTGGAGGAAGAATATTCCAGACAGAGGAAATAACAAATTAGAAAGACCCTAAGGATAAGAACAAGTTTGAAGCTTTCAAGAAAAGAAGTCCACTCTTTGTGAAGTGAATGCATTCCAGTTTATACTTCAGAGAGAGACTCAGAAGTCTTGTCATGTGGAAAGCAAAGTGAAGGAAGTATGCACAGAGAAGGTTCAATTAGCTCATCTTTGGATGTAAGGGAAAGCTTCTAGTTATATATAAATGATCATTATTATCAATTTTATTATGAGTTAATGCAGCTGGGTATGGTGGCTCATCCCTGTAATCCCAGCAGTTTGGGAGGCAGAGGTGGGTGGATTGCTTGAGCCCAGTTGTTTGAGACCAGCCTGGGAACGCAAAGAAACCCCATCTCTACAAAAAATACAAAAAAGTTAGCTGGGTGTAGTGGTGTGCACCTGTGGTCCCAATTACTTGGGAGGCTGAAGTGGAGGATCACCTGAGCCTGGGAGGTCAAAGCTGCAGTGAGCTGAGATCGTGACACTGTACTCTAGTCTGGGTGACAGAGTGAGACCTTATCTCAAAAAAAAAAAAAAAGTTAACCTATCATTTGGCCTATAAAGTCACATTATGGAAAAGTGCATGATTTCTGATAGGCTTTTGAAACACAAGAAATAACTTACAGGTTCCCCATAATACTCTGAAGATTCACAGGTAGGACACGTAGGGAACCACTACTGCTACATTGAAAAAAAAAAATTAACTGGTGCGTGATATTGGCAGGAAAGCATGTCAAATAATATTAGACAATGAGGCTTTATACACATCCGTAAAACAATACTAATCCTCTTAGTCCTAATGAACAAGCTTTAGTTCTTTTCCATCTCAAGCTTCTAAAAAGATCTTTGTATTTAGATGGAAGGTCTTTTAGATAAAGGGGAGCAGACAGGCCACGCACGGTGGCTCACGCCTGTAATCCCATCACTTTGGGAGGCCAAGGTGGGTGGATCACCTGAGGTCGGGGGTTCGAGATGAGCCTGACCAACATGGAGAAACCCCGTCTTTACTAAAAATACAAAATCAGCCGCGCGTGGTGGCGCATACCTGTAATCCCAGCTACTTGGGAGGCTCCTCGAGGAGGAAGAATTGCTTGAACCCGGGAGGTGGAGGTTGTGGTGACTCAAGATTGTGCCACTGCACTCCAGCCTGGGGTAACAAGAGCGAAATTCCGTCTCAAAAGGAAAAAAAACGAAGAGCAGACACAGGTATGCATAATCCCTCTACCCACTGGGAACCCTGTTTGCAGTTGGATAAATCAAGTCCCTTTTTGTTAGCCACTTTTGTTCACACTAATGGAAAAGACAGTGGAGTCCTCCCAATTAACACAATTCTGCAAATCGGCACAAGCAACAGGCCTTTTATGAAATTAGTTGTTAAATAGCTCTTCCCTCCACCCCCAAGCAAATACATTTTTTGAGGCTAGAAAAGGCAATTTATCAGTCTTTGGGTTTCTGATACCTAACAATATCATACTGGAACAAGTCCAGCATTAGACAAAAAATCTACCATCACCTATGGGCTAGAAACTTTACAAATGCCTCATACAATCTGCTCAATTCTTGTAAGGCAGATGGCTTATCAATAAAGTATACTAAGGGAATGCATGCAGCAAAGGCTTTGTGAATGAAGATGGTATGTATTTGTTCCATTTAGAGGGAAATTTGGTTGAGCAAACTCTCAAAGTATTTGGCTATAATTTTTTTCCCCTTTAGCTATAGAGAGCCATAAGAAGAACCTAGGAAATAAATTGCTGGTTACAAATCCGTAAGTTTTAAAAAACTTACGGCCAGGAGTGGTGGCTCATGCCTATAATCCCAGCACTTTGGGAGGCCAAGGTGAGCGGATCACTTCACGCCAGGAGTTCAAGACTAGCGTGGCCAAAATGACGAAACCCCGCCTCTACTAAAAATACAAAAACTAGCTGGGCGTGGTGGCGTGCAACTGTAGTCTCAGCTATTCGGAGGCTGAGGCAGGAGAATCACTTGAACCCAGGAGGCGGAGGCTGCAGTAAGCTGAGATTGTGCCATTGCATTCCAGCCTAGGCGACAGGGCAAGACTCTGTCTCAAAAAAAAAACAAACAAAAAAACTTATCTGCAGATATATTTTGATTTCTAGTTCTATAAATTAGATAATATTTCTACTGTATTTCTAATTCTATAAATTTACACAATTTTATAAATATTAATATCTTTTTAAAAATCAGATTGTAAATCCCATGCTCCTATTCTTCACCTAAATGAAGGGGAGAGGATAAGGATGAGTTAGCACTAGGGGACTGACTGACAGACAAAAGAACACATGGACACACATACCAGGACAGAAAAAAAGTCTACCTGTGTTTATTTTCAATTACTTCTTTCATATCGTTTAATATATATTGTCTTTCAATAGCAAGGATTTTATATGTATGTTTTTAAATTGACAGAGCAGGGTCTGTGAACACCCTAAAATTATAGGCAAAAATCTATCTGTGACCATTTTTTACAACTTTGTTTTATGATTAAATAGAGGAAAAAAGTAGTAGTCAGAGCATTAAGATTCTGGTGCTTGCATCGTGTGCACAGTATTCTCAGCTATAGTGCACATGTATTGCTTGGAAAATCAGAATCAATTTATTTGTACAGATTTGCTTGGCTTTTTTATTTAATCGGCTCAAAAGAAACATTTGGCTGGGGAAGCTCCAGACACTGATTTCTCAATACTATCTTCTATGTTATAAAAGATTCTTTTGGAGTCTTAACTGACAAAAAGCCATTGGAGGGAATGCTTCACAATCTTAAAAAATAAAAAAAAGTTCAATGCAAGAAAATATCCAGTAGAGTTATATGTATCTTTACCTCTAATAGTTTCATGCATTTTAATACGTTTTTCGTAATCGAGGAATTAAACATATGCACTATTTGACCTTTTATGTTTTTTCCCCCATGCAGTAAATTAACTTTCTCTTCATGAAGGAAAATTATTTTTAAAGACTTACTTAAAACTGGAAAAAAAGTGAAAGTGTACTCAAATCAGTACATTTCATTAATAAGACTGAATTACATTAATTGAATGCTTTTAAAACGACCTTCAATCCTCATAACACTTAAAAGGTGCTAGAGTGATTAATAATGCAGGCCCTAGAGTCAACCTGAAGGGACTCTACCAATTAAGATAATTGTGTGAACTTCAGCTCATTACTTGGTGCTTCAATTTCCTTATTTAAACTAAGAGGGTAATAATAATGCCCACCTCATTGGGGTTGTTATGAGGATAATAAGTGAGAATACTAATACAAATGCTTAGAATAAATTACTATTATAATGACTATTCTATAAATAAAGAAACTAAGGCTTAGAAAAGTTAAGCAACTTGTCTAACATATAAAGCAGGTAATAGTAGAGCAGGGATTAAAAAAACCAAACCAGGTACTACATCTCACTCCAAAGCCTGTATTTCCACTATGTTGTACTGTCTCCTACTATGTCTTGTCATAATAAATCCAGAAAAATTTAAACTCACATGAAAGATATACCTCAGAAGAGTTAGTTTACACAGCGAGAACAGCTTATTTAGATTTCATATTTTAACATAGGTTTTTTGTGGAATGTTAAAAATTATAAAGCAATAAGTTTAATGCTAAATATTCAAACTATATAAATGTAAAAAACATAAGTGGCTTCTATTCTATTCCCTGATTCTACTCACCTATGTGTGTTCTCATCTACTGTAATAAATACTTCTTCTAATTAGCCACATGAGCTAATGTGTCCCTTATGTGAAAAATGGGGATAATGATGCCATTTGAAGTTTCTAAGATTAAAAATATGAATACAAAGCACTTAGCAGAGTGCCCAACACATAGGCACCCAACAAATGTTACATGTCATTACAAGAAAGTCGGAAAAAACTCTCCAATTTCCTCATCTTTTCTTTTTAAATTTTTTTTTTGAGGCAGGGTCTTGTTCTGTCACCCAGGCTGAAGTGCAGAGTTCACAGCAACCTCAAACTCATGGGTTCAAGTGATCCTCCTGCCTCAGCCCCTTACCCCCACCCCTCCAGTAGCTGGGACTATAGGCTCACGCCGCCACACTCAGCTAATACTTTAAACTTTTTGTACAGACAGCATCTCCCTATGTTGCCCAGGCTGGTCTTGAATTCCCACCAGGGCATCCCAAAGTGCTGGGATTACAGGCATCAGCCACCACACTTGGCTTTCCTCATCTTTTCAATTGATGACTAACAATAGTAATACTTGTCTTACTTTATAGCATTATTGTAAAAATTAAATTGATAAGAACCTACCCTATAAACAGTTAAGTTAAAGATATGAATTATACCATTATTAGATGCCCCTTCTCCTTTAAGAGGCTACTGCAATACAAACATGACACCAACATGAAAAGACACAAACAACTGTACCTATCTTTGATTAATATTAAATTAAAACCAGGCATAATGGCTCACACCTGTAATCTCAGCACTTTGGGAGGCCAAGGTGGGTGGATCACCTGAGGTCAGGAATTCAAGATCAGCCTGGCCAACATGGCAAAACCCCATCTCTACTAAAAATACAAAAATTAGCCGGGTGTGGTGGTGCGTGCCTATAATCCCAGCTATTGGGGAGGCTGAGGGAGGAGAATCGCTTGAACCCAGGAGGTGGAGGTTGCAGTGAGCCAAGATCTCATCACTGCACTCCAGCCTGGGCAACAGAGACTGCATCTCAAAAATAAAAAAATAAGTATTAATTAATTAATTAAAAGTACCGTGACATGGGTCAGAACAAAAAAACTATCAAATAACCAAAGCATAAATTTTAAAAGTAAAATACTACTCACAACTTTACTAAAATTAAACAATTTTAGTTCCTAAAAATAAAGTACAGTAAGTAGTTTTTAAGGGCCATGTTTCTCTCCACCAATTGCCACCCCAGTCACTTGAAACAATAAACTGTTGTTAGTTTCAAGCCACAATTAGCTCAGGCTGAAGTCTAAAGCACTTGGAGATACTGATCAAGTAATTATTTTAGGGGAGGGATGAGACGGTAGAGATGTAGTATTTCTAGGAAATGAGTTAAAAAGAAAAGCAAAAATGTCAGCACCTCTAAGATGGCCATAAAGTTGTATTGATGGCTGATAAATTTAGTGTTGAGTGAAAAACATGTACCTCTAGAATGATGATGGCTGGGTTCACAGATTTGCATCATAGGTACCAAGTATTTAAATGTCCACTAGTATTTCAACACTCTGATGATGCATACCTTTAAAATATTTAAGTATATGTAACTGTGATATTGCAAAGGATGGAAAAAAACCAACCTCAAGTAGAAAAAAAAATTGTGAGCAGTCTTGAAGGTATTCTGAAAGCTAAACTAGCACTTACCAAATTGTGAGTATAAATATGTGGCCTAGAAATCTAAGTATCAAATTTTAAATTAACAATGTATTGATTGTGACTGTTAACAAACTACCAAATTATTCAGATTTTTCTCCTTAAGTTGATGTTAAGGATAAAGTCTCAGGGACCATATCATGTCTTATTAAAACTGTAGGCGAGCTTTGCTACATAAACAGTATTTGCCGTTTTTAAACATTTACTGTGTCTCCCTTTTTAAAGTAAATGAAATTGCAAGCAGAATCCAATTGAACAAAATTGTGGGTGGGAGGGGGTGGATATAAAGTCAAATTTTAAAATAGTGGATTTTGATTGAAATTGTTTTTAAAACAGACTTACTCAGTAGTGCATGTGTTAACATAAACATAGGGTTTGGTGCCCTAACTTTACTTCTGTATTACTTTACTAGTTTAAAGCCAAAAAAAAAAATAAATAAATAAAATCCATACAATTAATACAAAATCTGAGACTTTAAGTCAGAGAACATATTAATCTTGGAAAAAAGAGCAAGAATACTGCACTAGCTTTTAAAGGTTATGAGTAATAATCACTGTGAATAATAGGAAACACTCCCAGCTGATTTAAGAACAACCGATAAACAAATCTCAATATTATACTGCTTTTTTGAAAATGACATAAGCAGGATTGGTTTACCACCACCCTTGTTTCAGTTTCTTTTTATAATATAATGAAATAAACCAGAAAACCCCCAAATTAAAAGCATTTTTCATAATTTTTTTTTTTAACTAGTTCTTCCACCTTCAAGTAAATAAAACTAACATTTAAAAAAAGCCCTCATATAAGAGGGAAAAAAAATTTTCCTAAATCTGGGGACTAAAATTTTTCTGTGTTGCAAGTGGAGAGAGCTGGGCATGGTGGCTCATCCCTGTAATTCCCTACAGGGTCTCGCTCTGTTGTCCAGGCTGGAGTACAGTGGCGCAATTTTAGCTCATTGCAACCTCGGCCTTCTGGGGTGAAGCCATCCATCCTCCTACCTCAGTCTCCTGAGTAGCTGGGATCACAGGTGCATGCCACACCACACCCAGGTAATTTTTGTATTTTTTGTAAAGACAGAGTTTCAAGATATTGCCCAGGCTGGTCTCTAACTCCTGAACTCATGGGATCTGCCTGCCTTGGCCTCCCAAACTGCTGGAATTATAGGCATGAGCCACCGTACCTGGCCAATCCCAGCACTTTGGAAGGCTGAGGTGGTAGGATTGCTTGAGCCTGGGAGTTTGAGACCAGTCTGGGCAATATGGGGAGACCCTGTCTCTATAAAACATTAAAAAATTAGCTGGATGTGGTGGCATGAGCCTACAGTCGCAGCTACTGGGGGGCATGGGGAGGAGGTTGAGGCAGAAGGATCACTTGAACCCATGAGTTTGAGGCTGCAGTGAGCTCTGCACTCCAGCCTGGGTGACAAAGCGAAACTCTGTCTTGGAAAAAAAAAGGCGGGGGGGGGGGAGCAGAAAATATTAGAATCAAATATTAAACCTCCTAGAGCAAGCTGTTTCACGATTCAAAAGTATATAAGAGAAGCAGAGAAAACAAAGAATATACAAATGCATTATTCCAAAGACAATGCACTCTCTCCATTAGAAAAAATTACCATATACAACTCCAGTAACAACATAATACAAATTTCAAAGCCACATTTGAAACTATCAGTAAAATGCAAAATATGTACTGCCTTCACTGAAAAGAAAAGAATGTCTTCTTGGCCAGGCATCGTGGCTCATGCCTGTAATTCCAACACTTTGGGAGGCCAAGGCAGGTGGGCTGCTTGAGTCCAGGAGTTTGAGAACAGCCTGGGCAATATGGCAAAACTTCATCTCTACAAAAAAAAAAAAAAAAAAAAAAGAAGCGAGGTGCCTTTAGTCCCAGCTAGTTGTGAGGCTGAGATGCGAGGATCTCTTGAGCCAGGGAGGTCAAGGCTGCAGTGAGCCTGGGCAACAGACTGAGACTCTGTCTCAGAAAAAAAGGAAAAACAAACAAACAAAAAAGAATGTCCTCTCCCAGCTACTCTTAAAATTGGCAATTATAGCCCTGAAGGGAAAACAAATGTGAAATTGCAAGTCTAAATTTTTAAAGAAAACTAAAATGTTCTCTCAATAAACAACTTTTACCGTAAGATAGCAGCTCTCATACATAAGGCAATATTCTGAAAGATAAACACAATACAATTCAAAATAGTCTAAATTTGTTACTTTACACAAAAAGAAACTTCCTAGAATGTCTGCAAAACAAATACACTTTGCTCTTACTTGACTCCATTTTATAAAGAAATGTGCTTGCAAATCTGCCAAATTAACTCAATTTACCCTTACTACAATTTCAGACTTCAATAATCCATCTCATCAATTGTACCTTTCATCTATGTCTTAATAAATTTTAATGGTAGAGACAAGCTGCTCTATACTTTGATAACAGTCTTACTTTCTGTTATGAAACAAAACTGTACCCTTTGGCCAATGTGATTTTTAGGTTTAACATAAATTTGGTTTCTTCATTTTCTTTTCTCATTTAGCAAAGAAGCTTGAAGAGGGAAGCCTTTCATCACTTAAATAAAATGAATATAATAAATTCTAGCTGGACAATTCCATTACAAAAGGTAGCTATGCAGTAGTCTCCAGCCTTGACACAGGAGACATTCATTTCACATTATTTTAGTAATGTATATAAAGTCAATTTTTCTAAAAAAGCAAATACTTTGACTTAAATGCCAGTGTTGAAAAAGAGTTAGAATTTTTGCTTTCAATGTATTCTCCTTAAAACAATGGAAATGGAGCTAATTCTCACATAAGTATATATAACTATTTTTTCATAAAGAAGCTCAGTTGAAGTTGATTAGCTTTCAGTTTCCATCCATTTGAGACAAAACGTTATTTTCTCTATTGCATTAGGTAATAATTTTTACTGTAACTTGCTCAATCTGCACTTACTACATAAATACAATACAGCAGGCTGGGTGCGGTGGCTCACACCTGTAATTCCAGCAATTTCGGGGGCCGAGGCAGGTGGATCACATGAGGCCAGGAGTTTGAGACCAATCTGGCCAACATGGTGAAACCCCGCCTCTACTAAAAAAATACAAAAAAATTAGCTGGGTGTGGTGGTGCGTACCTGTAATGCCAGCTTCTTGGGAGGCTGAGGCAGGAGAAATCACTTGAAGCTGGGAGGTGAAGGTTGCAGTGACCAAGGTTGAGCCATTGCACTCCAGGCTGGGTGACAGTGCGAGACTCCATATCACACACACACACACACACACCATACACTGTATTACAGTAACTAGTACATTCCTACATTTGTCAGTTTATATCTATTGGAGTTTACCACAAGCATATGGCCACTGGGATTTTTTTTCAGAATTACTCTTTGCCATTAAACAGAAGATACTTTCCTTATACAAGATGAAACAATGTTTTAATACAGTATCATTAAATGTCAATAATGAAATATTTAACTTCAAGAACAACAAATTTAAAAATTATACCTTGCTGTTATTTTTTAATAAATTGAACTAGGCAGGGTGTGGTGGCTCATGCCTATAATCCCAGTGCTTTGGAAGGCCCTAGATAGAAGGATTGCTTGAGGTGGCTCATGCCTGTAATCCCAGTGCTATGGAAGGCCCTAGATGGAAGGATAGCTTGAGGCCAGGAGTTCAAGACCAGCCTTGGCAACACAGACTCGTTTCTACAAAAAATAAAAACAATTAGCTGGGCATGGTGGTGTGATGGCTACTCAGGAAGCTGAGGTGGAAGGACTGTCTTGAGCCCAGGATTTCGAGGTTGCAGTGAGCTGTGATCGCACCACTGTACTTCATCATGGGTGACAGAGTGAAACCTGGTCTCTTAAAAAAAAAAAAAAAAAAAAAGAACGAAAGAAGAATCTATTGTAGGGGGAGGGGTGGTTACTGTAAAATTTTGTACTTGAGCAATTCAATTCTCCAAAGGTGGGTTGTTTCTTCCCCAAAGGTAGGTTGTTACTATAAAAGAGAAAAAGGTGCTTCTTTAATAAAGAAATCTTCTTAAAAACAACTGAAGTGTCTCTTACAATGATTACAGGATTAAAAAAAAAAGCAAGTTGGGAATTATGAAAAGCCACTAGGGAAGTCATGGTGATTAAAAAGAAAGGTTTTGGAGACAGATCTAGGTTCAAATTCCCGGTCGTGCTATTCAGAGAAACTTGTGAGGTTGGGTAAGTTTCTTCACCCCTTTTAGCCTCAATTTCCTTATCTGCAAAATTAGTCACTGTGTTAAATAAGAAATAGCAAACAGAGGTATTATTAGCACTGAGCCTGGTATGGGCCCAGTAAGGCAGCTATTACCATTACTGTGAAGACAAGCTGACCAGGGACCTCATTAATAACCTTGCAAAAGCTGCTACGGTCGTTTTCCTTTAAAACTCAGGATGGGCACGGTGACTGACACCTGTAATCCCAGCACTTTGGGAGGCCGAACTGGGCGGATAGCTTGAGGCTGGGAGTTCGAGACCAGCCTGACCAACATGGCGAAACTCCGTCTCTACTAAAAAATATAAAAATTAGCCAGGTGTGGTGGTGCGCGGCTATAATCCCAGCTACTGGAGAGGCTGAGGCAGGAGAATCACTTGGGAGGCGGAGGTTGCAGTGAGCCGGGATCACGCCACTGCATTCCAGCCTAGGCGACAGACGAGACTTTGTCTCAAAAAAAAAAAAAAAAAAAAGACAAAAATCCACTCTTTGCTTTTTTAGTAGGGTAACAACTATTGGTAACTTTCTCTTGTTCGATATTAGTGTAAAGGACGCCACAGAAATAAGAACAAAAAGGGTAGAGTTAAAAACCGAATTTTACAGGTAGCAATAACCTGGACTCAGGTAAAAGTGCGTGATGAAGAATTTGTCAAAGGGCCTTCATCCTAGCTTTCAACTATTCTACCAATCCTCAGTAGACTTGATGGGGGTTAGAATGGTATTCCCTGGCATATGCTTTTAAAACAAAATCATTTCAGGCAAAAGAAAAGTCTAGCACCCAGGACAGTACATACTAGGCAGGATTAATCTTAATAATTACTTGTTGAATCAATAAGTTGTACATTTCAGATGAAAACTTTAATTTCCTAGGAAACACCGACTTATATTGAACAAAATTTTCATTTGCTATTATTCTGGACTCACCGAGAGCTCAAGATTCTAGTTTTTATCTTCACTTATTTCAAAAACCTTATGCGGTAGGAATTATCCCCAAAGTAATGAAAAAAAAGAAATAGGCTTTAAAAGCGGTTGAGTAAACTGCCTAAAGTTAACAGTTTCTAAAGTAAAGAAGCAGCTGAGATTTGAACTTGCTTTTTAGGGCTCAAAAATCCAAGCTGTCTGAGCTTCACTAAAGCTTGTACCACTACTTGTCTCCCTAAACTGTCTGATACACAGAACATTTATTAAATTTTAAGGATTTTTGTTTTTGTCTTCTATGTTGCCAGTCCTTCCATTTCACATTACCTCCTCTGCTGGGTAAGCTATATACCCTCAATACAACGAGAATGGTGTCAGAGTACAGGCCTTAAGAACAGAGAATTTCTTTTACTCCGTACGCCAGAGGTCTGGCGCCACCACCACAAGCGACAAACACAGGCTGGGGTCCAGAAAGGCTGCCGACCGCGCCCAGATCTCAAGTTTTAGTCAAGGCCCACGTTCAGACTAGGAGAGGGGAGAAGAGAGGGTTCTCTTTCCCCACACCCTCGCCACGGTGGAAGCACAGAGGAGAAGGTTGGAGTCGCAGTAACAGTGCAAACAATAAACCCGAAAGCCCCTCTTAAGCCCGTTAAACGCACTTACTTGATTGAAGTAATTCCAGGACGCTAGACCGGCACCGGCAACGGAAAAGGCTTCTCTGTCCTCCAGCCCAGGCGCTGGTGCTGACGACATCTGGACTGCGCCGCAGAGAGTGAAGGCCCAGCGCGAGGCCGCGAGCCCAGCGCCCAGAGCGCGCGCTCACGAAAGGAGCGGGGCATCCCAACGGCGCCACCTTTAAGCGTCACGGGTGGGGCTGCAGCTTCTGGACCTAGGACTTTGAACATGTCGCGCCTGAAGCGGATAGCGGGGCAGGATCCCCGCGCTGGTTTCAAAGCAGGTGGAAGAGACTGCGGTACCTCGGTACCCCAAGGGCTATTGAAGGCAGCGAGGAAGAGCGGCCAGTTAAACCTGTCGGGTAGAAACCTCAGTGAAGGTAAGACCCAGAGGTACGACCCTATTGTGTCTCCTGTCAGAAAGCCTTTGGCCCAGGCAACCTCCCTTTTCTCTGGGCTGGCTTTGGCCCCCTTTCTCAGACTGCTAGCCAGAATTTCTGTGCTCTAATCTAATCCCTGTGCTCATTTCGACCGGTTTGGTTAGCCCAGTTCAGTTCCTTCCCAGGTTCCCGCAATCTCTGTTAAAGGGACCCTGCTAAAAATACGGTCTAAATTTAAAGGGGGCGCTTTCTGGGATTCCCACATTCTGTGGGATAAGCAACATAATATGTGACGAAACCAGCTATCAAATCACGGGCAAATCTTTTGTTTCTTTGGCCCTTATTTTCCTCCTCTTATTGTAATCTTCAAGGGCAATTACCAAAGCTAAAATTATGTTTTATCGGCCCCTTTGTGAACCTGCACTGTTCCCTGCCGAGACGCTCTTCTGTATGCAGCTGTGCAGAGTCCGACTTACAAGGAATAATGAGTATATTTTCTAAGTTGAAGATCAGGATAGATGCCACACAGAGTGTTTGAATGTGGGGACATCCTGAGAAACCTGTTAAAGACCAAGAAGCACAAATCTGGGTACCATGAATGAATGGCCAGATGCTTTTCTGATTGTCGTGTGTGTGTGTGTGTGTGTGTGTGTGCGTGTGTGTGTGTAAGAGAGGGAGGGGAATGGAGAGATGGAGAAATAGAGCATTTTTCCTGTAATGTTTTTCTTCATTTATATTTAGGTTTTAAGACTGATTAAAACCTTACATTTTCCTTCTAATGATTGCTTTCTTATTGTGACATGTATAAAGTATATTAGGCAAGCAAATGCTTCTGAATGAATGAAAAGACACAGAATCCTTACTCCACCTAAAAGAGTTTTTGATCAATGGGAACATACTCATTTTCAAACTACAGTTGTGCATATATATATATACTTGGTTTCCCCAAAACCTGAAACATTTTTCTCTAAACTTGCATACCTATCATGCTAACATTCTGTTCTCTTACCTGTTTAATTTTTTAACAGCATTTATCACTATCAGAATTTATATCATTTATGTTTTTTGTTTTCTCTGCCCTCCAACCAAAAGGTTAATACCATGAAGTCAGTGAGCTTTGTTTTGTGCTTTGTTGTATTTCTATCACTGAAAATAGTGCTTGGTACATAGTAGAGTCTTATTAAATTTTGCGGAAGCAATAAGTAAGTGAATGAGTATTCTCAAATCATAAGTGGTGTGCTAGAATGTACTTATTGACTAGACTCAGGTGGTTTCGTCTGTTAAACTTTAAGAGAGAACATGGATTCTGACTGTTAGGTCCGTGATGATATGTATTAGAACTGCTTAGGTTATTGTTGTATAACCAGAACCTAACACTTTACCTGGTACATAAAATGATTTTAAATGAGTGAATAAACAGCATTTCATAGGAGGGAAAGATATAAATGGCAGAAACTCATGGTATTTGTAGCTTATATATAAAAAAGGAATCCCTGTTACTATAATATAGAAGGTCTTTCTCTGTCTGGCTGTATGTAGCCCTCAGTTTCATCACTTGTCAGTGAAACTTTGATAGGCAAACCACTATAATTCTGAACTATTTGTAGTTCGTTACGGGGTCGTGCTTCATATCTTCCTATCTTTGCTCACATAACGTTGAGATGGTTAATCACTCTGTGCCCTAATTTCTCATTTATTATGCAGGAGTCATAACAGGACCTATTAAGGTCTAAATGAGATAAAATGAAATAAAGTGCCTGGTACATAAAAAGTACACAGTAAAAATTCACCATTGCTGTTATCATGGCAGCACCTTCTAGTTGGTTTCCTGGAGTTTTTACTTTACATCTCACTCTTGCTACTCCAGAGGCTGAGGCAGGAGGATCACTTGAGTCCAGGAGTTTAAGGCTGTAGTGCCTTATGATCGCACCTGTGAATAGCCACTGCACTCTAGCCTGGACAATATTGTGAGACCCTGTCCATAAACAACAACAACAACTACCCTCACACTCTAAATCCTAGTGTCATTACCAAGAGTTATTTTTCCAAAACAGATCTTACATCACTCAAAACGTTTAATGACTTCCCATAGCCCAGAAGATACGGTATAGGTAAAGTTTTTAGCACAGCATACAAAAGCCTTCCTAAACCTTTCCCTTAACTATTTACTTTGAGGCCTCTTTTCAGCATCCTATACTTTAATAATGATAGTAGCTCATGCCTGTAATCCCAGCACTCTGGCAAATTGAGAGGCAGGAGGATCGCTTTGAGGCCAGAAATTCAAGACCAGCCTGAGGCAACATAGTGAGACCCCATCTCTACAAAAAATACAAGAATTAGATGAGCATGGTGGTGTGCGCCTGTAGTCCTAGCTACTTGGAAGGCTGAGGTGGGAGGATTGCTTGAGCCTGAGTTGGAGGCTGCAGTGGGTGCTATGATTGTGCCATTGCACTCCAGCTTGGGCAAGAGAGTGAGATCCTGTCTCTAAAATAATAATAATGACACTAACAAAAATTACCTTTCCCCCAAACAACCATACTTTAAAATTTTTTAACGAACTGTTTTAATGAAAGTTGAGCAGATGGTACATTATATTCTCATATACCCTCTGTCTCCAGCTTACAGTTTCCTCTGTTATTAACATCTTGCATTAATGTAGTACATTTATTATAATTGACGAACCAATATTGATACATTATTATTAACTGAAGTTCATAGGTTTGTTAGGGCTCATTCTTACTGTTGTACAGGTCTATGAAATTGACAAATGCATGTCATATATCCACCATTAGAGTATCATACAGCATAATTTCACTTCCCTAAAAGTCCCGTGTGCTCTACCCATTCATTCCTTACCCATCTTCCCCTGAACTGTGGGCAACCAGTGATCTTTTTCCTGTTTCTATAGTTTTACCTTTTCCAGAATGTCTCTTAATTTGAATCATACCAGTGCATAATGTTTTCAAACTGATTTTTTAACTAATCAGTATGCATTTAAGGTTCATCCATGTATTTTCGATGACTTAATCATTTATTTTTTTATTGCTGAGTAATATTCCATTGTATGGATGTACCATTTTGTTCATTCACCTTTTGAAGGACATCTTGGATACTTCCAGTTTTTGGCAGTTATGAATAAAGCAGCTGTAAACATTTATGTTCAGGTTTTTGTCTGGATATATGTTCAACTCATTTGGATAAGAGCCTAGGAGCATGATCACTGGATCATATAAGAGACTATGTTGAGCCCTGTAAGAAACTGTCAGACTACTAATGTGTACCATTTCACATTTCCACAAGTAATAAATGAAAGTTCTCTGCTCCACATTCTTATCAGCATTTGGTATGATCAGGTTTTTGGATTTTAGCCATTTTATTGGGTGTATTTCGTTATTTTATTTTATTTTATTTTATTTTTGAGATGGAGTTTTGCTCTTGTTGCCCAGGCTGGAGTGCAATGGCGTGATCTTGGCTCACCGCAACCTCTGCCTCCCAGGTTCAAGCAATTCTCCCGTCTCAGCCTCCTGAGTAGCTGGGATTACAGGGTCCCATGCCATCACGCCTGGCTAATTTTTTTTTGTATTTTTAGTAGAGACGGGGTTTCTCCATGTTGGTCAGGCTGGTCTTGAACTGCTGACCTCAGGTGATCCACCCACCTCAGCCTCCCAAAGTGTTGGGATTACAGGCGTGAGCCACCACGCCCGGCCTGTATTGTGTTATCTTATAGTTTTAACTTAGTATTTCCTAGTGACCTATGATGTTGAGTGTCTTTTCATATGCTCATTTGCCATCTGTATATCTCTTTGGTGAGGTGTCTATTAAGAACTTTTGCACGTTTTTTCACTGGGCTCGTTTCCTTGTTCTTGATCATAGTTGTCTTTTTATGCCACTTGTTTCTGCTCAGCAACTGATTGTTCAATGAGTAAGTGACATATGTAAATAGGCTGGTGGCTTGTTGGTTACGATTCTTAAATTTTGTGTCATATGAAGTGTAGATAAATGCAGCAGAGGTGTTTTTTGACCCAGTCAAAAGTAATTGCAGAAAGTGATTATTATTTTCTTTTCTTATAAACTTACTAACTTGTCCCTTGTACTGATTCCTTGCATGTTGTATTTTTAGTATATGTTAATCTAAAAAAAGTCTTATTATCTTTTGTTTTTACCCCAAAATATTAGTACCTCAAATTATGATTTACATTCAAAATATATTTAGTTGTTTTTTTTTTTAGAGACAGGGTCTTGCTGTGTCACCCAGGCTGGAGTGCAGTGGCTCAGGCATGGTTCAATGCAGCCTCAAACTCCTGGGCTCAAGCCGTCTTCCCTCCTCATCCTGTCAAGTAGCTAGAACTACAGGTGTGTGCCACCAAACCCAGCTATTTTATTTTTTGTAGAGACTGGATCTCACTGTATTGTCCAAGCTGGTCTCGAACCCCTGGCCTCAAGTGATCCTCCCACCTCAGTCTCCCAAAGTGCTTGGATTACAGGCATGAGCCACCATGCCCAGGCCAAAAGATACTTTAAAACATGGCTTCTTTCAGATTGCGCTTTCTGCCTTGCTCTCTCTCTTGCATGCTCTCTTTTTTTCTCTCTCTCTATACACATATATGAGGCATTTTATGGGAAATGTATGAGATAAATATGAAACTATTTTGTATGCTATAGGGAGTTACACAGATACTTATTCAAATAGCATTTATTGTTTATCTACTATGTTTCTTCCAGATATAGTTCTAGAGGAAATAAAGATTAATGACACCTTCAAACAATTCATAGTCTCATAAGTGTTTTAACATAAGCTTTATTATTAAGAATTGTACTTGTTAAATAATAATTTAAATTTTCATGTTATACTTTAATTCTTTCTCTCTCTCTTCACATTTACATAGTCATATTTGTAAAGTAGATTCATTTCTGTTCCTTCTTTTTTTTTAGAGGTAGGGTCTCATTCTGTTGACCGGGCTAGAGTACAGTGGCATGATAGTTTATTAGACCTTGAACCCCTGGGCTCCAGTGATCTCCTGCTTCAGCCTCCTGAACAGCTAGGACCACAGGCATGCACCACTGTGCCCGGCTAATGTTTAAATTTTTCGCAGAGATGGGGTCTTGCTATATTGCCCAGCTTGGTCTCAAACTCCCGGTGTCCACAATCCTCCTGCCTTGGCCTCCCGAAGTACTGGGATTATGGGTGTGAGCCACTGTACCTGACCCCATTCCTGATATTTCTACATTGGGAAAACAAAACTTAGTCTTTAATTTTTACATATATAATGAAAAACAGTTAAAATTCTGTTGATTCTTGCTCTTAGATGGTAGCCTCCTTAAATAGAAATTTTCTTAGTGGAAGCTGTACAAGGGCAGTGAGAGATTTTATTAACCTGATAGGATTGTTAACTAGACTATTAACCCAGTCCAGTACAGTGATAAAGAGGTTTACTCTACCTAAACTTATTTGGGTAGAGTAAGTCTTGAGGGTATTAACTTTTACCCATAACTGAAACCTGGTTACTCTTTGGGGTGTTTAGGTATACAGTTGACCCTTAAATAATTCAGGGGTTGTGGGGCTGACTCCCTTGTGCAGTCGGAAATCCATGTATAACTTTTGACTCCCCCAAAACTTAACTACTAATAACTTACTGTTGACTAGAAGCCTTACTGATAACATAAACAGTCAATTAACATATATTTGTATATTATATGTATTATATACTACGTTCTTACAATAGTAAGCTAGAGAAAAGAAAATGTTATTAAGAAAATCATAAGGAAGAGAAAATATATTTACTATTCATCAAGTGGAGTGGATCATCATAAAGGTCTTCATTCTCATCTTCACATTGAGTAGGCTGAGGAGGAGGAGGAAAAGGAGGGGATGGTCTTGCTTTCTCACAGGTGGCAGAGGCAGCAGAAGATCCATATATAAGTGAACCTGTGCAATTCAAACCCATATTGTGTGAGGATAAACTGTACTTTGTTTTTGTAGGCTCTAGTTCTTTTTTGAAAAATACCGTTTATTATTTTCGTATTCATAAAAGGTCTGCTGTAGAAAGATTAGAATCTATAGAGAAAAGCATAAAAAGTGAAGAAGCCAACCAGAGTTAGTCACTGTTAATGTTGTGGAGGTTTTTCTTCTAATACTGTGTGTGTGTGTGTGTGTGTGTTTGTGTGTGTGTGTGTGTTTGTGAGACTATGTATAATTTGACTGCTATTTTTTATTTTTTTATCTAATTTAGTTTATTGATTGATTGAGACAGGATCTCACTCTGTTGCCCAGGCTGGAATGCAGTGGTGAGATCACGGCTCACTGCAGCCTTGACTTCCTTATCTCAAAAGTGATTTTCCCACCTCAGCCCCCTGAGTGTCTGAGACTACAGGGATGTGCCATGATGCCTGGCCAATTTTTATATTTTTTGTAGAGATGAGGTCTTGCTATGTTACCCAGGCTGGTCTTGAACTCCTGAGCTCAAGCGACCTGTCCAACTCACCCTCCCAAAGTGCTGGGATTACAGGCATGAACCGTTGTGCCTGGCCCTATTTTTTATTTTTAACAAATTTAGAATTGTACTGACGCCTGTTTTTCTGGCTTCTATTTGTACATTTTCCTTGTCACTTGAAAAATCTTATTATTTTTAGTGGCTGTATAATAGTCCATCTTATGACTACTATAATTAATATGTATTAATATTTAAACATTCAAAATTTTGTTCGCAATTTTTAAGTAATCATTCTGAGTGTCAGTTCTATAACTTATTTAGAAAGATATTCTCAAATAGGAATAATTGTTAATAACCAACTTCAAAGAAAAATACTGTACATGTAAGTGACAGCTCTTTTTATGAGCAGCAATATGAGAATATGTTGTCAGTTTGGTTCAATATTGCAGCTCTTTTTCGTCGGACTAGATAAAATGAAGATGGAGTTGGAGGTGTTGATTGTTGCTTTCCAGTTGCATGACCATGGTAGAACAGTAGTGCAAGAATGTTATTGGATGATTATCTAAAACTGAGGAAAAATAAAAGGTGCCAGAGTTTGGAACAAAAGAATACTGTAAATTCTAATGGAAACTGCACTGTTGATCTGAAAGGCAAATTAAGAGGATAATTCATTAAATAAGCCAGTTAAATTAGCTTGGAAACCAATTATTTGAAAGGGAAATATGAGTGTAAGGCTATCCTGCCTTATCTTGAAGAGAGCAGTTTGGTTAGCTTTTATTTGTGTAGTTAAGTAATTGGGTCTAGGGCACCTAATCATCAAGAAAACCTACTATTTTAGGGTAATGAGAATTTGCCCTATTCAATATGTATAGTTTTTTGGGACAGAATAAGAAGTGTGACACAGGGTCAGGTGCTGTGGCTCACACCTTTAATACCAACACTTTGGGAGGTCGAAGCAGGCGGATCACTTGAGCCTGGGAGTTCAAGACCAGTCTGGGCAACAAGGCAAAACTTCGTCTCTACTAAAAATACAAAAATTTGTATTTTTAGTAGAGATGGGGTTTCACCATGTTGGTCAGGCTGGTCTCAAACTCCTGACCTCAGGTGATCCACCTGCCTTGACCTCTCAAAGTGCTGGGATTACAGGCATGAGCCACTGCACCCAGCCACATTCTTTTATCCTTCTGTGCAAACACCATTTTAAGCATGTTTTTTATTTCTTCTCTGTCTCTTTATCCACCCATATCATATAAATGTCCTCCCCAAACTAGATAGTTCTCTGTGATCAACCCATTTGTGAGTCCTCATTTCTATAGTTAGCTGTTACCAGTGGAAAAAAGAGTAAGACAGTTTGCTTAAAAAAAAAAAAAAAAAGCCGGGGGTTGGGGGGGCCAGGTGTGATTGCCCATGATTATAATCCCAGCACTTTGGGAGGCCAAGGTGGGAGGATCACTTGAGACCAGGAGTTTGAGACCAATCTGGGCAACATAATGAGACCCTGTCTCTACAAAAAATAAGCTGGATGTGGTGGCACATGCCTGTAGTCCTCATAGTTCTAGCTACTTGGAAGACGGAGGCAGGAGGATCTCCTGAAGCCATGAGTTCGAGGCTGCAGTGAGTTATGATAACACCACTGTACTCCAGCCTGGGTGACAGGCTCTCCAAAAAAAAAAAAAAAAAAAATACATCTATACATCTTCATCCCCCCCACCGCCCCCAGTATCTTTAAGGGCCATGTTGTCCATTGTGGAAGCCTGTACTCATGTTGGCTTTTTAACTTTTAAATAATCAAAATTAAATAAAATTAAAAATCAAGTTCATCAGTTACTTTAACCACATTGCAAGTGCCCAGTAGCCATATGTGGCTAGTAGCTATCCTATTGAATAGTGCCAATGTAGGGCATTTACGTCATTGTAGAAAGTTCTGTTGAGCCATGCTGCTTAAGGATATTGTATCTACCCTCTGATATATATTATATGTGTATATTTTTCCAATAGAATTGCCTTGATGTGTTACATCACCTATATTTTAAAATTATTCTTTTTTGGGGTTAACTTTATTGAAGTATCATTTACAAAGAGTATGTTGCATCCATTTTAAGTGTACAGTTTAATGACTTTTGACAAATATATACCATCATGTAACCAGTACTACAATCAAGATATAGAACATTTCCAACATCTTGAAAAGTTTACTTGTGCCCCTTTGCTGTCAGTCCTACTTTTGGCTCCACATAACTACCGGTCTGCTTTTTGTCAATGTAGATTAATTTTACTTCTTTTAAAATTGCATGTAAATGAAATAATACATTTGCAATTTTTTTTTTCGCTTAGGGCTTCTTTTGTTTAGAATCATGTTTTTGAGGTTCATCCATGTTGTTTACATCAGTTGTTCTTTTTTTTTCTTTCTTGAGACAGTGTCTCCCTCTGTTGCCCAGGCTAGAGTGCAGTGGCACAGTCGTAGCTCACTACAACTTCAAACTTCTGGTCTCAAGTGATCCTTCTGCTTCAGTCTCCCAAGTATCTGGGACTCATGGTGTATGCCACCATGCCTGGCTAATTTTTTTGTTTTTAATAGAGACGAAGTCTTGCTCTTTTTCCCAGGTTGTTCTCAAACTTCTGGGCTCAAATGATCCTCCTGCTATGGTCTCCCAAAGTGCTGCAATTATGGGCATGAGCCACCACGCCCAGCCAGCAGTTTTTTAAATTGCTGAATAATAGTCCATTTGTGTATACAATTCAATTTATTTATCCATTAGTCTGTTTTTATTTATTTATTTATTTATTATTTTGTTGATCATTCTTGGGTGTTTCTCACAGAGGGGGATTTGGCAGGGTCATAGGACAATAGTGGAGGGAAGGTCAGCAGATAAACAAGTGAACAAAGGTCTCTGGTTTTCCTAGGCAGAGGACCCTGCGGCCTTCCGCAGTGTTTGTGTCCCTGGGTACTTGAGATTAGGGAGTGGTGATGACTCTTAACGAGCATGCTGCCTTCAAGCATCTGTTTAACAAAGCACATCTTGCACCGCCCTTAATCCATTTAACCCTGAGTGGACACAGCACCTGTTTCAGAGAGCACAGGGTTGGGGGTAAGGTCATAGATCAACAGGATCCCAAGGCCGAATAATTTTTCTTAGTACAGAACAAAATGAAAAGTTTCCCATGTCTACTTCTTTCTACACAGACACGGCAACCATCCGATTTCTCAGTCTTTTCCCCACCTTTCCCCCATTTCTATTCCACAAAACCGCCATTGTCATCATGGCCCGTTCTCAATGAGCTGTTGGGTACACCTCCCAGATGGGGTGGCGGCCGGGCAGAGGGGCTCCTCACTTCCCAGTAGGTGCAGCCGGGCAGAGGCGCCCCTCACCTCCCGGACGGGGCGGCTGGCCGGGCGTGGGGCTGAACCCCCCCCCCACCTCCCTCCCAGACGGGGCGGCTGGCCAGGCGTGGGGCTGACCCCCCTACCTCCGTCTTGGACGGGGCGGCTGGCCGGGCGGGGGGCTGACCCCCCCCACCTCCCTCCCGGACGGGGCGGCTGGCCGGGCGGGGGGCTGACCCCCCCACCTCCCTCCCGGACGGGGCGGCTGGCCGGGCAGAGGGGCTCCTCACTTCCCAGTAGGGGCGGCCGGGCAGAGGCGCCCCTCACCTCCCGGACGGGGCGGCTGGCCGGGTGGGGGGCTGACCCCCCCACCTCCCTCCCGGACGGGGCGGCTGGCCGGGTGGGGGGCTGACCCCCCCCCCCACCTCCCTCCCGGACGGGGCGGCTGGCCGGGCGGGGGGCTGACCCCCCCCACCTCCCTCCCGGACGAGGCGGCTGACTGGGCAGAGGGGCTCCTCACTTCCCAGTAGGGGCGGCCGGGCAGAGACGCCCCTCACCTCCCGGACGGGGCGGCTGGCCGGGTGGGGGGCTGACCCCCCCCACCTCCCTCCTGGACGGGGCGGCTGGCCTGGCGGGGGCTGACCCCCACCTCCCTCCCGGACGGGGTGGCTGCTGGGCGGAGACGCTCCTCACTTCCCAGACGGGGTGGTTGCCGGGCGGAGGGGCTCCTCACTTCTCAGACGGGGCGGTTGCCAGGTGAAGGGTCTCCTCACTTTTCAGACGGGGCGGCTGGGCAGAGACGCTCCTCACCTCCCAGACGGGGTCGCGGCCGGGCAGAGACGCTCCTCACTTTCCAGACTGGGCAGCCAGGCAGAGGGGCTCCTCACGTCCCAGATGATGGGCGGCCAGGCAGAGACGCTCCTCACTTCCCAGACGGGGTGGCGGCCGGGCAGAGGCTGCACTCTCGGCACTTTGGGAGGCCAAGGCAGGCGGCTGGGAGGTGGAGGTTGTAGCCAGCCGAGATCACGCCACTGCACTCCAGCCTGGGCACCATTGAGCACTGAGTGAACCAGACTCCATCTGCAATCCCGGCACCTCGGGAGGCCGAGGCTGGCGGATCACTCGCGGTTAGGAGCTGGAGACCAGCCTGGCCAACACAGCAAAACCCCGTCTCCACCAAAAAAGTACGAAAACCAGTCAGGCGTGGCGGCGCGCGCCTGCAATCGCAGGCACTCGGCAGGCTGAGGCAGGAGAATCAGGCAGGGAGGTTGCAGTGAGCCGAGATGGCAGCAGTACAGTCCAGCTTCGGCTCGGCATCAGAGGGAGACCGTGGAAAGAGAGGGAGAGGGAGACCGTGGGGAGAGGGAGAGGGAGAGGGACTCCATTAGTCTGTTGATGGACATTTGAGTGGTTTCCAGTTTTTGGCTGTTATGAATAAAATTGCTATAAGCTTTCTTGTATAGTCTTTTTTTTTTTTTCTTAGAAACATTTCGTAGGTCTTACAAACGGAAGGTATGTCTGTGTCTTGGACAGTGGTGAGATAAGATGATGGATCTCTGTGCCTCATGTACAAGTCTTTGTGTAGACATACCATTTCTGTTGAATCCATACCTGACAATGGAATTGCTGTATTGTATAGTAGTAAGTATAGGTCCTGGCATGGTGGCTCACGCCTGTACTCCCAGCACTTTGGGAGGCCGAGGCAGGTGGATCACTTGAGGCCAGGAGTTCGAGACCAGCCTGGCCAACATGGCGAAACCCTGCCTCTACTAAAAATACAAAAATTAGCCAGGCATGGTGGCACATGCCTGTAAGTCCAGCTGCTGCTCGGGAGGCTGAGGCAGAGAATCGCTTGAACCCGGGGGGCGGAGGTTGCAGTGAGCCAGGACTGCGCCACTGCTCTCCAGGTTGGGTGAGAAAGTGAGACCCTGTCTCAAAAAAACCCAAAAAGTATTTATTTAACATTATAAGAATTCACCAAACTGTTTCCCACTAGCAACATATGAGAGATTCAGTTGCTCCACCTCATTACCAGCACTTTGTATTGTCAGTCTTTTAAATATTAACCATTCTTGTGGCTGTGTTGGCATATTTTTTTGTGGTTTTAATTTGCATGTCCTTTAAAACTAATGATGTTTAGCATCTTTTCTACTGCCTTTTAGCCATTTGTATATCTTCTGTTAAGTGTTTGTTCCAACTTTTGTCTTTTTTTTTTTTTAAATGGGTTTTTATTCTTGGGTAACAAGACTTTGTATATATTTGAGATACAACTCCGTCTCAGATAACTATATCAGTATCTGTCTAATATTTTCTCCCAGTGTAGCTTATTTTATTAATGGTAGCTTTAGAAACATGTAAGTTATAAATTTTTATGAAATCTAGTTTATCAATTGTTTTTCTTTTATGATGAACTTTTTCTGTCCCAAGACATTTTTTGCCCATCTGAAGGCTGTGAAAATTTTTTCCTTTGTTTCTTTTAGAATTTTTTAGTTTCATCATTTACATATAAGTCTGTGGTCCATTTGGAGTTAATTTTTGAGTGTGTCACAAGGTAAAGGTTGAGGTTCATTTTTATAGTTTATAGTTATTCTAGTACCATTTGTTGAAAACATGATTCCTTTTTTATTAAAAATATTGGCACCTTTGTTGAAAATCAATTTTCAATATTTTATTGTATGGAATTTTTCTGAACTCTTTTTCCATTGACCTATGTGTTTATCCTTATGCTAATACTACACTATCTTGACAAATGTAGCTTCATGGTCAGACTTGGAATCAAATACTATAAAGCCTCCTGTTTTGTTCTTTTATTTCAAAATTGTTTGACCTAATTTAGTTCTTTTGCATTTCAATACACATTTTAGAATTGGCTTGTTAATTTCTACAGAAAAGCTTTCTGGGATTTTTATTAGGATTGTGCTGAATCTATAAGTCACTTGGGGAGAAGCGACATCTTTGTAATATGGAGTCTTCCAAGCTGTCTTATGTTACATTTCTTTATTATCTAGACCTTCAAGTTTTCACAGCGATGTTTTGTATTTTCATATACAGATCTTGTACATATTTTGTACATTTAGTACTATTTCATGGTTTCGGATGTCTTGTATTGTAAATCTTAACATTTAAACTTTTTTTATTTGATTGCTAATACATAGGAACATAGTTGATTTTTCTGTATTGAGCTTGAATTTTGTGACTGTTCTAAACTCATTGACTGCATATAATTTTTTTGTAGATTCCTTAGCACTTTGTACATAGATGATCATATTGTCTGTTAATTGGGACAGTTTTACTTCTTGTCCAATCTGAATGCCTTTTGTTTCTTTTATTTATTTCTTTTTCTTCTTTTTGTCTTACTGCATTGGTCAAGACCTCTAGTAAAATATTAAAGTAGTGAGAATGAGCATCCTTGCCTTGTATACTCTTTTAAAGAGAAAGCACTGCGTCTTCCACCATTAAGTATGGTGTTAGTTTTAGGTTTTTCACAGATGCCCTTTGTAAGGTTGAAGGGATTCCCTTTGATTCTTAGTTTTCTGAGTTTTTATTGTTGAATTTTGTCAGATGCTTTTTTTGTATCTCAACAATCACATAGTATTTCTCATTTTTCTGTTAATATGGTAGCTTTTATTGATTAATTTTCAAATGTTAAACCAGCCTTGCAGTCCTAAGATAACTCGCACTGGATCATGATATGTTATCCTTTTTATATAGAGTTGCAAAATTTGTTCAGGAATTTGGGTCTATAATCATTAGATACATTGGCCTGTAGTTTTTGTTTTATTTTCTCTTTTAATGTATTTATCTGCTTTTGGCATCAGAGTAAGACTGGCCTTATAAGATGAATTGGGAACTGTTCTTTTCTCTATGTTTTGAAAGAGTTTATGTAGAATTAGTATTATTTTTACTCTAAATGTCTAGTAGAATTCACCAGTGAAAATGTCTGTCTGGAATTTTCTTTGTGGGGAGTTTTAAGTAGCTAATTCAATTTCTTTAATAGATGCAAGGCTACTTTCTATTGTGGTTGTACTTTTTTTTTTCTATTCTAGGGATTTATCCATTTCATCCAAGTTGTTGGATTTGTTGGCACAAAGTTGTTCATAATATACCCTTATCCTTTTAACATCTGTAGGATCTATGACATTCTCACTTTGATTCCTGATTTTGATAATTTGTTTCTTTTTTTTCTTCATCTGTCTAGCTAAGGGTTTATCAATTTATTAGTCTTTTTAAATAAGTATTTTTTATTGCTTTTTCTCTGTTTGTTTCTCTCTCATTGATTTCCACCTTTTATTTCCTTGCTTCTGCTTTCTTTGGATTTAATTAATTCTTTTTTCTGGGTTCCTAAGATTGTAGCTTAGATCATTGTGGGATGGGGTTATAGATGAAGCAACACTAGACATGTGCTGATAATTATTAAAACTGGACAATGGATACATGGAGTTTTATTCCATTATACTGTTTTTTTTTAAACATTTATTTTAGGTTCAAGGGTACGTGTGTAGGTTTGTTATATAGATAAACTTGTGTCAGAGGGATTCGTTATACAGATTACTTTGTCACCCAGGTACTAAGCCTCATACCCGTTAGTTATTTTTTTCTGATCCTCTCCCTCTTCCCACCTTCCACCCTCAAGAGGACCCCAGTGTCTGTTGTTCCTTTCTTTGTGTTCATGAGTTCTCATCATTTAGCTCCCACTTATAAGTGAGAACATACAGTATTTTGTTTTCTTCTGTGTTAGTTTGCTAAGGATAATAGCCTCCAGCTCCATCCATGTTCCTGAAAAAGGCATGATCTTGTTCTTTTTCATGGCTACATAGTATTCCATGATGTATATGTACCACATTTTCTTTATCCAGTCTGTCAGTGATGGGCATTTAGGTTGATTCCATGTTTTTGCAATTGTGAATAGTGCTACAATGAATATTTGCATGCATGTGTCCTTATGGTAGAATGACTTATATTCTTTTGGGTATGTACCCAATAATAAGATTGCTGGGTCAAATGGTAGTTCTGTTTTTACCTCTTTGAGGAATCGCCATCCTGCTTTCTAAAATGGTTGAACTGATTTACACTCCTACCAACAGTGTGTAAGGGTTCCCTTTTCAGCAAAGTTTCAGGATACAAAATCAATGTACAAAAATCACTAGCATTCCTATACACCAACAACAGCCAAGCAGAGGGCCAAATCAGGAAGACAGTCTCATTCACAGATGCCGCAAAAAGAATAAAATACCTAGAATACAGCTAACCAGGGAGGTGAAAGATCTCTACAATGAGAATTACAAAACACTGCTCAGAGAAATCAGAGATGACACAAACAAATGGAAAAACAGCCTATGCTCATGGATAGGAAGAATCAATATCATTAAAACGGTCATACTGCCCAAAGCAACTTACAGATTCAGTGCTATTCCTACCAAACTACCAATGACATTCTTCACAGGACTAGAAAAAAACTATTTTAAAATTCATGTGGAACCAAAAAAGAGTCCAAAGAGCCAAGGCAATTCTAAGCAAAAAGAACAAAGCTGGAGGCATCACACTACCTGATTTCATTATGCTACTCTTTAAATTTATGTATATGTTTGAAATTTTTTATAATATCCAACTCCATAGTAATTTTTTTTGATATTTATATGCTATTGACATTCATTTTTATGTGGGTAGTTTCTATTTTAGATATTGGTAAACTACTTGTAGGATAGCTCCACAGAATTTCTTAATAATTAAGACTATATATGCTTTTTAGTGGTTCTTATGGGACAGTTGCAACAGTGACATGAATCTTGATGCTGTAAGCTCTGGAAGAAATTGGGATACCTCAAAAATGATTAGTGGGGAAAAGAATGAGTAGTAAGTAATTGTTTATGGAAAAGCAAATTGATACATGTTCAATAATAGTACAGTATCAACATGTATCTGCCCCTTGATGGTTCCCACAAAGACAAGTTTGTTAATAAAAATATCTGAATAATAATAATAAAACATTAATACTCAGTATAGTTGATGGGTAACAGGTATTTTTATTATGTTGTGTATAAATTTCTTGTTATCCCCACCTTTCTCCATCCAAAAAAAGACATTTGTTATCACATTGCTTTTTAGGTATAATGGCCTTAATATACCTATGTATAGATGTTAGAAAAAGATGCATGCACAAATGTTCTATGTCTCATCTTTAGGAGTAGAATGGTGCATCTCACATAGCTTTTTCTACATACTTCCTTGGTGTTTTGTATTGTTTTATCTTGCCTTTTTAAATCTGGAGCTTTTTGTTTGTGACTCATACTATATGGCACATTTAGTAGTTTTTTTTTTTTCAAGAGTCACATTTATTTTTAGTAAAATATATATGTGACCACATTTCTGTTGGCTGCTTTTTTGTCAGTAAATTCACATGCCAGTTGCTTGGCTGATTTCCTTTTCTCTTTCCTACTTAACTAATTATCCATACCTACATACCAAAATAACAATGATGATGATAAATTGTATGGTGCTTTGGCTCTCAAATCAGTCAAGAATGGTAAAGTTATTTTATTTTGCTTCACTTTAAAAGTAAACCTCCATCCACCAACAGAAACACAGGTGGATTGATATTCTGTGTTGTTAATACCTAATGGAGAATCCGTGGCAGAAGAGTAGAGAAGCAGAGAATACCTAATCAGACATAAGGAGTAAGAGAGGGACCTTATAATTTATTTTAATATGAATGTAGATAGCTCAGTTTTTTTTCTTTTTCTTTTTTTAAGTTTTTTTTTTGTTTTTTTTTTTTGTTTTTAGAGACAGGGTCTCACTCTGTTTCCCAGGCTGGAGTTCTATGACGTGATCACAGTTATTTACTGAACTTCAAAGTCCTGTGCTCAGGCAATCCTCCTGCCTCAGGCTCCCAAGTAGTAGGACTACAGGTGTGTGCCATCACACCAGCTGATTTTTTTTTTTTTAAGAGATATGATTTTTCTTTGATGCCTAGGCTGGTCTCAAACTCATGGCCTCAAGTGATCCTCCCACCTTAGCCTCCCAAAGTGCAGGGATTATAGCCCTGAGCCACTACAACTGGCTAGCTCATTTTTTCAGTGAGTATAAGTCTCATGCCTTTCAGGGGCTTGGCTTTGCTTCTGTAACCCCATTTTATCTGATTAATCATCCAAAACTGCACTTAAGTGTCCTGAATCTGAAACTTTGACTATACCTTTTCATTTAGTCTCTGATGGTTTTGAAATGATAGTCTGTGGCAGCAAGGTATAACCAATTTTTGCCTTGATTAATACCAGCTTGAAGTTCTACATCATCCCTAAATGTAGTTCTACTTTTAATGAGCAGTGAAGGACTCTATTTAAAATAGCTTTGCTGCAACACTACAGCATTCTACCTTCTGGAGCTTCAAATTATCCCTGCTCAATTTGTACAGTCTTATTTTCTATACAGGTGTCATCACTTGCTGCAATAGCATAACACAGTGTTGTATGGTGCCATAAGAAATAAAATTGTATGTCAGATAAAATAAAGAGTAGCTACCAAAGTCAGATATTTCTCCCAAATGTTAATAGAAAGCAAGACAATATAGCACTGCCAGGCATTGAATCACATCTGTGGTACTTGTCTAGCTTTGTAACCCTGGCCAAATTATACATTTTCTTTGTGCTCTATTTCTCTCATCCATCCGATGGGAATAATAACACCTACTTTGCAGAATTGTTCCAAGGTTTAAGTGAATTAGTATGTTATAAGTATTTATAAGTGTTAGCCATTATTACTAGTTCTTTCTGAGCCTTAGTATATACTTCTGTTATAAAAGTTATTACATATACATGTTGATTTCCATGCCTTCTCTGTTAATCTGTTAGCCTGATGGTAGAATGCATTCTTTGTCGTACATATTTACCACAATGTGCTGTGCAGTGTATGTGCTATTCAGTATATGTAAACCTAGTAAATATAGTTGAATGAAGGTTAAAGTGAGAGCTAATGTGTAGAGGACATATTATTGATATATAGCCTTTTTAAATAAAATCAACTTTCACTCTAGTTATATTTATTGCTATTTAACTTATTTTTTGTTTTAGAAAATGTTTTTCAATAGATAAATGGAATGGCTATTATAAAAGCATGCCACTTAGTATCTAGTTCTGGTTTTCATCTTTTTTTTTTTTTTTCCTGGTGTGGTGCTGATGGAACTAGTGCCGCAGTGTGTCTGGAGAATAAATGTGGATATCCCTGAGGAAGCTAATCAGAATCTTTCGTTTGGTGCTACTGAAAGATGGTGGGAGCAGACAGATTTGACCAAACTAATAATATCAAACAATAAACTTCAGTCACTTACAGATGACCTACGACTCTTGCCTGCACTGACTGTTCTTGATGTAAGTTGACTGACTATAAATATGGATTATTAATTGAAGAGACTCTAAAGCTAAATTTAGGCTTTGGTAGCAGAAAACCTTTCATGTTGAGTTGGTAATGCAAGGACAGATAGTAAATTATCATTCTAGGCATAGCATAATGGTTAAAAGTGCAGGATCAGAACACCAAGTTTCTAATTCTGACTTCTGCTATTAATGGCTGTGTGACCTGGGGAGAGTTACCTCTCTGTGCCTTAGTCTCCACATCTCTAAACCAAGACTGATACTACTACCTATTTAAAAATTTTGTTTGTAGAATTAAATAAGTTAATGAATACAAACAGAATCAATATTCAACAAGTGGTTATTTCTGCTCGTCTTTTTTTTCTTATTACTGTTTTGCACAGGCAAAATAGTGGCGTGATCATGGCTCACTGCAGCCTTGAACTTATGGACTCCAGCAATTCTCCTGCCTCAGTCTCCCAAGTAGCTGGGACTATAGGTGCATGCCACCACACCCGGCTATTTTTGTGTGTGTGTGTATAGAGATGAGGGTCTCACTGTGTTTCCCAGACTGGTCTTGAACTCCTGTCCTCAAACTCTCCTCCTGCCTCAGCCTCCCAAGTGCTGGGATTACAGGCATGAGCTACTGCACCTGGCCTATTGTTACAATTTTTATCATTATTATTCTAGATATTAAAGCAAGTCTATATGTATATATATTACTTGCCTTCAACCTCATTGAGTTAAATTATTGAACTTAATTTTTTTGTGTTTTTATTCAGGGATTCTTTTTAGTCCTTTGTTGCCATGTCCTGTGGTAAAGTGAAGCACAAGGAGTATATTTCATAATCTGCAGGCTTCACAATCTGGTATACTTTACTTATCAACATAAAAAGTCCTCCAATTCATGTGTTGAAAAGTAGAATCTAAATAGATCAATTTTTAGGGAACTTTTTATTTTCTTCATTTGTAAAATGAATGGATTGGCTTACTCTAAGGTTCTTTCTACCTTAAAAACTGATTCTGTGAGAACATGAGAAAAGTCCCTTTCTGTTTTCTCATATAATTTTTGTATATATTGACATAAATCATATCAGAGAGCTGTTTTTAGTTTCTAACCCCCTCATCTCTTCTTTGAAATTGAAACTCTACTAATGAGTTGAAATTTTTCTTAGTATAATATTTAAAGTGGATGACTTAACACTTCATGACTTCTCTTCTCTTCTCTTCCATTTTTTGAGACAGGGTCTCACTCTGTAGCCCAGGCTGGAGTGCAGTGGCACAATGTGGGCTCACTGCAGCCTTGACCTCCTAGGCTCAAGTGATCTTCCCACCTCAGCCTCCTGAGTAGATGGGGCTACAGGTGTGCGCCACTACACCTGACTAATAAGAATTTTTTTTTTTTTGTAGAGACAAGGTCTCACTAATTTGCCTAGGCTAGTCTCAAACTCCTGGGTACAAGCAATTTGCCTTCTTTGGCCTCCCAAAGTGCTGGGATTACAGGTGTGAGCCACTGCACCTGGCCTTACTTCATGATTTCTGAACAGCTGTTTGGTCATCTTCAAACTGTTCTACATACAGAACAAGTATGTTGAACAGTAGTTCAACTTGTTGCCATTGAATATGAGGAACAGGAGATTACTGACTAATAGTTTTGTACACTGGCAAAGCTTATATATTGTTAATGATAAGACTAAGAATATTGACTTTGTCTTTTAAAAACTTTTAGATACATGATAATCAGTTGACATCCCTTCCTTCTGCTATAAGAGAGCTAGAAAATCTTCAGAAACTTAATGTCAGGTAAAAATTAAGCTTATTTACTTATATTATTGCACTTATAATGGTTTAGATCTAATATTCTTTAAATTTTCTCAACATTAAAAATAATTTTGAATTATCTTAGAATGTAGTTAAAGTGAATAAGAATTTTAAGTTTTTTAAAGCTTTAATTCTTAGTTTGTATGTTTTTTTCTTTGTTTTAGCATTACCCCCATCATTTCTGATTTTACAAATGCAAGGCTAGTTGATTTTTTTTAAATGCTTAAATTTTTTTTTTATAAAACAATTCTTAGTGGTTTGTTATTGTAGTAAACCTCTTTGTTGATGTCTCAACTTTTAAGTTACCTTGATATTCTAAAAATATCTAAACAATAAGGAAGAAATGTAAAACAATTCTTTCATAAATGAAATACTTCATAGTTTTTATTAGTAGTCGTTTTTGAACTTCTCCAAGGACTCCTGGGATTCTACGGATATATTTTTGTAACTGTCATGGACATACTGGTACATGGGATGTTCAGTGGCAAAGATTGTAGCTAACTCTGTTTGCTCTCTGATACATACCCAGACTTTTAAGAGAGAATAACTTTGCCTTTGTTTGTTATATAGACATAGGCTATGGGAAAGAAGATTTAAAGAGGTCTTATTTTGGAGTAGAAAAACATGGTTCAGGAACTTAAAGCATAGTTTGAAAAACTGTGGCTTATAAAATAGATACGGTTACAGATCTATGTAATGTAATATAGTCAAGTTTGTTTTCTGGAGATAAGCTAACTGGTTTGAGGGAAAATAGTCCCTCCCAGTAACACTCCTTATTTGGTGGAAAACATAAAATTACCATTGGCCAATGAAAATATATATACATAAAAAGGTGCTAATTATTTAGAACTCCATCACAGTATCTTCCCCTTACAAGTCAAAGGCATAGACGTGGGGATTGTTGAGAGGAAGAGAGGAAGCAGTAAGTGTTGGGTGACATGGCTTAAGCTTTAGATTCTATACTTAAGAGTATGTAGGTGTGTTCCCAGTGAAGAAGTTTAAAAAAAGTATGAATCTTAGGATGGAGTAATTAGCTAAGAAAAGGAGATGGAGGAAATCTATAGCTAAAATTATATCTCTCCCCAGTTAGATCCCTATCAAGTGTGCAAAGATTTCAGCTAGGTAACCAATAACAGTAACCGACTTAACAATATTATTGGTTCTTGTTTTAGAAGACATCTTTTGACTTTTTTTGTCCCAACTAGTTTTATTTTACTGTAATTTAGGGTTATTGTAAGCACCTTGTATTTCCCATTTTCCCCCTGTTATTTGTAAAGTAACTGTATATGGCATGAAAATAGCATGGAATTCATAAGTGAATATTTAAGTTGTGATAAACCTGGGAACTAGTTCAGTCATCTCTTAATTATCATGGAGTGTATCATCCTCCATGATTTGGGACTTCTAAACCATTTCACTGAATATCTCTACAGAAGGGCTTAACTGAAAAGACCAAGTATGAAGAAGAATGGAATTCCATATTACATTCAACTTGACATCCTAGGTCCTCAAACAGAAATAGCTATTTTTGCCTTAAAACCGAACATATAAGATGTAACTCCATTGTGGTATATGTGTGCATATAGTTTTGCCAAAATTCTGAAAGTCAGTTATAGTATGTATTAGTCCGTTTTCATGCTGCTGATAAAGACATACCTGAGACTGGGAAGAAAAAGAGGTTTAATTGGACTTACAGTTCCACATGGCTGGGGATGCCTCAGAATCATGGCGGGAGGCAAAAGGCACTTCTTACATGGCAGCAGCAGGAGAAAAATGAGGAAGATGCAAAATTGGAAACCCCTGATAAAACCATCAGAACTCATGAGACTTATTCACTACCACGAGAACAGTATGGGGGAAACCGCTCCCATGATTCATACTATCTCCCACCGGGTTCCTCCCACAACATATGGGAATTATGGGAGTACAATTCAAGATGAAATTTGTGTGGGGATACAACCAAAGCATATCACAGTATAACAAATTAAGTGTCTAGTATGTCCTATCACATTGCATGTCAAATCAAGAGTTGATTATAACCATGCAATCAAAACATCACAAATTATTTATGTTTGGCTAAAAGCCTTTATTTCTTTGTTATTTTTCTTTGAAACCCCAGTGTGGTTACTTTAGATTATTATTATCTTAATGAGTACATATTTTTGGATATGAATTTTGATAAGTACTTAAAGTTAGTAACTATATTTGATTTTTATGAGTCCAGTGTCATTGGTTAGCAAGAAATGTCTTTGATAAATATTTATTGTATTGCCGCTAAATTATTCATCATTTATTTTATCAACCAATAGCCATAATAAACTGAAAACACTCCCTGAAGAAATTACAAACCTAAGAAACCTGAAGTGCCTGTATCTCCAGCATAATGAATTAACCTGCATATCAGAGGGATTTGAACAACTTTCCAATTTAGAAGATTTAGTAAGTTCTGATTTTCCAATTTTTGTACAATTTGGGGCTGGTGGGATTTTTCATCAGGCTGAGAAATTAAGATAGATGATTGAAACTGTGGGAACATGGACAGCTGATTTTGTGATTAGATTATCAGAAATGTGCATTTCAATAAGATAGCTAAATTTGTCACTGTAAATTTGGTTTTCCTGTATTATGAAATCAACTCTAAGTTTTAATTTAGGAAGAGTTTGGGAAAGGTGCAATGAAGATTACTTTGTTATTCAGAGGCTTTACAGCATAGCAGAATAGAGGAAAGTTGTCTTTAGCATATACCAGTTCTCTTTTCTATGCCCATTTCCATTTCCTTCTTTATATTACCTGTGGCCCTTCTGCCTTCCAAATGTCCAGGTAATTCATTGAAGGTCTGTCTTCTCTACTTTTCAGAATGGCCACACTTCCTGGCAAAATTTTAATTCTATTGTTTCACTTACCTTAAATAGAGATAACTGTAAAGCAATACAAATATTATTTTAGTCATATTTTTATTATTTTATTTTTGGGGGGACATGGTCTTACCCTGTCACCCAGACTGGAGTGCAGTGGCGCGATCTCGCTCACTGCAACCTCCACCTCCCAGGTTCAAGTGATTCTCCTGCCTCAGCCTCTCAAGTAGCTGGGATTACAGGCATGCACCTCTACTGCCCGGCTAATTTTTGTGTTTTTAGTAGAGACGGGGTTTCACCATGTTGGCCAGACTAATCTTGAACTCCTGACCTCAAATGATCCACCCTCAGCCTCCCAAAGTTCTGGCATTACGGGCATGAGCCACTGCTAGCCTAGTCGTATTATTAAGAATAATAAAAACAATAGACATTTATCTTTGGGCATTACATATGGCAATGTAATATCCCCTAATACAATAAGAAAGCAAAGCTGATAAAAAGGAAATTTGGAGCTAGGTTTGGTAGTTCGTGCCTGTAATTCTGTCACTTTGGGAAGCCAAGGTGGGTGGATTTTTTGAGCCCAGGAGTTCGAGACCAGCCTGGAAAACATGGCAAAAACCCTGTCTCTACAAAGAATACAAAAATTATCCAGGTGTGGTGGCACGTGCCTGTAAGTCTCAGCTACTCAGAAGGCTGAGGCAGGGAAGTTGCCTGAGTCAGGGAGGTTGAGGCTTTAGTGAGCCATGATTGAGCCACTGCACTCCAGCATGGGTGACAGGAGACCCTGTCTCAAAAAAAGAGAGAGAGAGGAAAGAAAAGGAAAGAGAGAGAAAGGAAGAAAGAAAGAGACAGAGAAAAGAAAATTTGTCAAAAGTAACACAACTAACAAGTAACAAAATTAGAATTTAAGTGTAAGTCACTTTGACTCCAAAGTGTATCCATCTCTTTTTTTTTTTCCATTTTACCACCAAAGGAATAAGATTCCACTGTAGGCTATACCATCTGAAAGACTTTAGCTGTATTAAATCGAAGGTACTAATATATAATATCTACTCCACGTAGTTAATTCATATTGCATTGTTATTCTTTTCCCTCTTACATGTTTTGGAAAACTCCTGTCATTTTAGCTTGCTTTTCATTAAAGGAAGAAATTACTCCTTTTCTATTTTTGCTGTGTATACATCCTCCTTGATATTTCCCTCATTTGCTCTAGAGTTTAAAAGTCAAAATATATACTCTTCTCAACCATTTCCTTCAGTGTCTTCTTGTCTTTCCATATGATCAAATGGGAAATAAGTAAAAGGCATAGGTAGATAAAATGAATGGCAAAGGAGGAAGCTATCAGATTTTCTTATAAAAATTGGTGGTAAAAGGTAGCAGTTGATTTAAAAGAGTCCATTTGGAGTTGAGAGCTGAAAGGAAAATTTAAAATAAATAAAATTTCTACTATCCACCCACATGTTCCCAGAGACTCATTTACATAATGAAAGAATGTTTCATTTCAGAATTGTGTTCTACAGACTCAGTATCAAATAAATCATAAATGTGAGCAACAATATATTAAAACAGATTAAACACCTATAATTTAAACTAGTAATATTTCTTAAACTTATATAAAAACTGCTTAGCACAATGCAACTAATTATTTGTTAAAGGAATGACTTGGCATAAATATGGATAAATTTATATAGTGTATTTATGTTTTATATCTAACAATTACTAATTGCAGTAATTATTTAACTTTATTAGTAATTTTATGTAGAATTTACAAGGGGGTTTATTAGAATTATTTGGGTTTTTAAAAATGCTTTGACAATTTCTGAATTAAGTTTTTTGTTAGTAACTTTTTATTTTAGGCTTTTTATTTTAGAATAATTTTAGGTTTATAGAAAAGCAAATATAGTAAAAGAGTTCTCATATACCCTACATCCAACTTTCTTTAATGTTAATATTGATATAACCACAGGAGCACTCAGATGTTCACATTGGTACAAGACTAATTAAACTGCAGACGTTATTTAGATTTTCCCAGTTTTTCCACTAATGTCCTTGTTTTTGTTTCAGAGTCCAATGCAGGATACCACATTGCATTTAGTGTTAGTTACTTTTGATATTACAAAATATTTATTTATTAGCAATCTTTTGATTGTTAGAGTTTTTAGTATTAGAGTTGTAGAATATGTTATGTTGTATGTTGTAGATTATGATAATATATTGTTATAAAATAATTATAACAGTATGTTTTTAAAAAAAAGATTTGATCCAGTATTTTTACCTTTTTCTATCTTCTCGGTTTCTTCAGAGTTACAAAATGTTACTGTTAGATTAAATGAATTGTTTAGTGTTAGGTTGTTTAATGTTATATTAAATGAAAATCTTATTCATTGTTGCCATTGACACTACTTAACACTTCGCTGTTATGTAGTGGAGCAATTTACACCTAATTTGAGTGTTATAAAAATTACCTGATTCATAACAACGTCTTTTAAAGGGAGTTTCAAAAAAAAGTTCTCTTAAAACTATTTAAAGAGAAAACAAACATAATCATTTAAAGAAACATTGAGGTATAGCGATTAATTAAGCAATCTTGAGTGAATGAAGAGTAGAGGGTAGACTTCTGGTACCAGTCAGATCTGACTTTCTGAGGTCAGCAGAAGAACCAATAGAAAATATTTTTTTCCTCAAAAATTTGAATGGCCGTTTTTTTCAGCTTCATTTTTCCTTTTCTCAGGAATTTTTCTTTCTTGCAAAGATGTTTTTCATTTCACATGACAGTTTATTAATAATATGCCTAATTCTTCTTAGGCACTTCATAAATATTGGATGAATACATGAATTTTTGCATTGAAAATATGATGCATAATATGGCATGACTTAGTTTTAACCGAATCCGTTATGTAAAATATTTTTGAAGTTAGAATTCATTTATATCCTGTCTACTACCATTGATGAACATATAGTGGGCCTGCAGATATTGAAAATCAATCTTGAAATGAATGATGATCTGTGAAATTTTCAGTGAATGAGGGTTACACAACTTATCACATCTTAAGTAGTCTCTTTTATGTTGTAATTCCTTAAAAAATTTGAAATCCTTTTTAGGGCATTATTTATTTATTTTTTTACTGTTTATTCATTTATTTTGTCTTTCTCTTTTTAAAGGATCTTTCAAACAATCATCTTACAACTGTTCCTGCTAGTTTTTCTTCTCTGTCCAGTCTGGTGCGACTCAATCTTTCTAGTAATGAACTGAAGAGTTTGCCAGCAGAAATAAATAGAATGAAAAGTAAATATTTTCTGTTTTACATAATACATAAATTTGAAGTTGGTGCAACTTACATTTAGAAAGTAATTTTTAATATAGTTACAGAGAACTAAAGTAGTAGATTTTTATAGTGGTAAATGCAAACAATAGCAACTAGTCAGATTTTCTCCAGACCATTATTATGTATCAACTGTCTAAAGAAATACCATCATAAAGATACTTAGGCATATGAAAAAGAAGAAAATATGATTATTCGTTGTAGTAGGATTATATACCTAAGCTATACTGTCTTTCATTCATTCATTCAACATTCATAAAGAGTTTAGTCCCCTCTTACTGGTGAATCTACCTATGATATGTAGTTGTATTATAGCTGTAGCCTCCTCATGGTCCATAAGTAATAATGTCGAGAAATAAGTCTTGTTTTGTCTGAGGTCCCAGGTTGTCAATCTTTTTTGAAAAAACCGAAATGTCAAAATTTATTGATTCTGTTAAAGTTTGCCATCAAACCATAATATCTGAAGTATTGTAGAACTAACATTAAGGGATTAAAAAAGTCAAGGTACATTTTAGTACCTTTTAAATTAGTATACTTCAATATAAAATTCTTAAGAGTCTAAAATCATTAGTGATTTTTTTGTTTGTTTGTTTAAAGAAACTGTTCAATTACCAGGCACTGTGGCATGTGTCTGTAGTTCCAGTTACCCAGGTGGCTGAGGCAGGAGGATCGCTTGAGCCCAGGGAGTTCTGGGCTGTAGTGCGCTATGCCAATCGGGTATCCACATAAGTTCAGCATCATCATGGTGACCTCCCATAGTGGGGGACCACCAGGTTGCCTAAGGAGGGGTGAACCAACCCAGGTCAGAAACAGAGCAGGTCAAAACTCGCATCTGATCAGTAGTGGGATTGCCCCTTTGAATATCCACTACACTTAAGCCTGGGCAACATAGTGAGACCTCTTCTCTCTCTCTCAAAAAATAAAATAAATTAATAAAAAAACCGTTATTTTGTTACTATTTCTTGGTTGATGGTTAGCCTTTTTTTTTTTTCTGATCATTTGTAAGCCTTCTTCAATTTTAAAAACCTCCCTTTTGTTTGGCAAGTCATAGAAATGATTGCCTGCATTCAATTGCAGATAGTTTTGAGGTAAATTTCTAAAATTGTGTTGTTTTGCTTTAGATTAATAGTTATTTGTTGTTTAAAATTGGAGTTTTAAAATAAGTTAAATCTGCCCTAAATCAAATTGACATTTTAGGGGAGTCTTTACCTGGGATACCAATAGTTAAGATTTTGCTGTATTTGTCATTTTTTTCAATAAGGATATTATAAAGAGCAGCTAAATGTAAAATATATCTAGAACAAAGACATAAGCAGCATGGACTTTTTTCATAAATTGAGTGGAAATATCTTGAGAGATAGGAACATCTCAACTTAAGTTGATAAATCAACTTAAAAATACATTTGAGTTTATAGTAATTTTTCTAATATCCAGTGTTATTAATGACCAGATGCTTTCGTTTCTCAGCCATGACAATGATACTTTTAAGCTGTTACACAGAGTACATTTAGTTGTACTTTAACAGAGTACCAGAACTTTATTTTGAAATGTATTACAAAAATGACCAGGACTGTTGTTAAATTGCCCAGGCTGGGGTGCAATGACGTGATCATAGCTCAGTGCAGCCTCGATCTCCCAGGCTTAAGCATTCTTCCTGCCTCAACCTCCCAAGTAGCTGGGACTACAGGCATGCACCACCATGCCCAGCTAATTTTTTTTTAATTTTTAGTAGAGACGATGTTTCACTATATGTTGCCCAGGCTGGTCTTGAACTCCAGAACTCAAGTGATCCGCCCACCTTGGGCCTCCGAAAGTGCTGGCATTACAGCACAACTGGCCTAAGTAATAATTTTTATGTTACTATTTCTCTTTAATTATAATTAAATGTAGAAAAATTTACATTTATTTAATTCAGTGGTGTTTGAATATTCTTGATTATATGGCACAGGTTCATAAGTCCTCATAGCGATTTCTTACACATTCTTTAAAGTTGTATATGATCAGAAACTATTTTTTTTTTCTCTATTTTTGTTTTTTACCGAATATATATTACAGGGTTGAAGCATTTGGATTGTAATTCAAATCTCTTGGAAACTATACCTCCTGAATTGGCTGGCATGGAATCACTAGAATTGCTTTATTTGCGGAGGAATAAATTACGTTTTCTACCAGAATTTCCTTCTTGTAGTCTATTGAAGGTACTATTTAGTTGATTATTAAATAACTATATTTTCCAAAAGTTAATTATTAAAATGCATTTTTAAAGGAGCTAATCTTGTTTTACATTGGGAGTGTGTATTAGTTATAAGTACTGTGTTTTTCCTATGTTAATACTTTTCAGAATTTTAATATGATTACTTACATTAGTGGTATTTTTAGTAATACATTTTTTAAAAGAAATAATTTGAAAAATAGAGATTTGTCCATTTCATCTGACAAGTAGTTCATAACTGGAGAAATAGTAGATAAAGAGGCTAAAATTGTAAGTAGGAGACCTGGAATACCAACCAGGATTATGTACCTCGTTCTATAAAGTGTCACCTCTCACCTTTACCTAATCATAATCAAGTATGTTTGAAATGAATTACATTCTTTTGGCTTTAAGTGTGTAGAATTAATGCTGTCTTGTAAATTTGCCATGATTTGCCTTTTTTATATATACCTTTAAGCTCTAGTGTTAAAAGAGTTTATTTTAAACAGAGCGATGATATATAAAATGAACTGAAAAAGTTTTCCTTTAATAAGAAAAATTTTCCATCTGATAATTATAGTTTCTATTAATGGCAAATCAGTATATAAAATAATCACTAATGAAAATGTTAAGTAACAAACTGATTACAGTTGATCCTTGAACAATGCAAAGGTTATAGGCATTGACCCCCATGGAGTTGAAAATCTGTGTGTAGCTTTTGACTCCCCAAAAACTTAACTAGTAGTAGTCTCCTGTTGACCAGAAGCCTTACCAATAACATAAACAATTGGTTAACATATAATTTGTATGCCATATGTATTATGTACTATGTTCTTACAATAAAGTAAGCTAGAGAAAAGAATCTTATTAAGAAAATCATAAGAGAAAATGTGTCTACTATTAATTAAATGGAAGTCAGTCATCATAAAGGTCTTCATCTTCATTGTCCTCATGTTGAGTAGGCTGAGGAGAAGGAAGAGAAGGGGTTGGTCTTGCTGTCTCAGAGATGGCAGAGGTGGAAGGAAATCCACATATAAGTGGACCTGTGCAGTTCAAACCTAAAACCCATTGTCATTCAAGGATCAACTGTGTTTATAGTACCATGCTGTATTGATACCATAAGTTTATATCATCTGCTTATAAGATGAATCATCTGTCTGAAATGGTGAGCAACTTAAATCTATGGTATATGTCAAGCAATTCAACTTTTCTTGTCATGACTTTTCTCTGCTTCTTGGGAGAACTTTCAGCATCACTAGTGGCACTTCATATTAGTCCCATGATGTTATTTGAAATTTATGGTTTTGCACTAAACAGTATGAGAAACGCATGAGAACTGCAAGAGATCATTTTTTACTGTGACACACAATTTACTGGAGAGCTGAACTGCTCACCTGGAAATGATTAGCTTCATACAGGTTTTAAGTGGCTACTCACAACATAGGCTCACCACAGTACCAACAAGAAGTGGCAACAAAATTATTACAGTAGTACAGTGTGTACTACAGTTAATTTTATGTAGTTATGATTTTTCTTTTTTTGAGGCAGAATCTTTGATTTATTTATTTTTTTTGAGGCAGAGTCTCGCTCTGTCATCCAGGCTGGAGTGCAGTGGTGCAATCTCAGCTCACTGCAACCTCTGCCTCACGAGTTCAAGTGATTCTCCTGCCTCAGCCTCCCGAGTAGCTGGGATTACAGGTGCCCACCACCACGCCCAGCTAATTTCTGTATTTTTAATAGAGATGGGGTTTCGCCATGTTGGCCAGGCTGGTCTCGAACTCCTGACCTCAGGTGATCCGCCTGTCTCCACCTCCCAGAGTGCTGGGATTACAGGCGTGAGCCACCGTGCCTGGCCTAGTTTTATGTAGTTATGACTGCATCTTCACATTTGTTTACATTTCTCTGTAAGTTGTATGTAAGTTTTGATAAATTTTAACTTTTTATAATAGATTTGTATATATTTTGTGGTAGTCAGTGGTAAACTAGTATCTACATATATTAAATGCATTCATGACATATGTAACTTTTTTTTATTTTTAAAATGTTTTTAGGCTACACAGTTGGTTTGCAAGTGTTTTCAAATTGTCACAAATCTCCAAATAAAATTTCAATATATTTTCTGAAAAAAATTTATATAAAAGTGGACCCTCACAGTTTAAACCCTTGTTGTTCAAGGACCAACTGCATAATATCAATAACTTTTTAAAAAACTGATATTACTTTGTTTTGCAAGTAGTTTTTGGATTTATATTTTTATTATTTAAATGTAACTACTAAATTATTTCTCTACTTTGGTTTTTTTTTTTTTTTTTTTTTGGGATGGATTCTTGGTCTGTCATCCAGGCTAGAGTGCAATGGTGTGATCACTGCTCACTGCAACCTCCGCCTCCTGGGTTCAAGCGATTCTCCTGCTGCAGCCTCCTGAATAGCTGGGACTACAGGCACGCGCCACCACGCCTGGCTAATTTTTTGTATTTTTAGTAGAGATGGGGTTTCACCATGTTGGCCAGGCTGGTCTCAAACTCCTGAACTTGTGATCTGCCTGCCTCAGCCTCCCAAAGAGCTGGGATGACAGGCGTGAGCCACTGCACCCAGCCTACTTTGGTTTTATAAACTTGATGTTTCTGCCAGATTCAACGTTTAATTATTTTTAAATTGCCAAAAAATTTTCTCATTTGCCATTCTTCTTTAGCTGAAAGATAGCCTAAATATAATTGAAAATTTAAACATCTTGATATTTATAAAGTTGCATTTTTTCTATGTGTTTTTCAATCACTTGAAATTAAGAGTACCTACAATTTTATTTTCATTATCTACTATAAAATTGAATACAGAGATACACATAACTCATCTTTGATTTTGTAGGAATTGCATGTAGGTGAAAACCAGATTGAAATGTTAGAGGCAGAACATCTTAAACATCTGAATTCAATTCTTGTGCTAGACCTGAGGGATAACAAGTTAAAATCTGTTCCAGATGAAATTATACTACTACAGTCCTTGGAAAGGCTTGACCTAAGCAACAATGATATTAGTAGGTAAGTTTAAATATCAAATGAATAGAAATTGTGTTTGTATTTGGTTATAATTCATAATTTGAAATATTTGTTAAAAAACCAAGAGGTTCCTTTTTTCTAAATTGAATTCATTAAATATTGATTGAGCAGTAATTATGTACAGAGAAAGAAAGACTAATTAGGTTTTGTCTTTAACAGCAAGCTTGATATGATAATAGAAGCAGACATATTTATGACTTACTCTAACTGGATTATCATTAGTATTAGTATTATTACTCTTACTAGAGTAAAATTTAGTTCTAGTTACCCCCTAGAACTAAATTCTAAGAACGCTGGAATGTATTTACTTTAAAAGCCTTGCCATAGCACTGTTTCCCAAATATGGGTACGTTTTAGAATCATTTGAGAAACATTAAGAAAAAAAAATACTGATTCTGGGATACTAATGAATCAGAATCTCTGATGGCAGGACCCTAGAATTTTTGTTCTTTGTTTTCTTTAAAACAGTTCCTAGAATTTGATGCTTCTGGTCTTCCAACCAGCAATTAATTGGGAACCACCATATTGTAAGATAAACTCTAGACTTTTTAGCCTGACATTCAAGGGTGCCTTACAATCAGACTTAATTTATCATTTGTCATCTTTCGCTCATACAGGTGTCTTGCTCTCTGACTACATTGAGCTATAAATATACCAACCCTTTCTTTGTTTTATTCCTTTACCCTAGAATGCTTTTTTTTTTTGCCTAATAGTATTTGATTTTTCACTTTAAGCCCAAATCCGGTTTTTGCTACTCCCTTCTCCCCCGTAAAGCCCCACCAGTGTCTATATTTCTACTCTCATAGCAACATGACTTGTTTAGCATTTGTCTTATTATATATGCTTTTTATATCATATTCATTTGTTAATATGTAACTTATATACAATAAAATTTACCAATCAAGCATACAACTTGTTGATTTTTGGCAAAGGTATATATTTGTGTAACCGTAATCACAGCCATGTAGAACATTTCTATCTCCCTAAAAAGTTTCCTCATACCTTTTGCAGTCAATTCCCTTTCCATACCCCAACCCCTGGCAACCACTAATGTGCTATGTTACTACAGTTTTGTCCTTTTTAGAATGTCACATAAATGGAATTACATAGAATGTAGTTTTTGTGTCTGGCTTCTTTCATGTAACATAAAGTTTTTGTGATTCATGTGGTTGTATGTATCAGTAGTTTTATTTTTATTGCTGAGTGTTATTCTGTTGTACAGAGATAGATATACCACAGTTCATGTGTCTTTTCAGTAGTTAGTTGATGGACATTTGAGTTGTTTTTGATTTTTTGCTATTGTAAACATCTGTGTGCAAGTTTCTGTGTGGACATTATTTTCATTTCTCCTGAGTAAACGTGTAGCAGTGTGTTTGCTTAGTTGTATAGTGACCATATGTTTAAAAGACTCCACTTTCGAAAGTGACTGTACTATTTTATATTCCCACCAGCATTGTAAGATAATACTTATTATATTTTAGTTAGCTGTATGTGTTTTTTTCCTTTGTTTAACTGAGGACTTGAGAACAAGAATCTTGATATCGCTATACCAGTGCCCTATATTTTGTAGATGCTTAATAGATTTTATTGATATTGAATTTTTATGTATGAATGGTTTTTAAAATGTGCCAGAGATGAAGATGACTTTCTTTATTGAATGGAAACATGAATTGGACATTCAAAAATTATCTTTTTCTATTTGTCATCTTTTTTCAATTAGAATTTTGTTTCCTTGCTCTAAGTGCAAAATCAAAACATTTAGTATCAGTGAGGATGTCTATCTTGAATCACTGATTCATTCAAATTTATGTTTAACATTTACTTTTTTAGCAAATGTTATAATTTAACAAATGTTTTATAGCTCACTTTTTAAAAATTAATCTCAGCATGACAATTTTGAAAACAAATCTGATTTTTCTTTTATATGTTTAGCATTTATCTTGAAAGGAAATGTTTTAGGTCTGCATTACTTGGCCTTTCTTTGAGACTATTCTGTGATATGTTGTTTGCCATATGATGTTTTATAGTTAACTATGGTTGGAGTACACTTATATTTGATGCTTTCCCTGAAATCAATTTAATCTTTTATAGTCTTCCCTATTCATTGGGGAACCTTCATTTGAAATTTTTGGCATTAGAAGGAAATCCTTTGAGAACAATTCGAAGAGAAATTTTAAGTGTAAGTATATTTGGAATTCAGCTCTTTGTTAAATTAAAATTCAGACATATATGTTGATCTATAAAACTGCAAAGCATGTCTTGGTGAATGTCTTTGTCTCCACCCTTCTAGAAAGGAACACAAGAAGTCCTAAAATATCTACGAAGCAAGATCAAAGGTACTTTAAAATATTCTCTTATATTTTGAAGGATTCATAAAAAGTAGTGAAGAATTAATAGTACATAAATTTAAATGTCATTTGGGTATACATATTTGGAAGTAATAGATCCTGGCATGTGTGGCTCTAATTCTAAATCCATATAGTCTGTAACTATGCTGAGGTTATAAAAATATCTTTAAACTCACAATAATAATGTTCTATCTGTAATCCCTTTGAATTGTGTTAAGTCTGCCAATTAGGAAATTTAACAAAAAAGATTCAGTAAGCACTTAGTACTTCAACTTTGAAAAAGGAGTAAAACTTGACTTTCAGGATATATGGGTTCTATTGACTAGAAAGTATATTGACAAGTATTTCATTATCTATTTTTCGTGCACAGCTTTGCTAAACTCTGACAAAAATTAAGACAAAACATACTTTTCAGGGTATGTTAATTTAGCAAGAACATGTACCAAAAGTGAAAATAATACAATAAACTTAATTTTTAATAATTCACTAAACATGTCATATACCCAGTTTTTGTTTCATGTCTATCATTATAGAATAAACTAAAACATTTTGAAAAAAAAAATAGTCGTACGAGTGCTATGCTAAGTAACAAACCACTCCAAAACATAATGGCTAAATGCAGTAGCTGTTAATTTACCTCACAACTCTGTTGGTTATGCATAGCTTAGCTTAGCACTATGTTGCCAGTCAACATATATTAAATGAGTAAGATAATTGCGTAGTTTAGCTATTTTTTCTACTTTATCCTTCAAGTGAATTATTAAAATAATTTTCTAAGACTCTTATTTTCTACCAAGGAAAGTGTTTCCTTCTCCAAATATGCTTTCTCGTCCAGAACAAATTGATTATTCTGTCATGAATCAGTTAGAGGTCATGTCAGACTGATCAAAATTTTATGAACAGAAAGCCAAGATGAACTTAGTGGAAGTTACAGTTATGTACAAACATTTCTGCTAGACAGCTTCTATCCAAAGATGGGAGAGTGAATCCATGCATATAATTTTATTCTTTCCAGAAACCCCACAAAAAGAAAATTGGTAATGGAAATGTTTTAAAGGTGTACTTCCATAAAGATAGGGAGAATGGGGGAAAAATAAAAAACATGTGGACATTGGAAAGTGAGTTGTTTAGTCAGTTCGGGCTACTATAATAAAATATCTTAGACTGTAATTTATAAATAACAGAAATTTATTGCTCATGGTTCTAGAGAACTGTGATCAAAGCACCAGCAGGTTTGGTGTCTGGTAAGGACCTGTTTCTCATAGATGGCACCTTCTCCATGCTTTCACATGGCAAGAGGAGGTTAATGAGCCCCCTAAGACTTCTTTTATAAGGGCACTATTCCCGTTCATGAGGGTTCTGCCCTCAATATCTAGTTACTTTACAAAGGCCCTACCTCTTAATACTGTTACCTTGGTGGTTAGATTTCAACATAGGAATTTTGGGGTAACACATACATTTAGGCCATAGCATAAGTGAACAAATGGTGACTGAGTTAGTAGATCAGAAAGACCTTTTGGCTATTACAGATAATGCTGTAATAAACATTCTTGTACAGGTTTCAGTTTTCATTTCTCTTGGGTGTATATACCTAGGAGTAACATATTTCTCGGTCATATGATAACTCTATGTTTAATCATTTGAAGAACTGCCAAACTGTTTTCCAAAGCAACTGCACCAATTTACATTCTCACCAGTAGTATATGAGGGTTCTGATTCCCCTCACCAACATTTGTCATCATCCTCATCAACGTTTGTCATCTGACTCTGATTCTAGCCATCTTGTTGGGTCTGAAATGGCATCTTATTGTGGCTTTGATTTGCATTTTTCTGATGAGTATTAATGTAGAGCATCTTTTCCTGTGCTTTATTAGTCATTTGTGCGTCTTTAGAGAAATGGCTATTCAGATTCTTTGTCTATTTTTTGTTTTTTTAAATCATTGAGCTGTAAGTGTTCTTTACATACTTTAGATACAAATCCCTTATTAAATATATGATTTGCAGATATTTTATAGTTCTCTGTGGGTTGTCTTTTCATTTTCTTGATGTTGTTCTTTGAAGTATAAAAGTTTTAATTTTGAGCAAGTCCAATTTTTCTTTTTTTTTTTTGTTCATTTTTTTTTAAATCTAAGAAAGCTTTACAAAATCCTAGGTTATAAAGATTTGGCCTATACTTCTAAACATTTTATACTGCCATTGTTTTAAAATTTAGGTCTTTGATCAATTTTGAATTACTTTTATATGCAGTGTGAGGTAAGGGTCCAATTTCATTGTTTTGTACATGGCTATTCAGTTTCTCAGCACCATTTGTTGAAAAGAGTATTCTTTCTACTTTGAATGGTCTTGGCATTCTTGTAAAAAATCAACTGACTATAAATGTATTGGTTTATTTCTCTACCGTCAGTTTTATTCTATTGATCTATATGTCTGACCTGTGCCTGTTCCACACTGTCTTGATTACCGTTGTTTTGTAGTAAGTTTTGAAATCAAATCAGGAAGATTGAGGGCTCTTACTTTAGGAGGGCTCCTCTTCTTTCTCAGGATTGCTTTGGCTATTATGGATTTCTTGCAATTCCATATGAATTTTAGAATTAACTTGTGAATTTCTACAAAGATAAAGTTTATGTATTTCTGTAGATCAGTTTGGGGAATATTATCCTAACAATATTAAGTCTTCCATTCATGAGCATGGAATGTTTTTCCATTTTAGATCTTTAATCTCTTTAAACAATGTTTTATAGTTTTCAGACTATAAGTTTTATACTTGTTTATTTCTAAGCATTTTATTCCTTTTGATGCTATTAGGCATATAATTGTTTTCTTAATTCCATTTTTGTGCTGTTCTTTGCAACTGTATAGGAATACAATGATTTTTGAATGCTGATCTTATATCCTGCAACCTTGATGAAACTATTAGTTCCAATAATTTTTTGACGTATTCCTTTGGATTTTCTATATACGAGACTATGTTGTTTGCAAATAGAGATAGTTTTACTTCTTCCTTTCCAATCTGGATGCCTTTTATTCCTTTTCTTGCCTAATTCCTTTGGCTAGACCCTCCAGGACAGTACTGAATAGAAGGACTGAGACTGGACATCTTTGGGGGAAAGCTTATAGTTTTTCATTGTTAAGTAACATTAGGTTAGCTGTGGGTTTTTTGTAGATGCCCTTTATCATGTTAAGGAATTTCCCTTCTATTTCTGGTTTTTGAGTGTGTTTGTCCTAAAAGAGTTGTTGAGTTTTTGTCAATTTTTTTTCTGCATCTGTTGAGATGGTCGTGTGATTTTAAAAAGTCTGTTAATATGCTGTATTACCTTAATTGATTTTCAGATGATAAATCAGCTTGCATCCATGGTTAAATCCCACTTAGTAATGGTGTATAATTCTTCGTAAATGTTGCTAGATTTGTTTTTTAGTGTTTTGTTGAGAATTTGAGAGTTATTGATCTGTTGTTTTCTTGTGATTTTTTTTTTTCTGGTTTGGGTGATAGCCTAATAATGGCATCATAAAATGAATTGGGAAGTGTTCGTTCCTATTTTGTTTTTTGGGTGAATTTATGAAGAGTTGGTATTAATTTTTTGAATGTTTGGTAGAATTCAGCAGTGAAGCCATTTAGGCATGGGCTTCTCTTTGTGGCTAGGGTTTTTTTATTACTCTTCCTTCACGTGTTATAGATATACTCAGATTGTCTGTTTCTTCTTGAGTCAGTTTTGGTAGTTTTTATCTTTCTAGGAATGTGTCCATTTTATCTGAGTTGTTTAATTTGTTGGCATATGGTTGCCATAGTTTATCCTTTTCATTTTTGTAAGGTTAATAATAATGTCCTCTCTTTCATTTCTGATTCTAGTAATGTGAGTCTTCTCTCTTTTTTTCTAGGCCACACTTGCTGGATATTAGTCAGTTTTGTTGACTTTCCAAAGAATGAGCGTTTAGTTTCATTGATCTTCTCTATTGTTTTTCTGTTCTCTATTTCATTAATTAACACTCTAATTATTTATTTCCTTCTAATTGGTTTAGGTTTCTATTGCAGGTGTGACTGACTGGGGCCAGCATTGCGGGTGGTTAAAGAATTTACCAAGACAGCTGTAGTAAAGAAAGGCAGATTTATTAGAGAAAGTACAAAGATATGTTGCAAGGGTGCAACAAGTAGCACAGCAGAGAAGGGGCTGTCTGCCAAGAGGCAGGTGCTGGAGGGGAGTTTTATAGGTTCATGCTTGGAGTGGGCTATGTGGAACGAGGTCTTGCTGCTGGGGCTGTGTACAGAGCGAGGTATTTGGGAACAGGATGTTGTGCCAGCAAGTCGTCTGTGATTAGAGTTGTCTATGATTAGCTGTCTCTTGGAACAATTGTTCTCCCCCACCTGGGACCCCTTTTCATTGTTGCTTACTTATCTCATCAGGACTCCAGAGTTTAGTTTGTTCTTTTTTTCTAGTATCTTAAGGTGGAAAGTTAGGTTATTGATTTTGGGATCTTGTTTCTTGACATAGGCATTTATAGCTATAAATTTCCCTCTAAGCATGGCTTTATCTACAGCTCATACGTTTTCATATGTTGTGTCATTTTCATTTATCTCAAAGTATTTTATGATTTCTCTTTTGATACCTTCTTTGGCCCATTGGTTGTTTAAGGATATGTTGTTAAATTTCCATTATAATGTGCCCCTGACATAAAAAAATGTTTTGAGTCTGTTTTGTCTGATACTATTATAGACATTCAGCTTTTCTGTAGTTGTCTTATTCCTTGGTTCTCTCCTGTGAGCTAGCTTGTGTACAGTCTGCTTGTATACAGTCTAGGCTGTATCTTCAGTAGATCCAGGAATTTCATCCCAACTGCCTTTTACCATAACCTTCATTGTTTTTGAGAGCTTTCATGCTTTGTTGTGAGTGAAGTCAGTTCCCTTGGGAAGAGATTAGGAACCGTTTTTATGACCTGTTTCTCCCCCAGGCAAAATCTTTGAGCACAGGCTGTGAAGCTGGGAATATGGAAGATGGCAAGCTTCTCTAATAGTAACACTCTCCTCTAGGAGCTGAACACTCAGTAGAAGGAGTCAGCAATAGACTTAGGTTCTCTTGGTTTGCCTCTCCTTTCTTTGAACCGGCAACTTATGAGCCAGGGGAAGAGCAGTCAGGGCCCCAGTATTCTCATCATGCCAAGCTCAAGGTAGAGCCTCCTTTCTGTGCAGGGGACCAGAGTGGAAGAAGGGAGTCCTCACCCTACTCATCAGGGATTTAGCATTAGCAACAGGAAGCTGGTGGCAGGATGAGAAATGCTGACACTCCTCTCAGGAAGAAAGCCCTCTGGCTGGGAGATAGGGTTTGGGGCTGGAGGGTTGGGGGAGAGGGAACCCTGTGTTCTCAGTTGTAGCCTTCTGGAGTGGAGTTTCTGCCTCTCTGATCTAGAAGAGGGGAGAGAGGGAGCAGTCTAGGTTCAAATACCACAGACTCACCTCTTACAAAATTTCCATAGATTTTCTTGAACAGCTATTTCTTCATTTGCTGTTTGCTATTAGAATCATTTCCAAGGCCAGGCATGGTGGCTCATGCCTATAATCCCAGCACTTTGGGAGGCTGAGGCAGGTGGATTACTTGAGGTCAGGAGTTCGAGACCAGCCTGGCCAACATAGTGAAACCCCATCTCTACTAAAAACACAAAAATTAGCCAGGAGTGGTGGCACACACCTGTAGTCCCAGCTACTCAGGAGGCTGAGACAGGAGAATCACTTGAACCTGGGAGGTGGAGGCTACAGTGAGCCGAGATTGTGCCACTGCACTCCAGCCTGGGCAACTCAGAGCAAGACTCCATCTCAAAATAAATAGAAATAGAATCCTTTTCAGAGGCTTTAAATTATTATTATTTTTTGTTTTTGTTTTTGTTTTCAGACAGAGTCTCATTCTGTCACCCAGCCTGGAGTGCAGTGGTGCAATCTCAGCTCACTGCATCCTCCGCCTCCCAGGTTCAAGGAATTCTGCCTCAGCCTCCTGAGTAGCTGGGACTACAGGCACCTGCCACCACGCCCAGCTAATTTTTTTTTGTATTTTTAGTATAGATGGGTTTTTGCCATGTTGGCCAGGCTGGTCTTGAACTCCTGACCTCAGATGATTTGCCTGCCTTAGCCTCTCAAAGTGCTGAGATTATAGGCATGAGCCACCATGCTCAGCTCAGCATCCTCCTTGACCTTTTTCTTTTTCTTTTTTTTTTTTTAACACTTTTTAACCAGCTTTTCTGCGGAGCAGATTAACAGAGCTCCTCTTGCTGTCATGATGGAAATTGATCTCTGGGAAGTATATTTTCTATGTGAAATCTACGCAAAAGGAGAACAAAAATTGGGCAAAACTAGCAGTCTGCCACAATAAGCAATAATTGAAAGCCCATTGGCCAAATGTCAGTAGAATCTTTTACTGAGAACTTCTCCATATATGTATCTTTGCCTTCTTCTCAGTTTTTCATAGCTCTTTTATCTTTCAACCCTTTATGTTGTCTCTTTCCCTGTTTCTTTCTTTTCTTTTTTCTTTTTTTTCCTTTTTTCTCCTTTCTTTTGGGGATGGGGAAAATTTTTTTAGAACAAGATTGTAAAGCAAGGGAAAACCAAGCCAAAAACAAATGCATGTAAGGAATGGCCTTATTGTCTAAGAAGTTCAGAAGTAGAAAATATCCAGCTCAGCTACTTTAAAAAATAATAAAAAGAGGAATATCTCAATAATAATATTCAAAGCCTGAGAGAGTAATTTACTTAAAAAGAATTTTTTTAATTTTTGATTTTTTTTTTTTATTTAGAAGCAAGGTCTTGCTCTGTTTCTTGGGCTAAAGTACTGTGGCACTATACTAGTTCTCTGCAGCCTCAAACTTCTGGGCTCAAGCAATCCTTGTGCCTCAGCCTTCCAAGTAGCTAGGATTACAGGTGTGCACCACTACAGCAGGCTATTTTTATTTTTTTGTAGAGACAGAGTCTTGTTATTTGCTCATTTTGGTCTTGAACTCTGAGATTCAAATGGTCCTCCTGCCTCACCTCCCAAAGTGTTGGGATTTACAGGCATGAGTCACCATGCCCAGGCCATATTTATTTATTATTTATTTGTTGCTCTGCTTCTTGCCAATAATTGGTCATATTATTAACATCTTACCACTCTTCCTTCTCTCCCTGGTTGTTCAATCACATTTAAATAATCCCTTGGTATTTCCTGACATTTGTTGTTTCTGGGGTTTAATTATCTCTTCCATTTTTCTTGGTATTTGTACAGGTATACATACTTAGAAAATACATACTTAGAAAATCCCTTTGGACTTCAAAATAGGTTGAATTATTCAAAGCATATATTGGCAAGACTCAAAATTGTGATAATCATATGGAGAACAATTATGTGTGTGCATAATCTAAGGGGAATTTCAAATAGAACTGAAACATTTATTTTGAATTAATACTTAACTTTGCACATACATACAAAGGCCCAAGACTTTTTCCTTATCAAAGCATAACTTTATTATTTATAAGTAATAAGTATTTTCTCAGTGAAAAGATGCTCAGTGAAAGAGCAATCTACATACGTATCTGGAGGCACATAAGAATCACCTGTGGAGCTTTTTAAAAACTACATGCCCAGGCCAGACTTTAGCCCAATTAAATCTGGATTTTGGGGTAATGGGGCCTAAGTATTTAAACAATAGTTAGAGTGGAATTTCATTTAATTATCTCTAAATTTTCTGGAGCTCTTTGAGGAAAAAGTTGGGACACTTCATTGCTTCATATTTTTTTTTCCTTCAGCGTTTCTTCTCTGCTTTTTAACTACTCTTTTCTCAGTTTTAGAGGTAGAAAAGGGATTGGTGAAAATTGAAAACAGTGCCGATCATTTGATTCAAAGGATGCTGGTAAAATGAGATAAAAACTTTGGCTGAAGTGAGTAGAGACTGCTAACTTTAAAGAAACTGAACAATCCAGAAGCATGAAGTTATGTACCAGTTTAAAATAAACTTTCATTAAAAGGCACTTGTTTGTGATGCTTCAAATGTAGAAACGTGGTCCACAGATTCCTCAGACTCCACTGTGTCAAAGAAAAATCTTGTTCTCTTTTAAAGCTTATTAAGTTTTGGTTGTGATTAATTTATATTCTTCCCAGTGTCTAGCAGAAGTGCAGTAATTCATGTAGGATTTAGATAAACTTTCCGCAATGTACTGTTATTTACCTTTTGCTAGGAAGAGTACATATACAAGTCCCAGATATCCTACAAATATAACTCTGAAATTGTTATTATTTTTGAAAAATTAATATTTTTCTAGAGTACTTAAATCATTCTCCACAGATGATCATTATTATAATTTTTATATTTTAATTGATGTGTTGTTATGTTGAGCCTACACATCTCTATCTGTAGAATGCAGATAATACCTTTTTGAAAGGTGTGTTTTTAGGATCTCAATTTCATGAGGTAGCATTGTGTGGAATTACCCTACAATGTCCTTGATTCATCTAAATAGTATTAAACCTTCTTATTTGGTTATCACAGACTTTCAAATAATCCTGATAGTTATTTACTTGTTCTCTGTTCTACATCAATAGGCTAGGTAAATATCAATGGACTATAATTTAAAAATTTGTTTTTATTGTTTATAAAATATCTTTTTAAGGACTGGGTTTGAGGTTTGCAAGTTAGCAATCTGACATGCAAATCTTACACTCATTACAGTTTGTGATAAGCTCAAAGGATCGATTTTAGATTTAAAAAAAAGACCCTTGTAAGAAGAGCATCTCAAGTTGGAGATGTTGAGTGCAGATTCTAGAGCCTCCCCAGTTTATTGGCGGGAGATATGTTCCAGTGGTGATGATACTGTGCCTGCCAAGGGTGAGGTCCTGCCAGATTGGTAAAATTCCCCAGTGGGTGCTGCTGTGGTTTCAGTGATGGTTTCCCCTCTACAATTTTGTTGAGACTTAATCCCCAGTGCAACAGTACTGAGAATTGTGGTCTTTGGGAGGAGATTTGAATCTTAAGGGCTCCACTCTCATGAATAGGATTGGCACTCTTTTTTTCTTTTGATACGGAGTTTCGCTCTCGTTGCCCAGGTTGGAGTGCAATGTCGCGATCTCGGCTCACTGCAACCTTTGCCTCCTGGGTTCAAGCAATTCTCCTGCCTCAGCCTCATGAGTAGCTGGGATTACAGGCATGTGCCACCACGCCCGGCTAATTTTGTATTTTTAGTAGAGATAGGGTTTCTCCATGTTGGTCAGGCTGGTCTCAAACTCCCGACCTCAGGTGATCCGCCCGCCTCGGCCTCCCAAAGTGCTGGGATTACATGTGTGATCCCAGCCACTGCACCTGGCCGGATTGGCACTCTTATAAAAAAAGGGTTTGAGGTTGAAGGCAGTGTTCTCTTGCACTTCTGCCTTATGCCATATGAGGACACAGCAAGAGCGCCCCCACCAGAGACCAAATGCTGGGCCTTGATCTTAGACTTCTCAGCCTTCACAATTGTGAGAAATAAATGTCTATTGTTTATAAATTACCCAGTTTGTGGTATCTTGTTATAGTAGCACAAATGGACTAAGACAGGTGCCAACCCCAATTTTGCCATCATGGCATTAAGCTTAATTACTTTATTTGATTGCAAACATTGCCTTTATTCAAGCTCTATCACCTGATTCTGATCTGTGTTCTGAGTTTAATTTCTTGCTCTGTCACCAGGATCATCTAGCTATGCTACCTTTGATAGACATAATAATGACCCTTCAATGATGGCCACACCCTAATCCCTGAAACCTGTGAATGGGTTACCTTACATGGCAAAGGGCAATTAAGATTGCTAATTGACTGACTTTAAAATAAAGATATTATTATGAATTGTGTTGGCCCAATATAATCACAAGGATTCTTAAAAGTAGAAGAGAGAAGCAGAAGAGGAGGTCAGCATAATAGGATGTGCGAAGAACCACTGTTGCTGGCTTAACATGGAGGAGGAAGGCCATGAAGCAAGGAATATGAGGTGGCTACTAGAAGTTGGAAAGGGCAAGGAATCAGATTCTTTTTAGAAAAAGGAATGCAGGCTGGGGGCGGTGGCTTACGACTGTAATCCCAGCACTTTGGGAGGCCGAGGTGGGCGGATCAGAAGGTCAGGAGATCGAGACCATACTGGCCAAGATGATGAAACCCCGTATCTACTAAAAATACAACAATTAGCTGGGCATGATAAAGTTCCATGGTGGCGCGTGCCTGTAATCCCAGCTACTCGGGAGGCTGAGGCAGGAGAATCGCTTGAACCAGGGAGTCGGAGGTTGCAGTGAGCCAAGATGGTGCCACTGCACTCCAGCCTGGCAACAGAGTGAGACTCCGTCTCAAAAAAAAAAAAAAAGAAAAGAAAAGGAAAAAGGAATACAGACTTGCCATTGCCAAACCCCTGATTTTAGCCCAATGAGACCCATTGCAGACTTCTGAACTACAAAACTGTAAGATAATGTTTGTGTGTTTTAAGTCACTAAGTTTGTGGTAATTTGTTAAAGCAACCATAGAAAACTCATAAATTGGGCATAAAATAATTTATGCCAGTAAATTATATATTAATGAATTGGAATCATATTTTTAGTTTCTTTGCAATCTTGTACTAAGGAACAGTCTTTGGGCAATTATTGTCTCTGTTATCAGGCTTAGGATGGACTCTGCACAATAGACCTGGCCATAGTTTATCACTCACAGTGTCTTACTCATTTTTATATCCCCAGCACTTAGTACAATGACTGCCGCAGAGTACAAGCACGGTAACAGTTTGGGGGATAAATGAATACATTTGTAGTAATTAGATCTAGACCCAGGGATTGCTACTGGTTATGTATTATCAATTTATGTTCATCATCTTTCATGTGATAAAAGTGGGGTGCTTCACTAAAGAGATAGGTTTGGATATTTAGTGTCCATTGGCCTCACCTGGAGGGCTTGGTGAACCAGATTGCTGGGCTCCACTCTCAGAATTTATGATTCATAGGTTTGGGGTTGAGCCTGGAAATTTGCATTTCTAACAAGTTCCCATGTTAGGGTGATGTTGCTGTTCTGGAGACCACACTTTGGGGCATTTTATGCCTCTGTCCCTCTCAGATGTCTTCTCAGGGGACAAACTAGCTCTGCATGTTCTCCAAGAACTATCTGCTTTTTTTTTTGTAGCCACCCACTCCATCCTTAGGGGTTATACTCTACAGGCCTGGCTAACACATTTAGTAGTTTTCCTAAGGTTCGTTCTTCCAACCCCCAGCCTGTTGCCTCAGAAAATGATGGTTCACTTAGTTCCTCTCATTTTAAGAGTAATACAGGATAATAAAATCAAACGTTAAAAAAATCTAAAAAATGAAATGGAGAAGTTTAAAAGATGGCAAATTCTTTTCAATTCTACTATTGACAAGAACTTGTAATTTCTCACTCCATTCTGAGGTGGTTACTCTCTTGGGGATTACCCTCAACACATACTGCTCCCATAAAAATACATTCAACATACATGTATTACTGTACTTACCATACTATTTTGTAATTTTTGTTTATTTTGTCCACTAGATCGAGTTCATCTTCTGTGTTCGTCTCTTATAATAGTACCTACCAGTTTATGTGTGATGGATAATGTTATAGAATGAAGGAACAAATAAATAACCAAATGGACTCTAGTTTTTTACTCTTATTTCTAAGAGACAGGATCATCAGCTTTTCCAACCCCTTAACCTTCTGGAGAGGCAGAGTGATCAGTGTGCCTATTTGCTTCAAAGGGATAAATTGAAGCTCTGAAGACTTTGTTCTAGGTGATACTCGTTCAACTAAATCACCCATCATGCCCTCCAAACTCACCAAATGAATACATTTGAAAATTTCTTTCTTTCTTTTTTTTTTTTTTTGAGAGGGAGCCTCGCTCTGTCGCCCAGGCTGGAGTGCAGTGGCGCGATCTCGCACTGCAAGCTCCGCCTCCCGGCTTCACACCATTCTCCTGCCTCAGCCTCCCTAGTAGCTGGGACTACAGGCGTCCGCCACCGGCCGAAAATTTCTTAAAAAGGTATCTCCATGGCCGGGCGCGGTGGCTCACGCCTGTAATCCCAGCACTTTGGGAGGCCAAGGCAGGCGGATCACGAGATCAGGAGATCGAGATCATCCTGGCTCACACGGTGAAACCCCGTCTCTACTAAAAATACAAAAAATTAGCTGGGCGTGGTGGCGGGCGCCAGTAGCCCCAGCTACTCGGGAGGCTGAGGCAGGAGAATGGCTTGAACTCGGGAGGCGGAGCTTGCCGTGCGAGATCGCGCCACTGCACTCCAGCCTGGGCGACAGAGCGAGACTCCCTCTCAGAAAAAAAAAAAAAATAATGAGATATCTGCGTTCTTGCTTATGTGATTGACCTCTAATTTGGCTGTGTTCTTGTCACTTGTACAATTACAACTTTTTTTTTTCTCTCTCTCTCTGGAAACTTATAGGATCTTCTATTCGTTGCCATTGTTTGAAATTTTATGGTAATTAACTTTGGTGTGGTTCTACTTTTATTTATTGTGTTTGGCACTTACATGGCCCTTTCAATTTGAAATTTTGATGTTTTTAAAAATGTAGTTTTTTTAATGAAAAAGACAGTAAATGCACATGGTTAAAAAAACAACAATACGCAAAGATATAATGAAAGGAAATCTCTCTCGCAACAGTCTTCTCCCCAGAGACAATAGACTCTCTCCTTATATTCTCCTTGATGCTAATTATTAAAAGGAGCTCTTTGGAAATTGTTGAGAATACCCTACCTCATTATACGATCATGGTAGTATACATAGATATTTTAAAAACAATGCTGGATTTTGTTGCTGGTTTAATAGTGTCTCTCTGCTTATTTAATTTTGGCACTGTATTACATATTATTTAAAGTAACTTAACCAAACTGCTAGGGGAGTAGTACTACTACTAGAGCATTAACTTGATGTTAATACTTTCCTTGATGTCTTTCATTTCTGTTTGATATTCTGTCATTTATTCTGTGCTACTTCTGTGAATAAAGTATTCATATGATACTTGCCTGGGAAGCAATAATAGCTTAATCATTATTGACTAATGAATAACTGATGAGCTCAATGCAAGAGAAATATACTTAGTAATATTCAACAAATGTTTATTGAATGCCTACTGGGCTGAAGCAAGATCAGGTATACTACTAATTTTTTTTGTTTTCTTTTGGCGTGCCTTCTGCTCTTATGTGTTAATGCTGGGACTGTTTCATCGTTTTCACATTGTTGAAAAGTGATAGTCTTATTTTACTTCTCTATCGTTCAAGTCTTTTTTGCAAAAATAACACAAAGCCATTTCTTTTAAAATGTGTATTTTAAAAAATATGTATACCATATGATGACAGTGTTAAACAGTCTCTGGAGATTAGTAAGGTGGTTGATGGTGTGTGAATGTGTGAGTATGCAAGCATGTTAGGAAAATATCTATAAAAAATAAAGTCTTGCATTAGCTAAGAAAAAAATCGTAACATATAAAATGTACCAGAGACTTACTCAGTTATGCAGATTGTCAAATTTCAAGTGATTGAGGATAATCAATTTTGTTGTCTCCTGAACTAAAAAGCATATGCTTATTTGGTAGACATTTGAGGGAAATAATGGTTTTCTTCCATTAACAAATTTCTTCTAGTGGACCATATTATTTTACTTAAGAGGAAGGATTACTTGTTATTTGTTTCTTCTTATACATCATAGTTATTCTATGAAGGTTCTTTCTTACTGCTAAATTTCCTTTCAGTAGGATTCATTAAACAGTTTTGAAACCATGCTACAGTAACTTTATTTTCTATTAATTAAATATTAAATTCCAGATTGAGATTTGAGTCATTGGAAATAAAGCTTATGACTAAAGGCATTCTCACCAATAATATCTAGAAATCACGTACACTGTTTTGATATATTATCAAGAATTTTAACAATGGCTTTGTAGTATAAATATTGGCTTCATATAACTTTTCTTTTGCCAGATGATGGACCTAGCCAAAGTGAGTCTGCTACTGAGACTGCCATGACACTACCAAGTGAATCCAGAGTCAATATACATGCCATCATTACATTAAAAATATTAGACTATAGGTATGTAATTTATTATTATTACTATTTTTATTTTTATAGAGATAGGGTCTTACTGTGTTGCCCAGGCTGGTCTTGAGCTTCTTGGGCTCAAGCCATCCTCCTGCTTTGGCCTCCCAAAGTGCTAGGATTATAGGCTTGAGCTACCATGCTTGGCCTAATTTATTTTTTTTTAAACATTACCAAACACATAGGAAACTTTTCAGAAAGAAACCCTTCAGTAAAAAGGACAATTGATGAGGAAAAATTCATCAGAGTACTTGACTTAGAATAATAATAATTGCAAAAAACCATGATGAAATAGAAGGATATTAAAAGTATAATAAAAATAGAAGGATATTAAAAATATAAATGACCTTCAGTGTCCATTCCTTCTGCAGTTTGTGTTTTACTATGCTTGAGAGAGAGATGGTTTTGTTAATAGTGATATTTTTATAATGGGAACATTTTATTGTTATAAAAAAAAGAATGACAGTATTGATAATAAAGTTCTTTGACTCAGTAATCAGCATCCAGAGAGAATTTCATATTGGTGGGTGTCTATGTTAGTAAATAAGAAACCAGTATCATTTAGTTAATGAAAACCTTGACCAGCAGGCAAAGCTTGAGAGGTTGTACCCTGCTAATTTATCTGAACACAAGTCAAATAATGTATCATAGTAATAATGTGCTGTGGTAGCAAATATTCCAAAACTGAAAAAATTACAATGTTAGTATATACATTGAGACAAAGCCAAAAAATTTTAAATATTTTTTATGGAAGTATATGAAATTGGGAAAAGAAGATACCTATTCAGAGATTGAAGGTAGTTGTAAAGTATCCTTTCAGTACTGTCTAAGGCAACAACAACAAAAACATAAGCAATACTGTCAAAATTTTTGTAGCAATTGGTTCATTTATGGGTATTGTAGTGAAAATACAAAAGAATATAGACTGAAGTCAGATAGGTGACTAGATTTATTCAAGAATCTACACAGCCAACATCAGTGTATGGTCTTTTATCCTTAACGTATCAGTAGGAACTATCTTCTTAGCAGTCAGGATACGGTCTCCATTTCACATTTGTTGTGTTTCATTCATATTGTTCTCACCTCTTGCCTGCCACTCTTAGAAATCACTACTCTAAGCTAAGTTTCTTTTGCCACACTAACACAGGTAGCACTCTTCTGTACTTATATTTGACTCTTTCTTACAGAGCATGGCAACTTAGCTTTTTTTTTTTTTGAGTCAGGGTCTTGCTCTGTTGCCCAGGCTGGAGTACAGTGGCGTTATCTCGGCTCACTGTAACCTCAACATCCTGGCTCAAGCGATTCCCCCACCTCAGCCTCCCAAGTAGCTGGAACTGCTGCACGCTATCCTGCCCAGCTAATTTTTTTATTTTTTGTAGAGATGGGGCCTCTCTATGTTACCCAGGCTGTTCTCGAACTCCTGAGCTCAAGTGATTCTCCTGCCTCAGCTTCTCAAAGTGCTGGGATTACAGGCATGAGCCACCATGCCTAGCCAACTTATCATATCTTATCTTCCAAATAATATACCCATTTATTCAGTAGATATTTTTGGAGTCTACTAAGTATCACATTCTGTGCTAGGTATCATAAATAAACTGATTGATGAGACAGACTTCATTCCTGCCTTACTTAGGCTTTTTTTAGCTTAGAATTTCTTTTATGCCTGACTTCTGGCTTCCATTCCCTCCTATACAGATACCATTTATTGAGTCTCTATTCTAAGGGGATCTAGGGTGTTGTACTAGGTACATATGCTGTTGCTTTTAATCATGCAGACAATCTATAAAGTAGTATTGGTCCAATTTTATTTGGGATAACCATTTCTTAAAGGCACAGATATCACAAAAGCATAATCTTAGATTGCTTTGATTCTAAATTTATTCAAATTTGTTTTTCTTAAAGACTTTAACTGTAAAGGAGTGTCCTATTTAAAATTTAAATTATCAATCTCAAGGCATAAATGCTTTCAACTAAAATTTTTAAATAGCATGAATCTTTTAAGTCTGACTAGCATGAGTCAGTTCCCCATGAACTTGAGCATTTGTGATTGAAGAGATGAAAATGCTGCATCTACACAGAAGAAAGTGGGATGCTAAAGCAGAAGTAGAAGGTATAATAACTGTGAAATGTAGGCTGTCTTTTTACATATTTGTATTACAATGCATTTCTTATACAGTTCTTCCATATTATACATTATATGTAATGTTTTTCTGTTCATAGTCATTCATTTGGCATTCCGTTGAAGTTTCTTGAAGGTAGATGACATTGTGTTAAGCACTAATAATTTTAAAAGAAGAATGTAAGGATAATGGCTAATTATTACGTTAAAAAAACAGTTAAATCTGCAAATGTTAGAGTTCTATATAGTAGTCCCGCTTATCCACAGTTTCACTTTCTGCAATTTGGGTTACTTGTGATCAGGTGCAGTCCGAAAATATTAAATGGAAAATTCCAGATGTAAACAACTTATAAGTTTTAAATTGCGCACATTCCGAGTAGTGTCATGGAATTTTATGCTACCCCTCTCTGACCGGCCCTCTCTGACCTGTCATGTCTCATGACCTGGGACATGCATCATCCCTTTGTCAGCATATCCATGCTGTATATGCTGCCCATCCTTAGTCACTTAGTAGTCATCTTGTTATCAGATTGAAAAAATATGGTGTATACTATATAGGATTCAGTCCTCTCAGAAGATTCTGGCATTCCCGGGGGGTCTGGATAAAGGGGAACTACTGTATTTTCATTTAAGATTAAATTTATATTTTATTGAAAACCTTACTGAAAATTGTAATAAAGAGGAAATATATTTATATTTACATTTGAAAACATGTGGCATAAATAACAATAAATAGTCCTTCAGATTCTAATGTCACAGAACTGAGATTCAGGGGAGGTAAGTTATAAAGCTCATTAATGGTAGAAATAGGAATAGTTTAATCTCAGTCCACTGCTCTGTCTACCTTGTCACATACTAAAGGAGAGAGAAATTGGTCCAGGTTACTAAACTAAAATTAAACTAATTTTAAATTAATTAAACTAATTTTAGTTAGTTTAGTATAATGTTGAACTTTTTAAAAAAGTTATTATCTTGCAGAAATTATATACCCAAACAAATTTGACGGAAAACTCCTCTTATAGATTTTTAAGACGGGGCAACAACTAGCTTTTAAAATTATAGATTTAATTCTACTCAGAGGTAAAGGAATGGGCTCCATTTGCTATATGACTTGTAGATATCTTAGACTCCGAAGATAAATATCTATTGTTATTCACATTGAGTATATGAATGCCCAGAAAATGTAGCACAATATGTTATAACACAATATGTTGTCTGAATTCCTAACAGTGAACCTTTTATGGCTTGGTAGATTATGTGGCATTTGTTACAAAATTGTATAATCAATGGCTTTGAAAAATTTCATAAAATCTTTAAACACCTTTAAAAATGAAGAGTAATAATCATATCTTTTTGGACTGCTAAGAATGGTTCGTTTTTTAAAACCATTTTTCATTTAGTGATAAACAAGCAACTTTGATTCCTGATGAGGTGTTTGATGCAGTAAAAAGCAACATCATCACTTCTGTTAACTTCAGTAAGAATCAACTATGTGAAATTCCAAAAAGGTAAGAACTGTGATGCCATGTCTATAGGTTGTGACTCATTCTGTTGTTTTTCCATCTTGGTTTTTAAATTGGTTTTTCCATATTGGTTTTTAAATTTAAAACTATATGTAAAAATTTTTACATTATTAATATTAGAGGGATTTAGCAAAATGTCATTAAGTATTTACTGACACAGTTTTATCATTTGTTCTGAGAGGTATAGAGGTTTTAAAAAAATTTGTTTCTTTTTCTTTTATGTTTAAACTTGGAAAATGGGTATAAGAATTATTAAAAACATTATTTTTCCCATATAATGAAATATAGGGAATTATATATATATATATACTCATATAATGAAATATTAGGGAAAATTGTTAAGAGACTGTCTAACATCAGGTCCATGTGGATTAATAGGAATTTCCATTTGGGGCTTTATGTTAATGAATTGCCAAGCCACTAATTTTTCCACTGATAGGAAAAGCAAAATTAACTGAAGCCTGTTAATATTTTTCTCCTAGAAAAGGATTCTTCACATGCAGTCATTTGCTTTATACATTGTACTGTTAAATACATTTTTTGTTGTTAATTACAGCAAAATCTTTAGATTATGAGTGTTAATTTAGTATATTGTTGAACTTTAAAAAACATTTGTTATCTAGCAGTAAACTATATACCCAAAGAAAGCTGACAGATAATCTAGCAATTAAAACAACCCAATGTGAGACAGGATAGGGTACTGATAAGGAACTTGAGCAATAGAGTCAATTGCTTATACCATATCCCAGACCTGCTGTATAGTTTTTGTACAGGTTAACTAGCTGTTCTTAGTTTTCTCACCTGTGAAATAGGGATAATGATAGTGCCTGTTTATAAGAATTAAACTAAATGACATAATCCACACAAAGCATTTAACTAGAGCCTAATGCTTTTATGCACGTAAATACTTAAAAGGAAAAAAAAAGGTGATGTCGTGGAGGAGAGTGATGTGATGAATTGAGAAAGTGGAATGACTTTCATCTGACTATCAAAATTTTTTTAGATGTTTAAAGCTTTTAAAAAGTGAGACAAACTATAATTTGCTTTCTATTTCTTAGAGCATAGTTTAGGGAATGTAGATCTTAAAAGACGACAAATTTAAGATAGTCCATTGCAAAAGGGATCTCTAGTCCATCTTCTGGTTCTCTCTTGTTTTAAAGGACTGAGAGGATATTTGATAGAATTGAGCATTTAGATTTGCTCTCAGATAGGACAGGTTTGCTTTGGGGGGGGGGGTCCTAGATCAAATAAGTTAATTGGGAATAAAGATATACTTAAGAGACATTACTTATTATTTACTGCCCCATTTTATCTCGCTATCTGGCTCTTCTTTTGCAAAATAATGTCATTCTGTTGACACAGCTATTATATCACATTTTGAGCAACTTAGAATGTCAAGAAAATAATCAAGACATGCCTTATTACATGGACATGTTGCATTGAAAAAGCCATGCTTTCCTCTAGAAAGTTCCCAAACCACTTTCCCTTTTTAAGAAAATTTTAATTAACAATTCATGCTTTTCACCAAAGATTATAAAAATAATACATATTCATAAAATTTTGGAATAAATAAAGGAATATATCAGTTGTAGTTTCATCACTGATTTACTCGGTTAACTTTGTGGCATACTGCATATTTTATTTCAAGCTATTCTCCATTTGAAGTTATACATGAAATTTGTGTCTTTTTTTTTTTTTTTTTTTTTTTTTTTTCTGAGACAGGATCTCACTCTGTTGCCCCTACTGGAGTTCACTGGCACAATCGCGGCTCAGTGCAGCCTTAACCTCTCAGGTTGAAGTGATCCTCCCACCTTAGCCTCCCTAGTGGCTGGGACTACAGGCATATGCCACCACACCCCGCTAATTTTTGTAGAGACCAGGTTTTGCCATGTTGCCCAGGCTGGTCTCAAACTCGAGCTCAACTGATCCACTTGCCTTGGCCTTCCAAAGTGCTGGGTATTACAGGTGTGAGCCACCATGCTTGGCCATAATTTGTATCTTGACTGGTTTATTTGTCATAAGTATTTTTCTGTTTATAAACCATACTTTAAAAATGTAATTTAACTATATAATTTAAGGTTGATTATGACAATAAAGGAAACATATTGTTTCTCTAGGCCAGATTTCTAGAAAAATTATTAAGTCAGAGTTTGACTCGATATATCAAAAAAAGTTTTATCAAGTTTTATCAGTCACACATTGAAACTCATTTTCTTTCACTACATCTTTTTCTGCACAGCATTTTATATCCTTTCTTTTTTTTTTCTTTGCTAATGAGATAGACTAAGTTGTAATTTAACTTTCATTTGGTTGTCTTTTTTTTTGAGACAGAGTTTTGCTCTTGTTGCCCAGGCTGGAGTGCAGTGGCATGATCTCAGTTCACTATAACCTCCGCCTCCCAGGCTCAAGCAATTCTCTTGACTCAGCCTCCCGAGTAGCTGGGATTACAGGTGCCCGCCACCATGCCTGGCTAATTTTTTGTGTTTTTAGTAGAGGCAGAGTTTCACCATGTTGGCCAAGCTGGTCTTGAACTCCTGACCTCAAGTAATCCACCTGCCTCAGCCTCCTAAAGTGCTGAGATTATAGGTGTGAGCCACCGTGCCCAGCCAACTTTCATTTGCTAGTAAATCATATTAATAACAGGAATAAAACTATAAAACTTGATTAGGCTTACTTAGAAATGTTTAATTCTTCCTCTTTAAGTTTTAAACTAAAGCTCCTTAGTGGTAATAGACTACTTATGTAGTAGAAAACTACTGTGTTACAGGATGTCTGTTTAACAATTTGTTTTATGGATTCAAGTTATTAATAGAATAAAGTATAAAAATTTTCTAGGTTTGATTTTTCTCCTTCGTGCCATAGTTGGTTTAAATATAAGATAAATAGTTTTTTAAGTGAAACTTTAATGTATATATAAAGCCAAATAGAAACTTTTGGACAGATAAGAGTGAGCCTTTTTTAAAAAATTATTTTTATTAGTTACATATCCAAACTCATTAATGTTCCTGTGAAAAAGTAAAAGGTACAAAAAGTCATAATTAGCAGAAGTTAAATATAGGAATTTCCCCCTTTGATCTGCTTACAGTTTTGAAGTTCTGGCAGTGAATTCAAGTGCTAACATTTTAAAATTATTTTTGTTTCAGGATGGTAGAACTGAAGGAAATGGTTTCTGATGTCGATCTCAGTTTTAATAAACTTTCCTTTATATCCTTGGAGTTATGTGTGCTTCAGAAATTGACTTTTTTAGATCTCAGGTATTTATTGATACTATTGCTTGACTTTTTAAAAAGTTATAACTTGTCTTTGAGTTTTGCCTAACTTATTCTTTTTACCTCATATTTTCCTAGGTATGTATGGAAACTGGCCTTTATTTATTAACAATAGTTTAGGAGAATCCAAAAATAGTGTTTAGGAAACCCAAGACAGAATTTAGGAAAAATACTGTAATCAGACATTTATAATTTGTAAGCAATTTACAAGTTACGTCATAAGACAAAATTACTGAAAATATTAACCCATTCTAAGCAAAATTACAAATAAGACATGGAAAGTATTTTTTTCACATTGTTTATTTTCTGAAAGTAAATAGTATAAAACCAGCTGAGTGGGTTATTCAACACAACTTAATGCAGACAATAACTGGAGAAAAGTACAGAGAATGTAGATATAGAAAAAGAATATAGCTTGTACTGTAGAAAGTATGACTTTACATATTAGGCTTGACTTCTGAACACAAAGAAATAGGTTAGAGAAAAGTATTTATTTGTAATAGGTAGTCATCTAGTTGGGAATAATTTTCTCACAGGTATTTTCATTATTAGTAGTTATAGTGGCTCTAAAATCCTTTTACCTTTTTGTTAACTTTTCTTCTAACATTGCTCCCAGATCTTTCCAACAGTAAATGAGATTTTGTTTATTGCCATGTTTCATTGTAAGAGCTAAAAAAAAAATAGTCATTGTGTAAATTTAAATTCTAAACTTAGAGTAGGAATAGATTTGCTTTATACCTATGGAGTAGAAAACTCCAAATCTCTTAATAGAATCTTTTTAACTTCTTGGTTCATTTTTAAAATAATTTTTAAATTCCTCTTAGAGTAGAATTTCATGTCTGTGTCATATATATTAACACCGATGGAATATTTATGTGGTATTATAGACATGGGGGAAATATTAAAGACCCCACTTTGAAGGAGTTAATTAGTTTACAGTGTTTATCCTGTAGTCACTATTAAACCTGTAAAGAATTCATTGCATTATCAATTGGTTGCATATTGGTATTATTAGGATTTGGCATACTAACCGAATAACTGCGGTATGTGACTGATTCAGAATTCTCAGAACTCAGCCTTTATAAAGTCAGATCAAGGATTGATAAACTGATCTACATTTTTTTTTTCCTGCTCAACATTTTAATTATAAATTAAACTTGTAAAATTTTTCAAACTTTGTAAATCTTCTGTTTTGATTTCCAATTTAGGAACAATTTTTTAAATTCTTTGCCAGAAGAAATGAAATCACTGGTAAGACTGCAAACGATCAATCTTTCCTTTAATAGGTAAGAGAACAGACAATTCTAATTGTTATTCTGTGGAAATATGTAGATCTTTCTCATTGGAGAAAACAAAAGCCAAAAAAACAAAAAGTCCCCTTCTACTTTATTTCAATATCCAGATTTTATTTTCACTTAGTTCTTCTTAGAGTTAAAAATATTATTTTCTTTGAATTCTCATAGTTGATGTCTAACGTATTTTTCATTCCTTTTTACCATTTTGAGAAACCTGTAGCCTAAAAAGACAAAATAAATAATTACAATTGCTCTAATGGAAGGATAGTGCACGGGAAAATGTCTTCTGAGATTACCTTAAGGTAGAGGAGATAGCATTGAAACTGAGGTTTGAAAAATAGACATTTGCCAGCCATTCAGGTAGAGAGCATTCTAGTTAGAGCTAATAGCATATGCCAAGGCACAAAGATGTGAGAACATATGGGGTGTTTGGGAAACTTCAAGAAGTTCAATGTGCTTTGGACAATAAAGCAAGCAGGTAGAGGAGTAGAAGGAACAGATAAAGTTTGGCAAGTAAGCAGTAGCCAGACCTTGAGCTTTTTGTGCTCAACGAAACTTAGATTTTGTTCTGCAAACACTATCGAGATACTGCAGATAATTAAGAGCAACTAATATTTATTGGGAGCTTATTGTTCTGCTGGTGCTGTACTAAGTACTTTACATGTAATAGCTCAGGCTTACAAGAACCCTGCATGGTAGGTTCTGTTACTGTGTTCATTTAAAAATCAAGGATTAGAAGCTAAATAACTCATCTAAGGTATGCATAAATAGTAAATTATACAGCTGAGATTTGAGTCCAGGTGGTTTGGCTCCAGAAGTTGGGCTCTTAACAACTATGTCACATTGTTTCTTATGATGAAAATGGATTCTAAAAACAATTAAAATATGAATAACTGGCCAGGTGCAGTGACTGACACCTGTAATCCCAGCACTTTGGAAGGCCGAGGTGGGCGGATCACCTGAGGTCAGGAGTTTGAGACCAGCCTGGCCGATATGGTGAAACTCCATCTCTACTAAAAATACAAAAATTAGCCAGGCGTGGTGGTGGCCTGTAAACCCAGCTACTCAGGAGGCTGAGGCAGGAGAATCGCTTGAACCCCAGGAGGCAGAGGTTGCAGTGATCCAGGATTGCGTCACTGCACTCCAGCCTAGGTGACAGAGCAAGACTCTGTCTCAAAAAATAAATAAAATTTAAAAAATAAAATATTAGCAGCTAATATTTAATGCAACCTAGATAATGTCCTAAGGTCTTCAAATGCATTCGTTTAATCCTTATAACAAGTGTATATGTTTAGTATTATTATTATTCCTCATTTATAGATGAGGAAGCTAATGCATAGTGATGTTAAAATATTGCTCATTTTAATTTTTCTTCTGTCTGCTCCATTACTTGTCCTTTCTAGTATATAGATTGCACCATTATTGTCATTATTTTAAAATATGTGCACTTCTCAGATCTCTCCTAATTTTTACTTGTGAATTGAGCTATCAGTTTTATATTGTGTTGTCAATTGAGCTAACAATTGCCTTGCAAGTAATGTCTTTGGGGAAGTGCCAAAAGCTAGCCTAAACTTCCGTGTTATCAGGTAATTATCTTGTTCATGGGTTGCAGGGAGGGAAGAGAAGAGCCTATTAAGGGGTCATTTGGTCCATCTGTACTCTTGGCTATTGCTTCTCTAGTCTCACTGGAACTTCAGCACTGCCTTGAGTTTACACTTCACTATTGCTTTTTTTCATCAAGGCAGCAAGGGAAGGGGGCGGTATGCGGAAATGAAAAGGCGAAAGCTCTCGTTCCTGCCCATTCTTCTGTTTTCTAGTCAAGGCTGCAGTTCACCTCATGCTAAAACTGTGCTAGCCTTTGTGCCCTGCGGGGTCCTCAGCCATTTTATGTTAATTGCAAGTATTGCTTTGAGAGCTATTAGCCTTCCCATATCTTGTGGCATCTTCAGGGTTGCTTGGACAAGAAAGCCAGCAGTCTATGCTAATTTGTTATCTTTTTAAGAACCCAAAGTGTACTCATTTTAGAAGCCTCAGTCAAAGCAAAATATAAATCTTGAATTTTACTTAATATATTGGGAGTGATTATGTTTCATAAGAAGTAAAAGTGAAAGGAAGAATACCTGCATGGATACATTTAGAGAAAATTTCCTCTTGAATGTGAACAGAAAAACATGGGAGAATTTACTCTGAAGTTTTGCTGATTTTATACAATAAATAGTAACTGTTACAAGTCTGTCTGTTTAACATGTATTTCAAGGTTTTCAAAATTAGCCCTTTCTCTTTATTTTTTGTAAAATTCAAATACAGGACTTAATGCCAATTACAGAATAACATACACTAAAGAAAAAACTGTCATGTCAAATTTAAGATAATACGTTTTAAGGAATGATTTTGGTCTGATTCCAGTATATTTAGGTGTTCTGTTCATGTATTAATAGGTTTAAAATGCTACCTGAAGTTCTATATCATATCTTCACACTTGAAACAATTCTGATTAGTAATAATCAGGTTGGATCTGTGGACCCTCAGAAAATGAAGATGATGGAAAATCTGACCACGTTGGACCTTCAAAATAATGACCTCTTACAAATTCCACCAGAGCTCGGTAATTGTGTAAACTTAAGGTAACTACACCATTCTACTGCATTGTTTCATTTATTTTATTGATTTGTTGAAGTGATTTGTTTCTGTTTTTCAGATAAATTTGCAAGAAGTTAAAGTAACAGATTTAATATCCTGTTAAAAATAACAAGTAACAAAACCCAGAGTCCCAATTCTGTTTTTCAAATTTTACCAAATGTATATTTTTAGTTTTGCTTATATGGTATATGTGTGAATATAATAACTAATTGTTTCTAGTGGCTTTTCGCTATCACTGTGTATGTTTATAACCTGAGTCTCTACTGCATAAAAATGTCGGGGAAATATTAACTCCTTAGCTTTGAATACAGGTTTTTTTTTTTTTTTTTTTTTGAAATTGATTGCAGATTACCACCATTCTATTTCGAGCCCAGTACAGTCTTTCTCACTCTTTACATCTGCTGTTCCCTCAGCATCAGGTACTTTTACCCTGTTTTCATCAATAATTGGCCTATTGAATGTCACCTTTGAAAGCCTTCCCTGTCCTCCAAGCAGAATTAGTCCCTGATTTCCCATCATGCTTCATTTGGACTTATTTAAACGATTTTTGGGTCTTTCTTTGGAAAAGAGTTGTCCCAGTGCCTAAAACATAGTAAACACCCAGTAAGTGCTTATTAAGTAAATATAAAGGAGGTTTGAAGTATCAACAGAAAGCCAAGTAGTTAAGCAGAATGTGTCAGAAGTAATTTAATTGCTGAAAACTGCATAGGAATGATTTGGTATATTTTACTTCACTGGAGCAACACTGGTATCTGCTCTAGTACCTCATGTTAGTAAGTTATAGGAGAGAAATACAGTTGATTCTTATTCTTTGTGGCAGTTATGTTCTATAGACACTCTGAACACCCAGTTAGTGAATACTGACCTATTGCTTCTGGGGGAAATACAGGGGTTAGGTTCTTGCAAGAGTCTAGTCACAACATTTTCAGCAACCAATCAATATATAACTTTGTTATATGTGTGTTTCTGTAGTAAGATACTTCATTTTATTGTTGTGTCATTAACATTGAAATCATGGCCAACAGCACTATAATTCATGCCTGAACAAAGCTTACCTGACACATGTATTTTTTTCGTAATCCACATTTGTCTTAGGAAGACTAGACAGTACTTTAGCATTACACTTGGTGACCATTTAACACAGTGAAATCACCAACAAAGGTATGAAAATTTGAAAAGCGTGGCACTAAATGAACCACCAAAATGACCCGTTTACAGTATAAGAGCTGAAACAAGAAGACAAAGCATCACCTTGTTCAGTCTCACCTGGGAACATGCCCGTGGGGTGACTCCAATTTTTTGCTCCTCTGTGCATGTTTATGAATGACCTCGGAAGTGCCACACATTGATTTGGGGGTACAAACTTTAGTGAGTAGTCAAGTTTGCAAATATAGCACCCATGAATAATGAGGATCAACTGTAATCAACTTTTTTTCTAGAAATTAAGAAAATAAGTCTTTAAAAGAATTCCCAAGAAACACAGAAATATTTGAAGATATAATTTAGATCAACAATATGGTTGAGTCCTTTGATTTTTGTTTACATAAACACTTAACTGTTAAAAATAATATAAAAGCCTCTCTTAATTGAAGATATTTTATTATATAATGAAACAAAACAAGCTCTTAAATCTTAAGTTGAACTCTCAGAACATGTAAATAGATTTATATATGTGTATCTGCTCAAAGGAGGGAGAGGGCAGAATGTGTTAATGTTTTGGGAGGCAGGCGGTGGAGCAGTGGTGGTGATACATTGATTACATTACAGTCCTTGGCTTGGATGACTCATGCTGATATTTGTTTAAATCTTACTTGACCATTTAGTATACAGTCACTTAATAAGGTTGAGAAGGCTGGATAAAAGGGTGGTTCAAATCACAGCTCCATCATTTAGTAGCTGTTTGATCTTAGACAATATTTCTTACCCCCCTAAATTTGTATTTCCTCATCTATTAAAACAGAACTATTAATGGTACTTATATCATAGGATTGTTGAGAAAATAGGATTGTTAAGAGTGACTGAATATAAATTACTTGGCTCAGTACCTTTCACAAAGTAAGTATTCAATTAATATGTTTTGGGTTATTAATTAGTTATAATTCTAATGTTTAAATGTTCAGATATGAAAAGGGGCAAATAGCTCAAGCATGGTGGTTCACTCCTGTAATCCCAGTACTTTGGGAGGCTGAGGCGGGCAGATTACTTGAGGCCAGGAGTTTGAGACCAGCCTGGCCAAAATGGCAAAACCCCCTCACTACTGAAAATACAAAAATTAGCCGGGTGTGGTGGCACACACCTGTAATCCCAGCTACCCAGGAGGCTGAGGCATGAGAATTACTTGAACCTGGGAGGTGGAGGTTGCAATGAGCTGAGATTGCACCTCTGCACTTCAGGCTGGGCAACAGAGTGAGACTCTGTCTCAAAAAAAGAAATAAAAATAAAAAGGGGCAAATAGAAAAAAAAATACAGAAATTTTATTTATAAAATTGCAAATGAAATTAGACGAAAAACCTTGTTAATGGAAAATGTTTACATTCTCAATTTCTCTCTTTTGTTTAGAACATTACTACTGGATGGAAATCCATTCCGAGTTCCTCGAGCAGCCATATTAATGAAAGGAACAGCTGCTATACTTGAATATTTGAGAGACCGAATTCCTACTTAACATGGAGTTGCTTTATAACCCTTGTCATGTATTATTAACCCTGGTTAATTCTAAGGAGGATGTAACATTTGTTTTAGTGTCATCTTAAAAGGTGATTATTGTTAATTGATCTTGTAGTTTCCCAGTATCACCTACCCGTTGGTATAATTAGCCTGGGCCATATTCACTGCCAGTAAATATTTTTACATTTTTATTTAAGATTTTTGTAAGGTGTTGTATACATTTGTAATGGTGATAACCACAATGTGTTCATACACTTGTTCTAAATGTTTTGCATATGATTTATCCTACTAACTTTCATTTTCTTATAGCAAGCAGTTTTTTCAAAAATGAATTTTTATTTAATGTGGTTTAGTATTATAATAACAAAGCATTTTTGTAGAACTGGTTTTTTTTCTCATTTATTTTTGTATTCCATACAATGTGACCAATTGACTTGAATATGACTAGCCAGTTTCTATGTTTTTGTTAGATATAAAATTAAATCGAATTTTGTTGAATACTGTTCTTTGGCATTTAAAAAATAAGACCTTCTTATCTTGGGCCACATGTCAAAAGAAAAAGGAAACAAAAATATATTAAAAATAAGACTTTTCATTACCCATGATAGGACTTTTGTGATATGGCTAATCTCAGTACACATTTCAACTTAAAACCTTTTTATTTACAGCACCATAATTTTAAAATTTACTTGCAATCTTGGTAAGACTAAACTTGCAGTGTTTTTCTAAAAGGGAATTTGATATAGGTAAACTTGATTTAATAAAAATTAAATATCATTTTTGTTTACACCAAAATTATCAGAAGTAGGTTGATTAGTCATTATAACACTTACCATATGATTCTGTTAAGAAGTCAATTCAGTAGCATGTATATCAATTTATATAGATAGGTAGATAGATAGCTTTTGGATGATTGAGGCATGCTTATATTATGAAAAAAATTGCTAATAAAGATAAATACTACATGTTCAGAATAAAAGTTACATTTTTCAAATATTGATTACAATGTTTATGTTTTCATTTTAAAAAAAACATGCCTTTTTGGCTGGGGGCAGTGGCTCATGCCTGTAATCCCAACACTTTGGGAGGCTGAGGCGGGCAGATCACTTGAGGTCAGGAGTTCAAGACCAGCCTGGCTAACATGGTGAAACCCCCGTCTCTACTAAAAATACAAAAAACAAAACCAAAAAAAACTATCCAGGCATGGTGCATGTGCCTGTAATCTCAGCATCTTGGGAGGCTGAGGCAGGAGAATCACTTGAACCCAGGAGGTAGAGGATGACAGAGTGCCGAGATCGCGCCACTCTGTACTCCAGCCTTGGGTAACAGTGAAACTCCATCTCAAAAAAATAAAAAATAAAAACAAAAACATGCCTTTTTCTTATTACAACTCTGTTGCTGACTACGAGGTCTGCTTTGATAGTAAACAAAAGACACTTTACAATAAGGTGACATTTTATTATTTATACAATAAGGAGACTTTTATGTTATTCAAAACACTTTTTTAAATACTGAAAAAGTTGAGTACACCAAAGCCGAAAAATGGCTCTGCTATACACTGCACAGCATTATTTTAGTCCCTGTATTTTGTATCTGTACAGAAAGCATCTTCAAAATGCATTCTAATCACATTGTACACCTTTACCAATTAGTGTCAGTACATAAAATAAAACTGGAGAATACAGCTTGCATTTGCAAATTAACTGACAGTAAGTAATTTCACTGGTTCAGTAAATTTAAAATATAGATTCATAGGACTTCTTTGCACATAAAATGAAGCAGCTTTCAAGGTTGTTATGGTCTCATACTGCAAAAAAACCAGTAAGTACATTCACGATCTATGTTAATAAAGTAGTAAATATGTCTTCATTCAGTTTTATTTACATCAATATGTAGTTCAACTAAAAAGTACTTTTAATTGTGATATAGTAGTCTTTTTAACACATACAAAAATGACAATTTTTTATGTATAATTTAAGCTCAAAATCACAATTATCTCAAAATATTAATTACAATACAGCCATTTCAGTTAAACATGTTGTGATTTGATTTTTTTTATAAAATGGTAAAATTGTATTATTAAAGTAAGCAATTTGTTTTGAATTGGCTAGAGTACACCCAAGTAGAAAACCTTAAATGTGAAGAGATGTTTCCTGCCCCCTCCCACCCGAATTTGTATACAGCCACCTAGGCTAGCAAAGAGACAGAAAAGGCCCCAATTTATAAAGATTAAGCCTCTTTTGCTATACTGCTGTGGCTTGTTGGTTCTTCCATAAAAGCTTTACAAGGGTAGTGTCAATAAACTATGCAGTGAAATGCATGCATTAATATACAATATGTCTATGTAAAATGTCAATGTTTACTATTGCACATTAAAAGTTTCACAAAGACTGCAAAAGAAGTCATAAAGAAGCACTTTCTCTACCAGTCGAATATTGTAAATTTGAAAACGACTTGATAGTATAATGGGGTTTCTTTGAAATCAGATCCCAATTCAAGTTCTTTCTCTGGCTAAAGGAGCTCTGGTTACTTGGCCTTAAGATGTCACTGTTGTGCTGCACATATGGTAGTGAAGTCAGATATCATTAAAAAAAAAAAAAAAGTCTAGAGACTGTCTTCATTTTACTAAAATAGCGACCCAAAGTTGTATCACTGCTTAGGAATTTTTCTTAAACTTACAGAAGAGTGAAATATTTCACTAACTGAATTATATGAGCTGAAATGAGAAAAAGAAAATTTATGTGTGTGTGTTTGGCATATGGGAAAATACAAATTCATATAGGTAGAATTAGAACTTCTTTATAGAGTAGTAAAAGGATTATGCCCCAAAATAACTGAGGTCAAAAGTAATCAATTATCAAATCGTTTAGGAAAAAATAATTTTCATAGATACTTAAAAAACATCCAAAACATAATATCTAGTATCCTTTTACATATAATTCTTAACAAACCATCTGAAAACCTACCACTGTCTTCCTTTAGAATTGCTTATGTTAGTTTAATATTTCTTTTTTGAATAGAAAGAGCCTAGTTCATGTTATGGTTTTCTTATATATAGCTGGTTGGGGGAGCCCTTGGGCAGTTATAAAGTGGAAAAAATAAAACTGTATTACTTTCAATAAGCAACAGTAATCTTGCAGTAGTTTCACTTTTTTCAAGGTCTTTTGTGGTGGTCTTTAAAATTTACAAACAGAATTTGGTAGATTTACTTCTAATTTTCCACTAGTAAAAAATTTCTTCTTCATATGAAGACAATGTCATTATCCTTAAGCTTCCTTTAGTCCCTACTGAGTACAAAGAGAAACTTGATTGGCTCTTCAAACAAAAACTATCTGTTTATCTGTCTGTCAATTACCTTTCTCTTCATTTCAAACAGAAAATAGGCTTGTGTTTTCAAGGATGAAAGTGTATTTGAGGATGTTAAAGAGAAATGCCCAAACATTATAAAGCCGAAGTATTAAGCATTCATTGCATTCCACTGACGCTAGGTGTCATCAAAGCTAAAACCAAATTTTCTAGAGTAAAACTTAACATACAACAGTCCTTACTGACCTGAACCAGATGCCTTTTCCACATTCAAGACAAATAAGAGTCCTCTGAGTGGAAAGACTACAAGTATTGAAAATAAAAATTATTTCAACAATATATTCTGAAAATTAATGACCTTTCTAGCAGATATGGGAGCTGCTTTATGTTGTCTGCCTGAGAGTTTCATCTTGCTTTTCCTATGGACCTTCCAAAAATATTACATAAGATTTCCTGACTAAATAAGACATATTCTTTAGTAGAGGGTTGGGGAAGGGTAAGAGGAATGGAGAGATACAAAGAAATACAATGTGATTTCTTTTGTCCATTTGTCAAATGCTTTCGTTAAGCTATTAAAAAGGTCAATTGACCTGCATACCTGGGCATTATTTAACCTTATTATTTTAGCTGTGCAAAACAAATGTGCAAAGAAAAACACCTCCTATTTATGTGTGCCTATACATAGACACAAAACCTGAGTCACAATAAAAGTTTTCAATATAAGAAAGCTTTTCTTAATATAGGAAAATAACCTTTAAAGAGCCAAAAATATCTTTGTACAATATAAGCAGCTAACTTTAAAACTTCAGTGTACTTAAGTATCACATATTTTATAAGATCCAGCAAAAAAGGGATCATTTACATTTGATAATTTTCTTAACTATAGCTGAGATAACCACATTTTAATTTCTAACATGTATTTTCATTCCCCTGAATTCATTGATTTTTTTTTAAAGCACATTCAAATAAGTCCTGTTTAATTTCTGACAAACAGTTCCTGCTTGTTTCTAGATATTGAGGACATAGGAGATTTAGGATTGCTAGGCCTATAATTTAGTGCCAAGCCACAATGGAATTCCAAAGTTCAAAACAAAATATATCATTTTATTAAGAGAAACATTATTTGCAAAAATATTTGTAGACAGAGTTGGGCCAAAGTCTGCATGAAGCTATTCTCTCATTTGCAGGCTCCCTTTCTACTGACTGTTAACTCTTAAAAACCCTTTCTTTCTCCATGCTCCATTTCCTTATTTTTCAGTAGGCTTCATACCTGTTTCGTACCTGAACCCTGAATTGTCCCAACTGAATGAAGCTCCCGTGCTCATTTGCAGCCACCAGTTAACAATGTCCTCTTATCTACATCTTTTGTTATCTCTTCCTCTTTATGAGCTTAGAACTCTGGGATGACTCCTTGGCCTCTCCTCCTGTGCCACTTAACTACTCATTAGGGGAAAATCTGCTTGAGTGTTCCATTGCCTTATTAGACACTGATTTAAGGCTCAATTCAGGACATACTTATTCCCTGGGCTACACCTCAGTTGCGAACTGAGGAAAGTTTATAGAAAAATGACTGAAAGTTGCTTCTCGATGCTGCTCCCAGTGGTCCTTGTCATTAATTATGCATTTATGTCAGTTAAGTCACTGATACTTAGGGAGAAGGGAAAGCCATCTGAACCAAAATATTCAGTCTTTGCGGCTGTGATTGGATAGGAGGGCCTTTGAATACTTGTATCAGTAAAGAGATACTGGGCAGGGCCCTTGAATGCTTTTTTTCTCAAGCCTGGTTTGGGAATAAGGTGGAAAATGCATGCAAGAGAGTAAAGGATTAGAGGCATTAGCCAAGGGAACTGTAGTCAATTCCTGACTTTTTATATGATACTTGCCTGAGGATCACCAGAAGGATTTTGTCTTGTGCAGAAGGCTAAAAGCAGAGTCATACTTTCTCTGCCAACAGACTTGTTGCCATGGGAACCAGTGCAGAAAAATGAAAATATGACAAGAAGCCAAGGATTAAATGTAGAAAATTGATAGGGAGTTGATTTCTACATGGCAATTTAAGCATTGAGGATTTAAAGAAACAGGATGTTCCTTATGTGGCCAGATCAATGAAAATGGACAAAATGACTTACCAGTAGCTGGTCCTAGGGGGCTGAGGTGTGGAAAATGGAAGGAGAAAGTAGTAAGCGTGCTGTAGTTTGGATAAGGGGAACTTTGTAAAATCTAATTCCACTCCTGATGAGGTTAAGCTTGCAGCCCAATGTTAAAATTAACCGTAGGATCAAATATACCCTTTGGAAAGGCATGCCCATGCTTAGCTTGATAAAAGCAGCCTGATGTAACAATTTTCTTTTCACCTTTCCAAAACCAGCACATACTACTCGACAAGATTATTGCACATCTAGTTTATTATTGCTTGATGTATCTTTTCAATTACTCCAACATAAAAAAACGAAAAAACCCACCATTTGCAAATCTATGCCCTCCCTTCCCCCAATAAGGCAGCTATTGTAAGTACCCTAGAATTAAGTTTCTCATTAAGGAAATAATTATTTTACTTCATGTGATACAAGTCCTCCCTGTGCACCCTTCTCTGTCATTCAGTACTTAATAATAAACTGATCAAACCAGACTGTAGGAGTCCAGGAAAACCTTTAACAAGGATTTGGAGTTTCAGCATAATCTGAGAAGGACCTACATGTTGTATTTTCAAAGGCTCTAGGGAGACTATACCTGCCGTGTCTCCGAAGCTTTCCTGAAAACCTACAATTAATGTCTCATTCCTATGACTTCAGCTTTGGCCTATTTTGAAATGCGGTTGCTCTAAGGAGATGTAGGAAGGTCACCCTGTGAAGGATTTGATTTAACCCTTCCTGCAGAGCTAGTTTTCAAATAGTAATGGCACACTTCACCTGATGTCCTCTTCTTCCCTCACCCACAAAGGAAAAACTAAAAACATAACGTCCACCTGGGCAATGGGTAGGGCTAGAGGCCAGGAAGTAGGAGACAAGCCATTATAGCGTAGTTGTCTTTAGGGTACATCTGAATCCAAATGGTCTGAATAAAATACGCTCTTTGTGCAGTGTTACGTACACTGGACAGATTTCACTAGACATGCTTGTTTTCTTTCTCACTTATGACTTCTGGATCTATTTGTTAGAGTTCATTACTGAAGCCTTTGACAATCTCAATGAGTTCTTGAAATGTCAAAAGCTCGTTAATTTCCTTTATCCCAAGAGTACTTAATTCTGAATCTGAATTCTGAAATCCAATAAAACACCTGAATGTTCTATTACTTGCTGTTTGGAGGCCAATTTGATAGTACATGCAGGACCCTAAACAGAGGTTTGAATACTGAGATACTGCTGACACTTACAGAATTCCTTATATCAATATTCTAGTGACTTTTAGGATTGGAGACTTATGGGCTTGGTTTTTGCAGTAGGAAGCATTAGAATAACCTGATGTAGGACTAATTGAAGCTACATAAAGCATTGCTTTTTCCTAAAGACAGGTAGGCAGATCTCTTTCTCCGATAGGCAAATAAAACATAATAGGGTCTTCACGAGCAGCTATGCCTTTGAATTTAACATATGATAGAGACTGCTGCTTTTCATTTCTAATATGGTCTCTTTAAAATCGGGTAGCTGATGCCTGGAGGAAGACTAGCTGGTCAGGATTAAACTAAAAATGATTAGCTTTTTCTGTGACCTGGCACTGATCTTCTCACTGGTAGATCATACCTTGGACAAACGAGCTCCTCCACACAGAAAGGCCACCAGATACTACTGTATTTAATGGTTTTACTACATCTATGCATTCTTCAGGTAAGAATCTAAAATAGTTTAAAAAATCTCATAGGGTATTGAGAATTTAAATTTGGCTCCTTAAAAATTTTGAAACAATTTGATTAATCCTCTCAACTTTCTATGAGGTTGTATAAATGATTATTTGCTATATCATGTACCTTAAAGAGTTAATAGACATAACTTCTGTAGTTTTCCTTAGTTTATCATATAGCTCAGTCACAAAAGGACCAATATCCCTCATTTTAGAATATTTATTGCTTTCTACTACCACAAGTATTTGGAATTTAAAAAAAAGACTTTTAAGTAGAATAATGATGTCTGTGTAGTAGGCATTATGCTTTACAGAACTGATCTTTTTTAAAAGGTGGCTTCTCCATGTTGACAACTGAATATACAAAGATACAGAGCTTTTTTTTCAATACCTTTCAACCTGGATCTCCAGTAATATGCCCAAACTGGTACTTGAAGGTCAGGAGTCCTTTGATTAAGTATTTAAAGGCACAATCTCCATTTTCAAATGTAAGCATGCTGCACAATCCATCACATATGTTTAATCAATTCACATTTTCTAAGTTGATGGGCAATGACACTAAGTTTCTACAAGGAAAAACCAAACACTTCATCACAAAATGGCAGCTAATTTTCCAGACCATAACTGAACTCATACACTTTTTGAACTCAACTTTATTATACAGTCGCTGTTCTACATCTAGGCTAATCCTGAGTGAAAAATCTTTGATTTTTACCTCAAAGAGCAAGCAAAAACTCTGGGATTTTGTTGGAAATAAAGCCATATGGACTATTAATATTCTCTTGCTGGTGTAATGTAATCTCTAAAGAGATTCTTCCCTTAGAATAAGTTGTAAGGACTTAGATGGCTATACTTAGTGCTTAGAGAGGCTGCTAGGGCAGCTGAAATTGTCAACATTGGAGAACTCTTAATTGAAGGCTCTGGCTGGATAGGCCATGTCAGCATTTCAGCTGTCTGTCTAAATGACATGCATGAGACTTGATCTATGTCTGCATAGTTCCAGGCATTCTTTAGTTTTTATACTTCCTAGAAAATTTTATCTCAGGGGCTGTTCAAGTTGCATTTCTTACTGAACTCTGGTGGGTCCTATTAGGTACTTAAACACAAAGCAATCCCCAGTGGTGGAGTGTTTGCTAACAGTAAAGAGTATAATGTTTTCCTTGTATGTAGGTACATGATAAGTGTTAAAGATATGCAAGTCCACCAGATGTATGTACATTTTTCTTAGGTGTTTAAAACACAAAAGAATTATTTTAAAGCTTTCAAGGGGCACTAAAGGTTAACTTCTCTTCTTCCCTCAGATTGATCCCTTTAAGTGGAACAGTAAGCCTTTGTTATGAAGCCTTAAGATGAAGTTCCTTCCTCCAGAAAGGAGGAGCTGCCCTTGATTCCAGCAAGCCCCCTCTGACTTTGACCCAAAAGGGTTACTCCTTGGAAAGACAGAGTCAAGAAAAGTGAAAAGCTGGAGCTTAGCTAACCTGTGACTATCTCTCCGTGATATGATTTATTCAGGATGATACTGCAGTTATTTACGTCCCCACTGTCACCTGAGCCTTGTCCTTTTTGACAAGATATATATATACAAGGGACAAGAACTTTCCTTCCTGAGATAACAGAAAAACGTTCCTTAGGTCATATTATAAAAGCAATAGAGCCAAGGATGGTGGCTCATGCCTATCATCCCAGCACTTTGGGAGGCTGAGGTGGGAGGATCACTTGAGCTCAGGAGTTCGAGACCAGCCTGGGCAACATAGCAAGACTCTGTCTCTGCAAAAAATAAAAAATTAGCCAGGAGTGGTGGTGCATGCCTATAGTCCCAGCTACTCAGGAGGCTGAGGTGGGAGGATCACTTGAGCCCAGGTAGTCAAGGCTGCAGTGGACCATGATCATGCCGCTGCAGTGGACCATGATCATGCCACTGCACTCCAACCTGGGTGACAGAGCAAGACCCTAAGAAAAAAAAAAAAAAAAAAAAGGCATTAAAAAAGCAATAAAACAGAAAGAAAGCATTTGCCATTTTATTAAACTGTGAGAGAAAGTGACAATACAGTGTTCTTTCCTCATATTTTGTACCTACGCGATAGCATTTATTAGACTTTTTGTGTGTCTCCCCACTAGACTGTGTTTCTTGAGGGGTAGGACCATGGCTTATTTATATCTTCCATTGTTCTTATAATAGAATTTTGAACATAACCCTTTGTTCATTAACATTTGTTGATTAAATTGAACGCACAGTGAGAAAAAGGCAAATTGTTTTAACAGTTAAATAATTTTTTAAAAAGGATAAACATATAGATTGGCTAGAGGACAAACCTTAGAATGGTCCAGAGGCAGACTTACAAGAGAATTACTTAAACATCTCTCGATTCAAACCTACAGGTCTGGATGAATACTCAAAATATAAGTATATATTTTGGGGTATAGGTGAACCTGCGGGGCATATTTATGGCAAGACCAAGCAAAAGAAGAAAATATAGTCCCTTCACTTTGAGTAGTTTATGATGACTTAGGGCCCTAGGTGACAGGGATAGTAACTATCATTTTTTGGGAAATGTGGAAATGCAAAAAAAAAAAGTGCCTGATAAGATATATAGACACACACACACACACACACACACACACACACACACACACAGAGAGAGAGAGAGAGAGAGAGATATTAATTCCCAAGTTTGAATTTCTCTGGGAAATGGCCACAAAGAAATGCCTGAACTGTTTGCTAGCAACATTCATGGTTTTATAAAGAATATAGCAGTGATGTCCTGCTAGAATATCTGTCTTGATCATAATGAGACTGTGAGAACCTATCAAGTGCAAGATACCTGTTGCTTAGTTGAACGATTCTACAAGTATGGCTGAAGATTTATATCCCAAAACTGGCTATCAAAGATGGCTGGTTTAAAACAATCAAGACAGTATAGACAAATATTACAGGGCAAGAATAGTTTGGATGATGATATCCTGGAGAAAAAATCACTTTTAGAGAATGGGACTTGTTCACTATCTAACAACTTTCTCTTTTACAGATTCTAGCTTAATGATCATCAATAAAAGTGAAGTCTTGAATATGACGGATATTCACTTATTTGTCAGGGAGGTGACACAGCTGGACAAGCAGCACCCTTGGAGTCGGGGTTGGGGAGGAGTGCATGAGATGTTTCAAAAGGATCTCAGTGCATTTTAAGTGACAGCTTCTCCTGCTCTCTTCTCTTCCCACAGCTGCTGGGGGTCCTGCACCCCAACCCAGCCTAGATGATATTTCCATTTGTTGTACCTAAAAGCAGAGCTTCTCACCTCTTTACATCATGACAGAACTAAAAAAATGATGTTTGTTCTACAGTATGGCACGGAGATGGGTAAAAAAGTGAAAAGAATAAGCCACAAGCCCCCGTGCTTTGAGGAGATGATCATAGCCTGCTCCTGGGGAACTATGCTAGTGGCTGGATAGCAAGCACTGACCTAGAGGTTGCTCCTAGGAATAAAAAATTAAGATTATCCATAGAAGACAAAGAAAAAAATACTTCGTTAATAGTGGATACCAAAAATCTGAGGTAGTGCAAAAGAAAAGAAAGGAAAAAAGAAACAAAAAGCACAATTGGAATACATACATAGAAACTTTCAAGACGTTTTCTCTTATACTCTTCAGTAAAATTCTATCTAATTTTCATTCTAGTATTTAAATAGTTCTGGATTTTACAACTAAACCTATCATTAAAAGGTTATGGAAAATAGAAGGAATAAAAAAGATGAAATAGAACATCAGGCAAATCAAAAACTCAAAAGCTGTATCCAAAACAATAGTGGACACCTGCCGTATTTGCTTTAAAATGGGTGGCACTGTTGTGTACAATTTAAATTTGTTAAGGAGATATTTAACTTCTCTGAAAAGAGAGGAAGAACACTTGGTAAACAAACCCAAAATGGTGCACTAAAATTGGCAGGCTTGAGATCAGAAAGAACTTATAAAATATTAACCCCCAAAGAAGGTTAAATTGAATTTGCTAAGAAAGAGTATTCTGTATTAGTATCTGGTGATCACGTGGCTAGAAGGAAATTGTTTTTTTGGAGGAAAACACCAGAGGATATAAATGGCTTCACATAAACTTTGGGAAAGAACACCTTGTTTTCCCTCTACCTTTGCTCCGGGTTGGAAGAAAAAAAGATTAAATGGTTGGCAGGGGAACACCTGAAACCCATATAAGTAGGGCTTTGATGGAATTAGCAAAGAAGCTCAGACCAGGAGGCTGGCTAAGCTGTGAGGGTGAGGATATAATTAGCTTAGAGGAAGTAAACAAAAACATTTGGCCTTTTTAGCAATGATCCAGCCATCAGAGGCCCTGGAATTTCAAATGACTAAGAAGAACCAAAATAGCTTGAGGACACATGTCACCAAGGCTGCCAGGGGTTCTCTGCCTTCAACACCCAGATATTCCCACTGAAAGGAGAGAGGCTGGGGAGATTGCAAACTACCTTGGGAATCCAATGATCACTTTGTGAGAGACATTTTGAAATACATTTCGAAATACATTTCTTATTCACTTCATAATAAAATAAAATCTGTCATATTATGCTGATTGCTCATACACATAAATAAAATGAAAAATTAGGCGTTTATTGTAGATGCCTAGTTATTGCCAGATGGAAATAAAGCTATACCCAGATGCACACATATTCAGATTGGACTAGTTTTAGAATTACATAAAGAAGGCTAGGCAAACTTAACCACAGTTCCTGATGTTTAAGTTTTGGAAAGTTAACTTTAAAAATAAATTTTGAGTAACTTGAGACAAATCTATTCCCACATACTTGGAATGGGCATACCTGAAGGAAGTGTGGCTAAAATAATGGGAGATAGGAGCAAAATATTTGGAAAACACAAATTAGAGAAGAACTATTAAACTGGTGGGCACAATAATTAAACTGAACAATTAAGGAACATCAAAACTTTAAACAATCAAGCCTCACTGAGAAAGTGGTTTCTGTCTCATTAGGTTTTGGGTGATTGATACAACCTGAGAGGTTTAGTAAAAAAACACATAAACTGCTTAAAATAAGCTCAAAGCTCTTGGTTTTTTTCTTAAATTGTGTAAATTTAGAGCATTGTTTCAAATTTTCTCAAAGGAGAAAGGAAAGGGGTGTTGTTAGCAATTGTAACAGCACAAGGGGCATAAAAACAGACTGTGTAAGGCCATCCCAGCACTTTGGGAGGCCGAGGCGGTCGGATCGATAGAGCCCAGGTGTTCAAGACCAGCCTGGGCAACATGGAGAAAACCTGTCTTTACTAAAAATACAAAAATTAGCCGGGCGTGGTGGTGCATGCCTGTAGTCCCAGCTACTCGGGAGGCTGAGGCAGGAAAATCGTTTGAACCCAGGAGGTGGAGGTTGCAGTGAGCCGAGATCGCGCCACTGCACTCCAGCCTGGGCGACAGAGTGACACTGTCTCAATACAAACAAACAAAAAACACCCACGACAACAACAAAAATCGGACTGTGTAGAGCCTGTGCTCCCCCAAGCTAGAGAATTGCCAAGGCTGGGATTTAAAACGTAGATATGAGGTCTCCATCTAGTGGTGGCTCTTCTGAACTGCAGACACATGTTTCTTTAAAAGAGTATGTGGATGTGTACTACTAAATATGAGGATAGTATTTGTCAGAGTTGAACGCAGTAATTTAAACTAGAGGATTTTATTGAGATGAAACACAATTTGTTGCTTTATAAGGGTGGGTTACAGAGGGAAATGTTCACCCCTTCGCTCCAGTAATTTAAGAATAGCATGAATCCTTCCCTGAAGATAGACAGATGAACCAGATCCTCTCAGGGTCCCTTTCTGTCTTATGATAGGACAATAATTTTGCTCCTTTCTCCACAGAGCTTTTACCTATAGCCACACTGTCTGACATTAGTCTTTATTTAAGAAAAGTACGGCCGGGCGCGATGTCTCACGCCTGTAATCCCAGTACTTTGGGAGTCCGAGGCAGGTGGATCACGAGGTCAGGAGTTCAAGACCAACCTGGCCAAGAAGGTGAAACTCCGTCTCTACTAAAAATACAAAAAATTAGCCGGGTGCAGTGGCAGGCGCCTGTAATCCCAGCTACTCGGGAGGCTGAGGCAGGAGAATTGCTTGAACTCGGAGGGGGGAGGTTGCAGTAAGCTGAGATCGTGCCACTGCACTCCAGCCTCCAGCCTGATGACAGAGTGAGACTCCATCTCAAAAAAAAAAAAAAAAAAAAAAAAAAAAAAGAAAGAAAAGAAAAGAAAAGTACTCTGGTAATTTTTAAAAATGAGATAACTTTTTTCCTTGTTCTGAGAAGTTGTATGACTAAAACATTACCTATGACGTTAGACAAAAATAGTTTCTAGAAATGAATAGCAATTAAACTAAATATATTTCTAATATGCACCTTATTTTTCACTGTAAACTCTTCTTTTGACATCTGGAAGAGCAGAAGGGAAGCCAGAAACCAAGAAGAGCTGAACAATTACTCCTCTGGCCAAGAGAGAGCAGAGAGAGAGGAAGGGAATTCAGGGCTGTCTGAAGAAGGGGCATGGTCACCAGAACGAAGAGACTGGAGGATATGCCTGAATCTGATTTCTTTTATCCAGTTCCTCTCTGATTCTCTGTATCAGTCCTCTATTGCCCTTCTTTTGTCTTTCTCATTCTTTCTTCCTTAATAACTTATTAATTCCCCTCTTTCCCAGCCCTAGTCTGTTCTTGTTCCTTACTCACTCATTATTCTCATTATTCTAAAATGCTCTTACTTAAAAATATTTCATTAAAGTACTCTTACTATTCTAAAATATTCTTACTATCCTAAGATAATGTCACTCTCTCAATTAATATTTCACTTTTCCAGTTTATTTTTCATTCATTTTTGTTCAAAGAGACATTGGCATTCTTTTACCCATGTAAATGTATAGACACTGGGCTATAAGATACCAAAGAGTAGGCCCCTGGAGAGTTTGAGGCATCATGCTATCAAAGACAGCAATGGTGGCTGTTTCCTTCAAGATATACTATGACTTTATCTAAATCTTTCTAAATCAAAAATTTTATGAGAAGAAGACATAATTAACTTGATAGTTATCAAGTTCTTTTTATACAAAGAAATTAAAAAGCAGAGGTAGAATAAGAGTAATTAATATTAATAGTATAAGTAAAAGAGTCAATGACAAAACATTTAATGTTTCGGAGTATTTCACTCAATTCTGGAGTTACTTAGCTATGAAACCCAAATAGAAAGACATGGGAAATATTTTTGTGAGAAAGCTAGGACAGAAATGTTTTACTTGAAAGGAAATTAAGGTCCCATGAGGTAATAAAGGGATTGTGGTTAGGAGCTTACCAACCTGGGGGTCTTAGATATCATTAGATTCCCAGTTAGATATCATTTTTCTTTTAAGGGGCTGGATTCCATTTTTTGGCCCTTCAGGGGAAGGATCTAATGAAGCCAAAGATCATGGCAGTATAAATAGCATGCTTTCTTTCTACTTTGAGATCAACAGGCCAGATTCTATCTCTATAAAAGTTTGGGAGGGGTAACATGGTTTTGTCAAGGTAACCCTGATTTTTTTTCTGTGCTCTATCTAAATAGTTAATCATATCAATTATATAGCTTTTACAGTGGCTTGATAATTTTGGCTGAACTATATGACATCTTCACTTTAGGGATATAGGGGGTGGGATCTATTCATGAAATGATGCCAAAATGCAGTGTGTAAACATTGTCATGCTCAACTGTGGCCAACGGCCTGCAGACAGACTATTCTTTTATCTACTTAAAGGACGGGCAGCATTTGGCAGCAGTTTGATTAAAATTTAGAGCTAAATAGGTGGGTGGAGACCCCTTTCTCTCAACTACATTTCCGTAGCCTCGTCTCTCTCATGACATCTTTTATTCTTCCCTCCACATCCAAATTGTAAAAATTGCTTAGGTAACGTAATCTACTAAGTGACAATGTGCATGACTTCTTCTCAAAGAGAAATGAAACCCAATCAAATCAAAAGGATAGATATGGTGTGCTCCAATTAAATAAAAGCCACTTCTTAAACTTTTTGAATGGTGTTACTTTTTGGATAGTGTTAAGGTCCTTAGAACACACAAAAGGAAAATTAAATGTAACTGCTGAAACACAGCAGAAAAGACCAAAAATGTCTTAGAAAAATGCTGAAGAGAGGAGGAAGACTGATTTAAAAAGGAGAAATTTTTTTAACTGGGAATTTTGAGTCAACTGAGAAGATGAAAGGTTGGTAGTTTAAGGTTACACAAATTGAAGATCAATTTGCTGTTTAGTTCAATATTTATAAAGTGCACTATGTGCCAGGCCTGTCATCCACTTAATAATTACACAAATATTTATTGAGAACCTATACTATGTTTCTGACACTATGACAGGCATTAAGGATATATGATAAACAAAACATCTGGTCATTTTACCTCTCCTGAGGCTCTTCTGTCTAGAAGTCCTTTGTTAAGTATTGTCTGATCCTCTCTCTCAAAAAGCTTAAAGTTCATAGGAAAAACAAACACCAAATAGCTATGATCTCAGGCAGAATGGGAAAGATACTAAAAAACATAAGAAAAAATTAATATGGTAGTGCTGAGTACAGAAATTTTTTTCCATGAAGACTAGGGAGGGTTTCATGGTTCTAATGCTGTTTGAGCTGGGCTCTGAAGGCTGCATATGATTTTAATAATTTAGAAAGGGAATAGGGAGAGGAAGGCATTCCAGTAGAGGGATAGTGTGGGCAAAAGCTGAAATATAAAACACAGCAAATACTTGGAAAAGTAAGGATTTATATGTGTCTAAAACACTGAGTATGCATAGGGTGAAGAAAAGAAAACAATTTCCAGATTCAGAGGATCAGAACTCCTTAGAAGAATAGATGTTGATGATACATGGGTATGTGTGATCCAATCTCATGCAAACAGTATTTTCAGGGGATCACTTGAGCAGTGTGTAGTGAAAATGTTCTCCACCCAAAAAGTGAAGTAAATAAACATGAAATGCAGCCAGCTGAATGATTGTTCAACTCCTTGCATTTCTGAGTGGGTCATTCTAACATTGGACAGCATGGATTCCCACGCTCCCTGACAGTGGTCATAGGAGGGACTTTTTGGGGCCGCTGAACCTAGAAGACTCTTTTCAAGCAACCCCCCCACACTTTTTAAAGTGTTGAATTCCATCTCCTTCTCCCATAATGTCAGGGGCATACAGACACAATGCTGGACCAAGTTGAGGAACACCTTTCTTCATTTCCTTTCCTCTTTAGAACAAACAAATTGGCAAAATTCTCACTCCTCTTCCAGAGATTCAAGAGATTCTGGTTGCTATTTATCTTGTCTAGTAAGGCATTCACACTTGCCACGTTTAGCCTATCAAATGTTGCCCTAAATCCTGGCAAATATTTGTCTAGCTCACACTTTTCGTGACACTTTTTTTTTTTTTTTTTTAAGATGGAGTCTCACTCTGTCACCCAGGCTGGAGAGCTGTGGTGCCATCTCAGCTCACTGCAACCTCCGCCTGCTGGGTTGAAGCAATTCTCCTGCCTCAGCCTCCCCAGTAACTAGGATTACAGGTGCGTGCCACAATGCCCGGCTAATTTTTCATATTTTTAGTAGAGATGAGGTTTCAGCATGTTGGTCAGGCTGCTCTCCAATTCCTGACCTCAAGTGATCCACCTGCCTCGGCCTCCCTAAGTGCTGGGATTACAGGCATAAGTCACCGTGCCCGGCTTCGTGACACTCTTTATGTGAGCTGTGTGAAGGTCACAAGAGCCAGCAGAAGACCTATCTGTAGCTCCAAATGGAACAAACCATGCTCAAACTGAAACAGATTTGACTAGATAAAGACTCGATTTCCTTTTGCAATAGGATGGTTGAGGGCAGGAATAAAGGGACTCACCACATTGCCTTGTACTGTCTTTGATGTGGAACTTCTCTCATCTTTCCTCTGGACTGTGAGATTCTGTGCTGAGGGGACCACATTACATCCCTCGTAGTACCTGATATGTAGTTGATGCCCAACAAATATTTATTTTAATATTTATAATCATAATATTTAATGTTTTTGTTATATTCTTCAATGAAATGTCTCCAAATGTTTTCAGTTTATGAATAATATACTTTAGGCCTCAGAGATTCAGCTACAGTAAATGTTTTCCTGTGGAGGAAGTACAAGAGTTTGCTATGAAAATAAAGTTCCCTGTACTAAGATACTTTACTCTGGATGTAAAGATACTTGGCTATTTGTTAGGCTGCTTATTCAACCTGTTATTTTAAAGAAGGAAAAAAATAAGCACAAACAATACACTTGTGCAACAGTGATAAAAAATACATTTTCAAAACTAGAGAAAGATTGGGTGATTCATTTAACTTTCTTTCAACACAAATTTCTACACCCAGTGAAATCTATGCTAGCTTAAAGAATGAAAAAATGCTGGGCACAGTGGCTCACGCCTGTAATCCCAGCACTTTGGGAGGTCGAGGCAGGTGGATCTTTTGAGGCCAGGTGTTCGAAACCAGCCTGGCCAACACGATGAAACCCTGTCCCTACTAAAAATACAAAAATTAGCCCAGTGTGGTGGCACGCACCTGTAATCCCAGCTACTCAGGAGGCTGAGGCATGAGAATTGCCTGAACTTGGGAGGTGGAAGTTACAGTGAGCCAAGACGGCGCTACTGCACTCCAGCCTGGGTGACACAGCAAGACTCTGTCTCAAGAAAAAAAAGAAAGAAAAGAAAAAGTCACATAAAAGTCTTTTTTGCAAAAAAGGAGAAGAGAAAATTATGCTAGGTTTCAAAATCTCACCTGTGGAAATTTGACCCAGACTTTGTCTTTGGGTAGGACTACATAGTGGTTCCAACCGTAGACTAATAAGAGTCATGGAATGTTTACATAAATGCTGCGTGAATTTCACAACCTTCCACCTTTTGAGGTGCTGCCATAACAAAATTAGGCACAAAAGGGGTGTTTTGCAGACAATTTGTGGAAGTATTGACAGAGCTGCAGAGGTATCCTTCTCATTTCTGCATGCCTTAATCCAGGCCCATTTCTTACATTGCTTAGTGCTCAGTGTGTTGTTACAAAGAGCATGAGCTCAGAACCCAACTGGGAAGACTCTACCAGCTGAAGAAATGCCTCTGAAGTTAACCAGTAAATTTTCTCCTCTCTCAGGTCTTTTCTCCTTACTTCCCATAGAACTGTTCTTAGGGAAGGTTGACATAATCACATGGTTAAAATCCCAAGGGACTCAATATTCCTATACTTTAACTGTATGTTTTTAAATAAAAACTTAGAGTAGACTTGCCCCCTCGGTTTTTCAAAAATCTCTGAATTCTCCAAAGTAGAAGCTGTGCAATTTATATCCTTACCAGGGAGTGTTTCCAAACCATTCTCTTGCAGGCAGTGTTGAAAGTAAGGAAGATTGGAACCTGTCTCAGTAAGAAGCTGAGAGGCTTAGAGAAAGTTCCTCAACCCAGCAAAACCCAACATTTTAAAAACAGAAGCGGAAACAGTTTTATAAAGGCATTGCCACCCCCACCATTGCACACAGGCTTTGTTTGTTGTTGTCAGTAACATTATAAGCACTCCATCTTTGGGCCTTAGTTAATGCTACTACTCCAGGTTCCTGCATTACCCAAGAAAGTTCCTCCCAAATTGGGAGCTGTAACCATCTGTTGATACTCAAGGCTCTCCGAACAGCTATCACTCTAAGAGGGTCTCTTATCTTTGTTTCAGCAGGATAGACGCAGACATCCACTGCCTTTGGAAAAACATGGGGAGTTGGAGGGACGGATCTATAGCAACAACTGCAGCAATGAAGACAGGTCAGTTTTACACGCTAGAAACAGAAATGCCCCCAGAAGGTTCAGGATATGACTGGAAAACTTGATTGCATCTACCTTAGTTTGCACAAGTGGTGCATCTTGGAAAATAGATTTCCTGAACAGTTTAGATCAAAATGGAGCTGACACTCAGGATCTCCTGTAATAGTGACCCACATGCTTTCTATACATAGCGCACATCTATTTGTCCACAGCCCACATTCTGTTTTCTTGCTATAATGTATTCTTTGGGTATGGTGTTGGTGGGTGATGGGAAATATTCTGAGTCAAGGCAAGATGCTTTTCTTAACAGAAGGTGGTTGTATTGCTAAGGAAAAATGTTCATGCAAGTGATCACCAACCTGGAGATGCCCCCCAAGTCCCAGATGATCAGGTAGCTACAAGTGTGAAGAGAGGACACATTACCAACCCAGAGTTTGAACATTTAATTAAGCTCAGTAAGATTTAGCATTTCTGTGAAAGGAACTACAGTGGAACTTCAACCCCGCTTTTCTTTATACTAGATAAAGGACCCATCTTCTTAACCTATTGGATTTCATTATTTGCATAATTTTTTATTGACCCAGTGTGCCAATAAACTTGCTGTTTGGTCGGCATATCACGAATTAGTCAAATATGTTGTTTGATCGAATTTATCAAAGACTTTGAGTGGTAGTCCTACCTCAGTATGGCTTTTGACCTGGTTATGTTGTACTCTTGCCTCTTGATAAGAATGTATTCATCAGACATATTTGATCGGTGTGCTAATGAGGGGTAGAAATTGGTTAAGGACAGCGTTAAGACTGTCCCTAACAGTTAGTAAACATACTAAATGGAAAGACAAGGTGGCAAGCACACTACATTTTCCCAAGGTTTACATTGGAAAGCTTAAATATTAATAGATATTAAATATATATTAAATAGATTTTATGATTAAAAATAAAATGGTTTTTTTGGTTTCTTTCATCTAACCATTTTGACAAATTCAGATACTTTTCACTTAATATTTGAATATATAAATCTAATTTCTTCCATGTTTTCTCCCCTCTGAATCTTCTCTCTCTTTAGCTCACCAGTTGAAAGATATGTCAGTCCTATTTTTAAATAAGTAATTACATTAGTGATATGTGTGCAATCATCTTTAAGATTAAGAGCAAATTAACATTGGCTTGTCAGTCTCTCCTTAAAGCTGTTTTCCATCTCAAAGGTCGTGATCCAAGGTAAGGTCCAGAAACAACTGAGATTGTTTTACATCTATGTATTAGGTTGGAACAAAAGTAATTGTGGTTTTTGCCCGCACTTTTAATGGTAAAAACCGCAATTACTTTTTCAGCAACCTAATAATTACAATTCTAAGTAATGGAGATACATATCTTTTATAGGCTTCAGTGAGCAATACATTAGCATAATGTTGTATTTCATACTGACTTTGAATATTCCTTGTCAAAAATGCACTTATACTTTGGAGTTACTATGTATGTTTAGGTTATTGTATTGTCATCAGAAGGCTGGAGTTATCATAGCAGAGCTTTAATGACAAAATATTATGAGCGTTGTAAATAGTTTTAAAAATTGTCCACTAATGTCTATTTGTCTTGCAAAATTTGCAATTTTACTAGTAATTTCATCACTTGCTCTTTCTACCTCTAATTTTCTCAGTCTCCTCCATTAGATCTTACTGACTTATCACATATAAACACCTTCCTCAGAAACAGTCCAATAAAAATTAAAGACCAAGAGGTAGAATCTACTGGAGCCATCATGAATTCCAGTTCTTTTTGTTGTTATTGATTTTTCTTTTTTTTTTTTTTTTTAAAGGCACACCCTTGACTTTTTTTTATTGTTAAAATAACCAGATTCTAATTTCAGGCAGCAAAATCAGTTACTGCAAAAAGTCAATAATCAAAAATCAATGTATAATTGGTTTTCATCACCTATAGAATTAGTGAGGTTTATACCCCTCAAGTGTTTAGTGATTCTATTCAGTCAACCTAAAAAAAATTGCCTCTTTTCTACTTAAATAAATAATTTATTTATTTATTTTGAGACAGAGTTTCGCTCTGTTGCCCAGGCCAGAGTGCAGTGGCACAATCTCAGCTCACTGCAATCTCCGCCTCCCAGGTCAAGCGATTGATTCTCATGCCTCAGCCTCCCAAATAGCTGGGATTATAGGTGCCCGCCACCATGCTCAGCTAATTTTTGTATTTTTAGTAGAGATGGCGTTTCACCATGTTGGCCAGGCTGGTCTTGAACTGACCTCAAGTGATCTGCCCACCTTGGCCTCCCAAAGTGTGGGGATTACTAGTGTGAGCCACCACGCCTGGCCTGCCTGTTTTCATTATTACCTGCCTGTTCTCAGTATGCAACATGGCAGTACTATTGACAGTGAGGTGCTTTGGCATATCAGATAACTTTTCCAGTTGGTCAAGGGTCCCTTTTCTCTTTTCCTCATTTCTGAACTGCAGAACAGGAAGTACTAAAGAAGTGGCTCAGGACAATGTTGTCACATCAGGAGTGGCAGAGGTGTTTACTAGGATTATGATCCTTTCAGCTGTGTGTCTTAGAAGGATCTCCTGAAGCCCTGGGTTTGATATAGAAACCATAAGAAAAAGACTTGGGGCAGTTCTATATCTGGCTCTTCTCCCACTTCTCCAATAAAAGATGAAGAAAAACTGATGGGATGATTTCAGATGTTTCATTGCCACCACACTACAGCCATGAGTTTTTTTTCTTTAAGTGATCTTATGAGGCCAGTAAAGGCCTCTGTCTTGATTAATGATGATCATCCTATAATATCTGGATATGGTGGCTTGACATGAGTGTTCAACAAAGAAAATTAGTCTCTGAAAGACATTTCTCATCTGAAACTCTCAATATATTAAAATGCATTTAAAAGTTACTTCTGGGAAACATACTAAATAGGCCAATCAGTTAATCATTAGCTAATTGTCAAACCCTATAAAATCATGGTATAATGTCACCCTGACATAAAGCAACATCAAAATTAGTGCATCATCTATAAAGTGAAGTATTATTTTCTCCCAAGTGACAAATTCTATTGCCAAAAAATACCACTGTACTTCTAATAAGTGACACTCATTTTAATAGACCCTACAAAAATACAATATTTTCGATGTCCCCATAAAACAGTTAACTTACAAATATTATTCTCAGAGCTCTGGTGACATCATTCAGTGATACTATTGTGAAAATCCTCATACAATACTTGAAACACTAGCATGTAAAGTAAATTCATTATATAACAAAAGAACTATGTAAAATTATGAAAGATAATGCATGCAACCAACTCCGGGAAATTATCCTGGAAATTCAAATTAATATTGTAATTAAATTAATGACTAATATGAAAGATAAGTATTTTGAAGGATTATAAAATAAATTTTGATCATTTATGCAGGAAAATAGTTTCAATGGAAAAGTAAATAATTCTACATTAACCATGCTTGTCTTTCTCTCCAGTGAAAAAGCATTCAGGATTTTAAATACCTTGAAACTGTTTTTGGAAAAAAAGTATTTTATCTATTTCTGCCCAGAAAAACAGCCATTGAAATTAATGATACAGGTAGACCACAGCTCTGAGAAATTATATTTGAAGTTTCATATTTAAATACCAAGGATTTAAAATCACCTACCATAACTTTCTAACAGCAGTCTTTCGTAATGATAAATTTTATCAATTTCCAAAACTCGTTTTAAATAATTTAAAAAGTAGCAAATTAGATTAAGCAACACACAAATAAATTCCACATTTACAAGTAAAGAAATCACAGGGGCTACAATTTATAATCAACATGAACTTGAAAGAAATAAAGCAATACCTTTCCTGCCACCCATCATCCACTGCTTAAATTTGTGGTGAAAAAGACTTAACTACAATGACCTTTAGCCTGTTTTTAAACTCTGCATGTATTGTAATTAGCTAAAGGCATTGAACAAATTAGTTCATCCTATTTTTATTTGGGTCCCAGAGATAAATGGCTAATTTACGAAATATTTCACTCTGTGTCATGAGAATTTAGCAAATGAATATGGAACCAAATATAAACACTTTATACCATATGTACAGTTACTTTCATAAGGCATTATCATGTAATTTTTATTGAAAAAGATTCAATATAGTAAAGTCTTATTTTAAGATATATTTTTTCTCTATCTGAGATGTTTAGTTTATGAAAATATTGTTTTTCTCTATATTCTTTTTGTATATATGCCAACATATACCTTGTGCTAGAAATATTTTATGGGAATTACAATTCTTTATATTTGTATTTTCTATATAAAGGCATATACAACTTTGAGGCAGTGTTTCTGATGGAGAGCAGAATTCATAAAGAGCTTGTGTGTGCTTCCGTGCTCCGAAATTATATGAAATCCACTTTGAGAAGAAACTTATTTGATTAAAAACAAAAACAGAAACAGAAACAAAACTGCACCAATGCACAGCCAGAGGCTGACAATTAAAACTAATACATAACCACATGAACATCATATTTATAGAGTTAACATTTTTTAAGGATGGTCAGTGCTAACATATAGTATTATACATTTGGCACTAATGTTTGCCATTGGTCCAGCAATTGGCAAAATTTGTTTCTATGTATAAATTTATTTTTGAACATTAGGTCTGGCTAGACGTATCTTCACTATTTATAAAAAATATTTAGACAGTAAGCTCACGTTGAATAACTAGGTCTACTGTGTTCTGGAAACTCTTCAGTAGTAATACAGCTTTTTCATGTTCCATATGTACAAAACTGTGTCCATTCGCCTGTAAATACACAAATAAAACAGGGCAATCAATGTAAACTATTATCACTGTATCGTTGTTTCTATTCATAAAATTCACAGGAGCACTGAGCAACAAAAAGTTATCAGTTTTTATAATTCACAATGGAATCGCAATTATGGAAGTAACTACTTTTATCCAGATTCAACCAAATTTATCAATTCAACAAATATTTATTAAGTACCGATTATGTCTTTGCCACTGTGCTAATCATCAAGATACCCTGGTCAATAACAGATAGATGTACTGGTGACATAGTAGTTCAGTTCCATTGTTGTTGTCCTGATTTGTTTTTGCAGGGGCTGATTAGGGTGGTTTGGAAAGGGGCATATGGCCATTACCTTAGTGTTATATAAACACTAATATAAACTAATCAGCATGACCAAATATTTCAATCATGCCAAACATGACTGGACACTTATAGTACATTTAAATCTTATTTTGACTCACTGGAAAGTTCTTGGTTTATACACTTTTATATTAGAGAAATATTTTTTATTTCCCTTATTGCTAAATGCAAGTATACTTATTATCTATAGGAGTGGTTCTCAATCAATCCAGTATACTTAAGGAATGCATCCCTTGGGGATAAAACACACTGACATTAGTAACAGAGGACATGTCTGCTGTCTTCTGTTTAAGAATCATTGATATAAGCAATTGATATTCAGTTTAAACATAGCCTAAGGTTACAGTTTCAGAGTTCCATCTGTCTATTATGTGATATTTATGTCACAAAATGTACATTGTTCTCTGTATTGAGTGCTATGGGTCTCTGATTTTCTCTACATTAAGTTGCAGATTGTCTTGATTGGAATGATTTTTATTATTAACACAGAAAGAAGTGTATCCCATAAGCCTTCACTGCCATAAAGGCAAAACTAAATACAACCTTATTGAAACTTGATAGAAATAAATCTTGGCAACTGAATGACTGATGGTTATGTAATTGCTTTCTTTGCAGTTTGAGACTCAGTTGATTAAGAAAAGAGGCAGTCAAGTTGACAGCTTGGCTGAATAGAGGTAATAGAGCCAGTTCACTGGTTGACTTCTTCAATTTTCAATGGACTGATACTTATTTTGGTTACACATTGCCTTTTTTATTTTACTTACTATTTTTACGCTTTCTTAAAATATGATTAATATTTCAGATAACCAATCACTTAATAATTAGACTCTTTCATTGACTTTAGCTTTTTCAAATTTAAAGCAGCATTATATCTCTAGAAATGCCATACAGCCTTTAAAACTTAGATGAAAGTTATATGATACATTATATCTCATCACTAGTTCATTAAAATTGATTGACTAATGATGTAGTAAAGAAGATTCCAAAATATTACACTTGTAAACCATAGTAAATCTGCCAGTAAAAAAATACTAGATAACAGAATATAAATTCTTGGAAATTCATGTAATTAGAAGTAAAAATTTGCTTTGAATTAAAGAAATCTTAAATACATTCCTTAACAACATTTAATAAATGAAAATGCCCACAGAAGTTGGCACTGGCTGTTTCAGTGTCAGGAAACAGTAGTTGAGTAGAAGTTTGGGTGTGTTATACAGCTCAAATTTCTTGCTCTGCGTTATACTAAAAATCAGACAATGAGGTTACATTTGATGTTATTTCTGATCAGTTGGTGATGAAGAGTAAAGAATACAGCATATGGGCCATTCTTTTTTCTACTCTTAACCTGTTTCAGACATCAAGAACATAGCAAACTTGCATGAAATAATTATTTATTCCACTGTAGCTTTGAGGGATGTACTGACTACCTTAATGCCTTCAATTTGACCAAAATACCTTAATGCCTTCAATTTGACCAAAAGTTGTAACTTAATTGTGAAATTAAAATTGAACTTTAATAATGGAGTTCTTGATTGTCAAACCATAATAGTGACTTTGTGAGTGCTGAGATTTCTCTATCTGCACACTCAAACCTAGAATTGCAATGAATTAAAAATCCACTGAGAATTTTCAGGTAATTGTTCAAAATTTAAATATCTCACAGTTAAAGAAATAAAAAATTTTCTAGGATTTGGAGGCCATGAATGGTATGTTGTTCATCATCATACTTGACATCGTATCAATGTTAAAAATATCAGTGTTAAGGGCGAAATTGGTATAAAACTTAGCAAATTAATCATAGCTGTTAATTTTGAGTGGTACTTTTATCATGAAAGATCTTCAAAGAAGGTTAGTCGGCTCTCAATGTGATTACTTTAGCCATTTAAAAAAAATGGGCGCCTGTAATCCCATTTTTTTTTTAAAAAAAGAATGTCTGTTTTGTACTCACTTCCGTAGGCATTGTGCTAGGCACTGGGGATGGGTAGTAAGAAAGAGATGAAAGAGGAAGTCTCCAATCAAAAAGTAGCCATTCAGGAGGGGAAATAAGTCATGCACATAACTAAAAATAACATAAAATGCCACATGTAGAATGAACCGCCAGTACATATATGCTGAATTGAATTAATATCTGAAGATGAAAATAAAGTGCTAGAGTAGTTCAGAGGAGGGCAAAGAAGAGAGGGACATCTTCTCTTTGCTGTTTCACTGAGGCATAGAACAAGTGTGATTCCCAAAGGACCACAGTCCTTGTCTTGTCTCATTCCTAGAGTCTCCTCGAGCCCTCAGTATGTTAACAGTTTTTTTTTTTTCAGGTAAATTCTGTAACAGTATGTGCAGAATAAAGCGTTCAAAAATGGTTCATGTGTGGAATCATTTTTCTAAGAAACAAAAAAAAAGCACCAAATCCAAAACATGTGACTTTAGACCATAGGCTTTAGCATGGGAAGCAACCATAAAAATAAACTTACGTAGAGGGGCTATTTTTTTTTAACAAGGTGTTAGTTCAAAAAACCTCTTCTTCAAAAGGAAGAGAGCCCAATATGTAGAACATTTAGACAGATCTTTTTAGAGAGAGACAAAGAAAGGGAGAGAGGTGGAAGAAAGATTGAATCCAGTGAACCAGCTTACTTGCCAATACCTTCCCACCCCCCATTGTTCATGAAAGCCCAGTGTGAAACCTGTTGGTTTAGTCTAATCCTGTCATTTTATAAATGAAAGACCTTCATTTTAAGGAGACCAAACAACTTGTCTGAGGTCATACAACGAGGGAAAGGGCTAAGGCTGAATCACCTGATAATGTAATATTCCTTCTTCTTGTTTCTTTCATTACTTCACTGAAATAATAAGACCACAATCATGTCAAGTAATTTGAGCTGACATTTCACTGGACATGATAAAATAATGAACATTTTTCCCTTAAAAAATTGTTGCTATATCACCTCCAAAGATAATTCTGTTCTTTACAGTGGTTGCCAAACTGTGATTCTCATTCAGATTTCTATCACATTTAATTTAACTTATTCTAAAAATATTGGTAGAAATAACATTTAGTCCTAAATTAAAAATCTACAGAAATGCTGAATCTCCATTTTTTTTTGAGTGGAAGGAGATAATAGAATAAATCTCAGTTCCAGAGAAACTTACTTTTTCTTAGGACAGAAGAGCAAAATGAATTGACATTGTATTTGTTAAAATGAATGTGGTTATCAGGCTTACATCTTGGATAGTTCGGACAGGGAATCAAACAACTATGTTACTATATTCGTGTAGGGCTTCTCCAGTTAAAATAAAGACCAGAAGAATCACAATATTCCAACTAATGGAGTTTTGCATTTTTGTTCGCGTGCGCGCACGTGTGTGTGTGTGTGTGCGTAGAAGAAGAAGAGGCTGAGGAAATAAATGGTGGTACTGTGCAATGTTCATTGCAGGGCATAAACCCAATGATGCTTTGAAAAAATAAATGCATATGATTTACGTGTATGTCTATTATATTAGTAAATATATGCATACTATGCAAAAGACGATTTGAAGAACAAATGCTAAATTAATAAAAAATTTAAATTTTATTGCTGCATTTGGCTACCTATATGTTTTATATAAACACACTAGCATAGATTTGAATAAAATGTGTACAATTTTGAGGAAATTGCAACCTAATGAAAAATGAGAAATAAATGGCTTAAGTTGAAATGAAGTTACGAAGAAAACAATCTAAAAAGGGAAAAGATATTCTGAAAATTTAATCCTTAAAAAATATGTAATTAATGGGTTTCTAGCTTTAGCTGATTTGAAAGTATGAAGGGACATTTTACTATAATCATTACATTATTTCCAGAAGCTCTCTCTCCTTTATTTAATTTTTTATTTGATATCTTCTGTGCCACAAAATGTTTTTTAATTGTCTCTTTTCATGATTTAGACATGAAAAGACTGAAGGTTAATGAAAATAGTATTTGCAATTCCAACAAAAAGTAGAGCTTTGCAATTACAGCTCATCAATCTATCATAAAACACACTTAGTTTCTGAATTTCCTCTCTTGTTCTCTCCTGGATTTATGTTTGATTACCTTCTGGTAAATGTTTTGTTAAATGGATAAATTATAGATGTTTATATTGCAGAAACAGTCCAGATGATGTTGTAATTTTCCTAGAAATTCTGTTGCATTCTTATTATCCAAAGCTCTAAGCTTAAAAATAGCTCAGAGAAGGCCTGGCCACAGGGTTGGTGGGATTATCCAATAGGGAGGACAGCACAGTTCATTTTAAACTCCAAAAAAAGAAATCAGTTTAGAGATACGGGCATGTGATTTCTGGTTGATTTAAATTCACCACCCAAGGGATAATCCTTTTTAAAGGACCAGTACACATAAATTTTGTATGTTAGAGAAATATTAGTACATTGATATCTTGCACTTTGAATGCCTACAGCTCTTAGGATGAGGGAAAATGAAACAATGCAGTGACCAAATTAGTGCCTTAAGAGCAAGCCTTCATGGTGTTCAATCCTGATTGCCAGGTATTATGAGAAAGAGTAGGAATCTCAGATAATCCTCATTGTGCTTCACATTAACTAACTAGAATTAATTCTCATTTCAAATTTTAATCTGATAAGAGTACTCTCATTAAGTATTGGGATATATTTAGGGCTAAGTATACTCCATAATCAATACTACATTGACTCTACGCCAAGCTATTTAATAAACTTTCCTTTCTATCAAAAACCTGAATTATAGACGTTCAGTTCTTAGAGAGTTCATATGAAAAATTTACATTGCTTTTGTAAATGTGAGAAAGTTTGAAGTTTTAATGAGTTTTATTCTAGTATTTAAAAAAACCTTTGCAGAACAAAACATAAATAAGAATTTCTGTGTTTTTCTTTTTTTTTTTTTTTTTTTTTTTTTGAGATAGAGTCTTGCTCTGTCGCCCAGGCTGGAGCGCAGTGGCGCGATCTTGGCTCACTGCAAGCTCTGCCTCCCGGGCTCACGCCATTCTCCCGCCTCAGCCTCCCGAGTAGCTGGGACTACATGCGCCCGCCACCATGCCCGGCTAATTTTTTGTATTTTTAGTAGAGACGGGGTTTCACCGTGTTAACCAGGATGGTCTCCATCTCCTGACCTCGTGATGCGCCTGCCTCGGCCTCCCAAAGTGCTGGGGTTACAGGCGTGAGCCACCGCACCCGGCAAGAATTTCTCTTCTGTGTTAAGTACACACATGTACTGCAGCTTGAATTTCTCATGAATTAAGGCTCATAAAAGATATGGCAAGATAGAATATACTCAACTGAAGACTGAATTATTTGAATAGAAACTCAGGTGTGGAACTGATAATAAATAGTAAATCTGAATAAATTTATTTATCTGCTCTGATTTTTGAATGCTTGTTTTCTTTTTATCAAACATATCAAATGATCATCTTCAACAAATAAATTTCCTACCTTGATTTGCAAGCCAATTTCCCAACAAGCCACATTCCTTTTACTTTTCACAAAAAGAATAACTGCAAAATCAACCCCTAATTTTCAGGGGGCTCTTTGTAGCCAGGCTGGTCTCCATTTTGATGAAGAGCTTGCTCTTAAATGACAGGCTCATTTGATAAAAATGACAGGTTCATTTTATCAAATGTTTTATCAGGCTCTTAAATGACATTTTATCAGGCTCTTAAATGACAGGTTCATTTTATCAAATGTTTTATATTCAGCTCTTTTTATCTCTCCTCCTGCTTTGTTCCTGCTCTGTATAATTTGGGTATGTCTATTTCCAGGACTAGGTTGTGGAAGGCAGTAACTTGGTTACATTCATATAACATAATTTACATTGCTTGGCACAATACTTTGTACACAGTGGGCATTTGATGCACATTTTCCAGGTAAATAAATAAATTAGAAAATGTAATAAATATGACACTATCAGCAAAATTTGCTCCAGAGAAATCAGTATTGCGTAATGGTGTGAAAGTTGTCAGAATCAAATAGAGTGACTAGTGTTAAACAAAACAAAACAAAACAAAAAACCTGGCAAATAGAGCGGGGAAGGCCATGAAGAGAGGGTTCTCATACTTGTATACCCAAGTATGAGATATACAAAACGATAACAAAAACTATCACAAAAGACTGCAAAAACACAATCTTACACAAAAACCATTGCAACCTTACACAAAAAATACTTCTGCAGGGACATCTGCCCAGCAATTGGTTGTCCAGTCTTGGACTGGCATCATCCTTGCTATTGATCTTTGTAGTCAAGGATAATTATTTAAAAGTAGTTACATAATCCTTACTTTTTCCTTTAAAAACCGTTGTCTTTCTTTACCTTCCTGAATACATACACAGTTTACTATGGCATATGTATTCCCATTTCAATGCTCTATTCCCAAATAAACACCATTTTCTTTTAAAGAGTCTCTCTCTGTTTGTTATTTTGTTGACAATGGAAGAACTCAAATAAGTTATCGAACATCTGTCAGTAATAGATATCTTGCAGAGTTGTATGATTTAAATGACACAATAAAGACACTTAATGGATGTTACTTTTCTATTAACTAAACTATGAAGGATAGAGTCATCTTAAAAAACTTAATTTGTTTTATTGGTTTTCATGTTTTACTAAATAACTCAAAATGTTTTTTGATTTTCAAAAAGCATTTCCTCAACATTTTTATTGGTTTTCTGTGCAAGAACTTTGTATATTATGAACAAAACTAAATGTATAAAAATATGCAGCCAAAATCTGGCATATAAAACCACACTTTAAAAGACAGTTTAACGATGGGTTCTCATTCTGTAACCCAGGCTGGAGTGCAGTGGCTCTATCATAGCTCACTGCAGCCTCAACCTCCTGGGCTTGAAGGATCCTCCTACCTCAGCCTCTTGAGTAGCTGGAATTACACATGTGTGCCATCACGCCTGGCTAATTTTTAATTTTTTTTGTAGAGATGGGGTCTGCTATGTTGCCTAGGCTGGTCTTGAACTCCTGGCCTCAAGCAATCCTCCTGCCTGTGCCTCCCAAAGCACTGGGATTACAGGTGTGAGCCACTGTGCCTGACCAACATAGTTTTTAACCTATTTCTAGTTCCCTTCTAATCCAATTGTATTAAAATCTTACTCTTCAATGTATTATATCATTATAAGCAATTATTTACCTAAACATTAAAAGTTATGTGATTATTCCTCCATAGTCCCCCACCCTCAGCGTCTCTGGTGCTTTTGATTTTTAATCACAAATAAGATAAACTATAGAAATGTGGAACTTACTTGGCCTTGTTGGGAAATGCTTTAGTACAATTTTTAAATACTTTATTTCTTTAAGGGTCCAACACTTCATTTTAACCATAAACAATTTCTCACTCTTCAGGTTTTTTTTTGGAAGATTTTTTTTAAGGAATTTTTTAAAATTCAGAAAATGAACATTAACCGTTTCTTAATGATTTACGGTAATAACTGTGAACATCAACACTCTCTTAGGCACATACATGGCCCAGTTAGTTTGTTTCTGTAACAAACATTTCCCAAAATGTGTTGTGTGGAAGTGGTTAATTGATGCTTTGGTAAAGAGGACTGTATGGTTAAATATGTTGAAAAATATATCTGTAAGAATTCTCAGAGTTCTTAGCCTGTTTAGTACAGTGTAAAGTCCTGAAACAAGGGATAGAGTATGAAGTGATTTCAAAACTTAGTTGACCATGAACTCTTTTTTTTTGAAGATAGGTCAAAAAATGTCATTGAGAAAACTGTTCTACACTGAAAGTACAAAACTTTCTTTTAAAAGCCAGAAACAAGATTTTAGAAGTACAATCTGCTTTTACTTTAAAAGTACAACGTGCTTTGAAAATCTTGTTTCTGGCTTTCAAAAGAAGTTGTTCTCTTCTGTTTCTTGCTTTTAAAAGAAGTTTCTCTCTTACTGCAGAGTGAAGCTGTTGGCTATGACTTCTTGCTTCTGGCAATGAGCCTGGAGCCAAAGGCTTTCACCTTGGTGGTCTGGACAACTAGATAAAAGACTCCCAGGTATGATATAAATTCTCTCTTATGAGTAAAAGGAGTGAGATTTAGTGCATGGGCTTTGTGACATTAATTATGGATCCTCAGAAGCACTTTGTTTATTTTCTAGCTTATGTTTTTGTTTCTTATAGCTGAGGCTGTTGAGTAAGTGAGCTTTACCTAAGCAAGAAAATTCTCTCAGCAAGCTGATCACACCTACTGGTCATTAAGAGAGCCATCAAATTTCCATTCAGACAAGGAAGCGTGATTCAGTGTTTGTATATATATCTGTGTACAACAGATCCAGCCATAGACAGACATTTCATTTAGACTTCTTTGTGGAGTCTGAACTTACCTCTCCCATTCTGAGCCTTGAATGCCATATTTTGCTCGCTGTCTCCCCCTATCGCCATCCTGAGCCTCACTCCAACTCATCTCCATGTTTGAAATTCTCCCAGTCCATGAAAAACTTATTAAAATCCCAGGGTTTCCTTTCTTCATGACTCTAACACATGAGTCTGGGGTCTTCCTCTCCAATATTCTCTCCTTTATACTCCATATTCACCCTTTCTAGCATAAACTTCTTACCCCTGCTCCTGAAAACTCATGCCAGTCTAGCCCACAGATATTCCTCCTCCTCCTCCTCCTTTTCTCTCTGTTAAGCCTGGAGGAACTTCTGCTCCACCAGGAATAAACTCCCTTCTTTCGCCTCCCTCCACAACCAGAGATCTCCATGATCCCCAGTGCACCCTGCCACACAGGTCTCCTCTCCCTCTCCCTCAGTGATTCACTGGAGGAGGTAAGAAGAGGAGGGTCTTACATCTTGTATTTTTGTGAGTGGCCATCCTCTCTGCATCCCAGGATACACACTTTTACATTAATCACTCCATTCCCTTAACACAGCTACAACATTTATTAGATACATCACAAAATCAAGTACTTTATTAGTTTCCTAATGAGTGCATACATTCACCTTGTCTCCCTAGCTATTAGCTCCCTTAGGACACATGACTTCCCTCCTACCTATTAAGGGGCTTCTAATGATATTCCCTTATAAGACACTAATCAGGATGTGGAGTGGAATTGTCAGTGATTATAGAACAGAGCAATGATAATAGGTCTAATGGGCATCAAACCCCATGATTTTGGCCAAGAGAAGATGCTCTGAGCTGAACAACTTACCAAAAACTAACTTTAAAAAAGTAAAAAAAGTGCAATAATAATGACTCTGCTAACAGCCCAAGTATTTGTTGATAGACTTATTGTTGACAGTAGTTTCTTGAACTGTCTATATGAATTGTTGGGCCAAGGTTCTTTCTAAGACAAGAAAAAAAGAAAAATATCTAGCTTGTTTGAATTATTATCTCATTGATTATTCTCTTTTAGCATCTTGAAATACAGCCATAGACAAAGAGTATGTTTGGATTGCAAATTCCAAAACCCTTAAAATGATGACAAGGTAAAAGAGACTATAAAATTATCTTCAATTAAGTACCTTATTTATATATCTCATATTAGAAAAATCTGTTTTGGTTATTGGCAAAATCTGGATGTCATCAACTAAATCTCTATAAATTATATAATTTCTCTTTCTTGCCAAAATTAGGCTTATGTATGGAGATGGGGGTGGGTAAATGAAGAGGAGAGGGTTTGGCTTCCCTGATTGAACAGGACATACTTGCGAATGAGTTTTAGGTTACAACTGTGAATCATGTTGTTAACTATCAGGTACAGTATATATTTTTTTCCAGTCTATTCATCTTTTCAACAGAGTAACTATAATTACTAGATTTTCTGTATTCATATATATTTTGAATCATAAAATGTATAATGAATTAGACTGAATTTTTTAGCTGGAAAGAACATTAGAAAAAAGAAACTATGCCGATAAATTAACAAAACTGTCATTTCAAATATTGGCAAATTCACATGGCTTATTCCAGCATATTTTTATATTCCATGTGCTTTCAGTTTTTTCTCTTACTGTTATATAATTGAACTTAACAGAAGGTGAGTCTATGAAGGGTCAGTTGCTCTTTCCATATGCCACACTGTCTTAGAGTAATTATAATGTGTCTGTTCCGGGAAAATGAACAGTACAACAGAAAAATGATGTGAATGTGTTTTAATTAACGTCATCCCTTATTGCACACATCTTCATGTAATTCAAATAACATGCTCATAATATCATAGCTGAAGAAGAAAAGAGTGGATGGTATAAAGAGTTATAGAGAAAGAAAGAGATCTAATAAATTCTGGGTTTGGGAAGAGGGATTAGGAAAGACATATCTCTTGTGCTCTCTCATATATCTTTTGCTATTTGCTATTGGGTTAGATTAAACCCCAAAAGTATTGTCACTTAGGGAGGGCCATTCTTTTCTTTTTTCTCTTCTTTTACTTCAATTCTCCAGGTTGAACATTGCCATTAAGCTTTGTAAATAAATTCGCTCCATTGAAAACACATGATTCTGATCTTTTAAGTGATAGATAACTCAATGTTATTAACCCATTTTTTCCCAGCATTCTTTAAACTAAGAGACAATAGTATTATATATAGATAAATATATAGCTTGCCTTCTTAGCATCTGATATTGCAAACAATTTCATTTTAGAATTAGCCATTCTCGTTTCTTTCAGAAAGTATAATTGGCCATGTATGCTTTTTAATTAGTATGACTGAAACTGTAAATACATAATTTATTTGATTAAAGTCCATGTACTTTTTCCTTTATTGAAAATGGGCTTTGATTTTATTGGACTAGGTACAAGTGAGTTCTATGGCAAAAATAAAATGTCACATCCTTGATAGTCATTTGTGGAGAGAAGAGACATCTTGGGTGCAGCTTTTCTGCAGTATTCTTGGCTGAAAATTTCTTCCTACTTCTTGCATGAGGAATCCATTTCCTTGCACTTTGCTGTTGTTTTTACCTCTCCAGGATTAGAAATACTGAATCCTCATAACCCTCATGTCCCCACATATAATTCTAGAATTTCATAGCCAGAAAAGAGCATTCTAATACCTTGCAAGTAGACACTCATGTCTTTATTTTTATTTTTTATTTTTTTGAGACAGATTCTCGCTCTGTCACTAAGCCTGGAGTGCAGTGGCATAATCACAGCTCACTACAGCCTCCAACTCCTGGGCTCAAGCACTTCTCCCACCTCAGCCTCCCTAGTAGCTGGGATTACAGGTGCTCGCCACTGCACCTGGTTAATTTTTAAATTTTCTGTAGAGACGAAGTCTCACTGTGCTGCCAAGGCTGGCCTTAAACTTCTGGCTTCAAGCCATCCTCCTGCCTCTGCCTCTCAAAGTGGTGGGGTTACAGGTGTGAGCCATCATGTCTGGCCTGACACTAACCTATGTTTCCATCTGCAAGATATACTGTGTATAATTTTGTTATAATACTTACATATACATTTCTGAATTCTAGCAAAAGGGAAAAATCTTTATTTTGCTTCTGTCATGGAGGAAGGAACTCTGTAACGTTGTGTCAAGCTATAGCATACTTCTCTACCCAGCTTCACATTCTAGTAGGTAAGAGATCTGAGATTAATTGGCTATATTTTTTTCCAGACTCTAGGATTTAAAATAATTTCTTTGAAATTCAGTGGAGAAAAAAATTAGCCATTTCCTTTGCTAATGAGCAGCATTTACCAAATGTTAGAGAGTTATGTTGTTAGTTTATTCTCAGCTGTTTTTCACTACAATTCATACAATTTTCAAAGAGTTGAATTTTTGAGCTAGGAGGGATTTCAGATATAATATAAACAGCAGTTCATTTTACACATAATGAATTTGAGGCCCATAGACATGATGTAAAATATCTAAGATCAAAGGACTAGTTAGGCTATCCAAAAATATAGAACTTCTACAATAAAGTGGTAAAGGAAAATTTTAGATTATTATATGTGTGGTTTTTATTGTTTCTCAGCTCTAGCTCAAAAGACCAACTGCTATTTACATCTTCTGCCTGCATAGAATGAACTCAGGCCTGCTGGGTGGTGTTTCTATTGTGACATTGGCACAGGCTGAAGTAGCTTAAACACTTTTCAGAGAACTATCATTTTTGAAAACTTGAGTAGGTGATTGTGATCTTGCTAATTAGTTTAACATATTTCTGAGAGGCTGGGCACAGTGGCTCATGTCTGTAATCCCAGCACTTTGGGAGGCCAAGGCGGGCAGACCACCTGAGGTTGGGAGTTCGAGATCAGCCTGACTAACATGGAGAAACCCTGTCTCTACTAAAAATACAAAAATTAGCTGAGTGTAGTGGTACATTCCTGTAATCCCAGCTACTTGGGAGGCTGAGGCAGGAGAATTGCTTGAACCCGGGAGGCGGAGGTTGTGGTGAGCCGAGATCGTGCCATTGCACTCCAGCCTGGGCAATAAGAGTGAAACGCTGTCTCAAAAAAAAAAAACAAACAAAAACAAAACAAAACAACAACAACAAAACAAAACACCACCACCAAACAACAACAACAACAAAACCAAAAAACATTTCTGAGAATGAAATGTTAAAGCAATCTTAGGATTTCTACTTTTCTAGGACTTTCTGAGAGAACGCAGTACATTGGAGATAGAAGATCTCCTTGGAGCTGACTTGAGGGGATCCTTGCATTTTTAAACTGTGTTTGTATAGTTGATCTAAGGTTCCTTTTTCACATGTCAACTGTGTTTGTATAGCTGATCTAAGGTTCCTTTTCACATGTCTTGTCTTCTCAGTGAATCTAAATGTTGAGCCATTTCATAACTGTTGCAGATGGTCAAATATCAGCAGTATCAAGTAGTTCCACCTATTTATATATCGGGAAATTTCTGGGGTTCTAAGTCAAAATACTGAAGCTTAAATACATTGATAATGCTTAAGAGCTTTTCCTTGGAATGTAGAAAATGATTATGCACCTCTTATATAGGAAGTGAATTAATGAGCTTCAAATCACTGATAAGAAACAAAGCAAAAAATTAAAGACAGTAAATTCAGAGAGAAGGACAAAAAAAGTCAAATAAATGAGTTTATGTAAAGTATTTCCTTAATTGTTTATTGGGGTGAACCTTTTCTGATATGCAGAGCTTTAAGTTAGTGAAAGTCATTTTCCATCACACAATGCATTTTAAAAAGTCACCTTATATAGAGCTAAACTTTTGTTTATCTAAGCAGGGGGAGTAGAATGATGTATTATGTATTTCATAGCATTCAAACAGTAATAAGCCTGCGGTTGAGAAATTAAATATGGACCAGTTCCTTCTCCCTCATGAAAGTCACACACATACTGTGTTTGGGCACTTACTCTTACTTGATAACTATGCATAGATTCATATATATATAAAATATATATATTTCTTATATTATCAAGTAATTCCATTCAATTCAACAAAAATATGCAAAACATCTGTCATGTGCCAAGTACTGTGTAAGGTGCTAGGGATATAAGATTTGTCAGACTGAATTGTTTTTGACTTGACTTTCAGCCCCAAAACAATAAAGGCAAATAAGCAATGTGAGAAGGACTTATTTTCAATCATTTAATTCAAATCATTTAACTTGGTAACATGGTTACATATTTGTCTCAGTATGACATTTGCATGCATTTCTTTTGTCTGTCTTACCTGAAGGATCTTATCACCAGGCTGCAGTAAGTTTGATGCTGGCCCATCAGGCTGAACCCTAGTAACAAAGATACCCTATAAGTCAGAAGTAACAGAGGTTAGGATTCTATTACCAAGAACCAGGCCTACTTAGACAAATCTTCATTCACATAGAAAACAGTGAAAACAGATCCAGAAACAGTTTATGCATGTAGGCTTCAAAGATTATTATAGTATTTTAAGCAAGGCAGCACTCTCCAAGTCAAGTTTAAGAGAAGCAACATTTTTGCTTGCAAAAAGAAGCTTATCATGTTTTGAAAGTGCAATTATGATTTATAAATTGATCTCATGGCATATTCTTAATGATTTTTTCCTTAAATCATTTGAAATGTGATGCTGAATCATTTTTTGTATAAATTCTGAATTTGTCTTCAGTTATTCTACTTAACTATGTCTCCATTAAAGGCAGTTGAAGGTATTTGAAAAAGTGTCTCTATTTGATAGGTTATTAAGTTCATTGTATACTTTAAAAGCTTTACTAGAATTATATATACGTCTGGTTTATTTTAATGCATATTGTTTCATATGTTACTGAGAATTTTAATATAAAATGTATATGAACAAATTAAACATAAGCAAACTGGAACATGCATTTTAAATAAAGTTTATGACTATATGGTTATAAAATCCCTAAATTGATTAATGCAGTTTATAAGAAAGTCAGATTAATTTCATCGACCATGTATAGAAAGAAAACATATATTGAATGTGTACCACATGCTAGGCCTGGATGGCTCATGATATAGAGATAGACAGAATATAGTTTCTGACTTTAATGAGCTCACAATCTAGTGGAGGAGAAGTCAAGAAAACCAATAATTATAAACATTGTGACAAGTGTTATGATAGAGGTATAACAGATTGTAAAAATATGTTGCACCCAGCTTACATTTGTGTGTTAGGTTCTTCCAAGAGGAGAAGATACCTGATAGCTGAATAACAAAGAACACGCAAAAGTCATCCACACAGGTAAGGGGAAGAAGGAAATTGCAGAGAGAGGGGACAGCACATAAGTGAGTGTGCCTGTTATATCTGGGAAATTTCAAGTGTTTCTGCTATGGCTGGAGTGCTGATGGAAGGGTGGTAGTGGATGGGATTGGGAGCGCAGCAGAGGATCAGGCCAAAAAGTAGGTTAGGGCAAGATTAAGATGGCCTTTCATAAACCTTCTTACCAATTTCAGGTGCTACTGAAAGATTTTAAACATGATTGTGATAAGATTTTAATTGACATTCCAAGAATAAACTGATGAATGGATAAACAAAATGTGGTATATATCTATATAATGAAATATTATTTGGCAATAGAATGGAATAAAGTATGGAAACATGCTACAACATAGAAGAAAACGTTATGAAAACACTATGCCCAGTGAAAGAAACAAGTCACAAAAGGCCAAATATTATACAATTCCTTTTATGTGAAATATCAAGAATAGGCAAATGCATAGAAACAGAGAGCAGATTAGCATTTGCCAGTAGCTGGGGAGTAACTGTTAACATGTACAGAGTTTCTTTTTGTACATAGTAAAAATGTTCTGAAATTAGATAATCATGATGGTTGCACAACTCTGAACACATAAAAATCACTTAATTGTACACTTTAAATTGTAGTATATCAACTATATTTCAATATAACTTTAATAGTTTTTTATTCCTAAGCATTATTAATAAAATAGAAGACAATATTTTGATATTCTTGCTTGTTATTTAGAAAAGCATGTTATTTGCTGATCTGTAAACATGACTCACTTAAGCTCGTAACTTTGTGTGTGTGTGTATATGTGTGTGTATGTGTAAATGATAACAGACCCAAACTAAAATACTTCTACTTGTGTTTTCACTTGGCTTTTCAGAAGTTTATGAAACCTATTAAGACTTTTGAATGATTTTTATCTTTCATATTTTAATCTGTTTTCCTTCTTATTTAGAGATGACACTACAGATAGGCATCAAAATTTCTAGAAAACTGTATAACTTTTAACCAAGTAATTAGACTTCTAGGACTTAAGGATATAACTGGACAAATATGCAATATACATGTGCTAATATGTTCATCATAGTATTATTTGTAATAACAAAAATTACAAACTATACTTAACAGTCTAATAACACGGCATTGATTAAAGAAATTATAGTAAATCCATACAGTAGAATGATATGTGGCCATTAAAAGTGAAGTCCTAAATGGCTGATGTAGAAGTACACAAATGTTTAGTGAAACAAGCAGGTTATAAAACATTGTGTGTGGTAGGATGCTATTTTTGCTGAAATGTGTTTATATATATATTTGTGTGGACAAATATCTGCAAGGATATCTTCTAAGCATTAACAGTGGTAATACATGGTAATGGGACATCAGATCTTTTTTTTTCTTTTTCCTTATTTGTGTTTTCTTATTTTTCTACAATGATTATGCACTACTTATAAGATTAAGAAAATAAAACAAACTTAAAAAATTTGGGTTAATGGTGGCACTCAGGAGTGATGCTTTAACAGCATTGGCCAATTCAGCTGTAAAAATGGTCAATTCAAAAGAAAAAGAAAACTAGTTGTTTGAAAAAAGACAGTTAAATAAGGCTCAATGATTAATCCACCAGGCCAGTGAATGGCACTAGTTGTGACAACAACTATAATCCCCATGGTTCTTTCCACACTAGGCAAATAGCTCTCATATTCCATCATTTGAAGAGACTATATATACAATCAGTTCCCCTGGTAGCCCCTCCTTTGCTACTGGGGTCTCTGTACAATAGGCAGAATGACTCTTTTGCCCAAAATAAGCCACTACATCTCTGATTGCTGGAAGTGAAGTTGTTTTTGGCTATTATTTTATCTCAGCAGTCAAAATGTCTGCTACTCAGTTAATTTTGATTGCCTTTCTTTAGCTCATTGTACAGGAACAGTTTTAATAATGTTTGTATGAATCCAGATCATAGAAGCTGAATTAAGGCCATCATATCTGCAATGCTGGGAGGAACTAGCAACACTCCACACCTGACTGCTGAAAGAATACAAATGTGGTGTCTGTGGCAGGTTTAATTTCACTCATCACATAGCTCTGGAGGATTCAACCTCTGTTCTGAAGACTTGCTTTGCTTACTCTTATGGTGGCCTGAGTCTTCCAAAGCATGTATTGCTTTTTTCTGAAAGCTTTATTATTTCACTTTATTATGTCTTTTCAATCAATAAATTTCATCAACTAAAAAAATGGTCCTGCCCGTTGGTATAGTTTCCTTTTTTCCATGTATATCCTATCAGCCAGCATACTGCCACATTAATCCAAGCAGAAAGCAATGACTGCTTTGTTTGATCATGGTCTGTGGCATTCACTATTTGTGGAGGTGAAATATTTCCCAAGACTGCCTGCAAAGGTCAGTGGCCTAATTTTTAATTGTATTTAGGCATATAAACATTGCTATATGAAAGAGACCAGATAAATCTAAACCCATTTTGTGGTCTCTTTTATGATGAACATTGATGAGAAATGTGAAAATGTTGACCCTGCTTTGAAAAAGCTCTTTGTAACAACTCATTTTATCCTGAGATTTTAAAGAATACTTTGGCACTGATGACAGAGTTTGGTGGGAAATAATCAGTCTGTTTATATTCTAAAAATTAGAAACAATAACTTCCTACTGTTTGGTGAAAAGCTATCTCCTAACTTCCAAACAACAAGAAGCCAACTTGTGTGTATCAAATATCCAAATAATGGTATCTTACAAATCTTTCAACTCTGCTAGCAAGATCTTAAATGTGTTCAGTTTCTTATAACATTTGGCAGAATGCTAAATGAAGGACAAATTATGATGCAATACATTTAAAACTAGCTACGTAATGTACTAATGTAAGTCAAAATGAAGAATTATAATAGCTTATTATTGCATAGCTTTATCATAAAACTTTATCATAAAACTGCTGTTATATAATAACCCATAAAACCAAGAGCTAAAAGTAGCAGCAACTTTAATTTCAAGTTTAATTTACATACCATGAAGCATTCTCTCTGCTTTTGTCAAGTCCCATAGGAAGGGAATCATTAACCTTCTTTGTCAATAAGGCAATATATATTAGTTTTCTACTGTTGCTGTAACAAAGTTCCATAAATCTAGTGGCTTAAAACTTCACAAATTTATTATTTTACTGTTCTGTAGGTTAGAAGTCCAACATAGGTCTCACTGGGCTAAAATAAAAGTTTTGGTACGGCTGCATTCTTTTCTGGAATCTTCAGGGGGAGAATCCATTTCTCTGCCTTATGTAGCTTCTAGGAAATGTCCCCATTCCTAGGCTCATGATCCCATTCTTCCATCTTCAAAGCTACCAATGATGAACCTCTCTGACCATTTTTCTGCTGTCACATCTCCCTCTGACTGCAGCTAGGAAAGATTCTCCATTTTTAAGGCCCATGTGATTACACTGGGCCCATCTGAATAATCCAGGGTAATCTTCTCATCTTAAGGTCCTTAACTTCACCACATCTGCAAAGTCCTGTTTGCCATGTAATGTAACATATTCACAGTTCTGAATAATTAGGTTTTTTTTTTTTTCTTTTTGAGACAGGGTTTCACTCTGTCGCCCAGGCTGGAGTATAGTGGCATGATCATGGCTCAATGCAGCCTTTGCCTCCTGGGTTCAGGTGATCCTCCCACCTCAGCCTCCTGCGTAGCTGTGACTACAGGCATGTGCCACCACACCTGGCTAATTTTTATATTTTTAGTAGAGACAGGGTTTTGCCATATTGCCCAGGCTGGTCTTGAACTCCTAAACTCAGGTGATTTGCCCACCTTGGCCTCCCAAAGTCCTGGGATTACAGGTATGAGCCACTGTGTCCAGCCTAGGATGTTTTTGAGAAGCCATTTTTTCTGTCTACCACACTGTACAAGTAGTGGTCAAGAGCATAGCTCTTGAGTTTACCTGTCTGTGTTCACTATTTACAATTGGTGACCTTGGGCAAGTTAACTTCTATGGACTTTTCCTCATCAGTACAATGGGTTAATAAATGGCACATACTTTATAGAATTGTTAGATGAAGTGACTGAGTCCATATAAAATAGAACAATGGATGACACAGTATAGCATCAATAAATGTTACTTTAATTATCAAAAGTCTGAAACTCTGCCAGTCACGGTGGCTCACTCCCTTAGTCCCAGCACTTTGGAAGGCTGCAGTAGGCAGATTGCTTGAGCCCAGGAGTTTGAGACCACCCTGGGCAAAATGGTGAGACCCCATCTCTATTTTTACTTCTTAAAAAAAGTCTGAAACTCAATCTACAACTCAAGGTCTTTAATCCAGCAAAGCCCACATTGAGAGTTTCTGAGTCTCCAACTATACCAGATTTATTGGCAGAAAAAATTCTTTTCCTCTCTGTTTAGAGTATATTGAAAGGACAATATTTGCCATCTTTCCTCTGAATTCCTAACAAATAAGGGGACATTGGCACCTCTTATTTAGGGAAGGGGATGAGAAGGGGCTGGAAAGTTCCTCCTGCCTCATCTATGGTTTCCTGGTTGTGGCTCACAGTGATAATGGCTCCAGTTATTGTTCACTCTTAGTAGTGGACATGAGTCCCATCTGGAGGGCTTTCTAAATGATTTTTTATTAACTTTCAGGGACTACTTCCTTTAGTAGCTCCAAGTCAGGAGTATCAACCCTTTATAGTAATGGCTAATAGAATCCACTGTAGTTAGTGGCTTGTGGCATCTCTAAGTGGGTTTTTCTTATGTCTCTCACCTTGGGTTCTTTAGTGACTTGAAAGCACAATGGCTTTCCCTCAGCACCACCTCTAGAGGGTATCTCACAACAGAGCAACATGGTAGGTACTGGAAGCTCCTTTCAAAAGAATGGAAATCTTTGCTCTTCTCAGACATCAGCATTCAGACATGTTTGAGACAGGCACAGATCCTGTGGATTCATGCATCACAGAGGGACTCCTCTAGGTTTGAACCAAAGCTAATCTAGAGAGGGCTAGCAGGATGAGCCACATAGGCATGATCTGCTGCCATTTCCCATTTCCACCTCATTTAAAAACTATTAATAGTCTTTATACAAGTCATAAGCGATTATTCCAGAAGTACTCATAATGGGCTTATGAAAAGTTTGCTTTTCACAGTAATTTTGGAAAAGGATAAGTTTGGGAGGCTTCTTGCATTGTTAAGATCTGACCTTGCCTTACTGGTTACCTAGCCTCTACATCCCTGGACATAAACCTTAAAGGACTTAGAAAGTTAGTTTACAAGGCCAACATTTAACATTCTAAGTTTAGAGGAGAAAGGAACTTTATATGGCTTTTTAATGATGAAGGTGAACGATTGTGACAGTCTCAGCCATTGTAAATGTAGATACCAAAATAGAACTTGTCTTAAGGGACCTATGACTTCAACGTATGAAATATGCTTTTCCTTAAAATTCTGAAAAGTCTTGGCTCTAGCTGATGCTGAGAAATTGGTTTCTAGAAAGACTATATCTCAAGTAAAAATTATATACAATTACAATTCGGAACACATGAGTTAAAAATAGCATACAGCATTTCATGCTTTCATATAACTATGGAAGTTCAAAGAGTGTTTCTAGAGGCAAAACTGACTCATGAAAACAGCAAACAGAGCCATAGATTCAATTTTTAGGGGGAAACTTTTTTTCTAAAAAAGAAGCAAATATTAATCTTCTTTCATAATGTGGGCAATGTCACTATTGAAGCTATATTGTGGCTTGTAGAAACAACATTAGATATACATAAGAGCCTATATTTACTTAGTCCCTATGATTATTAGAACACTTGACATATCAAGGATAAAGGTATTATCAATAGTGCTCCTCTCCATGAATCAAAAGTGTGATGACAAAGTATTTTAAGGTTAATTGCTATGCATCAAGTTTTAGGCTTTGAATAATTTGCTACCTTAGCAACTGATAAATTTATATGCATCAAGAGAAGTGATTTATCCTATGGCAATTAGAACTTAAGAGAGAGGAGAAGTGAGGGAAGAAGACAGAAAGAGGGAGAGAGAAAGAAAAGGACATCACGAAACAGTTAAGTATAAAATCTGTAAAAGATGAACAGAAGGAGAATTGCTTTAGAAACAGAAAATTTAAGGCAGAGATACAAGAAAAAATTCTGCAACTGACTAAAGACTTCTAAAAGTTTAACAAAAATTTTACACATAGAAAGGAATTTCAGTTTCATTAATTTTTAAAAAAGTAAATATTACAACGGAAATCACTTGGTTGCATTTGTAAAAAAATGTATTAATAATGCATTGGAGCAACAAAGAGACTAGTGCAACCCAAAGAAATGGACTATGGTATCACAAATCTCTTAGTGGCAATATAATGAAATGTAATATTCTAGCAAAATAAATACACATTGTTTGGTCTTTGGACTTGCATCATTCTTTTTGGTCATTCTAAAAGTTTGTTTAGTAGCATATATATATATATATATATATATATAGAGAGAGAGAGAGAGAGAGAGAGAGTTTTCAAGATGATGCTCTTCAGACCTGTTAAAAGCAACCAAAAATAAGCAATTTATTCCTGTTTCTCTGAGATTGCTTTTAGAAATGATATATAAGTACTAGAATATTTTTTATAGTTTGATACTGATAATTGTGGGCTGTTCTTTTTTAGATAATTTGAACGTAAGTGCTAAAATTGTGTTTGGTTTTGGTTACTTTATATGTTTTAACTTTTATTAATTGCTTAGTATTTCTACTATTGTTTAACAATTAAACATGTCTGGGATGTCTGTCTATTGTGACTGACAGTGCATTGCATCCTGTTTATTTCTTAGTGAAATTCTTGAATTTTCTTTTACTTGCTTGTCATATGTTCTTTTAAAAGTCAATAATCATATTCATTCACTTGCAATCCTTCTGGATTTCTGGACTCTTAGGAAAAAATAAAAGAAATATTTACCATTTATTTTATTTTATAAATCCTTTAAAGCCTGTATTTAATATGGGACCCCAACTTGTGGTGAATATTTGAATTGCTAAGCTTTGTACAGTTTACTGATCCAGTCAGAGTCCCTAATGGCTTTTCCTCTCAGCTTCACAAATAACATAAAATAGTAAAAATGATTAAAAACAGGAGTGGGAACTGTAGGAGGCTGTGGATTCTTCTTTTTAGCTATTCTTAAAATAGTATTGATAATCAGGTTTCTGATTATAATTCCTGAAGGCTCCCTCAAAGCCCCTCTGGTTGTATAATTTTTTGACACTATCTGCACTATTTTAAAATCACAAATTGAAAAGTGAAAAATTCAAGATATACAATCATGTCATCTGCAAACAGGGACAATTTGACTTCCTCTTTTCCTAATTGAATACCCTTTATTTCCTTCTCCTGCCTAATTGCCCTGGCCAGAACTTCCAACACTATGTTGAATAGGAGTGGTGAGAGAGGGCATCCCTGTCTTGTGCCAGTTTTCAAAGGGAATGCTTCCAGTTTTTGCCCATTCAGTATGATATTGGCTGTGGGTTTGTCATAGATAGCTCTTATTATTTTGAAATACGTCCCATGAATACCTAATTTATTGAGAGTTTTTAGCATGAAGGTTGTTGAATTTTGTCAAAGGCCTTTTCTGCATCTATTGAGATAATCATGTGGTTTTTGTCTTTGGCTCTGTTTATATGCTGGATTACATTTATTGATTTGCGTATATTGAACCAGCCTTGCATCCCAGGGATGAAGCCCACTTGATCATGGTGGATAAGCTTTTTGATGTGCTGCTGGATTCGGTTTGCCAGTATTTTATTGAGGATTTTTGCATCAATGTTCATCAAGGATATTGGTCTAAAATTCTCTTTTGTGGTTGTGTCTCTGACCGGCTTTGGTATCAGAATGATGCTGGCCTCATAAAATGAGTTAGGGAGGATTCCCTCTTTTCCTATTGATTGGAATAGTTTCAGAAGGAATGATACCAGTTCCTCCTTGTACCTCTGGTAGAATTCGGCTGTGAATCCATCTGGTCCTGGACTCTTTTTGGTTGGTAAGCTATTGATTATTGCCACAATTTCAGCTCCTGTTATTGGTCTATTCAGAGGTTCAACTTCTTCCTGGTTTAGTCTTGGGAGAGTGTATGTGTCAAGGAATTTATCCATTTCTTCTAGATTTTCTAGTTTATTTGCGTAGAGGTGTTTGTAGTACTCTCTGATGGTAGTTTGTATTTCTGTGGGATCAGTGGTGATATCCCCTTTATCATTTTTTATTGCGTCTATTTGATTCTTCTCTCTTTTTTTCTTTATTAGTCTTGCTAGTGGTCTATCAATTTTGTTGATCCTTTCAAAAAACCAGCTCCTGGATTCATTAATTTTTTGAAGGGTTTTTTGTGTCTCTATTTCCTTCAGTTCTGCTCTGATTTTAGTTATTTCTTGCCTTCTGCTAGCTTTTGAATGTGTTTGCTCTTGCTTTTCTAGTTCTTTTAATTGTGATGTTAGGGTGTCAATTTTGGATCTTTCCTGCTTTCTCTTGTGGGCATTTAATGCTATAAATTTCCGTCTACACACTGCTTTGAATGTGTCCCAGAGATTCTGGTATGTTGTGTCTTTGTTCTCGCTGGTTTCAAAGAAGACATTTATGCAGCCAAAAAACACATGAAAAAATGCTCACCATCACTGGCCATCAGAGAAATGCAAATCAAAACCACAATGAGATACCATCTCACACCAGTTAGAATGGCAATCATTAAAAAGTCAGGAAACAACAGGTGCTGGAGAGGATGTGGAGAAATAGGAACACTTTTACACTGTTGGTGGAACTGTAAACTAGTTCAACCATTGTGGAAGTCAGTGTGGCGATTCCTCAGGGATCTAGAACTAGAAATACCATTTGACCTAGCCATCCCATTACTGGGTATATACCCAAAGGACTATAAATCATGCTGCTATAAAGACGCACGCACACGTATGTTTATTGCAGCATTATTCACAACAGCAAAGACTTGGAACCAACCCAAATGTCCAACAATGATAGACTGGATTAAGAAAATGTGGCACATATACACCATGGAATACTATGCAGCCATAAAAAATGATGAGTTCATGTCCTTTGTAGGGACATGGATGAAACTGGAAATCATCATTCTCAGTAAAATAGCACAAGAACAGAAAAACCAAACACCGCATATTCTCACTCATAGGTGGGAATTGAACAATGAGATCACATGGACACAGGAAGGGGAACATCACATTCTGGGGACTGTTGTGGGGTGGGGGGACGGGGGAGGGATAGCATTGGGAGATATACCTAATGCTAGATGACGAGTTAGTGGGTGCAGTGCACCAGCATGGCACATGTATGCGTATGTAACTAACCTGCACAATGTGCACATGTACCCTAAAACTTAAAGTATAATAAAAAAAAGGTAAAAAAAAAAAAAAGAAAAATTCAGTGAAACTTTCTTTAACCAATTCTGCTAAAATAAGGTTTTTGAAGTGAAAAATTGTTTGTTGTAAGCTATATTCAGTCAAACTGATTCTCATAGGTTTAATATGGTTTTATTCAATGGCTAACGCATCATTATATGGTTAGAATATGCTAGAACATTTCTTAGAGGTGGCTCAGGAAGTCAGAAAGGCTGGGGGCAAGTGCCAGAAGACACTACAGTTGTGAATTCTTGATATGTTGACTAATAAAGTGGCTCTTAGGCCAAGTCTGTGCATAGGTGGTGTAGAGCAGAATGAAAGGGGTGGGGGAATCATATTTAGTCTCAATATTTCTATAATTATTTAAAAATTTACAGTGCTGATATTTTCATTCATTACCTATGTGTTTTTAAAAAGGCATAGGTTAAAGAAAAAGGACACTGTAGTTGTACACATCTGAGACTGACAGTGTATTTAAAGGAGGATAATTATGCCACACAGAGTAAAAGCATTGAGACTGCCTGTGGCTGATGAATGAAGGGGTAGCAGTTCCCATTCAGCAGTATCAGCAAATATTTAGAAGTAAAAGCCATTCTCGATTCTCTCTTCGTCTCTTTGGCCATTCTCATTTTATGGCCCAGAAATGAACACCTTCAGGGAACTGAAGCCACCTCAGCTAATGCCACCACCCCAGCTGAAGCTACGCCAGCCAGTGCAAGTCACACAAAACTCGAACATATCATGGGTCTTTTTTTTTCAGTGTAGGAATAAGCAAAGGTTGCCAAGTCTAGGTACTCCATTAAGTTAGTCGTTCTGAGTCAAGGTAGAAACATTCGTTGACAGAGAGGACAAAGGGAACATGTGATTTTTTTTTTTCTCTTTCAACAGAGAACTCAGTATACCTCAATGAACAAAAAAGACAAATAAATAAATATGACTTTTCTTTAATCATTTTAATGTTTAATTCCACACTAGAGAGGTTGCTTGTTTTCTATTAATGAATGTCCTCAGGGTTTAAATGATATTCCCTTTTAATGGAAATGTGGTTTGTGCATGGCGATGGGTTTATTCAACACGATTTTTAAATATAGGAAGCAGTTTTCTTTTCTACTGTACTTAGAATCAGATACTTAGACTATGTAAAACTATACTATTTATATTGTAAAGCTAATGAATAATAAAATAAATGCATAGGCCAAGCACGGTGGCTCACGCCTGTAATCCCAGCACTTTGGGAGGCCGCGGTGGGCGGATCACCTGAGGTCAGGAGTTCGAGACCAGCCTGCCCAACATGGTGAAACCCCGTCTCTACTAAAATACAAAAATTAGCTGGGCGTGGTGGCGGGTGCCTGTAGTCCCAGCTACTCGGGAGGCGGAGGCAGGAGAATCGCTTGAACCCGGGAGGCAGAGGTTGCAGTGAGCCGAGATCACATCACTGCACTCCAGCCTGGGCGACAAGAGCCAGATTCCATCTCAAAAAAACAAAAAACAAAAAAACCCAAAAAAAACAACATGCATATATGTGTACTTTGGTACCTTATTCAGTAATCCTAAACTACTACTACTTACTCTTTAACTCTGGATTTATTGGTTATTCTTTTTAGTAATTATGTAAGATCTTATTGATAAGCTAATTTTAAGTGCTTTCATATTTTGATTAAAAAATGTTTAGGTTCCAAAGTACACATATATGCATTTATTTAATTGTTCATTAGCTTTACATTGATACTTTTTAGTGACCTTACTTTTTCACATTTACGCCCCAGTGAAAGTTTCCTGAAGAATTAATGATACTTATTTGCTTTCTTAAGCTGAAATTCATGTCTCCTTTCTATTACAATGTCTAGATACCGACATTTTTCAATTGGCTAAAGCATGCTACCATACCTTTTAAAAAAAGCTTGGTATAAATCGTCACACCTGTAGGAATACTATTTGTAGGAGAGTGTGAAGACTACATTTCATTTCTACCAATGTTTCTGAATAGATCTTGGACTTTTTACTCCAACATTAAGACAATGAACTGAAAGGTGAAAATTTATTTTTTATTAAAGAAAGAACTCATCTCACTTTTAATGTCTTCAAACAACCTAGTGGCATTCTGAACCTCAAACTGCAATATGACTAAGATGCAGCTGAAGTAATCAGTTATGTTTATAAAAGAATTTATGCTTGAAATTTATTTTTAAAAATCATTTTATATATAAAATAAAAACTATTTCAGCCTCTTCCTAAATTTAGTCTGAAGTACAAAAACAATTTGATCTCTATCCCTTGCTCCTGAATTTTATTTTCACATAATGCATAAATTTTTTCAAATTACTTTGCCTTACATAATCACTTGAAGTGGAATTAAGGATGTGACACATATATAAATTATATTACTTACAAAATGAATTTAGAAACATATACAATAAATTGTATTTGTCTAGTAGCTGCACAAAGTTAAGGAAATGTGCTAAAAGTAGTTTAATATTCATGTAGTAAATATACATCTTATGCTATATGGAGTTTTAAACAAATACGTTTGCTATTCTCATTTTTTATATCCATGGAGAAAACCTGACAGGAAATAGGCATATGGTATGTACCTTTTTTATAAGTTAAAAGCATATCTTTAGCAAGCTTTTGTTTATGGATCACCCAATGTCATGAAGTTGAGCAAAACTGGAACATTATTCTTGTGCATTTTTGAACTTGCCATTGCCCCGCATGCCTCTGAGTATTGTTATCCTTGGATAAAAGTATTAAATAAAAGCTTCAATTCTGCATGTCTAAGGGTCCTTCTTTTCTTAATATTAATCATGTAAAAACTTTTATTTGATGTAATATCCACATCCACACAAAAACAATGGAGTGAAAAGAGGAGGGGCTTAAGTCCTGTTGCAGGCTGTTTGGGCATCTGGAGGCAATAATTTAAATGTAATGTAAATAATTTATAGTAATTTATTCTGAAATTCTAGGACATTTATTTAGAGTTTATTGGTGATAATAGTTTACATTTTCTATGCTGCTAATATCCTTTCGATGGCTTGGAATTTTACCTGTACCATAGGCAAATTAAGGCATTTTAAAAAAACCATGAATTTGTTTTTTTCTATCATTTCTATGGCTACATTTAGATGGCCCAACTTAGTGGAAATATGGATGAGCTCTCTGGCATCTGTTGAGCTTAGGCACTTATGACTATTCTCCACATAAATGGTGGACAGTGGAGGATAACTGATTCTCTGGCCCCAATGCCCCAGTATGTATATTTGCTGCTGTCAGGTCCTTTGAGGATGGGCTGAATCCATAAAACAGCTTTCATTTTGATACTATGAGTAGATAATTCTTCATGCAACTGTTCAGTGCAACACCTTTACACCATATAGGGAAAGGGCTATAAGTCTTCTTTAATCTCTTTAAGATCCAGGAGCTTAGTTCTTCTTCCCTCAGATGGAGCAAGGAAGAACATGAATCCCTCAATGATGAGTTTTGTGAATGCATCATTAAAAATTCTCTCATTTGCAGAGTCCTGGGTTGCCTTATAAAATGTTACAACAGCATGGCATCAGTTATCTATTAATGCAGTTTCCTCTTTCTAACAACATCCTGTGGAAATTATACTGGTAAATTCCTTAAATTTTGCAATCGGAAATTATTATTTTATGAGTGCTTACATACAAGCAAAGAATATTGTGGCTTGCTCCATTGGCAGAATCACCACTGTAATGATACCTTAGTCCACAAGTTATATAATTGCTTAGCAATCTTCTCTGTACAGTATGCTCCTAATTATCTAGGTTCAACAGAGAATACATGCTGACTCCCAAGGACTTGTTGAAAAAAATATCTAGACTATGACTAATTAGAGGGCTCTGTAATACTCTCAATATTAGAATATCATATTAGTCTCAACTCTACAGGGTATAAATTTGTCATGTGGCTCTTCTGCTAAGTGACATTTGCAGATAGAGGCATGTATTATAATGCTTATTAAGAAAAGCATCTGGAGTCAGCTCAGTTTTGTTTCAAATCTTGTCTGCCACAGATCAGCTAAATGACCTTGGGCAAGTTAATTAACCCCTCTGGGCCTCAATAAAATGGGGAATAATAATACTACTCAACTAACAGAAATAGTTATGAAGATCACATAAATTCATAAATTCATATTTATAAAGAGCCTAATACAGTGCCCAGCATTTTGTATATACTCAATAAAAGGCCATTATTTTTATTGCTTTATTATCAGATTTGTTGGCTCAAAATCTTTCATCTCTCTGCAGTATCTTGATAATTTGACAGCAATGTTTCTTTATTGTAATAAAACAGATCATGGCTATTATACACTTCATTGAGAGGACAGAGGCAACTAATTTCCATCCAGTGTTCTACTGCTTTCTCTTTCCAAGTATGTAAAAGCAGTTTCTGCTTGACAGTGAACACTGAAATAATGAGTTCTATGGTGAATGAACTGGTGTTTTTCACTAAGAAACATTGTTTTGACAATATCAACTGCAGGGCTAATTGTGCTCTATCCCTTTAACTGGAGGAGCCAATATTTGATCAAGACTACCTTGGATCTTGAAGGGGAGTTAAGTTTGCTAGATGAGATGCTGTTCTAAATGCTCAAAGTCTGGTAAAAATATTCCCTTATATTTGGCTTAATCCTGATTCCTCCATAAAGCCTCAGTTAACTTTTGGGCTACCCTAAGTGTTTTTCTGCAACAATCTCACATTACCCCAGAACGTAGATCAGAATGTCTGCCAGACCGAACAATATAGTTCACTTTTGCTTCAGCTGTGGCTCTCAGCTTTTTGAGATGACTGTTTCAGTCTTTCCCTGTCTGGCTGTAATCGTTTTGGATGCTATCTCACATTGGTACTTGTCATTTCCCTGAAACTAGTTTCCGTCAACAATAATGAAGAGAATGGAACAAATGTATTAATTAACTTCACTACAGAAATTCCTCAGTACCTCTAAGACATTCAGATGTTCTTGGATACTTAGAATTTTGAGCAGCAAAACATTCAAACATCCATGAGCAGTAAGGAAAATAATATAGTGTATTTCTGAGAATATTCCTAATCAATGACTTATTTATTTGAAGAGAGTATGTATCATATTAAAGTTTAAACTTTTGCATGACTAGACTCCTTATAAGTCTACCTCAGGCTCAGGCAGTATTTTTTGATCTTAAACATCTGTTTAACTTGGTTCCTCTTACTTCCAGCTGTAAATCAGCCATTTCATGAAAAACCAATCTGTTTTTCAACATTTTCATTTTCTTACTGTTTAATATTTTTAGGTAGTTTCAGGCACTGGGTTCTACTCTAAATTTTATGCAACACTTTCAGAATAGGGCACTAGGGCTAAAAAAACACAGCTGAATTTCCAATAGATTAATCCCTTTCCTTGTGAGTGGACTGAATTCTTATGTAAATTGTCAGTCAGTGTCTTTAGATCCTCTGAACAGTTAACCAAAGTGTCCCCATATGTTTGGCATGCCACCAAAACTGGTCAATAAGTGAAAGGCAGTATTGAGATTTTTCTGTAGATTTGGAACTCCTAGTTGCTCCCACCAATTTTATAATAATAGAGATTTACTTTTCAGATTATGAATGATTTTAGAGTGTAATCAGCCAAAGAAAAGTGCTTTTTAGGGGAAATCTTTCAATGGACACATTATACAATTCAAGTGCTTTATCTGTTACATTTAACCAAAAGAGCAAATTATAAGATCATAGACATAGTTCAGTCTCACTAGAGTCATCAAAATGTTACAAATGATAAATTAAATGAATAGCTATAAAGTGTTCATATTCATCACAGTGGAAGAATTACAGGCAATGATTTGAAAGCCTGAGATCTAGTCTCTTTCAGTTGAAAAGAGCAGAAATGCAACAGTATTCTGACATCTTGACTACTTAACAATCTATTCATCCTTAATTTAAAAATATTTTTTTACCCTGTACCTTCCAAAAATATAGTGAAAAGATTTATATGCTGGTGAGAAAGAACAGAAAAATATGTCTTGAATTTCAACTCTCTTAAGTATCATAAGGTTAGTGACTTTTCATTGAAAGAATTTATGAAAGAGATGTAAAATGAAAGACAAAAAGAGGAGTCAAGATAAATAAGACATAATGATTTGAGGTTTTAAAAAATGTCATCAAGCTTCTGATAATTTTGAACTTTTATGCTTCTTTACAATGTATCAATAATTTATTAAAATTAAGTAAACAGTTGGTCTGACTAAGCCATGAATATTTTAATTGTAATAAATCAATGGTATCCTTAACATCATTTCAAAATGGAAATATGCTAGTTACCTATGAACAGATGTTTCCAACTGGCGTTCCCCTAATTATAGGATTGCCTCATATACATTCCTTTTATATGAGTAGCTGCTCCAGCCTGTTGACCAAAGGAGCTCCCATCCTTGGTCACTGGAGATTTTCCTCTGGTCTCTTCATTCCTAATGTATATAATCATGCGACCAATTCTTCCTTTTGGACCAACCTCTTCTCCTGACCTTCCCCAAAATGGAAAGGAAGAAGGGTAGGAAGAGTATAAGAAACAAGATCACTGGGAGGAAGATGAGGAAAATGTGGTGTTAAAGGCTCTGTTTCGGGCTACAGAAAGGTCCAGAGTAATGGCATCCCAGGTTTTTCAGAAGTAGGTCTCATAATCAGAAATTAATCTGTAGGTTTTTATAATTGTGATGAGTTGAGAGGATATGGACCAGGTTGTGACTCAAAGGTAAGTACAGAGCCTGTGGAGGTTTTATTCATATTTAATTTTTTTCCTTCTTCATCATCCTAAAGTTTCATGGGGTCAGTTAATGCAATTTGATGAGGTCGAAAGTAGATAGCTTCAATTATCATTGAATAATTATTAATTGATTCAAAGCTGAGAGTATTAAACACTGATGGTAGCAGGGCAGGTTCTATAGCACCAGGTAAACATTTAAAAAATAAAAAATCAGGTGGTTCACATCGGCGTCAGGCAGGTCACATGTGAGCAAGGGCAACATCTTAAATGTCCAGGAAATGGTTGAGGTTAGAGTTGGCGTGCCTTAATTCCATAGTTTGACAAGCAGGGGTAAGTACGAGAGCAGGACCTAATTCTTCTGCTAATGCTAACTGATTTTCTCATAAAAAATTTGTTTTCTGTGGTTTCTCAACTCTACAATTCTATTAGCAAAATTCTTTACATGCTTGATGAATTGAAGAGATAGCAGTCAGCTTGCCTTTGCATTGAATTACTATGTAATCATTCTGCTACTGTGAGAAAACAGTTTTCTAAATAAGTGACTTACAAGTTAACCTTTGGAAACAACTTGTTAGAAATCGTATATATACCTTTCTTTACAAATATAGACAACTGTGGAGCAAAAACAAAAAGAAAACACAAAGACTCCCCACAAAAATATAAAAAATCTCTGCCTTTTACATAGAATGTTTAGAGACTTTTCCCTTTATTCTTAGTATGTGTCAAGCACTGCAGTAAATTCTTTTATCCCTGTGCTGAAAAAGTTTCTAATTGGCTTCAGAGTTAGCTAGCTCATGAAAACACAACAAAAACACTTGAATTTTTTTCTAACCTTTGTTACTGTAGGAGATAGTATTTTTCTAATTAATATTGTCAACAAGATATTCATTTCTTACCTTGTCAGAAGGTTTGAATGGATTTCCTTGTCCACTAATTCCACCACTGATACTAAATCCAAGGCCAGGATTCTTTTCTATTCTCACACAAAACTATGTAAAAAAGATATAAAAAGGTAAGTAAATAGCTATCAAAGCTAAATATTTTCAAATACCTGTATTTCAGTAGAAAAGATTCACATTTCACTTGATTTCTTAGGGTTAGCCTATGTTGAGTTGATACACAAAAGACAATATAAACTTTGACAGAATGTTTAATGTTTCTATATGCATCAGTTATGATGGAAACTCGCTTGAAATTACCTGGGCAAGAAGATATTAGCAAGTACTTATTTGTTACCATGTACAGGACTAAATTTTGATTAGCCATTTTTAAAAGTTAAAACTCTTATAAACACTTAAAATACTATGCATTATCTTAGCTATCAACCATAAATGCACATGTATTCAGGTTGATTAGAAAGGAGTGTCTGAATAAGTGAAACAAAACTTTAAAATGTAGAGTGAAAGAAAATATGGCTATTTAAATAAATTGTGCCTGCTTTGTAGTAGAGTAGAATAATTCATCTCCTTGTTAGATAATTCTTTATTTAGGAATATTACATCTTTTAGTTTGAGAAAGTAGCCACAGCTTGTGTGAGGGTAAAAAAAAGGAAAAATGAAATGCTCAGTGAAGAGTTTCAAGTCTAGCAGCAGCTCCTGGAGTAGGAGTTAGGAACCTTAGAAGAAAGGGGAGAATAGTGTGATGAGGTCTAGTTAAAGAAAGAGGTCAACAATATGGAGACATTGCTAGGGAAAGAGAATGGCCAATATGCAACACAAGGGCAAACATTCTAATGCTCTGTTATATTACCTCCCCAACATCCCAAATCATCAATGAAAGTCTATTAAACATGACTTTTGTTTTATAGTAGTATGGGGGAATGATGGCATTAGGAGTAGGGTCCGCCTTGGGATAAGGCTGTAGTAAAAATGATAGCAATAATAGAAGTTAATAAAAAGACTGTAGATCAAGAACTCAGCAGAAATGACATCAGTGCCAGGGATGACCTAGAGAAACTCTAACAAACCTAAGAATTCCTGGAGACCCTGAGCAGGAGATGTGTATGTGGGCTATGGTAAAAATGTTAGTTCTCCAGGTAAAGTGGGACAGGGTGATCCCAGATAATTGAAAGACTTCGGACCAAGAGGCAGTATACATTGGTTACATAAAGAAAAAACACTTTGTAACTTTATTTTTTATTATTTACTTATTTATTTATTTTAGTGACAAGGTCTTACTCTGTCACCCAGGCTATAGTGCAGTGTTGCAATCAGTTCACTTGAACTCCTGGGCTCAAAGTATCCTCCTGCCTCAGCCTCCCAAATAGCTGAGACTTACAGGTGTATGCCACCATGCCTGAATAATTTCAGTTTGTTTCTTTTTCTAGAGATAGAGCCTTGCTGTGTTGCCCGGGCTAGTCTCGAACTCCTGTCCTCAAGTGATTCTCCCACCTTGGCCTCCCAAAGCACTGGGATCACAGGTGTTAGCCACTGTGCCCAACTCTTTTACAACTTTTAAGTACAGAGTAAGTATTAGGTGAACCAAGTGTTACCAAAGGTTAGCAGGCAAAAGATTAATAAAGAGTTAAGAAAAAACATAAGATGACACACTTTGGCATATATTTTGTATTTACATAGCTACATATTGGAAGAATTCTTAAAAGTGATTGTAAACATTTGCTTTCTTAAGTAGCCCATTTTAACCCCCAGAATTCTTGCTTAGCCTACTAATTTGTTTATGGCAAATGTAAATGCCCAAAACACTCTTTACATTTTTATTGTGAACTATCTTCAATCCCCACCTCTTAGTTCAAGGCAAACTGAGTCCTATTTCTGACTTAATTAGCACATATTGTCACTGGAACCTGGATCAATTAGGTTTGTCTGTTTAATAATCCTATACTTAATTCACTGTCATATTTCATAATAGTAAATATAATGTTTAAATATTAGATAGTTTACTGGCAACACAAAGATGAAAAACTATGCACTAATGTGATTTTTATGTAGTCATTAATGAATAGTTTCTAAATTATGAGTAAATGTACTATAAGTACTGTCCCTTATTTTATTTTAAAGATGTTTAATTATAACTTTTCCTTCAATTGAGCTAGATTTGTTAAAACTAGTTATCATAGGTGGTAGAATTTACAGTTTATAATACTTTGTATTTTTATATTGATCCTAGTTTATGAATATAAACTTATAATAGCCTGATCTAGCTGAAAGAAATATTTTAACCTTATTCACTGTGCTAGTTGATCTCTTTGTTATTATTTATTAATTAGAAAATGAGAAGAAAGCAACCAATATGATGAAAACATTTTTCTTTTGTGTTTTTCAATGTTTCTATGCATTTCCAATTATATTATTTAAAAGTGGGGTTATATCTTTCTAATGTGAACATTTCATATTGCCACAACATAATATGCAGAAGGTATATGCAGTTCTGGCTTTCTCCAGGCCACTATAAAACTCAAAGGAAACAAATGTAACAGGTTTAATTTACAAAGTAAATTGCTGAGAGTAGTTTCCAGTTGTTCTCTTTCAAGGTAGTGACTATATCTATTTTATATTATTGTAAATCTGGAAGGCACTAAAAATCTAAGAGAAACAAATTTCACATGTGCCAAGTGTATGAAGAACTGCCTTAATATTTTTTAATAAGAGAAATAATGATGACACTGTAGTTTTATAAATGTGACAAACAAACATAAATTCTGATCTGAGGCTAGACTGCTCTTGGGCATGCTAAGGTATGGCTAATAGGTTGTATTGTGACTACTGGGTCTCATAAAGCATGTCAGAGAGAGTATTCCTCTCACATATAAGTAGTTCCACCTGCCTGCTAAGGCCCAAAGAAGCCATAAAATGTAAGAGGACAGAATACCTTACATCCAGGAAGCAGTCTGAAACTAAAGAGGATCAGCAAAGAGGAAATGCAGTGTTCTAGTAAAAGATTAGGTCTAGGAAGCTAATAAATAGCTTATTTAATGAGAACCATTATTTTAATTTTCTTTTAATTTGTTTTTTATTTTTTTGAGATAAGGTGTTGCTGTTTCTCAGGCTGGAGTGCAGTGGCGTAATTTTGGCTCACTGCAGCTTCTGCCTCCCATCTCAGTCTTTGGAGTAGCTGGGACTACAGGCACATGTCACCATGCTTGGCTAATTTTAAAATTTTCTTTGTAGAGATGAGGTCTTGAACTCCTGGGCTCAAGTAATTCTCCCATCTCAGCCTTCCAAAATGCTTGGATTATAGTCATGAGCCACCACGCCAGACTCAGTTTTCTTTTAAGAGACTGGTTTTAAAGAATGAATGGTTTGGCTGAAAACATATGCAGTAGTAGTGCAATCAATGGTCTTTCAGAGTCTGCTTCCATAATTCTACTTTACTTGATAACTTCCGGTCTGTGTTAATCTTACTCTAATTACAATACTGGGTCTTATTTTGGAAAGGCTTTTTTTATAAAATGGATTGTTACACAAATTAGCTTGGCATGGTAGTGCACACCTGTAGTCCTAGACACTCAGGAGGCTGAGGAAGGAGGGTCACTTGAGACCAGGAGTTTGATGCTGCAGTGAGCTATGACTGTGCCACTGCATTCCAGCCTGGGTGAGCCCTCTCACTAAAATAAATAAATAAGTAAATAAATAAATAAATAAGAATAAAGGCTAAAATTCTCCCTGCCTTCCTTAATAAAAAGGATATGATGACTCCTTGTTAAAATACATGATGAGTTTTAGAAGGAATGTCAGTTATTCAAAGAGTACCTCAATTATCAATGACTTTGAAATAAACTTCTCTGGAAAAATGTCGTAGCTTTGAAAATAAAAACTGTTGCCAAAATAATGATTTATGACTTTATTCCACAAATATTTATTGATTCCCTACTAAGTACCAGGCAGATAAAAATATCCTTGACCTCAAAGAACTTACATTCTAATGAGGAAGATAGATAGCAAACATAAACAACAAATAAGTAATTTCAGATAGTGGGATGAACTGTGGAAAACAGCAGGAAAGGTAGTAGAGAGTAATTGAAATGGAGTGAGGAGTTATTCTACTTATTTATTTATTTTAAGCTTATTCTTGCCTCAGGAAAGAGCTATTTTTGATAGAGTAGGTAAAAAAACCCTCTCTGAGTATGTCACATTTGAGCAGAAATGTGAATGATGCCAAAGATCATACAATGAACAATAAGAAAAATGAAACACTATCCCAAGCAAAGGGGACAGCAATTATAAATGCCCTAAAGATGGATTTAGGGCATACGTCAAGAAACAACATAGATCAGTTTAATAGAATAGAGACTCCAGAAATAAATCCTAACATTTATAGTCAGATGATTTTGACAAAGGGTTCAAGGTAATTCACTGGGAGAAAGAAGAGTCTTTCAATAAATGGTGCTGGGACAAGATACCCACATGCAGAAGAATAAATCTGTACTCATACTTCACACCATACACAAAAGTTATGTAAAGTAGACCAGAGGCTGAAACATAAGAGCTAGATTATAAAACCCTTTGATGAAAATACAAAAGGAGTAAAGTTCATCACCTTAGATTAGGCAATGATTCTTAAATATGAAACCAACGACGATATAAGAGATTGATATGTTGGACTTCATAAAAACTAAAAACTTTTGTGCTTCAAAGAAGACCATCAAAAAGTGAAAAGAAAACCCACAGAATGAGAGAAAATATTTGCAAATGATATATCTGATTACGGTTGTATATCCAGAATATATAGATAACTTTTACAATCCAATAATAAAAAGACATCCAAATTTAAAAATAGGCAAAATATTTTTAAAGACGTTTCTCCAAAGAAGATATATAAACATTCAAAAAGTATATGAAAATATACTCAATATCATTAGTCATTAGAGAAATGTAAATCAAAATGACAATGAGATACTAATGAACAGGATGACTACAGTACAAAAGACAAACAATAATAAGTACTGGTAAGGATGTGGAAAAAGTGGAACCCACATTCATTGCTGTTCAGAATTAATATGTTGTAACCACTTTTAGAAAAGAATTTGGCAGTTCCTCAGAATGATAAACATAATTACCATATGACTCAGCAATTTCATCTCTATGTATCTACCCAAGAAAAATGAAAACATATATCTCCACACAAATTTGTACATTAATGTTCACAGCAGCGCTATTCTTAATAGCCAAAAAGTAGAAACAACCCAAATGTCCATCAACCATCAACTGATAAATGCATAAGCAAAATGTGGTATATCCATACCATGGAATATCATTTAGCAATGACAAAGAATGAAATACTGATACATGCTACATTCAGTTCCTTATGCTAAGTGAAAGGAGCAAATCACAAAAATACATGTATTGTATGATCCCATTCATATTAATTGTGCAGAATAGGCAAATATATAGAGACAGAAAGTGGATGAGTGGTTGTCTAGGGCTGGAGGGAGTATGGAAAGTGACTGCTCAAGGATGCAAAGTTTTTTTTTGAATGATGAAAATGTCATAAAGTTAGATTATAGTGATAGTTACACAACTGTAAAAATGTAATGAAAACAATAAATTATACACTTTAAGCAGATGAACTTTACTGTATATAAATTATATCAATAAAGCCGTTAAAAAACAAGGTCATCATGACAGAGCTAAAGAATAGAAGGAGAGGAAGGTGGGGCTAGATCTGCAGGGACACTATACCATAGTAAGGATTTAAAATTTATTCAGAAATGTTGAAAGCCACTAGAGCATTTTAAGAGGAAGAATGGTGTAATATAATTTACGTTTATTAAAAAAGATCACTTTAGTAGTGGAGAATAGACAAAAGGAGGTAAACTGGAAGAAGAGAAAGCAATATGGAAGCTTTTGAAGTAGTCAGGTGTGAGGTTACAGCCAACTAAGATGGTAGCTGTGTGGGTGGTGAGAAGTGGTGGGTTCAAGACATACCTTGATGAAATTGCTGTGGATTGAGTGTAGGCTGTGAGGAAAGGGAATCAAGGACGTTTGGTCATATCAAAGGGGTGATAGGCCATTAACTGAAATGGGGAAGTAGGTTTGGTAGAGTTAGCAGCAGGAAGTGGTTTTCTAAAACCATGCTAAGTTTAAGAAACTCATCAGACATCCAGGATGAGATGTCAACAAGTAGCTAATTGCATATAAACTTCTGGAGTGAAGGAGAGAGACGAAGGCTGGGGATACAAATTTTGGAGAAAAAGGTCAAACTACATGGCTGAGAGGTCAGATGAGATGAGGATGGAGATTTGACGATAGGACTTGACAAAAGCAGAAAGAATGCTTCATGGTATGTAAATTAAGCTTGAAATTAAAGTTACTGCTACTTTTAGCTCCTGGTTTTATGGGTTATTATATAACAGCAGTTTTATGATAAAGAGTGCTATGCAATAATAAGCTATTATAATTTTTCATTTTGACTTACATTATGTACATTACTTAGCCATACAAAATACACATAAAATTTCTCTGCATTTTCCAAAATTTCTAATAAGCCCATGAAATAGGCTCAAAAAGGAAACAGTGATTATAAAAATGTATACATGTTAATATTCAAGGATAATTAATATTTTTTGAAATACAAATTCTTCTATATTCAAATCTTTTCCTCCTGTGAATGAAAGATTCAAATCCAGCTAAAATTCCTAGTTAAATCTTTCCAAAAGATGTACTGGTCAGCTGGGTGCAATGGCTCACGCCTGTAATCCCAGAGCTCTGAGAGGCTGAGGTGGGTGGATCACTTGAGCCCAGGAGTTTGAGACCAGCCTGGCCAACATGGCGAAACTCCATCTCTACTAAAAATACCAAAATTAGCTGGGTGTGGTGGAGCATGCTGTAATCCCAGCTACTCGGGAGGCTGAGGCAGGAGAATTGCTTGAATCCAGGAGGTGGAGGCTGTGGTGAGATTGCTCCACTGCACACCAGCCTGGGTGACAGAGGCTTTGTCTCAAAAAAAAAAAAAAAAGATGTACTAGTATCAAGATTGACTAATAAAATCCCCTGATGTAGCACTTTCTAGGTCTTTCAGAAAAAATTAGCTGATTCTGTATGTGTCTAGGAAACAGAAACTCAAATGCATTTTTAGTCTGGAAATAAATTTTAAAGATTAGTCATTTCATTTCCTTCATTTTGGACTTAAGGAAACCAACAAGATAATATGTATTTAGTGCAACATTGAAATAAATCTTTTTATTCCCACTGCAATGTTTACTGCATTCTACCATATGACTGCACACAACTTATAAAGTCAATTGATAGAATTTCTGATGTTGAGTCACACATTCTCTGTGTCAAACTATGAATTACAAATTCAGAACTGAAGCATTATTTTGATGACTGGAGAATAAAATTCTATGGGGGAAATATTCACAAATAGCAATTCTTTAAGTGGGACAGGATAAGGCACAGGATGTCCCTGAAATAACTTGAGTAAATAACATAGATTAAAACTACATTAATACCTATTTTACAAATACCTTTACTGAACTATTCCCTTTTAATTAAAAAATTTATAATTTAAATAAAACAAATATCTCCAAATGTTTCTTCTTACACCACTCAGCAGAATGTAGTTTTCTTCACCTGCACACAATAAATGAAGTCCTGACCTGGAACTCTTGAGTGCTCTTTGGGCAGTTGACCAGAGCATCTAATCTAAAGAGATGTCTGAAATCCTCTCTCTCAGCTAACTGTTTTATGTATTCCACATAATATTAAGTATTAAAGTGATTTCTTCCAGGATAGACTACAGCATCTCCTTGTGAGTATGTTTTGGAACTTTTTTTCCCTTAAATATGATGGATGCATATCATTTTTTATAACTCTCTGAGGCTCATTCTAATGTGAGCTTAGAAGTTCTCTTTCAGGCACAAACTTTAATTTGCATGTATACTTGCAGGCACTGGCAGGAGACAGCCATGGAGCTCCTGCTATTCTGATGTGTTAGGTTGGTTGGGCTCCTGCCATTTTGATATGTTAGGGAGGTCCCCCTGTCCAGGGCAGACATGGAGTGAAGGGTGCATTTTTCCATCGTTTCACTCTTCCAATGTGAATTTACTCTTGACTTGTGTGCTTGGCTACTCTTGACTTTTCCATCGTTTCGCTCTTCCAGTGTCAATTTACTCTTGACATGTGACGCAGGCTGCAGCATGTAATGTGGTAGACTCATGAGACTGAGTTCTAATCCCAGCCCAGCTTCTACGTTGTGTGACCACAGGCAAGACATTGAACTTATCTTAGTCTTAGTTTTGTAGTCTATAAAATGGAAACTGCTCTACCTATATCACAGCATTATCAATTAAATTAAATCAGTGAATACATAAAAGGGTTTTGAAAGGTTTGAAGCATCATGCTGATGTTTTTCCTTCTTATTTCTGCTTTGGCATCTATACTATCTACTTATTTAAATATACTGTGTCTTGTATTATACATTTGCAAAAGGGAGAAACAAAGCTGATGTTAGTTTCTTTTAAAAATATCCAACAGCTTATGGGCAACTTATGTATGCTTTTAAATAGTGATATTCTCAATATATTATTCAGCTGATAAATTGTTGAGCTATAGAACATCTAAAGCAGTGCTCCTCAACCTTGGCTACACAATAGAATCACCTTGGGGAGTTTTCAAAAGTCTCATTGCCCAGGTCACATGCAGGCTATTAAAATCAGTTTATCTGGGGATGAGAGCAAGACATCAGTGTTTTTTAAAGCCCCTCAACAGATTCTGCAGCTGCGGTTAAGAACAATTTATATAAAGCATTACCATATTGTGAAGGGGAGGATAAGGTGGATGGGATCTTTAAGCTTCTTCAGTTACACTGCGACACAAAGGAGAGATCTAATAGGATGAATATTCTGATGAAGGGTTTTCCATGTGGAATGGGAGTCAAATCGTCACTTTCTGGCTGTTTTATTCAGTTCACTACTTAATACAATTCTGACTCTTACCCTCTATTATGTTTGTAAGTAATCTAAATGGTTTATGCATTAAAATCTCCTTTTCAAGTAAAATCCCCTGATAATGAACTTCAGGTGACATGCACATGGTTTTTGCTGCAGATATTATTTGAAGTCAGATTTATAGTCTACGGAAATTAATACATTGAATCTGGGTAACATTTTATAGTTGAAACATAACTTCCATATATTTAATTTAAACCTAGAGTTGAAAACAGACTTGATACTCATTATTTCTGAAAAATAAACGTGAAAATAAGTGCATTAAACCAGAAGTTTAGGTTTCTAGAGTTCTTGAATATTTTGTCCTTTTTATTGTGATGGGTAGTTTGAAAGTTTAGATGGTTTTATCACTGAAGAGGAGCCTCAAAGCTTACTAAATGCTTCTTTATGGTTAAACAAAGTTCAATACTCTGCTTACGTAACAAATGACACTCATTCTAATTCATTCAATGTCGTCAGTTTTGGCACTTATTATATATGTTCATTTCCACATGGAACTTATTTTAATCAGGGTAAAAATACACTAGTTCTTTGGGTGACATTAAGGGATACAGAGGTATGTTTTCATTAATAATAAAAGTTTCCATTTGTTCAGTAGCTTTTTCTTTTCAAAGCAATTGGAAGTATTCATGTGAGTTCACTTGAACACTTCATAAGGCAGTTCTATAATTCTGAGTTATAGTTCAGGCAGGTTTAATTAATATCATTTGACACAGAGGGCACTGAGATCATGTGGTGAATTTTACAGTAAGATTAGGACACAGGACTTGGACTGGGGTCAGAAAAAAACCTGACTTAAAATTCCAGCTTGGCCAATTACACTTTCCATAAATTATTTTCTCTCTGCCTTGCTTTCTTCACTTGTAAAAAGAAAATAAGATTATTATGAGGATTAAATAAAATAGTATATGTAAGCAGGACCGGTTATATAATTAGTTGGGCCTGATGCAAAATGAAAAAGTGGGCTCCTTGATCAACAACTATTAAGAATTACAAGATGGTGACAGCAGGGCATTAATCCAAATGTGGGGCCCTTTTAAGTGCAGGACCTTATGCAGCTCTACAGGTCACATGCCTCTGATGCCAGACCTGTGTGTGAGAAATAGAGTGTAAAACACATAGCAGGTGCTTAATATATGGTAACTGCTGTCCCTTTCTTTGCCATTTTCATTCAGATTTCCTTTTCCTGAATGAAAAAATGTGTATTCACTGTAATCAGATTGTTTTACCTGTAATATTTCAATAAGTGACTACTGTTTAACTAAAGTTTCCAAGCTTTACTTTAACAGAAATTATTGTGTTGTATTATACTGAGTAGACTTTCTTTGTACCACGTTTACTGTGTCTCCTTGCTCTTAAAAATGTTGAATAATTTAGGTTTTTTCCATATTGTACCTGACCAAATTTACCATTGTTGTTAGATAATTTAAGTTGAACTTTGCTTTTCTCTTTATGGCTCTTTTATAGCACCACTAGAAATGTCTTATTAAAATAGACTGTTTTGATTTATATGCCCCAAATCCACATTAGAAATTTTATGTTACCTCACTGCTCTTTGCACTTAAATCACTACTCCATAATTTTCATGTGAATCTAGATAAAGTCTTTACATGTTTTAAATGTTCTCCATTTTTTTCCTGGTTAAATTTGGAATAAAAGTCTTCTTTTAAAACACACAGCCACATACACTTATTAAAAAGGTCTGAATTTTCAAAAGAAATATAACTTAGGAAAGTAAAACACACATGAAATAGTTTCATTATGAGAGTGAAATATATAACCTTTCAGCCTCTTTTAATGTTTCTTGGTTTGTTTTTCTATTTGTAGATGAAGGAGGCTGGGACTGATAATCATTAAGTTTCTTCAAATATTTGAATTCTTAAAATATTATATTTCTACTGTTTTCTGTTTCTATACCCTCAGTGCTAAGCTTATGGGGAGTGTGTGTGTGTGTGTGTGTGTGTGTGTGTGTATGTAGAACTGTATTATTTGACTCTGACAAATTCTTTTTGAATGTTGTTGGTGGGTAGCAATGTTCTCATTTGATCAGGAGAGAAACAGACGCTCAGGAAGAGTTAACAACTTGGCCAAGGACAAGTGGCTAATAAACATAAACATGAAACTAGAACTCCAAATTCTGAGACCTAGTCCTAGTATCTCTTTCTTGAACACTAAGCTAAATGAAGAAGTGGAGAGGTTAGAAAAAGAAAAAGAGATGAAAGCAATCAGGGTAGTAGTCAGTGGTGTGCTGGAAAATATTTAATAAACGGCTGGTTGGGGTTTGGAGAGTGCCCTAATTCGGAGTGTTTGCTGATGTTCCTGGTATAATTTTTCCCACAACTTCAACCTATTAATATGATGTCATTGAAGGTGCCGTTGGGAAGAGGAGCACATGACAATGTGCCAATATGAGCTGGCCAATTGTGAAAACAGCTTTAAGAAACTGACTCAAGGTTTATAACGGGATGACAGGTAGCATAGTTGGGGGACCAGAACTGGTTGTTTAAATGCCTTTAGGCTTTCTTTCGCTCCAAAGTCTGTTTTATTGATACATAATGATATTTGTATATATTCATGGGGTGCATGTGATATTTTGTCACATGCACAGAACGTGTAATCAAGTCAAGGCATTTAAGATACCTATCACCACGAGCATTTATCATTTCTCTATGTTGAGAACATTCCAAGTCCTCACTTCTAGCTATTTTGAAATGTACAATACATCTAAAACCATTTCAGCCTGAAACCAAGGCAGAAAAAACTGGGACACCAAAAGGTGTTATATTTAAGTCCCTTCCTTAACATATAGGCAGTTCTACAATTCTGAGTTATAGTTCAGACAGGTTTAAGCATTCAGTTGAATGCTTAAATTTTATCTCTCAGTTTAAAATGTACTTGATGTTATCAAGCTGTGGATGAAAACATTTGAGAGCTACTATAAATACATTTTTTCTGAAATAATCATAGTGTTCTAAACTCAATACATGTGTAAACTTTAAAACTTAGTAATCCTCTTACTAGCCAAACTTTATATAATTTACATTTTTTAGGGAAATAGTATTAAAATAGCCTTTAAATTTAGGGTGTTCAGAATAACTGCATGCTAACACTAAACCTACTTTTCAATGTAGGCGAAAACAGATAGCATTAATCTCAGTGCGTTTTCAAATGCATTGATTCTGGGAGGAAAAAACCATGTAGCTGTTAATAAGAATAACTAAATCAGAGAACTGGTTTGAGTTATGATACTTGTGGGCAAGTAATATCTATGAATAATTTTTTAACCTCCTAAGATGCCTTTGGTAAAGCATAATTTAAAATTGTATTAACTTTTAAGAGTATCTGGAGAATTAAAAACCCCATATCATTATCTGATTAAAGGCACCTGTCTGGTTTATGATACCTTAAATTCAACACTTGACCTAGATTAAGGCAGGAGAGGGAGAAGATTATCTTTACAACGTACCTATGATTCTGAGAATGATTAGTACATAATCTAGGCTTCAAGAAGGATATTAAGAAATAGAGGAGATGTTTAAAGCCCTTGGAATCCAAATGATAAATGGCTCTTAACAATATAAAGGGAAAATCTGGAGAATGAAGTTAATTTTGATATGTTTAGAAAGTTAGGTGGGGTGATATGAAAAACTTTGATAAGTAATAATAAAATGAAGCTTTTATAGACCATATTAAAAGTTAGGAAAGTCAGTAGGAATGTTGCCTATCTATCTGAATAATGAAATAAGAGAAATTAATTTTAAGAGTGTATTAAGATCTTAATGTTTTACTTTCTAAGATTAATATAGTTCAATAGATGCAATCCCACTCAGTTTTCCAGTCCTAAGGAACTAAAACAGATTCTACAATGGAAAAGCAAATCCTAATTTTAGATAGGTTTGAAGAGCGCAATTCTTTTTGCTACATGACATTTATCAGTAACTGTTGAAGCATGTCAGAAACATTTCCCTTCTAACTGTTCTTTATAATTATCTTCATAGCAAAGCTTTATCTCTGCACCATTCAACAATCAGAAGATAGGACTTTTAAAAGATATTCCCACAGATGGGGGAAATAATATAGTTTAGTTTCACACTGAAGGTTTCAACAGTGGACTTGGTAAATATACCTAATCCATTGAAGTCCTTTATAATGTTCAAAATCTGTACTGTAGAGCTAAATTGGAGTTAGGAGTGGGTAGGAGAGGGTGTAGGATAGTACTGGAAAAACTATTCTGCCCGATCAATTTTTCCTTTTGTAAAATGGGTATTTTACCAACCATAAATTCCTATATGTTGTAGTCCTTAACCACTGGAAAGAATGATAAAATCCCCACAGAGGGCCCTACCCCATTCAACATGGTGATGGCATTGTGTCCTGGACCACATTAATGAGGGAAGGCAAACCATGGATTCTTTGGACTTTTCTTACCTGAAAATTTTTCAGTAATAAAGAAACACTTCTCACCTGCTCTGGATATCCATCCATACTCCTTTGCCCTTTAGTTTGAATTAAGCACCGTCCAGGCTGAGGTCCCCGGGTGGCCTGTGAAGAGGGGATCTGAATAGGCAATGGTGACTGAAATTGCTGGATGGTCACTTTGTTTATATTTCCTTCATATGGCTGCTGCTCCCGGCTGCGATGCTGAAGGCTTTGGGACCCCATCAACGTCTGGATGTGGCTGCCTGCCTGTGGAGAAGATAATCTGTCAGGCAAAGATTCATGGTGCTGAAAGGATGTGATTAAAGTAGAAAGCACGTACAGAATACCTCTCTGGTAAAGCGGCACCATTTGGGCTCTCAGCCATGGCCGGAAAGGATAATGAAGAAACAGTAAGGGTCTGCCTACTGTGGTTTGTGAAAATGTTAATATTGGAGCAAGGTCACATTAAATACATTCATAGTCATCTGCTGGCTTGCCAGAGAGAATTTTAGCCTCCCTTTAAAGGAACAAAATTCAGTTTGAAAAATCTCAGGAAGAAAATTAAGTCGCAACTTAAAAATAAAGGGGAGCTGTATCTGGTATTTCATCTTGAAATATACCAGAGAGTTACAGAGAGGTGTTAATATATGTAACACCATGGGGAAAATGATGGAAACAGTTTTCTGATTCTGAAGCAAGTAAGTTTGTTCAGATGAGTAAAACCAATATTTATCAATTATCACCATTATTCAAATACAGCCTTTGAAATCTCTAAGTTACATTAAAAATTAATCATGTGATAAATTCCTGTGGGGGCACTAGCTATGGAACCGTCTTCGAAATGAGCTCTCTCTGCAGAAGATCATCTAGTCATGAGCTTTCAGAGAGATTAATCAGTACCCTTTATTTAAACCAAAAATGATCATTTCTGAATTCTTAAAGGTGGAGGAGAGAGGGTATGCTTGCTGCGGTCTCTCATCTTTAAATGATATGATCATACCCGTACTTCTTTGTTGACTCCTGTTTTCTCACCTTCATTTTAGCACCAGCTCCTTGCGTCATTCTATCTGATGTCTTTTCTACCAACCAAGCAAGCAGTTTTGTGTGTGAGCTGGTAAGCCAGAATATGACTTTCTAAACTGAGAATGGTTTAACATGGAGGTCTAACATAGAAAATGAATGCTGATCATGAATAATTTTAAACATATATTTTAGTGCTGTGCTTAGTACTTCACCCATTACTATTGAAAGATGTGGGGATTTATTTCCTGAATTCATTTTCTTTCCTCTTGATCTTTTAAGGATAGGTGACTTGAATTCAAAAGTGAATTTCATCTTTGAATTCATTAGCTAGGAAAGCTTGTGAAATATCCTGACTAATCAAGATTTTTGATTACTATGAAAACGTTAGGTTGGAGTAATAAAAAAGATAATTACTAAATAAGTATTCATGGAAGAGATTAAATTTAATTATTTTAAAGTTTTTAAAGAAGAGCAACATAAAAAACACTATAGTGATAATGAAAAATCATTTGCAGAGGAAAAATATATTGCTGGATTCCAAACAAGAGACAATTTCAAAAGAAAATATTAAAAATTATTATTTGGCAATATGTAAGGCAAAATAAACAACCATTTGATTATATTTTAGATGTCCAATTGACTGTCTTGGTATAATTTACAATTGTTCACATTTGAAAACAGTAAAGATATCTCAGACATGAGAAACGGGAGGAAAAGATGCAAAAAAGGGCTTCAGCCTATAACAGCACAATGTGAAATCAATTATCAATCCAACTCTGTCCAATGCATATCCAGTGATTACAGATCTATAACCTCATAAATACAACTAAGATAATCTCATAAAGGGCAAATCTGTATTTCTCTGTTGTATCTATTCCTTTCTCAGAAATCTTAATGAAAGAAGATATTGCAGCCTTTTCAGCCATTCTAGAAGATTGAACACCCTTGTGGTCGAGTTTTTCCTTATTGCAAATTCAACTCTTGCTTGCTGCCATGGAATATCTTTTCTTTTTTTTCCAGAGGGTGTAAGTTGCATTGTGTTCTTTTGTTTGGAGGAGAGGGCATCCATGATAAGCTCAGTATCACATTTTGATCTGCTGTATTTTTTTTTTTTTTTTGGCAATGGAGTCTTTTTTCTGTTGCCCAGGCTGGAGTGCAGTGGCACGATCTTGGTGCACTGCATCCTCCGTCTCCCAGGTCCAAGTGATTCTCCTGCCTCAGCCTCCCAAGTAGCTGGGATTACAGGCCTGCATCACCATGCCCAGCTAATTATTTGTATCTTTAGTAGAGACAGGGTTTCACCATGTTGGCCAGGTTGGTCTTGAACTCCTGACCTTAAGTGATCTACCGGCCTCAGCCTCTCAAAGTGCTGGGATTACAGCCTGGAGCCACAGTGCCTGGCCTGTGCCGCTGTATTCTGAATGAACTCACTGGCATGCCCAGTTACATAGCTAGAGAAAATGATTTCAGGAGTCAGAGGAGGCGGGGGTGGAACTATCTGACTGAGGGTGACTGGCCTGGCTACTGACAAATCAATTGATTTTTAAGTTTATATCTGCTTCCACTGGCAGAATATTCATGGGTCTTCAGTCAGTGCTTGAACCAGCAGAAGTGACAACTGGCAGTTTAATTGAAAGTGATCATATAGATAAGCAAAGCATTTTTCCACCCAGACAAACTTAGAAGGATCCAGAACATAGCTTGGTTCCATGAAATATAATCTACATGGGAAAATTAATAACTGCTTATGGATTACTTTGTTGATTAGAGTATTGTAGTACTAGTCTATTCAAGGGTGAAAAGCTAATGCTATATATTGGAGAACTATAGTAGCCTTTGTTATTTGAATTGAGTTTTAATTTTTATTTTTAGAGACAGAGTCTTACTCTGTCGCCCGGGCTGGAGTACAGTGGTGTGATCATAGATCACTGCAGCCTTGAACTCCCAGTGTAATAGCCTTCAGACTTACTTTTCGGGTATATTTTTTCTTCTGATAGGACAGGATGTGAGCTCAGGATTATGCTGATTTTGAACTCTTTGAGAGCAAGCATCATATTCCACTTACAGTTTTTAATGACTGACACAGTAACTGGCATTTAATAAATAATAGCTACTACCCAAACACTCAGTGTAAATGAGTGTTTACATTCAAAAAACACCATATACATATCACCTCTTTAAACTTCACAATAGTGTTAAGGAGGTAATTTTTATTATCCAATTTTGCTGAGGACAAAACTAAGGGTGGAAGAGGTTAAGTAAATTTCCCAAGTAATACAACTGGTAACCTGACAGGACCATCATTTGAACCAAGTCTGTCTATGAAAGGTCATCCTTTTAAACACTATATTATACTGACACCCTTTCCCCGCAAATTGACACCCACCCTCATTAGTTGAACTATGAATTGAAAAGGAACCATGAAAGGGAACAAAAGGATCAAGTTGTTGAGAGAGGATATATTATTCAATTTCTTTAGCAGCTCTTTAATTTGCCAAAAGGCAATTCCCTACTTAGTGAATTAGGTCTATCATCTGTTTTAGATGCTGTGCATGTGACTTCGAGCTTTACAGTTAAGCAAATAGGATGATGCTTTTGTATTTAGTAATCTATTAGTATGAAGTAATTAAGCTCATGCTCTTAGATGGCTTGGCAAAACAAACAATGGGCATGAAAAGAACATGCTGTAAAGTCATTCTGTTAGCAGCAGCAGCAGCAGCAGCAGCAGCAGCAGCAGCAGCAGCAGCAGCAGCAGCAGCAGCAGCAGTTTTTTGTCTCTCTTGGGCTATAGGCTGTGATGAATGATGTTGGGGAATGACAGCTGTAGAAAGCAAAGAATTACACAATTTTTAAAATAAAGTTAAACAAACATAAATGACAAGACATCTAGAGGGACAATAATGGTTCAGAAGGACTGTAAAGAGGAAGTTGTTTTTGACTGGCACAAAGGCTTGAGAAAAGTAATAAGGATGTTCATGATGAAGTTCAAAGAACTGATGAAAATGTAGAAAATGTAAGAGACTAGACTTATTCATGCAGAGGGTTAGCTATGAGAACACTGACTCATACTGAAGGGGAATTTGAACATGAAGGTTTCTGTAAAGCCTGTGCTACACATTTTGAATAGTAAAAAGAAACAGAGAAAATTTGACATTTGTTTGGAACTTTCAAGGGGAGGTTGGTTGTAAAAAATAACATGTATTTGAGGAGAATAGTCATGGAGTATGTTGTTTTGAAGTTGACCCCCTAAAAAACTGTCAAAGTTTACAGGGAAAACTCTAATATCTATAAGACTCAAGAAAATATTTATGTCAAAAACCACAGAAAAGAATTGTTGATTTGATAGCAAACGGCACTGTTCACGCAAAATTCATCCCACAGCAAATCAGGCTTATTATGTGAAAGTTGGAAGTATTTGGGAGGTTTTGTATAATATAAAAGACATGGCTTTATCACTGTAAAAATGATTTGGTTTACACTGGTCTTTTAAAAAAGAGTGTTAGACTAAGAAGTATATTATGTTACTCAATTTGGTCATCTGTTTTATTACCCATCTTGGCTCTTGAACCACCTGGGCTTGCTTCCAAAAATCAAACACCGCCTTAAAAGATTACAATTTATGCCACTGAGAATGTTCAAAAGAACACAAGTCATTCCCTAAAATTAAATCCAAAAGAGTTCTTAAAATGTTTGGAAGCAGAATCATCTCCAAAGGATAACTTACTTACTGATTTTGAGGAATTAGCACTTGTATAAATAAGTCAGTATCAGTAATTTTATAAAACAACAATAACAACAAAAACCCAGTCCTATTACTTTCTATTCACATCATGTTTTCTGTGGCACCCCAACTTTTTTTTTTAATGCAGGTTAGTTGTTAAAAATTAGGCCAATGGGACACCTGCTTCCAGGTAGATGGGGTAGATGTATTTTGCCCTATTTCTTCCATTAAGTACAACTAAAAAACCTTGGGCATTACACATAAATAAATGCAAGAAGACTATGAATAATAAAGAGAAGGCAGACTAGCTAGGGACCTGGGGAACAAGTCACAGCATGGTGGTAAGTTCTCTGGGCTTATTTTTGTGTCATATATCACAGACTTGGAGCTGAAGAAGCAGACAATCTGAAAATGCCAATAGGTATAAACAATGCTTCAACAAAAGCCTACTCTGTCTAACCAATGGATAGGAAAGATGCTGTCTAACAAGACAGAATGCTTTTAGACAATAACTCCTCCACTACAGCTGAATACCATAAAAAAAACTGTAGCCCCACCCCAAACAATGCCAGCAAAAGCCAAGTGTTGAGCCCAGACTTCTACCCTTGTGAGGATGTCACAAGGCGTACAAACACTTCTGCTAGAGTGGTGTTAGAGAAGGCAAGTAGGTGCACAGCATTCATTCCCATCAACTAGTAATAAGCCCCTCTTCTCCAGTGGTGTCAGTGGTGACCACACAAGGAGCTTGGACTTCCACTCCTACCCAGCAGTAATGAAGCACCGTTTACCTTACTAACGAGGTGGTGTCAGAGAAGGCCTAGTAGAGAGTCAAGACTTTCCCCATCATCCAGTGGTAATGATGCTACCCCCACCAAGTGGAGACCATGTGGGGAGATGAAACTTCCATCCTCACTTAGCAATGATGAGAAGCCTTTACCTCAACTGTCACTGGAAACTGAATTGGAAAATTGGATTTCTACCTTTACCTGGCCATAACAAGGCAGCACCCCACCCTTCCCCAACTGGAGTGGTGTCAGAGAAAGGCAGCTAAAACAGAAGCTTTAAGTAAGATACAGAGTTTTATAACATAATATAAAAGTGCCCAAGTTTTAATTAAAAAATCACTCATCATACCAAGAATCAGGAAGATCTCAAGCCAAATAAAAAAAGACAATCAATAGATGCTCATACTGAGAGGACAAAGATGTTAGAATTATCATACTTTTAAGGCAGCACTTAAAAATGCTTCCATGATCAATTACGCACACACACTTGAAACAAATGAAAAACTAGAAATCATCAGCAAAGAAATATAAAGTCTCAGCAAAGATCCCGGGCATTGTAGCTCAACCCTATAACCCCAGCACTTTGGGAAGCCGAGGCAGGTGGGTCAGTCGAGGCCAGGAGTTCAAGACCAGCCTGGGCAACACGGCGAAACCCTGTCTTTTTAAGAAATACAAAAAATTAGCCAGGTGTGGTGATGCGTGCCTGTAGTCCCAGTTACTCGGGAGGCTGAGGTGGGAGGATCACCTGAGCTCAGGAGGTCTAGGCTGCAATGAGCTCTGATCACATCACTGCACTCTAGCCTGGAAGACAGAGTGAGACCATGTCAATAAAAAATATATAAAATTTTTAAAAAGTCTCAGCAAATAAACAGAAGATATAAAGAAGAAACAAATGGAGATTTTAGAGCTGAAAAATACAATAATAAATCAAAAACTCAGTCAGTGAATAGGTTTAACAGCAGATTGTAGAAAACAGAGGAAAGAAACAGTGACCTGGTAGACAGGACAATACAAATCATTCAATCTGAATAACAGAGAGAAAACACATTGACAAAAATATGAGCAGAGTCTTAGGGAGCTGTGGGACTACACAAAAGTTCTAATAATCATGTTATCACGAGGAGAAGAGAAAGGGGTTGGGGCTGAAAAATTACATGATAAAATAGTGGCTTAAAAATTCTGAAATTTGGTAAGGAGAAATAAACTTACAGATTCAAGAAGCAAGAATTCAAGAAGCAAGCAAGAAGGAAATTCAAGAAGCAAGCAAGAAGGAGATTCAAGAAGCAAGAGTTCCACATAGAACAAACCCAAGGAAATCTATGAATAGACTCTGATATAGTTTGGCTGTGTCCCCACCCAAAATCTCATCTTGAATTGTAATCCTCATAATCCATATAATCCCCACATGTCAAGGGCGGGACCAGGTGGAGGTAATTGGATCATGGGGGCAGTTTCTCCTATGCTGTTCTCATGATAGTGAGTGGATATCATGAGATCTGATGGGTTTATAAGCATCTGGCATTTCCCCTGCTTGCACTCACTCTGTCTTGCCACCCTTTGAAGAAGGTGTCTGCTTCTCCTCTGCCTTCCGCCATGATTGTAAGTTTCCTGAGGCCTCCCTAGCAATGTGGAACTGAGTCAATTAAATATCCTTCCTTTATAAATCACCCAGTGTTGGGTATTTCTTCATAGCAGTGTGAGAATGCACTAATACAGACACACTATAATTAAACTTCTGAAAACTAAAGACAAGAAAAATCTAAGAAGCAGCCAGAGAAAAAATGACACCTTACATATAGAGGAAGAAGACTCTGCATAACAGTGGGTATCTCATTGAGAACCATGGATGACAGAAGTAGTGGCATAATTTTTTTCAAGGGCTGAAAGAAAATAATTGTTAGCCTAAAATCCTATACTTGTGAAAATATTGTTTAGCTATGAAAGGGAAATCAAAAGACACTCTCAAGTGAAAGAAAACAAAGACAATTTGTTGCTACCAGACCTATCTTAGAATAATGTCTAAAGGATGTTTCCTAAATAGAAAGGAAATGGTAAAAGAAAAAACTTTGTAACATTAGGAAGAAAGAAAAAACACGGTAAGAAAATATACAGGTAAATGCAATGAGCTTTTTTTCCCTCTTGAATTTTTGAAATTATGTTTGATGATTGAAGTAAACATTATGTCACCATCTGATATGACTTTAAATGTATGTAGAGGAAATATTAAAGACAATTATTCACAGAGGAGGATGAACATAATGGGTTTCTGTACTTCACTTGAACTGGTAAACAATGACACCAGTAGACTCTTGTAAGTTATGTATACATAATGTAATACCAGGAGCACCCACTAAAAAAAGCTGTAGAAAGAGATATACTAAAAATGCTATAAATATAAAATACTCAAAACTAAATATATAACACTAAAAACACTATAAATAAAAATGGAATTCTGAAAAATGTTCAGGTGGCCCACAGGAAGGAAGAAAAAGAAAACAGAAAAGCTAAAAAAACCAAGCACAAACAGAAAACAAAAGATTAAGTTGAGACTTAAATCTTAATGTATCAATTCTTACTTTAAATGTAAGAAGCCTAAATACACAAATTCAATGATAGATTTTGGCACAGTAGATTAAAGAACATTACTTAACTATATGCAGATTATAAGAAATCACTTCAAATATAATGATATGGGTAGGTAGAAAGTAAAAGAATCTAAAAAGATATATCATGCAAATATTAATGAAAGAAAAGGAAAATGGCTATATTAATACCAGATAAAGTAGACTTCAGTGCAAACAAACCTTTATGAGAGAGACAGAGAGGGATTTTATATAATGAAAAGCGATTCAATTCACCAAGAAAACGTAGCAATCCTAAATGTGTACACATTAAACAATAGAGCTGCAAATATTTGAAGCAAAATTGATAGAACTGAAAGAGAAATAGAAAAATCTAAATTTTAGTTGAATTTAACACCCTTCTCTCAATATCTGATGGAAAAACTAGGCTGAAAATTATAAAAAATGTAGAATTCAACAATACCATTAACTAATCATATCCAATTATCACTTACAGAATACAGATTCTCTTCAAGTTCCTATAGAATATTTATGAAGATAGATCATATCCCGAAACAGAAAACAAAACCCAACAAATTTAAAATAATGGAAATAATATAGAGTGTGTTCTTTAACCCTAATGGAATCAAATTAAAATTAGTAACAGAAAAAACAAAAATCTTCAAACAGTTGAAAACTAAACACACACTTCTAAATAATCCACAGTTCAAAGAGGAAATCTCAAGGGAAATAAATTAATATTTTAAACTCTAAGTAGGTGAAACTACAACATATCAAAATTCATGGAACAGCTAAAGCAGTGCTGAGGAAAATTAATAGCACTAAATTGCACGTATTAGAAAAAAAGATGTATCGAGTTAATCATTAAGCTCCCACCTCAAGAGCCCAGAAAAAAGAAAAGCAAAAAAAACCCAAAGTAAACAAAAGGAAGGAATTTAATAATCAGAAGAGCAGAAATCAATGAAATTGAAAATGAATAACAACTGACAAATTAATGAAACAAAGAGTTGTTTCTTTGAAAAAATCAATACAATCCACAAACTTCTAGCAAGACTGAAAAGAAGAAAAGAAGGAAGACACAAATGAACCAAAATTAGGAATGAAGAGAGGATACCACTAAAGACCCTTTAGACATAATAATAAAAAGGTAATACTACAAAAACCCTTTAGACATAATAATAAAAAAGTAATACTACAAACTACTACATAGATACATTTGACAACTCTAATAAAATGGGCTACTTCCTTGAAAAGTACAAACTACCACAACTCATCCAATATAAAATATAGATAACTTGAACAGCCCTACAACTATCAAGAAATAAAATCTGTAATTTAAAGCTCCCAGGAAAAAAATATCCAGGCCCAGATGGTTTCACTGGACATTTCTACCGAATATTTAAATAAGAATTCTCCAGCTTGGGCAAAACAGTAAGACTCCATCTCTAAAATTTTTAAATAAAATATTAGCCACTGTGGTGGTGCACACCTGCAGTCTTAGCTACTCGAGAGGCTGAGGTAGGAGGATCAGTGAGCCCAGGAGTTCAAGGGTACAGTGAGCTATGATTGTACTACTGCAATCCAGCCTAGGCAACAGAATGAGACTGTTTCAAAAAAAGAAAAAAGAAAAATTCATACCAATTCTACACAATCGCTTTCAGAAAACAGAAGAGAGAATACTTCTTTATTTTATGAAACAAATATTACCCTGATAACAAAAAAATAAAAAAACAAAACAAACAAATAAAGGAAGAAAGAAACAGAGGAAGGAAGCAGGGAAGAAAAAAACCACTATAAACCAATATCCATCATGAATATAGATGCACAAATCCTTAATAAAATATTGGCAATGAAAATTTAGCAATATATAAAAAGAATTATATACCATGACCAAGAGATGTTTATTCTAGTGATACAAAGCTTGTTCAATATTTGAAAATCAGTCAGTGTAATGCACCATATTAATGGGCTACAGAAGAAAAATCGTGATCATATCAATGGAAGCAGAAGAAGTATTTGACAAAATTCAACATCCATTCATGATGAAAGTGTTCAGAGAAATAGGAATAGAGGGGAACTTCCTCTACTCTATAAAGAAAACATCTACAAAAATGTATAGCTAATATACTTAATGGCAAAAAACCAAATGCTTTACCACTAAGATCAGGAGCAGACGTAAATGTACACTCTCACTACTCTTATTCAGCATAGTGCTGAAAGTTGTAGTTGGTGAAATAATGGAAGAAAAGGAAGTAAAATGCATGAAGATTGAAAAGAAAAAAGAAGCTGTTCTCATTTACGATGACACTGTCTAGATAGAAAATTCAAAAGAATCAACAACAAAAAAATCTAAAACTAATGAGTGAGTTTAGCAAGGTCATGGGATACAAGATAAACATACACAAATCAAGTGTATTTATGTATGCTAGCAATGAACACATGGACACCAAAATTTAAAATGCAATACCATGTATAATCATTCAAAAAATGCAATACTTAGGTACAAATTAAGCAAAGCTTGTATAAAACTTATAAGCTGAAAACTATACTTACATGCTGATGAAGATATCCAAGAAGATTTAAATAAGTGGAGAGACAGACTATACTTATGGAATGAAAGACTTAAAAAGTAAAGATTCTCTCCAAATTGATATACCAGTTTAATTCTTATCAAAATTCTAGCAAGATTTATCTCTAAATACATATGATTATCCTAAAATTCAGAAAGACAATGAATCTAGAATAGCTAAAACAAGTTTGGAAAAGAAGTATAGAGTGAGAGGAATCAGTCTATCTGATTTGAAGTTTATTAGAGTTGTAATCAAGAAAGACCATGTGTTACTGTATTTGCAGAGGGACAGACACATAGACTAATGAAATAGAGCAGAGAACTGATAACACAGATCGACAAAAATATGTCCAAATGATTTGAGACAAAGATGCAAAAGCAATTTAATGTAGGAAAGAATCTTTGCAACAGATGGTGCTGGCCCAGTTTGACATCCACAAGCACAATAAATGAACTTTGACTTATGTCTCAAATCTTATATCAAAATTAACTCAAAATAGATCACAGACTTAAATGTTAAATGCTAAAAGAATGAAAAAAAAGTCAAGCTACAGAGTTGGAGAAAATGTTTGTAAATCATGTATCTGATAAAGGATAGTACCTAGAATATATAAAGAACTCTCAAGCTCAACGGCAAAAAGCTAAACAATCCATTTAGAACATGGGCAAAAGATATGAAGAGACATTTTACCAAAGAGGATATACAGATGGAGGCAAATAAGTACATAAAAAGATGTTCAATGTTATTAGTCATTATGGAAATTGAAATTAAAACCACAATATTTGCATAATTCACCTCATAATCTGAGCTAATTTTCACTAAGTGTATATATCACTACACACCTAACAGAATGACTAAGACAAAACACAGTGCCAACACCAAATGCAGGAGATGATGAAGAAAAACTAAATTACTCACATATTGCTGCTGGCAATGTCAAATGGTAGAGCCACTCTGGAAAAATGTTTGGTAGTTTCTTTACAAATTGAACATGCAAGTACCATATGATCCAGCAGTTGTATTCCTGGACATTCATCCCAAAGACTTATGAAGACTTAGGTTCACACAAAAAGGTGCGCACAGATGTTTATAGCAATTTTCTTCATAGTAGCCATAGATGGAAAATAACCCAGATATCCTTCCATAGGTAAATGATAAACGAACTGTGATATATCCATACTATGGAATACTACACAGCAATAAAAAGGAAAGAACTATTGACACATACAACAACCTGAATGAATCTCCAGAGAAGTATGCTGGAAAAGCCAATCCCAAAAGGTTACATACATACAGATCCTATTTACATAGCATTCTTGAAATGGCAAAATTAAATAAATGAAGGGGGTTATAGAAATGCCAGGAGTTAATTAAAAAATAATTATACATGCAGTACAGATAACATAGTCTTTGGAGTCAAATGAACCTGAATTTTATTCCTTGCTTTGTCACTTTTTAGTTATGCAATCTTATGCAAGGTACCTAAGATTTCTGCTTATCAGATGAAAATGCAGATATAATAATTAGTGCTTAAGAGAAAATGGTGAAGATTAAAGAAGATAATGCAATACACTGAGTGTATTGCTTGGGATATAGCACTCTAATGGCAATGAGAACAAAAGTTCCTAACTGCAGAGTGAAGGTCTCACTGTCTGGTCATAGCAATAAATAACCACTGGAAAAAACTGATTTTAAACCTGTTGTAATCAATCAGTAACAACTTGCTTTAGAAACTGCACTTGAAGGTCAACCAGTCAGCAACAGTCTGAGTCAAGTAACCATGTTTCTCCCAGTGAAAGTTTTGCCAACTAACTCCTAAATATTCTAACTTCTGAACATCCACCAGTCACTCAACTCCTTGCTTCTTCAAATCCTATTTAGCTCAGAGTGGTTGTACCTTGCAAGTTATTTGTATGCAAGCAGTAAATTATGCGTTTTGTTTCAGATGTTGAGATGTGGCCTCTTTTATGGATGGGGACAGAATATACAATAACGGACTAAATACATTCTACCATAAGTCAAGATGATACTACTTACTCTGCACTATTAACATGACTAATATTTTAGGTTGCTGTGATTCATCTTTGTTTTTTCACCCCTAGATATTTCCATCCCCATCATTGTATATGTTTTGAATACAACCATCTAGGTAAAGAGAGGAGTCTGTATTCATGGATAACTAATTCAAAGAGATGCTAACTCATGACTTTGGTCTCATTAACAACCTATTGTTAGGAACAAAGCTAAATGAAAGTTAGCTTATCCATAATTCACATAGATTTTTATCCAAAATAATAAATATTATGATAGCTACCATTAATTAAACACTTACATAACAGGCACTGTGATAAGTATTTTACATCATAATCATGGTTAATTTTCAAAGCCACTCTATAAGATAAGCATCATCGTCCTTTCCTGTTAGATGGGAAAACTGAGAAGCAAAGTTTAATATGCTCAAGGGCCAATAAAGACAAAGTTAAGGTGAACATTTCTCCTGAACTTTTGCTTAAAAGAAAACAAAAGACAAGATCTTAGTAAGAACTAAAAAAAAAGCTGAGTATTTTTCGTATTACAGTTTACTACATAGTTTAGTGTATCACCTATGCAAGGTACCCTGTATTAGTGTAATTATCATTTTGCTGGACGTGTCAATATTCAGTGCAGTTGTATCACTTTCACAGGTAGTTTTGGTGACAGGACTCAGGTTATTTTGTGGAAAACGGTGGCAGCATCAACCAAGAAGGGTTAACAGAAATCGCAGAGAATATACTCAAGAAGTTTGATGTACTATGTTATTGAGAAACAAAATTAACAAAATGAACTAAATTCAATATGAAGAAAAGGCCTCTAGTGCTTAAGAGAACTTTTAAAGTTTAAGTTGTGCTTAGTGCTCCTGATTCTTTTTGTTCTGAGATTCACAAAGGTCACTAAACAACTTGTAAATGTTTCAGATTAAAGAACATGAAGGTTTGGAAAACAGATGCATTTCAAAATCCCTAAAAATTTTGATTTGCGTAGACCAATAAAAACAAATTGAAGAAGACTCAAAAATTCTTTAAAAAATGTGACTAGTGCATGAGTTTCTCTCTTTTGAAAATGTAACAACAACAACAACAACAACAACAACAAATACCAAGCAGTGCCAAAAAGTACTAGCGATATATATATCAAATATATTCCTGGTGTTGAGGTTATTTAACAGTGCAATGGGCTATGCTATAATGTTTTCTGATTTTTTTTGTTGGGAGGGGTGTGTGTGATAAAATATATGAGGGGAATAATTAGTGGGTAGAGTAGGCTGTATACCCAGACAACACTGGATTCCAATCCTGTATCTCTCAATTTCATACCTCTAACTCCTGGTCCCATAAAGTTGTGAAGATGATATGAGAGTGTTTTGCAAGGTAAGCATCTTAGTACAGTGCCTACTGTATGTACTGTAGATATTCTTTTTCTGATTATAACAACCTATTAAGCTGAACCTTTTCATCCTGTTTTATTTGTATTTAGGCCAGCTTGATGCCAAAATCTATATTCTCCCATTTCAGTGTCAGAAGACAAACTTGCACAAATATATGGAAGGAAGCTCTGCAGCTAAAAATAAAGGGGGCAGGAAGATGTTCCTTCTCCTGTCCTGGGGTTTTGGTGACATTTCATTCTGGTGGCACACTGCAGTAATTTTAGAGGGCATTCAAAATATTTGCTGATCTTGTATTTTTTGGAGTCAGATACTGGTAATATACTTTAGTGTCTCCAATGACACATAAAAAGTGAGGTGGTAGAACATTTCACTTCAGTGTAAGTGTCTTAGCATAGCAGCTGGCTGATACACAAAGGCAGTCATCTCTGGCATATTGAATCTCTATAAGTACATTCTCCTGTGATTAAATGTCAACCAACAAAACATAGCTATGGATTTAGGAAATTATTAGCCAAAATTAAAAAACAATGGAGTATCCTTAATAGCAGAATGATGAAACTGAGGATGAGTCTACACTTTTCAACCTATGGTTTGTTTTGTGATGATGCTGACATATATTCCCAAAATGGAAGATGTTAAGAGTAACGATAAAAGTTTGACAACAATTTATTTCACCCTTAAGATTTCTAAGAACCTACAGCTAGTAGAGTAAGTCAGATAAAGATCAAGCGGCAAGAAATGGAATCTTATCATTTTGACATCTCTATCTGGCAACTATCCTTGATCTCTGCCAGCTGTCATGTTATGTAGAACTTCAAGTTAACAGTGAAGAACCCCCAGGAGTTATGTCTTTACTTCATTGGTCCATAAGCAAATGAGAACAATCTTCTCCATCACTGGGAGTAATACCAGTCTCAATCATCACTTCTCATCACATATTCAACCAGGAACATTTTTATGGCATTGGATTAATTCTGCATTTTTGCTTTTAGATTTCTCCCCAAACAAAGACAATATAAATGCTATTGACTTATCTCAATTTTCTGAAGAACGGTCATTTGTTTTAAGGAACATCTATGTCAAATATTGATGGAGTAAGTAATTTAATCTGCCCGTTTTCCTATTGCTTTAATCTATGGCAAATTTATTTTCTACCTCTGACTTGATAGCTTTTTGACAGACATTTTTGGCTTTACACTTTTATTAAGGAAATAATTTAGAGTGAGACTGGATGAGGACAATCCCCGATTTTGTGACAGTGATGTCCTTCAATACTGCAGACAGCTGTATTGTTGCACTGGTATTAGGAAATAAAGGTATGCTTTGTGAGTTAAAGAATAATGTTGTCTTAAGAAAAATCCAATACAAAAGTGACTGTAAATTAAACAATATTTTATTCAGCTGTCATTTTTGCTTTACGTTAGAGATTTTTTTCCATTCACATTTTCACAACCTCCTATCCCCATTATTTCTGAGAACAAATCTAACAACAATAGAAATAGAGTAAGCTTTAAAAACACCTATGAATTAAATAATACTAAAATCAATCAATTAGAAATATATTATCCTAGCTCTTCAGATTAACAAAATACATATTTGAAATGGATCATTAAATAAATTATTTCATTGATTTTTTCAAACCCTTTTTCCTGATTCAGCTGCTATTACTAAGTCATGGAGCTGCCTCTGAAAGGTCTTATTTCCATGGAATTTTTGATTTCCTCCAGGTCATGTACTTTGGTTTATTTGGCATTGGCTAATAATTCTTAACAAGCAAGTCTACATATGTATATACCATCTCTATCTTACATCAATAATTTGCAGTTAGGGGGACAGTAACTCTAATGGGACGTATTTAGTCTTATTTTCCCAAGTATAGCAAAAGGCATGGCTCTATTGATTTTCTGGAAAAAATAACATGATAATATATAAATTAGGATATGTTTTAAAAGAGTATATGGAATTCATCTGAATAAGATTACTGGCAAAGTTACGTAAAAGGAGTGCAACTTGATTTGAGCCTGCAGATATTCATATAATTGTTCTTTGGATTGTTCTGCACAATACAATTTTTACAACCTCAACAGTGCATTTTTATTCTGTTCCAGAGCAATAACTAATGTTACTGCCATAAAGACCATACCGAAACAAGTTTAGTAGGGATACAGGCATAGATTTGATAGGCAGGGAAAGTAAAGGGGTGTCTTAATATATCACTAATATATCACTAAATATAAGCATCAGAAATCTCAAAAGCCTCCTATTGGTGTTTGGTGGGTGCCTGACAATGTTATCAGTAAATGACCGCTAATCAAAAGTTCTATAAGGTATAATTTTCATCTACCTACCTCTCCTTCTCCTAACCTGTCCTAACTTGGAGGATGTTTGTGTGACAGTGGTTGACTGCCTCTCAGGTGACCGGCATGATTGTAACTACTACTTAAAAGTTCCTTTTCAACCAGAGGTGAAATTAAAGAGTAGGTACTTATTAGTCACACAAATAATTCAGTTCTAGTTATTTCTAGTAGATACCAAAACTGCAAGGAAAGTATGGTTGCATTTCTGTAGATCTAGAGGTAATTTTCAAAGTCTCACTGGAGATGAAGGCTCTTTTTATTTGGACACATTTGATATCTTCCTACTTTTCCACTTTTTTATGTCCTGAAAAAAATGGCTTTTGGTCAAGAGAAAAACTGCATAATTTCTGTTTAAGAAATGTCTCTCCAGGGGCTACAGATTGTGCCAAACATTTTTTAAATTAAAAATTATAATTATATGATTTAATCAATCTGGCCTTTCACTGAACTCATTTCTTGTTTCTGGGCAGAGCTTACTGACAGTGAATGCATTTGGCTGCTGTCTCTTGAAGCTACTTTTCCTCAGCAGCCTCAGCAGAATATGCTGTTACCACAGAAACCAATGCAGTCTTTATACTGCTTGACACAAAGTTCTAAGTGACACCACCAAAAGGAGGGTAGGGGAACAAGATGAGAGAAACAGAGAATCTCCATCTATCTAATGACTCAAAAGATCCCTTTTCCTAGCGTTTAGAAAGCTGTTTGGAATTGAGAATGACTCTCTGAAAGGAACTCCAATTTGTTTCTGAGTTTTAGGGACTGCCTAGTCTACCAGAAACAACATTAACTCTGATCAGTGAAAACTTTGCTACTCTCGGAGGAGAAAAATGAGGCTTAGGAAAGAGAAGTGATGATTGAGACTGGTATTACTCCCAGTGATGGAGAAGATTGTTCTCATTTGCTTATGAGGCTTGGGAAAGAGAACCAGGAAAGAGAAGTGATGATTGAGACTGGTATTACTCCCAGTGATGGAGAAGATTGTTCTCATTTGCTTATGGACCAATGAAGTAAAGACGTAACTCCTGGGGGTTCTTCACTGTTAACAATATGCATTTCTTTGGGAGGGAAAAAATACAAAGCCTAAGGCAAAAAACAATTCTACTTGATATATTTGCTTCTGTACAAAAGGAGAATTTAGTTACAGCATTGACAATCACTCAGGTTTTAGAATCATTTTTCAATTTCAATTTTACTCTAAACCAGAACAGATATTCTTGACTTTGAGGTTAACGGAAATAAGAAACAATTCTATTTCCGCATCTCTTATATGTAATATTTACCTGGTTGATTTTCATATCTGCTTCTTCCACATCTTGACTTGCTTGCTTACAGCCTCATGATCTACTCTACTTTCTGCCATCTATTTTTTCCCCAATATTTAAATCCTCATCTCTCTCTCTCATCTATTTCAGACTTTCTTCTATTTCTATTTAAATAAGCTACATTCACCCCAACCTTTTGACATAAGGGACCTCAACAGCACAATGCCTATTCTCAGTTAAATTACAAAAACCAAAAATTATAGTTATTTTTATTCCAGTTGTACATACACAGAGTACTGATAGCAATATTTCTTTTCAGTGGAAAACAATTTCAATAAATTTACTTTTCAGTGACTGTAATTTAATGATTTTTTTTGGGGGGGTGGGGTTGGAGTTTTGCTCTTGTCGCCTAGGCTGGAATGCAGTGGCATGATCTCTGCTCACTGCAACCTCCACTTCCTGGGTTCAAGTGATTCTCATGCCTCATCCTCCCCAGTAGCTGGGACTACAGATGCACACCACCACACCTGGCTAATTTTTTTGACATTTTTAAAGTAGAGACAGGGTTTTGCCTTGTTGGCCAGGCTGGTCTCAAACTCCTGGCCTCAAGTGATCCGCCTGCCTCGGCCTCCCAAAGTGCTAAGTGCTGGGAATACAGGTGTGAGCCACCACAACTGGACATAATTATCTATTTTAGATATTTATAAAATAATAAAATGTATTTATTTAAATTTCTAGATATATAGGTTAAGGTGATTTTTCTTAAGTTGTACTTTTAAATATCTTTTAAATAAGTTGTACTTATTTTAAATGACATTGGTTTACTCTGATCTTCTGAAAAGTTTTTATAATAGACTGACTTATATTACCAAGTAAAATCCCAGTAGGAATTTGATCCAGTTATTTTAAAGCACAAATGATGATTTGGCCATATGGTTGACAGAAAAACAATTTATGATTTTCAAAAGATATTTTAGATCTTACCTTTCTAAATTTTTATAGAAAGAAGCATTGAAATGTATTACATTAAAAAACATGACAAATGCCATAATTAAAATAAGAAATGAATATTCCTCCTGAGAAACTTAATTAAAAAATCTTTAAAAAAGTATTTTACAAAAAGCAAAAATGACAATTTGGGGTTGGGGTGGGGGTGGGGTAAAGGAAGAGTAATAAGAACTTGAAAATGACCACACACACACACACACACACACACACACACACACTTTCTTCTAGTTTCTTCTTCTGATAAATTCCTAGGCATGTCTCAGAGATGACAATCCTGGCAATCCTGAAGTGCTTAATAGCTGAACTGATATTGTAGATGTGAGAAAATCAGAGGCAAGTTCAGCATAAGAGGTAAGTTTGTGAGCCAAAACTAATCAGCAAATTTTTAAAGCCTTCCTCTTCCTCTGTGTCCATCCTGATATTGACCCTTGTTATCCATCTTTATTACTCCAACTGCCAAGTCTTTATGCACTTAACCTAGAACACTCAGGGAGGGAACAGACACTCAGGGTGGAAAGAGTCACTGATGCTAAAGGAGACCTTTGAATGCCTAGTCTTTTGTTACTAAAGAATTTTCAGATTTTAAAATGCTAGGATTTTATAGTTTCTTGGTTATCCATTCCAGAAGCAAAGTGTTTGGTTTCATTGGTTTTAATATGTCACTGTAGCCTTTTGGCTGCAATGTTTTTCTGCTCTATCATTCTAACATACTCTTGCAGATATTATCCTTTAATTTTACATTTTATGGATATTCAATGTGTTTAAGACTCCTAATACTTTTAAAAGAGTATCATTTTAGAATTAGGGCAAAACAGCCTCGTCATCCCTATAGAGGATTTGACCAAATCAGAGTGCAATGTCTGAATTTAAAATAACATGTTTTTGCGTTTATCTTTTATAGTATCACCTTCATATTATTTTCTGTTACATATAGGAGGGAAATATAAAATGATAAGTTACCCAGGTGAGCTTGGCAAGTAACCTAACCTCTGAGTATGAGTTTCTTCTTTAACAAAATAATAGTGCTTACTTCATATAGTTGCTGTGAAAGTTAGATAAAGAAATACATTAAAGCATTTAACACAGTGCCTTATGTAAAGATTTAATACATGAAACCAAATATTCTGACTATAGTGACTGTGGCATAATCCGATAGACTGTAGGAGTAACAGAAGTGATGTAATAAGACTCTAAAATACAAATTCTCCTTCTGAAACCATGGTTGTTTTCAGCAATTGCAAAAGTTTTAAACAGCAGTTCTTAAAGTATTCATATAATACTGCCTGGAATTTTGGGGTGGCAGATTTACATAGCTATAAAATGTTCTTCTAGCAGTGAATCCTAAACTTTTAATACTAATAGACATTAAAATTTGAGATTTTGGGCCGGGCACAGTGGCTCTCGCCTATAATCCCAGCACTTTGGGAAGCTGAGGCGGGCAGATCACTTGAGGTCAGGAGTTTCAGACTAGGCTGGCCAACATGGCAAAATCCTGTCTCTACTAAAAATACAAAAATTAGCCAGGCGTGGTGGTGAATGCCTGCAATCGCAGCTACTTGGGAGGGTGAGGCGCGCGAATCACTTGAACCCAGGATGGGGAGGCTGCAATGAGCCGAGATCACACCACTGCACTCCAGCCTGGGTGACAGAGCAAGACTCTGCCAAAAAAAAAATAAAAAAAATAAAAAAAAATGTGAGTCTGGGACTGCATAGCAAGAGAGGAATAAAATCTACCACCTACTTTTACTCCCTTAAAAAAAAAAAGACAGCATTTAACACTCTTGGCATTTTTCCATCACTTTGCCACTCTCAGGTGCACAGGACAGGCACAATAGATACAGGAGCAAAATTCTGAGAAATAAACACTTCTTGTCCAATTACTTTATGTGTCTAAGGTTTTGGACCCACAGCTTGGAAGACACCCACATTTGTTCTCTATAGTGCTTGAAGTACTGGCTGGCATGGCCATGAGTAACCAAAAATCTATGATAGCCAGAACAGAGAGCCACAAGTTCAGTCAAAGACTTTCCATAATTTCCCTCCAAATCCCTACAGCATTACTGTGGTTTCTGATGGCTTAGTTAGAGAGACAAGATTTAAAAAAAAAAATCTACAGAGGCTTGGAGAAATAGACTCAAATTGGACACTGGCTAAGAATTCTTCACCACTTATTCTCCTTTGATTCCCCATTCAATTTATAGTTCACTTTCTATCTTTCCATTCCCATTATGTCTAGCCTAACTGCTCACTCCGTGACAACTACAAAAATATTAACTTTTAAAAATGTCATTGTAGAATCAAATAGAAACCCAATAACTAATAGTATAATTATCGCATCTATTTCAGTAAATTTTGCAGCCCAGGCTAATACTCCCATGACCATTTTTCTTTCCTTAGGTTGAGTCTCACTGAATATTAACTTGACTATTCAACTAATATATAATATATAATAAAAACTAAATTTGAATATTTAAAGTGGTCCTTATTCTCTCTACTCTGAGAGGTGATAGGTGGACATATCTATTTATAGGTTCAGAAATCTCGGATTTTAGGCAAAATTGCTATATAATATGGGATAATCAGAACCTGCTTATCATAATAGTAGGAAGAAGACATGGTACATTTAGTACATTACTTCTTTCTTGAGTTTTACAGGTTTCTTTACTTACCCCTTAATGCAGATTCCTATGGATTCCCCCCCAACATTTAAGCAAATTGCTTTTGCTGAGATCACCAATGACCTCCTTGTTGCTAAATCCAAGGAGCCTTTAGTCATACTTATCTTGCTTGACGTTTTTGTGCATCATTTGACAGTTGACCATTCCCTCCTTAAAACATTTTTCCCTCACTATTTCCAAAGTGTTACTTTCCCTTGTTTTTCCTTTACATGTTTCTTGCATAATTGAAATTGAGAGCCCTGTCTACTCTATGCCAACTGATCAGACAAAGCCAGTCATATAACTCCATTTCTTTTTCTAGGATGGGAAGTCCTTAGCTCTTTTGGGTCAATGAGATGTAAGATGAGGCTTGTTGAAAGACTCAGGGAAGAAAGGTTTTGCACATAAGAGAGAGCTACTAGAAGCTTACTTCTCTCTCTTGCTGGATTTGAAAGAGGAAGTTCATATTACCAATCGCCATTGGTAGTAATCTTATAATTATGAGAGAAACCAGTTTTAGGATAGAGCCAACAGCGTGAGGGCAGAGTGGAATGGGAAAATAAAACCCTAAGTATTTAATAAGAGAGAACCAAGTACTAAAGTTGAGGCATAGTATAAATCTCAACTACTTCTTATGTTTAGTGAAGTATTTCCTTGAAGTTCAACAATGTTTCCCTTGAATTTTCTACAGCTTGCAGTAAAATCGCTGTATTGATCTAATCTTTGATTATTTCTTTTCTGCCTATTCTTCCTATGTACTGTACATGTCTTAAATGTTGGTGTTCCATGGAGTTCTGTTCCATGGAGTTCTGGGTCATCCTTCTACCTCACTCATGGCTCAATAATACATGTTCTAATGATTCCTAAATTTGAATCTCCAGCTAAGTTTTCTCTACTGAACTTAGGATAAATATATCCAAACATCCACTGCACATTTCCACTTGGATGCCTTAAAGCTACCTCAAATCAACATGTAAAAACCTAAACTCTTCTCTCTTCCTCCACTTCCACCTATTACTCTTCCTGTATTTCCCATCTTAGTGAATGGAACATCATCACTCACTTGACCACATTAGAAGCTTGGGTATCAACCTTGGAACTTTTATCTATCTCTATGCCCTATGTCCAATCACAAGATTGTTTTGGTTCTAATATTTATCATGATATTGGATCTATGAATTTGTTATGGTTTGGCTCTGTGTCCCTACCCAAATGTCATGTTGAATTGTAATCCCCATGTGTTGAAGGAGGGACCTAGTGGGAGGTGTTTGAATCACGGGAGTGGATTTTCCTCTTGCTGTTCTTGTGATGGGGTTCTTATGAGATCTGGTTGTTTAAAGGTATATAGCACTTCCCCCTTCTCACTTTCTGTCCTACCATCATGTGAAGACATGCTTGCTTCCCCTTTGCTTCCACAGTGATTGTAAGTTTCCTGAGGCCTTCCTAGCTATGTCTCCTATACAGCCTGAGGAACTGTGAGTCAATTAAACCTCTTTTCTGTATAAATTACCCAGTCTCAGGTAGTTCTTTATAGCAATGTGAGAATGGACTAATACAGCATTTCTTTCCACCACCCATTGTTTCCATTGACTTTCACCTGAATTACTATAGAATCTTCCTAACTAGTTCCATTGCCTCCAGTCTTTCTCCTCACTAATTCATTCTCTGAAAAGCTGTCAGAGTGCTCTTTAAATAAAAACTTGATCATGTCCTTTCTCTGTTTAAAATACTTTATATTCCCCTTCTCATTTCCCACAGGATAAATCCCAGCATGACCTGGCTTCTGCTTATCCCTCTAGTCTTATTTGACACCACTGCTCTTAGTTTCTTCACTAAACAGGTGCCCTTTCCAGGTACTGTCATAGCCCTGTATCCCATCTTAGCATTAACCACATCATATTATATTTACCTGTGGTGCTGAATATTACCCAATAGTCAAATTAATAACATGCATAAAATAAATGCATGTAAATCAGTGGCATTACCAAATATTTTGGATAAAATAAAATTTGATATTTAATGCATTTTTGAAGTATTGAAGTGGTCATCAAGGGAAAAATCACTTAAGTTACAAAGAATGTAAGTATGTAATACATATGTAGGTTACAAAGCACAATTATAAAATGAACACTCATGAGCTTAGAAAGTAGAGTGTAGGCCGGGCGCGGTGGTTCACGCCTGTAACCCCAGCACTTTGGGAGGCTGAGGCGGGCGGATCAGGAGGTCAGGAGATCTACACCATCCTGGCTAACACGGTGAAACCCCGTCTCTACTAAAAATTGGCCAGGCATGGTGGCAGGCCCCTGTAGTCCCAGCTACTCGGGAGGCTGAGGCAGGAGAATGGCGTGAACCTGGGAGGTGGAGATTGCAGTGAGCAGAGATTGCGCCACTGCGCTCCAGCCTGGGCGACAGAGCAAGACTCCGTCTCAAAAAAAAAAAAAAAAAAATAGAGTGTAAAGAACCATAATTCAATTTCAGAATTAGAATAGTTCCAGCAATAATATCCACTTTCTCCCTGATTCCATCCCCTACTTTACCTTTAGAGATAACCACAATTCTGAATACTACATTTACCATTTACTTATAACAATAGGTTTCTTATGTACTTATGCTTAAATAGTATATTTTGAGTTTTGCTTGTTTTGGGATTTGTAAACATGGTATTACATATGTATGCCATTTCCAGAAACTTTTTTTTCCATTCAAATTATGTTTCTAAAGTTAATACACATTATTGTAATTATAGTTTACTAATTTTTATTGCTTTGAAATATTCCTTTGTGTAATTAACAGAATTTATTTACATACTCTCCTGGTGGTAAACATTTGGCTTTTCCCAGTTTTCTGGTATTGGAAACATTTCAAGTACCCTGAATGACATGTACGATAATTTTTCTAGTTTAATACCTTAAGAGGAGAATTGATGGAATGTTGGGTATGTGCATATTCAGCTTTGCAGGAAAATTTGTTACCAAAGTGATAATGTTTCATATTCCAATAAGAAGTCTAAAAGAGTTTCCATTGCTCTTATACCTAAAAACGACTTGTATTTTTCAGATTTCTTAATTTTTGCCAGTCTAGTAAGTGTAAATGGCATCTCTTTTGCATTTCCCTGATTGATAAAAAGGTTCAGTTTTGTTTTAGTATTTATTTACCCACCTGATTCCCCTTGTATTTTACCAGTTTAAAAAACTGTGTTGTATGTCTTCATTACTGATTTGTAAGAGCTTTAAAAAATATATTTTAGAATACAAATTCTCCCTTCTCTCATATATGTGGCAAGTATCTTATCCCAAGTTGTGGCTTTCTTTTTACTCCTGTTGTGGGGATCTGTTATGTAATATTATAATTACCTACTTATCACTCAGCACACCTTACTAGATAAAAAGGCTCTTGAAGCAAGAAACTGTCTTTTTCATTTTTGTTTCCTCAATATCTAGCAAGTGTTCCACACATAGCAATGTACATATAGTTGTTCACTAAATGTTTGCTGAATCAATTGTCATAACTTTAGAAATAGTGAATCAAATTTTCTTTTATGCAAACTGGTTACAACACACTGTTAAAGCCAAGAGAGTCGGAAGTATGTCACATATCATTCTATATGTGCCTTTCAAAGGTGGGTGGTAAGAGGTAAGAGTATCTGTAGAGAGGTTGCAGGATGTTGTTTGTAAACATTCATTACCAACTTTGAACAGTTGGCAGTGTTTATTTTCCATTCATTTCAATGTACTTACAGTTAACCAAACTCGTGTAGTAGCATAATATTTACCTTAAAGTTATCACAAACTTAGAAATTATGATAAGACACAAAATATTTATTATATATTGCAGTAGATTGTGCAAGGTTCATGGTTTGTCTTGTTAATTAAAAATTGGTTACCTTTTTAGTAATGGTGTCCGGAGGTACATCCCGCCTCCCAAGTGGATAAGGATTCCATTGGCCACTAGGAGATACATCTTCTTGTCCATTGTCTAAAATGTTGCTTTGCTGGGACGGGGTCTATTGCAAAAATGGTATGGCATTCTTTAGTGATGTAGTAGAAGTTTACCATAGTTTTCTGAAAAGAGTCCCTAATGATCATGGTAAAATTAATTTTGTTTAATTGCAGAAAAACATACATCCTGAACTGGAAATATTATATACTATTTACTGGGTAAGAACTGTAAATTGAAAGCTTTTTGGAAGCAATGAAAAATGCACTTAAAATAACCATCTTAGAGTTGTTCACTGAATTTTAAGGAAAAATTTAGATTATTTACAGTACCTGAATAAAAATAATCAGAATAAAATTAACCAATTGTTACAATTGTTAAAAACACAGCACTTAAAACTTGCTTAATTTTAGTATAATCTCACCATTTAGAATAGAAATTCAAACCATATAATACATAGAATATAAGTTCTAATATTCTAAGCCATAACCTAAAATAAATTTTATAAGGTTGTATTGATTCTGGGAGAATATGCCTTGCACTAAACCCAAATAGTGCTAACACTGGCATAGTGCAAGATTTATAGTACTATGGCGTTATCAACAAATAGCTTTGGGGGGACATCAAAAATATGCTATTAAAACTGTGCTATTAGAATCATAGTGTAAGTAAATCATGACTGTTTTGATTACCAAATTTATTTATTTATATAAATGATATATATTAAAATTTAAACTCGTCATAAATATTTTATTTTGGCTGATTTCATGCTTATTATTTTTAACAAATACTAATACCTGCCTGTCTTTATTTTGGGTGAATTTCATATTCTAACCTGAGTAATAGCAAGCAATCACATACCATCAGAAAGCCTCCAGTGGAGGGATGTACAATGGTATATTTACATATATTTTCACAAAGGCTCCTTTCTTCCCTAGTGTGTAAGATACACAAGTACTGCTTGGTTTCCTGAGGGAATTCTTCTGTGGTTGAGCTATTATACTCCAGTGTTTCCTATGCCATTTTCTGCACATGTTCTAAAGGATCCCTACTGATAAAGCCCAGCTAGAGAGTGTGCAGCTATACTGTGTGTAAGGAATTGTCCTCCTACCCTACCTAGAAAGGGAGAACTGGGCTATTCTCATCAAAACATGTTAAAAATGGGCGTTTGCTAAGCTTTATCTGGTTATATTGAGTGGTCTTAGTTTGTTCTCTTCTGAAAAACAATGATAGAACCTCCTTACCTGCATTCTAACCACAAGCAGTTTTTTAAAAGCATTGCTTGGAAAAATTCTAAAAAAGGATTTAATATGACACTAGATGAAGTCTTCCTAGGATCTAATGGATATAATGAAAATTAACTCAGTTTTCTTCTTGTTCTTTGGTTATGTGAATTCTTTTTTCATAAGCCTATCAAAAAGTATGAAAAAAAAAGAGAAAAAAGGTACTGAATTTAAGCTCCTGAGTTAGGAATGAATTGATGTGTGTTTATTTGAAAAATTCAATCTAGACAACATGTTTAAAGTATATGTTACTTCAAAATTAGCAGGTAGCTATTCAATGACTGTCTGTTTTCCAGCATTGCTTTTCTAGTGTTTACCTTTTCCAGATTAATATGTTTACATATGCCCATACACAATTTTTTCTAGATATTAAAATATGGTAAATAAAAATTAAGATTAAGAGTTAAAACATAATTATTCGGGTTAAGCATTACTGGCCAGGGTTTTCTTTTTGAATTTTTAGTATTTATCTTTTCTGACTTAGTTTGTTTGCTAGTGAATTGGGATAATTAGTATGTTCATTTGGCCAGGTCTGTGCAATGTAGATTTTTAAGAAGTGGCCACAATTTAACATAGGTTTCCTTTTTCTCCATATCCTCCCCATCTCTATCTGTATTTCCTCCACCCAGACATGTTTCCAGTTACAGAGAAACTGAGAATTACAAAATTCTTTTTGGTGTTAAAAAATGCGAGATCCTTTTAGTCAAAATCCTAATATAATGGTGTAGGTGCTTCACTAGTTTATAAATTAATCTATTTCTTTTCAAAATTAGAATTAACAATCACACCAAGTCTCTATTACAGGGGCCAAAAGGAACATAAACATGCAGACACATTAAAAAGATACTTTCACTAGGTAGCAAAATTAAAGGAAATTCCTGAAAGCAATTTCCTTTTAAGAATACTCTGGCCTTTTTGTTTTTCTTGCATGAGACACCTTAGGGATGGCTTAAGTCTGCAGAAATAGAAAGATCATTAAAAACAATTTATTGACATTTGATGATGGTGGTGGTGGTGGTGGTGGTGGTGCAGACCAAAAAGAGAATCATGTGCATATTCCTTCCCAAAGGAGTATAGCCATTGTATATAAATTGAGTAGCTCTGCAGTTAAAATTCTATTAAAGGCTAAAAGGAGCTACTGAAAAATGTTAAAAAAAATGAAGCTATCACTGTTGAAATTTAATATTCCAGAGAAAATAATTGAACTGAGGTTCAGCTATTAATTCAATTATTTTTTTGTACCACATTCTTGATATTTTCTTTGGATATTTTAAGGAGTAAGAATGAGTTTTATTTTCCTCATCATATATAACTAAATATAATAACACAGAAAATCATCACAATGCACTATTTCCTTAGCTTCTAAACTCTGCAGGTCTTTAAATATTTCAAAATAATACAGAAGATGGCTGGTGTGATTTAGTGAAAAATCAGAAATTGTATTTGATAAGACATGCAATAATGCCGAGTAGAAGTCTTGCGGAACAAATGCTGTGCCCAAAGATGAGTGTGGGTATTTGTGGATTTAACATTCGTAATTTTCACTGCTATGAATGATCACAAGTATCTATTTGATCAAGTAATTTCTAATTTTGCTGAGACATAAACGTGCATGCATATGTACGCCTCTTTCTCTATATCTATATATGTCTGCACATTTGTATGAGTAAGTGCATGCATGTGTGTTCTTATGTATATATGTGTGTATAAACATGTGTGTGCACAGTAGTCACATAAGTGAGTTAAATAAGCTTAGATGGTACAGCAGCTTTGCTAATTGATGGGTGTACAGTATGCTTGTGAAATTACACTTATTATTACAATTATATGAGAGTGGTATTAGAATTTGGCAATTTGCAAAGGTCTCAGGGCATATCTCTTAAGAATACAAGGATCTCTTTTGCTAAATAATTGGCACATGGTTCATAAAGGACATTACCACAGATTCAAAAATCTGCAGTAAAAATTGTTAAAAACAATCTCCCCCAAAGTTTTTCCAGTGAAATTATTGTTATATTATTCATTTCCATCATATCTTTTGGAAAAAATAGGTATTACAAAGGTAAAAATATGCCAAGCCTGGATCTAAATGACAGTGATTTCATAGGCTTCAATCTGAAGGTGGTAATATAATGCCCAAGTTATTTTAAAACCAGAATTCCATTATAACGAAATTCCACATGAGTACTAAATTATTATTTTGGTAAATTTAGTCACTGTCTATAAGAATTTATTTGGATTTATAGGCTGAAAGCTTTTTTCATAATTAGAAAGGTAAGTGAATCTTTCTTGAGGGACAGGTAGCCAATAATAAATGCAGCAGAATCAATAGAAATTATAGGCATGAGTTGCCCTGAGGTGCAGCATAAATCTTGCTTTGCTTTCAGCAGAAAAAACTGCATTAAATAAGCCACTAAGTCTTGGCACTAGGGTGAATAAATGCATACCAAATGTTGGTACTATCTGATACTGAGTCATTTGCATATATCCAGAAAGAAAGGACATTAGACATTTAAAAATAGTTTAGGTGCAAATATTGCTATCTAAATTTCTCTAACTCAAAATCTGGTAGGATGAATATCAACTAACTAATTTCAGTCAACTTTAGTAAAACAGATAGTGAGGCCAATTTCTTCCATGCAAAATTCTATGATAAGATAATTTATTACATATATTTCTACTATTTTAGCCTTCCCTCACCTGAAATTATAATTAATTTATATTAATGCCTAATTCAATAAGCAAACAAGCAGTGGATGCTATGGTATGCTGTTATGGTGGTGGAAATTAAAAAACGAACAAGAGAAAATTATCAATTTATCCATTATAGAAGAGACCACACTATTTATATTAGCAGCCGGCCACTTGCAGACATGGGGATAGGAAAGGCCAATGATTTTCTCCCCAGCCCTGCTTGTGTCTAGGGCTGCAGTAGCCTGGATGATTAATGAGTTGTTTTCTTGGATCCATAACCTTAAGCCTTTCACTGCTACCAAAAATAATTCTTGGTGATACTGAGTGCTCAGGAAATGCAAGTGGATCTGAAAAAGCACAAGATAATTACTAGCATTCACTAAACTCAGCTAACTAAGAAAGCACTAACTGTAGCACACACGGCATGATTGGGGTCATGATATGTTTTGGATTAGTTAATATATTCTACTTGTGTATTCTTTTCTCCATCCTATAATATCTACTTATCTAGATTATTTTGAAGACAATGTGAGGTAATAATGCATATGGAAGAGCTTTTTAACCTATGAGTCATGTTCTATGAAAATGTTAGGTTTTACAAACATTTGAGAAAGCATCATCATAGAGTAGAAGGAGTATGTATGTGGGCACCAGGCAGAAGCAGATTTAAATTCTACCTACTACTATGCTAAGTGCAGGAGTTATGACAGTGAAACAGTGACAATACAGGTGAGTTCTTCTGTGTGACACATGAGCCTCAGTTTCCCCATCTATACAATGGAGATAAATATGTACTTTGAGGGTTTTATGAGTTGCAAGACAAAATGTAGTTAAAGTACCTCATAGCACCAGGTACATAGTAGATTCTCAATAAATCCTTGTCTTTATTATTCTCCCAGTGGAAATATCTATCCATTCTACCATTAATTTTGATATTAAAAATGCTGGTTTGAACTAGCATTTTACAATTTGTATTTCTCTATGACAACATAAAATTTCAAGACGATAGCTAAGCTTAATTACAAATAAAACACATCCAAAGAAGCACATGGAACCATTAATAACATCATAGAAAGTTGCCTTATATGCTTTTTGGAAAGGCAGTAAATAAATGATAAATGAATAAATGAATGACTGAATGAATGAATAAAAAATCAATAGAAAATACTAATAATTCTATAATTTAATAAAAGATTTATATGTTCTAAATGTTCTGGTTCCTAAGTATTACTAAATTTTCTGGGAAATTAGCATAAGCATCTAAATAAATGAATATATTAAGGAAATTAAATTTATTAAACTAATTTTGTTATATTTGTTGGCATTTTCTTAATATCTTAAAGAGTTCTATAAAATTATAGAAGATGTAATTTACTCTTTATAGTATAGAAAGCCTATATTTAGCTTGTAATACATGAAAAACATACCATACTTGATCTGACATGTAATAAATATGAAAAAATGAAAAATATTTAAAATACATTGCAAAATCTTGAAGAGTGCTCCCTTTTTGCTCATATAAATATTCACTATGTAAATAGTTTATCAAGTGCAGAGTTCTTCAAGCTTCATTCACAAATAATTATATCCTTTAATTAGTTTATTACAAATTTGTTTAAAGACAGCCTTGGTGCAGGACAAGAAATATAAAAAAGTTTCTTCTTTGTCCTAGTTACAAGAGGCAAGCCTTGGCAAACAGAGAGGGTGGGGATACATGTTTCCTTCGGAGAGCAGCACCTGCACAAATGGATACTACAACTCCATTTCCAGTGCTTAAATTCTAACAGGTGAAAACATTAGATTCCTTAGGAAACTTCCTTCATTCTTTCTAGGACACCCCAGAGTCATTTGCCACAGGATCTAACTAGAGATAGCCAGTATTATCATTCAATAATTTTATGAATAAAAGGACAGCTTCAGAATTTCCACAGGAGAAGAAACATTTATGTCAGTTTTATTTACTGAAAATGTTTGTTTAAAAATTGGTCTTACCCTATATTTTAGTACAGTTCTTATGGCTAATGAGTATTTAGGGGCTGTAAAGAAGTCTTAAGGACCGGAGACGGTAATTTTTACTATATTAAGTAGAAAGATAAACATGTTATAACAGATTTTTATGCATTTCTAAATCAAAGTTAAGTAATTTTTGCCTATCTCCTCTCCTGGGGAGAAGGGTTCAGGGAAATTGAACCTCAATCATGGGACCTGTTAGCAATGGTCAGTGGCGCCCAGGAGGAATAATTGGAGAGACTGCATTTTAAAGAGAGTTTGACTCTAGAGTGTGGCAGAAAAACCTAACAAATTTTCAAATGAAAGCTCTGTACAAGAGACGTATCAGGGTACAAAAGTGAAGGGACAGAGGCTTAGACTGGAATTCGTGGGAGGAAGCAGAACCCAGAGCTATTATTGCAGCTGATTAACTATCCAGTGCCTGATAAGGTTCCTGCATTGGTGATGGGGTGGGAAAGCTGTCCCAGATGCCTAAATGCTTAAAGTTTATAGGACTTAAAGTGGTAAGTTTTGGATCATAAAATCTTTTGGAGTAATGCATTACTTGCCCTGCCTATGTATCTTTTTCCTCCCTTGCCTTCTCTATTTTTCTTCTTTTTTTGGTGCAGATAATAAAATATTGACGATAATTTACTTTGAGGTGGAGTCTTTCAATACTTGAATGATTCTTGATTTGCAATTAATGTAGCTTCCAAAGAGAATTCGTTTTGGTCATCTCTGTGCTCAACTGAGGATTATTGAAAGTCCCCAAATATAACTCTGTATTATTTCTTCTTAGAGCTCGCAGTAATAGTGAGTCCATTCTCTAGGGTACCCCAAATGACATCAGGAAATTAATATGCTAATACAGTGATATCTAATTTATATCTGGAGAGTAATTTAGATGTTAGGAAACACTGTTTCAAGTGTATTGGCATTTTCAGATACTGCATATATCTATATTGTCAGATTGATAAGTAAATATGGCCAAAAATTAAGCCAAATAGGGGCATCTTCATATGATATAACTTCAGGGGGGTTCAGGCAATAGCTTCCATCATGCCAAGATCTCTTTAATTTGTTCACTGAATTTTGAAATTCAATTTTTTTAGTTTAAAGGTTTGATATGGTTTGGCTGTATTCCCATCCAACTATCACCTTGAATTGTAATAATCCATGTGTGTCAAGGGTGGGGCCAGGTGGAGAAAATTGAATCATGGGGGCAGTTTCCTCCATACTGTTCTCATGGTAGTGAATAAGTCTCATGAGATCTGGTGGTTTTATAAATGGGAGTTCCCCTGCACAAGCAATCTTGCCTGCTGCCATGTAAGATGTGACTTTGCTACTCCTTCGCCTTCCACCATGATAGTGAGGCCCCCCCAGCCATGTGGAACTGTAAGTCAATTAAACCTGTTTCCTTTACAAATTACCCAGTCTTGGGTATGTCTTTATTAGCAGTGTGAGAGCAGACTAATCTAAGGTTTGATTTCTATTTAATTAGCAAGCCCTATAAGAAAGGTGCCTATTTAAAGTTGTGATATCTCATCTATTCCTTAATGCAGTTAAGTTTCAAGGTCTTTTTGAAAACTGGTTTTGTTTTAGGGAAGAGGATGAGAGTCTTGGGCATCTGAGAGGACATGAAGAACAGGTTCCATTAAAGTAGGAACTCAAGTAAAAATAGTCATGCTGATGGTGTGTTGGAGCCAATTTGTACTGGCTCATGAGAGTCAACTGCACGTGAATCTTCCCAATTCTAAGTTCAGTGACATTAAGTTGGTACCTTGAAATTAGCCATAGGGAGAGTATTTATATTGCTGACATTGGCAGATGCCACAAATCAAGGCCTTGTCTTTCTCCTTGGAGAGAAAGTTACCAGCACTCCACTGGTCCTGCAGTATAGACCGGGCACAGCAAAAACAACATTCAAAAGTTTTCAATTTAGTTTTTTTTTTTTTAAAGTTATGGTGAGTGATAAAAAAGCTGTGGCTATAAATGTCTTCTTGATTTTGTTATTCTACTCATAGTATGAACCAAACTGTCCACAGTTTGGGAATGTTATTAAAAAACTAGATTAACAATAAAACAGGAATTTGAGGTCTTATGAACCTCATTTTGATGGGGTGAGTCATAATGTTCATTCATTTTATTAAGAGGGAAGAAGTGTTTAGAAGTTACTGTCATTCTATTATCCCTACTTTGCACTGCTTTTTCATAAAAACTTACTAGGCTAATGACTATATAAATATATAGGCATAATGACATACTGTGAAAATGACTCATTGGTTTCCACTAAAACGTAACTAAGACAGAAGACATTAATCGATCTAAATGTAAAATGTGCATTCTCAGTTTTGGCTGAATTAAACAAACAGAAATTTTCCTTTAACAATGGAAATGTTTCCTCTTTCAGTATATTCCCTTTCAGTGTTCCCACATTTTCATCTAATACCATGCAAACTTGCTACTTTTCCACTAACCTAGTTTCCTAAGCCACAAACTTGTTTCTCATATTTTTCTTCTGTGTTACAGTTCCCACAAAAAAATGGGCTGAAGAAGCACTTATAACTACCAGCTACTTAATTCTCCTAATTTAGGAATCTATGTCTTTTCCAAAAGAATCAATTGAAATCCAACAATAATTTTGAGCTCTGTTCTCAGAATGCATCACCAGGACGATAGGACTATCTCCAAAAAAGTAAAAAACATATATATAAACACAAAATAAAGAAAAACAAAGGAGGAAAAAAGGAAATGAATAGTAAGAAAAATGAACCTTGAAGCAACACAAAAAGCCATGTACCTGCTCAATCCAAAAAGCAAAGCTCAATCCAAAAAGCAGGAACCTGATAATCAGTCCAGCTACAAATATTCATTTAGCAGCTAAGAGTTCAGGCTCTACAATACTCGCCCTTGTGCTTTTTGGACTCATAGGAGCCTATAGTAAGCAGGTTGTATGTACAGCCTAAACACATTAAGTGAACAAACAACATTAATTGGCTTTGGTATGCTGACACATGTAGGGCAGTCCATACTTACTTTCTGAAGAGGTAGTTCTTGATGATCAAATTTAGACTTAGTCTGCAAGTTTAAAGTCATGCTTCTGCCTGCATGCATTGCTGAAATACCTCCATAGGGCAGCATGCCAAGGTTAACTGTATTGTGTTTGTAAGCAGCATTCTGAGTAGAGGAAATAATCATGTGACAGGGTGTGAACACATGCTCAACAAACTGATAAATTACATGAACATGTTTAAATTTATAACATTTAACTTTAGGCAGGCAAACAGTAACTTTTTAAAAAAACATGCACTTGATCAGACAGAAGCATACAGTAAACAGTGTTAGTTATGCACATAATGAGTACCATCCAAAACTACAGAAAAGACAAAAAGCAAAGAAGATACATTCTGTTTTACATCTGCTGCTAACTCAACGTCATAAATTCTGTCTCTTACACATCGTGATAGTAGTGACTTTGGACAAGTATTATTCGTCTGTGGTAGTCTATTCATTTAAAAATTCGAACAGTGAGATCTTAAATTTTACCAGCTGCAGATCTTTGTTCTCTTTCACATTGTGAGATCATCACTTGTGAAAGACAAATATTAGTTTCTAATTTTGTCTTAAGCTAATGCATTGCAATGTTAAAGCCAAAATCAGTCTCCTTCATTGCTCAGTCTGTAGGCATAATTACAGCAACTCAGAAAAACAGCTGGTCAAAATGCCATTTGAGCTTGCCATAGGCTTGATTGAACTTACTTATTAATTCAGCTAAACCAATCAAATACATTTTATGTGGATCCAAATATTCTATTTTTTGTTTCTTAAAAATTATATTTTAAACTAAAGAAATTTCATAGTAATATTAAAGCAATTATAATTTATTGATTTATTAATGCTAATTATCTAATATATACAAATACCTATAGAACACTCTAGTGGTATTTGCATTTAAGTGACTGATAGATAATTTTTTTCCTATAAAACTTTATTTGAAAATTAGACGTAAAATTTTAGATACCCTGTTATCAAATTGTTTGCACAGTACAATCTCCTCCTTCAATCTACAATGGAAATGTAATCATTGACAGCATTTGGCCCCTTTAAGTAATTCTCTCATTTTGGAAAAAAAAAATCACAGAAGTTAACTTAGCACACTTTTTCTAAGCCAAATATTACTGAACATTAACAGCAGGCAGCTATTCTATTCTGAGGGCAATATTATCAAAGTAATGATTTTTAGCGTCAAAGTTTCATTGAGTGAAGCTGAAAGATTATTATACTCCTGATGGTGTGCTTGTCTACCAATCATATTTGTTATGGATTCATTATTATTTCATATAGAGATTTTCCATTGTCACCATGCCAAAATTGAAAAAGACACTGAACATCTCGATCTAGCACTTGGAAAATTCCTTAAGGTTTAAAATTCCTCCAGTCTAGTGCTCTCTCAGCTTCTGCAGAACAGAAGCAGTCTCAGACATATGGGTTCATGTTTTAAATTCCCTGTCATAGTGTGGCTCTGCAGTGAAAGCATGGGTCTTGTGGTTAAACTAAAAGAGGAAACAAGCATCTTTTATCTAGGGTAGTTCTTGGAGCTGCCTCTTCAAGGTCCACACTTAGATCTTTCACCAACATTACGTTGAACTGTTAAGCTTATCCAACGTCCAAGTCTCTAGGCAATTGTCTTTTACGTAGAATGGACAGAGATCTTGTAATTTCTTGTGTAACTATTTGACTTTCAGGGTTCAAATGACCCAATTAAATTTCACTGGGAAAGAAGCACTTTATTTCTCTGGTGCAGTCTGCCTTTGGACAGAATGTTAAGTAGCACAGCTATGTCGAAACTGGTTTTACATAATAAGTCCGTGCTTCAGTACCCTGAATTCATCTTGTTGAGTAGCTGGGAAGTTTTACGAAAGATATAGCCTGAATAGCTCAGTAACTCAACTGAAAGACAGAAAGAAATGTGACTTGGAGAAAACAAAAGAAAGAGCTTCTAGGATCTGATGACTCAAAGCAATACTCTAAGGTAAGTTAATTTCTTGGAATTAAATGAGAAGCTATTGAATGTACATTGAAATTGCTTTGAAAAATGAAAGACACCTAGGGAACTGTACACAAACAGAGGTTATATGAAGATCAAGTCAGAAGGGAAGTGTCATCATAGCAATGAAAAACACATGAGTTTGCTTTTTGTTATCTGGGATAGGCAGGGCCTCCAAACTTTTGCTGATTCAAATCTCTCTCCCCTAACCCTATATTCCTGCTTAAAATTCTTGCTTCATCTAGAGGAGTCGCCCACTTTTCAGTCGCTGGGGTCAAAGGAGAGGAACCATTGATCTGGGACACCAGTAACTAAGTGATGGAACCAAATGCTTAGAATTTTATCTTTTCCTTTTCATTAGTTGTTTTCACTCATTCCTCTGTTGCCTCAAATTACTAGTCATTGTACATATGCTCCAAAAAGCTTCTTATAACCTTTCTTGACTAGTTCATCTTACCCTGTTACGTATGGTCGTGTCTACACGAGGCCAGAGTTCCCAAACTGTACTGTATTATTTGGCCCCAAATATTTTCGCCCTCCAAGTTATCTGTCTACATGGAGGGTATACTTGAAGTAAGGCATGGTGACAACCGACCAGGTGTCTCCCACTGACAGCCAGTCATGAGGCTTTGATGAGGCTCCCTTCAATGGGACTGAGCAAACCTATTTGAAACAGACATTCTGATGAAATATTTTGCAAGGCAGAACCAATTTCCACATTGAGAAACTAACACCCACACCCACATTTATTAGTTCACTCCTTCCCTAAAAGAAATTGTTTTCTTGTCATGTAGACACGACCTACAAGCAATATAATTATTTGAAAAGAGTAAACCTGTAAACATAAAATTCAGTATTAAAGAAATACCTAACAAATGCAGTGACCCATGCTTTTAGCAGGACACCAAATAAAATAATAAAACTATTGAGTGAGACAATGCGATAGTATATTATTACCCAGATCCCCAATTTACACTGAGCATTCAGCCCTAGAAAATGAGAACAAAAAGCCCCATTTTCACAAAAAGGATCTTTAAGATTCTAATGTCAATGCAGAGCACATTAAGCCCTCTACCCTAAAAGCCACAAAGTACACTGAATGATGATGGTCAATTGAAGATAGTTCTAGAAAATGAGTACAGGTTTCTCTTAGAGAGATTCGAACAGGCAACAAAATGTAATTCTAGGCATCATATGATTTTTTTTTTCTGTCCCTGATCCCTGTATATTACATGCTTTATTGTGGACACAATTTTTTTTTTTTCCAAGATGGAGTCTCACTTTGTCACCCAGGCTGGAGGGCAGTGGTGTGATCTCGGCTCACTGCAACCTCCATCTCCTGGGTTCAAGCAATTCTCCTGTCTCAGCCTCCCAAGTAGCTGGGATTACAGGTGTGTGCCACCATGCCTGGCCAATTTTTTTTGTATTTTAAGTAGAAATGGGGTTTTACCATGTTGGCCAGGCTGGTCTCGAGTTCCTGACCGCCCGCCTGGGCCTACCAAAGTGCTGGGATTACAGGCATGAACCACCATGCCTCGCCTATTGTGACTCAATTTTTAACTGAACTAGAATTAATTTTCTTTTTTGCTGCAATATACATACTAATTTTTCATTTGTTGTCTTCATAAAGACATCAACTATTTTTGTTGTCTGTAGTATAATCTGAATTTAAATATTTCTTTCTATATAAAAACCAACATTCTAAATGGCAGGATTTTTATTAAATAAAATAATGTGTAGGAGGGCATTCAATCCCTGCTTATTTTTCTGTTTCTTGTTGGGAAAATTATTGCTCATTAAAAATAATAACTAGTAGTCCCATAGCAGTAACTATGTGCAAATTTTATAAACAAATTAGGCCTGACTTTAATATAAGTGAGTCCATTCAGAAACGGGGGAAATATCTACTTTATATAGGTTCAATAAAAATCATACTCTTTAAGTCACTAGAGAACAGTTTTGCGTCCTAGGAGAGGCATTTTGCCTTAATGGCTAGAAAGCAGTTGAAGCACCATCCCCTCTAATGGAGTTGAATTCTTTCTTACTAACAATATTTGGGTTAGATTTGATGAATAATTCACCTGCAGGTTATGAACTCTCAAAGAGCATTTAGCCACATCCATGAAAAACTATTATGATCCATTTTCCCCACAATATAAAGATAAATAAAATACTGATCATCTAATTCATTCATGTAGTTCATGCTTCACTACATGTGCTTAGAAATGCCAATAAAGTAACACTAAAGGCAGGAGGGATATTCTTACAGAGAAACACCAGACATACCCTGTCTAACCGTCTAGCTTCTATATGTCTAAGCAGCTGTTGTCTCCAGTCTGCAGGCATTTTACCACAGCTCTCCTCTCCCTTCACAGGAGTAGGCCTCGTCTTTAAATCACTGTTATCTGATGGCTTGTCACCATAGTTACCCAAGTTATAGTCAGATGGTATTTTTTCCAAAAGAGCTGCCATAGTAGGCCTAGCTGAAACTGGCCTGGTTTGGGAGGCACCGTAACTCTCTGTACTGTAGCTTCTCGCAGACAATGGCCTCCTTTGGGTAAGGTTTTTAACCGGAAAACTTCCCGCCTGAGCTTTCACTTCTTGATATGAAGGGTGTTCATCTTCATACCTGCCATTCCTTTTCAGGAACTGGGACTCAGTCACTGTAACGCTGCTTTGGCGATCCAGCCCTCCCCTATATGGGGGTCTGCCGTACCTATCAGTTGGGGGCAGCTCATGAGGCTCATTGACCCTTCTAAACATGGCCATTTCTGTGGCGCTCACCAGGGAGTCGGCCCTTCTCAGGAAGCCCGCCCTGGCCCCTTGGCTTGCGAACTGGGCATTCACCACAGCATCCTCATTCACAGATGGCTGAGAAAATGAAAACATTTGCTCCATCGGTGGGTATCCTCTGTAAGCTCTAGGACTAATCAAATCCTTGGCGATGTTTTTGCTGGCCTGTTGCACGTACTCGGGATTGTGTTGAAAAGGGGGTGGTATCCTCTTTTCAGCTTTCACTTCCACTGATCCTTGAGGATTGAAGCTTTGGTCAAACTGATAGACTTTTTTTGTCATAGAAGCTTTTTGTTGTTGTGGCCCCTTACTACTTCCGTAGGTGAGCATCTCATCATCCAGCATTGGGACTGACTGGCTTCGAGACATACTGGACATACCATGCTCTGGTCCCAGCATCTTATCTGGTCGTTCGTGGCTTCCTAAGTGATCACTCCCAGAAGCATAGTTTTCTAATGGTATGTTATACACCTTATATGTACCAATGTCAATCTCATCGATACTCTGTGACTTTTTGAATTTATTAGACTTGATATCTTTCATTAGGGGGGAAAGCCTCTCTGTGCTTTTGCTAATTGAAATAACACCTTTAGAAGATTCCGGGCGGCAGTGGATTTGAGAAAAGACATTACTAAGACTCCTGTTGGGATTGGAATCATGATACTCCCATGGTACGCCTGGAGAAAAAGGACTAGGTATTTCAGTAGATTCCTTTATATGTTCTTTCCTTTCAGGCAATGGGCTGGTAGTGGGGGTTGTCTCTAATTTGGAAGGAAAAGCGGTCCTGTCTTCAAACGGACTAGGGGTTCTGGTCCAATTCTGCCAAGGATTGGAAGGAGGCACTTCTGTTTCTGGTGTGTGTCTGTGTGTAGACTGCTCGAGTTCCAGGGGAACACCAACAATCCTGTCTTGCCTGATCAAAGGCCTGCGTCCATGCGAAGATGTGCTTCTAGATTTCGAACTTAAGAGAGGATTACTGTTGGCATTCTCGGCTGTGGTTTCCTCAGCAACAAACCCTGTGTTGTCATAATGCGAGCCATCAGTCCAGTTGTCAGTGAAAGTATCACTCATGGGCAGCCGGTCAGGACGCTGTGGTATATTGCCTGGGGGAACAGCCTCCCGCTGGCTGAGTAATGGCTTTGAATCAAGAGGCTGTGGGAAAGATGGTGCAATCCTGTGAACACAATGGGAAGAAGAAATTGAAAAGGACGAAGAGTTGGGTCTTTGGCAGAAAGAGAACAAGCAGCAAAGAGGGCCATCATCCTTTGTTTAACTGATCAATAATCCTCACCTGACATATGATTAAGGTAGTATTATTATTTCATATTTTAAAAATCCATCCCTTTATCCTGCTTTAACTTTTATTTTTTCCTAGTAATAATCACCTTCTAATATACTATATAATTTACTTCTCTATTACGTGTATTGTATCTTGTATTGTGTCCTCTGCTAGAATATAAACTCACAATGGTAGAGATCTTTTTCTCTGCAGGCCTAGACTAATGCCTGGCACATAGTAGGTATTAAATACACATTTGTTGAAGGAATCAATGAAGGAAATATGTAGTTCTTAAGTAATCGTCTTGAAACCTGACTGATAGTTAGAATCATATGATTCCTGATACCCATTCCTGGAGATTCTGATTTGGTACATTTCAAACTATTGGCTGAGAGTACCTTTCTTACAAATGCTTGGTGTATCTAATGAATCTAAATTGTCTTCAGATGACTTTTATTTGAAGGTCAGGTTTTGAAGACACTAAATGCTATTGTATAGGGAGCATATTCAGGTATGTTTTGTAGAATGTAAATTATATTATGACTTTAGATCATTGACATGTTTGTACCACTGACCATGTTATTTCTAGCAGATACTGAGATAATGCAAATAATGAATTTACAAACTGAAAGAGTTAAGATTTTTATTATGAGCATCAATGATTAGGAAAAGTTACTCATGAATTACTAAAGAAGACATTGCCAACAGTGGCAATATTGTCAGTAAAATATGAGTAAACGTTATTGACTACCTATATAACAATTTTAATTTGCTATTTGTAGTGTAAAACATAGCAATAAGTTACAAAATGGAATTAGAACTGGGAAAACACTGCCTTATTGAGTCACTTTATTGTGCTCTGTGTGTGGTTTTTGTTTTTTCATCTGTAAAATTAGAGTAATATAGAGGAGGAGGCATTTTGGAAAGATTAAGTACTTTAAAATACATTCTGACTCTTCCAGGTGGTGATAAAATTATGATGACGATAGCAACGAAAATTTATTGAACACTTACTCTGGACCAGACACATAAGTGTTTTACTGGCATTTTATTTTAATTCATAATGCCATTTTGTATGTTAAAACATCCATGTCTCATCAATAAGTATCAGTGGGCAAACACTTTTTTTTTTATTTTTTAAATTTTTTGTTCTACCATCTCATCCTGTTAACTCCTACCATGTCTTCCTTAAACAATGGCCTCTCCCTGTAAGGTGGATTCATCTGTTCCTGGCAGTCCCAGGTGAACAACATTTGCTTACCTGCCCCTTCTGTCTTCTATGCCACTTGTGTGCCGAATACAATTCCAAAATTAAGAAGATTCCATTTTTTAAAAAGTTGCTGAAAATAAACGTTTGGGAACAAAAGGAGGGAATTCTAAACACACCTGTTACCCCACAAAGAATTATGTACTGCATCTTTAGCTGTTGTCTGCAAGGACCCCACTTTAACCCGGGTATTAGAGGATCCTGAGGAAGCCTGGGAAGGCGAGTAGTCTGAGTAAGTGCCTGAGGAAACACTGTTATTCAGACAGTGAGTTTTGTCAACTTCAGACTCATCAGTTGATTCTGAAATTTAAAGGGGAAAATGTTATAATGCTATGACACTGACAGTTACACGGAAAAGCAAGTATGAAAAATGGAAACCATACCGATTAAGGTTAGAAATGCATATTTGTAAAACATTTGTATAGAATATGGTGTATCATAATTTACAACTGGCGATTCATCATGCACATGCATTTGTAGCATATTTTCCACATTGGGTTCACAGTGTTACCTTTTTTGTCCTTCCCTAGCAGAACAAGTTTGGGTGGGTACAGAGGGGTCTCAGCTAATGAAGGGTGAAGTTCCCCAATCCTCATTTCATTAGCTGGATGAACAAAAGAATCCTGAGAGATATAATAATACAGGACAAGGAAAGTAAACATTTAAACAATGGTTAACCAAAGTGGCAGTATCTTTACTTGGCTCAGATTAAAAAATGTGACTCTAGAATTCAGTTCACTGTGAGGCACTGGGAGAAATAAACCATATGTATCTCTGAGTTAAGCATTAAATTTTTTTTTCTAATGTAAGTGAGTCCATTTATTCATCAATTTTTCTTGCATGTTGTTTATATGCCTGGCACTGTGCAATGAACTGTGGAGGTTCCAAAGAAAGACAAAATGTGGCTGGTGCCCTCTGGGAGTTTATAATCTAGTTGGAGAGATGAGCTATAACTCATTAGAACACCAGACTGAATTATGATAAGCCATATATGAGCAGTATGATTCACACAAATATGATATATACACATGTAATTGTTCTAAGTGGTTAACTCTAAGAGTTTTAAGAGGAAAGTATATCACTGACCAATTAAGATTTTTTTTTTTTTTTTTTTTTTTTTTTGTGCATCCCTGGCTACATTACTTCACTGTCGGGTCCTATAAATCCTGCTCTTCCCACCGCTTTCCTCCTAACTTTCTACTGTATCCCAAGTGATCATCTCCTCAATTTCTCAAGTTCTATCATGTGTTCTTCCAGAGGTTCCTGCTTTTCTCACACCTAATCTAGCATGCTAAATCTTCATTCTATATCCGTTCTTTGAGTGTAACGAGCAACATCGATACACGACTATAACTTCATAATGACAAATAAACATGCAGAAAACCCAAGATTTTAAACTTCCACAATTCAAATTACTATTTTCAGTTAACCAGGTAGGGTGGAGAGCATTAGGGGAAGGTAAAATACCAAATTCTCACTTTCTTCTAGATATAAAAATGCATTATCTATGCCCATAAGTAGTGATATATATTTATGCATAGCAGCTATCGTTATGTCTTCTTTTCCCTTAAGATTAATTTTAATTCAAATGAGAATTTTTCAGCTTTTTAATTCATTAGTATCTTGTGAGTTTGGGGCACTAATGTAAAATATTTAGAAATATTTTGTTAAATCAGAGAAAAAAATATACTTGAGGACAAAAATATTGCAAATTTAAAAAGTCCTGTCTTAAAACTAATCGGTTGGTATAATGAACAGGCAGAAACTCTTACTATAAATTTTATATATTGCCAAGGACCCCCATAGTGACATGCTCAGGTCTTTGGTTATTGCAGAGAAGCACGTCTTGGTTTAAGTTCTATCTTTTGGGATTCTTTTGGGTTAGGTTTGTATGGAAATATTTGCCTGAAAAACTTGGGTATATCTGTTACTTGTTAATTTTTTAAATAGAATATTTCAATAAAAGAAAAGGGAAAGATCATTTAGTCCAATGCTTTTGTTTTCTAGAGGCGGGTTCTGAGACTCAGCTTAGGCCTAGGTTACACAGATGATTAGACGAAGATCCAGCACTGCAGCAGGATTCTCCTGGGCTCCATTCCAGTGATCTTTCCTTACCTTGTGCTGCCTCCTGGTGAGCTCAGCTGTGAGCACACAAAGAACTTAAAATGAGGTATCAGATTGCAAAGAGGAACAGGAAAAGGAGTAGAATGGAAAATTCAGTAGTTGAAGAGGCTATATTTGCTACTCAAAGATGTTCTATGTGACACTGTGTATGCCATATTGCCTATCCTAAGTAAAGCTCATTTTTCACACGGGCTTCACAGAGGAAAGAAAACTACTCAACAAAAGAAATTAATCGCTGACTTTTTTTTTTATAAATTCTTTTAAAGAGGCCATATTTTCTTTATTTTGATTGATTTTGAAAATTATTTCAGAGGGTACATATTATTCATTTTGATTGATTTTGAAAGTTAGTTCAAAGATTTAGCATAAGAAATGTATGACAGTTTTAAGGTGACAGAATGGAGGATAAAAGCCTTTATATACCTTTGGAGAAATTTATAAGAAGATATGAGTTTGAGAAACAGTACCCTGAAAGGCATAAAATATGCTGACTTGCCAAAAAATTTGTTACAAGGTGTCATATTTTCATCCTATTTCTATTTTTATATTTTATTAATCAGGTCACCTTGGGAAAGTCAGTGTACTTCTCTGGGCATTATCATCATTAAAATAAAGGTAATCAGTAATAGGAATTAGTGCCAATTCCTGTCTAGTACTAACATTCTGTGAATCTAAAGGTAAGTTATTTGTTGAAATAATAATTTAAAAATATTCCTATGATACCTAATTACAAGAATGGGAATTTTGTTTTATTCAAAAGAAAAACAAAAATAGAACAGAAACACAAAAAAGCAAACCAAATAGTTGTACAAGTACAGAATGTTAACACAATTATGGGTTTTGCTTTTTTTCCCTTATGTTCTACACATTCAGTACTCAGGTCATCTTGTTTGTATTGATTCGACTTTCAAACTTGTATACCAAAATTATGACCGGAACTCTGCATGGTAGCTCTGGTTTGACTCAGGTTCAAGTTTCTGATCCTGTTTCAGAATTTCTATTGTGAATCAAAAACAGCCTTAGTGACCAGGAAGAGAGGATGATTATCAGCTAATTATGAACTTGTATTTCTTCTTAGAAGGACATTATTGAAACAAGAATGATGAATTTGCACTGATCTGAGTAGATTCTCTTACCCTTATGAACGAAGTGATGATGATGATGATGACAATGATGATAATGACGACAATGATGATAATGGCCATAAATTACATGGCACTGATTACATCTGCTGCGGTGCTACTATGCTAAACACTCTATCTATATTATCCTTGTCAATTATTTAAAAGACAACCTTATTTTTTATCATTATGTGGTATTTATTTATTATCATCATTTTTTGTTCTGCAGATAAGGACATGGAGGCTCAGTGAGGTAAAATCATAATTCTAAGTCACAAACCTAATAAGTGGTAAAGCCAAGATTTGAACTGGGATCTGTGCTACTCAAAGATCTATGTGATACTGTGTATGCTGTATTGTCTATCCTGAGAACAGCTCATTTCTCACATGGGTTTCACAAAGTAAAGTTAACTATCCAACAAAGGAAATAAATCACTAATTTTGTTTCTATAAATTCTTTTATAGAGGCTAGAGGAATTGAGCTCCTTTTGGAAAAGTGGGCAAAGTTTTGGGGACTACTTCTATGGGCAACGACAGAGGAAATTTTTGGTAGAAAACAGAATTTAGTGGGGATTCCACTGTAAGTACATTGAACCATATTTTCTTTCTGGTGAGGAGACAGAAATGGGAGGGAAAGAAAAGGTAAAATGTCCTTTTTCTCACAATTGCCCTTCCACTGTTCAAACTGCATCTTGGCTGCTACTGCCATAAAGAAAAGAAGCCTCAGAAAGAAGTCAAAGGAAAGAAAGCAAGCTTATTTCTGAGCTTTTGAGAGTCTAGGCCTAGCATGAATAAAAGTAATTTAAGGAAAATTTTGAGGGTAATTGACAATTCTCTGTTACTGGAAGAAAGATGTTCCTCTATAGAAAAAAACTGGGCTGAGTCCCCTAACAAAGGGAAAAATGCAGAACATTTTCGGATGGTGAACAGGTATCTTGGTAGTTACTTGCAGAAGGATTAAAGGAGGATGGGGAAGGAATTGGCACATAATTCTCTTGAAAAAGAAGAGGGAATTATTTACTGTAGGCTTCCTCTGTGTCAATAACTGTGCTTGGAGCTGTATATAAATAGGTGTTATCATATTTTCTGTTTTGTGCTTTTTTTTTTAAGATAAAGAAACCAAGGATCAGAAAGGTTTTAGAGACTTGACTTGTCAAGGTCACAAGGTGGAGCCAAGATCTCAATTCATGTCTGCTAGATTTAAAAGCCCTACCCCTTGATTCTCAAACTGTACTCTGAGGCACCCATGGGTGTTGTTGCAATTAACAGGGACACTGTGAGTTACATTAAATGTTTGAGGGAAACAAAGCAATAATTGACATTAGACAGACACTGTGCAAATGGCTAGCTTGAGGTAGCTCTCAGTTACAACATTAGATCACACATTCTTTTTGATGAAAATCCTTGGCCGGGCGCGGTGGCTCACGCCTGTAATCCCAGCACTTTGGGAGGCCAAGGTGGGTGGATTATGATGTCAGGAGATCGAGACCATCCTGGCCAACATGGTGAAACCCCGTCTCTACTAAAAATGCAAAAATTAGCTGGCTGTGCTGGCACGTGCCTGTAATCCCAGCTACTCAGGAGGCTGAGGCAGGAGAATCGCTTGAACCAGGGAGTCGGAAGTTGCAGTGAGCTGAGATCGCACCACTGCACTCCAGCCTGGCAACAGAGCGAGACTCCGTCTCAAAAGAAAAAGGAAAAAAAAAAAGAAAAAGAAAATCCTTGTGAAGCTGGGTTTTTGGTGGTTGCTGTGATAAAAAACCAAGTGGCATTTGAAAATCAATGATAAACAGAAATTAAAATTGTGGTGTCTACTATGATTCCTAGCTGTGAGAAGATAGGTGGTGTTTAACAGGTGCATGTATGCCATTAATATTTTGGCTTTGATTTCTTAAGAATAAGGTAAAAATATTATTTTCTCCTTCAACTTATGTGCATTGATTTTTTCAAATGACCACAAAGTAGGGCATAAATATTTACTAAGCTGTTTGGATATAACAACTTAAATGAAACTCCTAGGTATTTATTTTGGTCTAGGATCACGATAACACCACTGAGACGCTGTCGGCATTTATATACCAAGAGTGTATTGAACACATAGGTGATGAAGTGTGGATAGGTATCAATTAATTATTAATTCAAAAAAACTCAGAAATTGTCCTTGATTTCAATGAATATCTAATTGAATGGAGAGACAGACATGTTACCAGAGTCATTATACTGGACTATATCAATCATTCATTTATTCAACAAATATTTATTTTGCTCCTACTCTATCCTAGGCACTGTGCTAGACTCAGGCAATACAAGGATGGACAAGAAAGAAAGCATCCCTGCCTTCATGAAACTCACAGTCTGAAGTCAATAAACAAAGTAATCATAACTGTTCATCATCTTTAATGTGACAATGTGACATGATAGAGGATATCAGAGGGTCCAACTGATCAGAGTGATCAGGGAAGGCCTTCCTGCTGAGGTGGCCTTTAAGCTGAAACTTGAAGGATGAGGAAGTGCTAGCCATGTAAAGAGATCTGGGGAAAAGGCAAATGCAAACTGCACAAAGCATTATAAAGGCAAATCTCCCTGTCCTCCTTCTTCTTATGGCTCCGCCAGCCCTGTTCTTTGTCTGGCATAATGTATGTTAAAACTATTGGCATCTAGTTGGCAAAATGAAAGTGAGCAATAAATATTTACCTTTCCTTTTTCCCCTTAGTTGCATTTGTAATCTTTTTACCTTATTTATTTTTTCCGTTTTCCACTTCTGGTCATGCCTACCTTTATTCCTTTTTTGGGGGTTTTCTATATTTAATCACATGAATAAATATATCATGCAGTGTATAATACCCTCTTCCATATCCTTTGCAGTATGAACTAATAACAATGATTCAAAAAATGGCATACAAGTGCAAAACATATTATAAATGTTTAGTATGCACTGATCAGCTAAATGCTTGGTTGTCTGCATTTATTAAATCTGGACATTGAAAAATAGAGTGTGACCCTTTACTTTGGCTGCAGTTAATTTGAGACAGGAGGACAATACAGAAAGCAACAGTTCCTCTTTGCTGTAGGATGCTTAAAAGTTAGAGAGAGAAGATCTAGAATCTCAATTTTAGATCAAGTATTGAAATTACCAGTGAAATTTCTGTTCAAGAGGAAAAGACTAGTAGAAGAAAGCTAGGAAAGGGGTGGTGCAAATCACACAGACAAATTTAAAGCTGAAAGTTGAGCTTTAATCTTAGCCTTAGCAATAAGAAGTCACTGTAGTGTTTTTAAGGAGGGCAAGGAAATGATTAGAATTCTTTTTTAGAAAGATCATTGACAAGGCAATGAGGAGGCTGGGGACAAGGGAAGCCAAAAAGTGGGTATTTTTTTATAGTAATGCAGGACAGAGTTGAGGGCTTGAGGAGGTAGAAATGATACACTTAGGTGAGAATGCACAGGCTTTGGTAATTATTTGGAAGAGACAGGAAGTGGAGAGAAAGAAGGAAAAAGAAATCAGGACATCTCTCAAATTTCTACTTGAGTGAAATGGAAGATAATGGTGCCAGTGAGATCAAGATCAGGAACATGAAAGCAAAAGCAAGTTTGCAAAGGAAACTTTAAATCTAATTTTGGATTTGTTATGCTTGACCTGATTTTGAGACAGTTTTAAGATTTATTATGAAATTCATGACCAAAGTCTCATCTATCCCATCCCTACATGAAGACATTTTAGAATCTTATTTTATAGTAAAATTATCCAGTTTATAGATTTTCATGACCACTCGTTATTTTGATGTTAAACTGTGATTACACGATATTTAAATATAAAACGTATATGTATGTATTTAGTGTGTATCTGCTAAATGTTGGTTTCCTTCCCCTTTATACTGCAGCGAGATCTTTGAGATAAAAGAACAGTCTGTTGCTTTACTATAATATGTGCATAATATTTTGGAAAGGAAAAAGTATAATGATACTGATTTTATAAGCAAAAAACAATGAAAATGAATGCTAATTTTTTTTCCCTTAGAAATCTAGCTGTATTCCCCTCCTCTAGGGTAGGTTGGTACCTCTGCTGGCAGATGTGCACACTATGCTTATTTTTGCTCAAGATCTTCCCTTTGCTTGGAATGCCCTCCTCCCTTTTCCTCTTTAACCGAATCACCCTACCTTTAATATACAGTCTAAACTAAACTTGGAGCATTATATTCTCCATCACTCAACTAACCATGTGATCATATTTTAAATAATATGCTCTTTAATTGTTTCATGTGTCTTAAGTGTATTGGCTTTAAATTATTGGGGTATTATAGACACATTTCATATTTCTTTTCTCTCACAGTGTTTGGCACAGTGTTACATATGCAGTTGGTGTTTAATAAATGCAACAAAATGATGCTCTGAAATGCAGATTTGTAAAAGAGTTTTGCCACTCTAGATTTTGGAGAAGTAGTTATGTGAACTTACAGATGTACTCAGATCAATTATGTTTCTAATGAAGATAAAAATATGATAACCAAATTAGCTGAAGAGTTGATGAAATAGTAGAGGTGGCATAAGTGTAGTTGAATTCTTTTCAGACCACAAAATCAATAAGGATGGATTTCTAACTCATTCTAAAATATAGGAATTAAGCTTCACATGACTAGATTCCATAAATCTAAATTTCAAAGTTATGTCCTCTTTTTATTGTTAATCGGTGTTTCCTAGAAAAGTTGTAACCCAAAGATAAAAACATTTTAAAAATTGTGCTCTAGATCTAATTAGGAATTTTATGAGATTTGCATAATAGAAAATCTTGGATTAGTCTTTCTTAATGATTAATACAATAAAAGTTTGGGGTAGCCAAAATAATGTCACTAATATGATATAACGCACTCACTGGCCAGGCTTTGCTGGGTGACGAACTTATTCATTCTGTGTGTATTGGAACTTTTGGAGCTATGTTAATGATTTTAGGCCATGAGGGTATCATTTTTCTATGATTGATTAAATGCAACCCTCATAGTTTGAAAAAGTAGAGAGATCATTTATATTTTAGGAAAAAAATGCACTTATCAAGGAAGATCTATTCAGTTAAAAAACATATTTAAAATTCCAAAAAATCCAAACCACACTGGCAATTACCAATAACCTTCAAATACCTCCACTGTAATCTCCTTTGGGGCTACCGGCCACTTGTGTTCATATTTTTCTTTCACAGTTTGCTCCGTGTTAGCAGTTGGATTTGAATTCTCAACACGCACTCCATGGCTTGGCTTACCCACCAAATTTTGAACAGATTTTACCATATTCTTTAAATCCTCTGGGTAAGGAGTTGGATATCGTTTTAGGTTTATTTCAACCTAGAAGTTTACAAAAAGAAATTTAACATAAAAATAACTTCAGCAAGCATGTTCACAAAACTATCCCATTTTATATTCAGTAGTATAATCAAATGCAATACAGTGAGTGTTGAGCTGGCTGAGAAACTCTGTTATAGAGTAGGACGCATAGTGTTCTCATATTCAGCCTTCTGGGACTTCTCACCCCTTCCCACCCTTCTAGATTATAAACTAATTTTGAATCATATTCTGTCTTTAGACCTACCCTATAGATGGCTGAAATAGCAGTAGGTCAAAACACTTAAGTGATCGGTAATTTGAAAAATTTAATCAAGTTATAGCAGCTGCTTTCTTACTTTAGACACTGTTCTCTTCCCTATTTTAATATTTATAAGTAATAATGTTGATATTAAAGTATCTTTTGAGTAGCAATGCAGCTGATGGGAGGAGACCCCAAAAACTTTACAAGTAGAGTTGCATGTTAAAAACTGGGGAGTTGACAATATCTGCTGCTCAAATAGGCATTAGCCTTCCGTTAGTCAGTGTGTTATATCAAAAGGTAGGATAGCTAATTCCCATTAATCCCTAAGGGAAAAAAATGCTTCAGGGTGGTTTTTATATTTACTTTTTACCCTAAGAAAGTAACATGCTTCTTGAGTAATATCTTATAATGAAGAGAAATTAAAAATTGGGACCACTTTCTAAGATATTTTAGGTACATGTGTAAATTTTGGCTTTTATCTATCCAGCTACTTATTTCCATTCTTGAATTCATGTTAGGTTATCAATCTAACTTTTGGGAACACATGTTAATGACTATTCTTAGCATTAAATTTAGAGGGAGAAAATATGAGACATTCCATATAGAATATTTCATCATCACGGTACTTGTTATAATATATTTAAAATAGAATAAGTACAAGTTGTGCAAGCGAATTAAAAGGGACTGGAAAAAAAAGGATTTACTTGGCCTGGCTTGTTCCAACAATCCTGTTTTGCATCTGAGTAGAATCAACTTTACAAAATGAAATGATTTATGTGATTGTGGTAGGTATGTATCTGTGGAAAGTGTGTGTGGGGGTGGGAGGGTAGGAGGAGAGAAGGTGAAAGAGAAGCAGTGAAAGGAAGAGGAAGATTGGAAAAGGGAGAGAAAGAGTGAGGGGCACATCCGCACCCACCCCCACACACCCATGTAATTCATGGGATGTAAGAAACTATGATGGTGATATAGATCTGAAAACTATGAATGTGAATTCAAACACTTTTGCCCATCTGCAGTTTTAGCAAATCCACCAACTGTGTTATTCTTCTCAACATTTTGTCTTCCTTGTGGCTCATTTTTCTCATCAAATACTGGAATTGGACTTCACTAGATGACTTCTAACATTCCTTTTAATATTAAAGATATAAAATTATTATTCCAGTAAATATTTGGAAAACAAATGAAAAACCAGATAATTTTGTTAATGTAAGTGCTGTTTAAATGTAGTTTAATCTCTTTAAACTCTCAAATAAATAAGGATGACATTGATAATATATAGAAATATAGCTACAAAAATATAACCCAAGACAAAGTTAGAATTGACAGAAAAAAAAGTGTAAGTTGTTAGATTGTAGTATAAATAAATCCCAGGGTACTTAATTTGTAATGTATTCTTAAATAAACATAAAAGGAATGATATGACTACTAGACACAGTCCATTGGGATGCATGCATTCTTAGATCTGTTGTTTAAGTTGGTATTAGAAATGTTAATCACAAATTAAGTATAATTTTTAAATTATATCATTGAGCTTGTTTAAAAGTACTTGACATCAAAGTGCTAGAAGTAAAAAAAAATTACATTAAAAATGTAAGTTGTAGAATGCTATGACTATCATGCCAATTAAGAACATTTTATTTTTTATAACCAGCTGTATGTGAATAAAAAATAAGCTAAAGTAGGGCATTACATTAAAATTCTATGCAACTTAAAAAATCCCCAACACTAAAACTACACTTAGAAATTGAATGGAAGGCAAAAGAAATGTGAAGTGTTCTTCCTTAAGTGAATTAAATACTTCATTGAATAATGTAATGTATTTTTTGTTAGATGCTGTGTCCCATCTGACACAATGAGATCACTATTTGGCATGGTACTAATATTTTCTGGTTATTTTATAAGCAAGTACATGTGATATTTTGGTCACATCACCAGAATATGTTTGAATATTTTATTCCTGTGACAACATTTAAATCTAGAAATAGATTTACTATGCATTAATGAAGCTTAAGCTACACACCTCTTCCAAAGTCTTGTGAGGGACCCTATTATTTACATAGTCATTTTATATTCTTTTCCTGAAAGAGGACCCCCCCCCCCCCCTTAAATTGAGGAAGTTCCAGGTCTTATAAAGCTTGGATTTGTTTCACCTAAAAAATAAGCTCCTTGCTTCTCACTTACTAGCCTACTAGCAGAATTTACTGGCCTTGGAGTCAGAAGATTTAAATTTAAGACACAGATTTATTCCCAACTAGCTATCATCCACTAATCTTTCTGTTGTTTCTACTCATGTAAAATGGAAATGATAATATATTTCCTACAAATTTGAGTTAATCCGGAGCTAAAATGTGAAAAATGTGAAAGTTCTTGGAAAATCTGTAAGTTCTATGCAGAGATGAGATACTATTTCTAATGTCACATTTTACTTAATGTATTTTAAAAATCTGGATTCCTTTGGTGATCTTGACTCTACTCTGTATATGTCTAAACATAATATCTGTAACTGTCTGGATCTTTTTTTCAATTATACATAGCAACAGTTATTTAATTCAGTATCTCCCATGTTCCAGTCACCATGATAAATGTTTTACAGGGATATTTAATTTATTATTAATTATTTATGTAAACATTATTATTAATTCTATAGGTTTAAATATAAATTAATATTTATACACTAAAATAAATGATTAATAATTAAATATTATATAATTAATCATTATAATAAAATCTCACTTAAGTTTCACAACCCATTGCAGCAGCTGTTGCCACTTTACAGAAAGAAAAGTGTGGCTCAGACCATGTAAGTAACTTGCCTAAGATTACATAGCTAGTAGATGCAATATTCAGACTTAGGTCTTTTGACTCCAGTGCTTATGCTACACAAGTGTTACTTAGCTCAGAGTGTGGGTGCAGCACATATTTGTACAATATTGTGGAAGAAATACTGTAAGTTTAAAATGTGAATTTCTCTGAGTTAAATGGCAAAATAATTTCTATTTTTTAAAATAAAGCTAAGTAACACAATATTTTATAATTTTTAAAGATGAAACTATAATTTATCATTGTATTATGTTTGGAAGTTCTATGCAAGCATATTTTATGCCCATTTATAGATTGCTTTGCTTTATTTTTCATTGGATATATGCAGTGCATCAGAAGTGGATAAACATGATCATAGACCCAGTTATACTAATAGTTAAGTAATACCCAAATATAAGAGCAATTTCTGTATATATCTAAATACATAGACTATAAATGTTCTCTTATTCCAGCATGAGATAAAATATATAAATTCATTTATTATACACATAGGTAGGAAAATCAATTATATTCTTGCAAAACTGTGTTGTGTTGATCACTCACTATAAAGTATTTGCTCAGTTCACATATACATTTTATTAAAATGCAAGATTTTTACTAAAATATTACTTTAATTTTGAAAAACAGAAATGTTTCACAACATTCTTTGTATCTTAGATCTAAATAAAGTGCAGTAAATGCAAATAGCAGCTGCAAGATGTTGGAGACCCCCAAAAATGTAGCAATAAAGAATCACTTAAGGTTAATAGCTAGGGCATTTAGAAATGATATCTTGAATTCACACACAACTGTTTTTTAATATATTATAATATATTATGTAATATAATATATTATATTTCACATCATGATCAAATTCTAATTTGATTTGATTGTAAATTCCAGTAAGAGAAATATTAGTTAATACTTTGATCATTGATTGTTAAATATTATATTACTTTGAGAATTAGTTGGAATGTTATACAAAGAAAAGAAACTTATAGCAATTTTAGGAAAATGCATTCTCAGCTTGCCTTATATTGTAGCAAAAATATAAGACAATGGATAAGTATCTAGTCCATTACATGTGGATAGTAAAGTTTACAAGACATGCAGTGTTCTTTCATATTCCAGTAAGACATGTTTTTCCCCCCATTAGCCTCTTAAAACACCCAACCACAGAGATAAGGAAGCCCTATTTGCCACAACTCCCAATTCAATCTTCTCTTACAGGAATTCATATGATTTGTGTCTTCAATTTAAAGGAAATTGATGCTTTTCAACAGATGTCTATCTTTGTGCTTAAAGGCCACCCTCAGCAAATCTCAATTTAAATCTGATGCTATTTTAAGAATTAAGTTTTAGCTATTTAATCTCCCCCAGAATTCACATTATAAAAAATGTGCATATATGTGGAGGGGACAATTTAGAATGTATCAATAGTGTTATCAACATTCTGCCCAACTATTGGTATTCCCACACTTTAAATTAAAGAAAAAAAAATAAAGCACCCAACTCAAAAACCATGCCAGATATCCCACCAATAGGCACCTCACATTGATATTCCCTCCCCTCTGACTTAGTCCTCCCCACCCCATTGCCAATGTCAATAAACAAAATGTTAAATTGAGATAAAACACTGGCAATTTGAAGGTTTCTATGTGATCAACATTTCTTACCCCAAATCATGCAGAACATACCCCATAAACCACTGTTCCAAGGTTGCCTCTACATGGGAGATTCTCCTACCCCAGACACCTAGGCCTACCTGTCTGCCACTTAGAGAGGGAAGAGTGGTGGATTGTGCTGCAACTGGCAATGGAGTACACATGCTCCTTTCCTGCTGGAGGCCACTTATACAACCCCATGCCAGCTGTGGGTCATTCTGGGGGACGGGCATATCTTGGATCTGCTGATCACACCTGGCCCATGGTGTGCAGCAATCGCCAGACAGTCTGGCAGGTTGGAGAGTAATCCCACGCTGGCCCCTTTCCCAGGGGGCTTGGCAGGAGAGATCCTGTGGGAGAAGGAATCTCCATTTTCTGGGAGAAAGAGGAGCACTGTAGCAATACTTTCACTTTATCATTTTTCTACTCTCTTTTTCTTTCACTCTGAGTTATGCATTTAAAATAATGATCATAAAGTTAGTTTTAAATCCATGTATAAAACAGTACTAATTTTATATGATGCTAAAGGGTCACAATTTCTTCACACAATGCAGCATTCATACTACACTATACAGACTGTAAGTAGGGCATTATACTCTAGTCCATTTGAAAGTTGAAAGCATAGTTCAATGGTTCCTTTTTAAATTTCATGTAAATTAAAGGTAAAATGGTGCTGAATTTAATGTACATGTAATGAACCAGAAAAGTGTGATTACTTTAGTGTAAGATTACAATATATTCTATTCATCATACTTCCATGATGATTTATTTAGAAGTTTGTTTGTGCTCTAATTTGTCCAATAGCCAATGGCATTGGAAATATTCAAATTAGTCAAAACTGAGTAGTTTGAGATTTTGAAACACACATTATTTCATTAATACATAAATAAACCAAATGTAAATAAACACAGAGAAAAAACACTCTAAAGTATAATGAACCTACTCTGATTATAAACAAACTTGAACACATAACACACAAACAGGGCTTCTAAATAACTGTAAGTATTTACTATATTTTACGTTTTCATTGACACATATACCAGAGTATATTAAATGCACTTTCATCTTGCATTCTTTGAATACAGAATTTCAGGAAGAAGCATGCAATTTTTGGTAATTCAATGAAATATAAAGATGAATCAGAAGTCCGGTATAGAATGCATCATCCATTGGTTCTGGATTTAACATACGAAATCCGTAAAAGAACTGAAATGTTCTGAAGGTATGTTTTAAGTTTAGCATTATTTTTTCTAGGAATTCACAAGTTCAAAAAGATGTCTCTTTGGTTGTTAGACAGCACTAATCAACTATCTAGAGACATTTTTTTTAAAACCCAAATCTTTAACAAAATTGTTATTTTGGATTTGGGAATCCATTTTGGGTTCTCCGTAACGATATTGGTAGGCCTTGCCAGTAAGTGCTCATGTGCTGATTTAAGAAATAAAGTTTAGAAAATGTGGAAAGGAGAGGACAGAGAAAAACATAACACACAATCTAGCTTTATTAATAGAACACATATGCAATTATAAAGGTAATTAGTCACTAAGAGTGAGAGCTGTTAGTAGCCATGATAGAAAAAGTACACATACAATGTTATAAAAAGTAAATGAGAGATTCAAGATGTTGCCATGCCAACATGAAAATGTGATGTTGAGAACATCTAAATCAATCCTGATGATAATTAAAAATGTAAGTAATGGAGAAATACACATTTTAAAATTCAATCTTGTTACTTGACCTAGTAGTCCCTATAAAAGATCTTTTAAAATATACTTTGAGGTAAAAAAAATTGAAGTTATGTTCCCTAAGGAACATCACCTGCCATTAGGCACCAATCTTCCTTAAAATTTGTTCTCATATTTAAGGAAACTCATAAATTCTTCTTGAATAGCCCAAGGACACAAAACTTTTCAGAGATTTTAATGCCAATGTAACATATTAATCTGTTGGCCCTTCCAGAAATGTTTATTTTGGCCTTATTCAGTCTGCATGACGCTTTGCTCAGTGATTAAAAAAAAAATCATCGTAGTGTGTAGCATGTCAACAATGAAATAAGGTTCTTAGATGAAGTCTATCACACAGATTTTTTTTTTCTACTTTCCCTCAGCTTGAATCTCTCTCATGCAGTTATTCTGTTGGATGAAGTGGCATTTCAAATTTGCTCACTCAGATTTGGGACATTAGTCTCATTCTGAAGCACACCAATGCTTCCAGAACTACCAGCATGCTGTAATGAAAGGTACCACCATGAGACTTGAAGAAGTATCTGACTTTGTCCCAAAATCTATCTGAATAAGAACAACGGACAAACAAAAAGATAAGGAGAAGAAAGAGGAAACAAAAGCTAAAAGGTTCACCTTAACTTTCCCGGCATTTTCGTCATCTTCTTTTTTGTCTTCAAATTCAAAGGCAACAGTCATGCGTTGTTGTCTCTGCTCTTCCCACAGTGTAGGGTTAAAGCTGTCACTGTCTGACTGGAAATCTACAGTTAGATTCCAAAGTATTATTGCTTTTTTAAAAAACAATTTTACACAAAGTATTTAATACAGTATGCAAAAATGGTGATAGATACTACAAACAAATACAGAAATGAAGAAGAAAGAAATAAAGAAAAAAAGAAAGAGAAAGAAGGAAAGAGAAAAGAATAAAATTCCCTTGATATTTATTACATGGTCTTTTGTAATCTTAACTCAAATTCAGTATTCCTAAAATACTCAGGATTGGGAAATTTTCTAGTGTAGGAAATGGGGTCCCCATAGGAAAATAATAGTAATATAGAGAGTTAGACCAAGCATTTTAAAGCGTTATCTTTTTCAATCCTTACAACAACACAATGGTATTACTAATCTCATCCTTACTTTACTAATGAGTTTTAAGGGACTTGCTCAAAGTGTTACGAGACTTCTCAGTGGCTAGTGCAGGATTCTGTTCCTGTCTAAATAGAATCCTTACTTGTAACTGCTAAACTCTATACAAATTTCTTTTATAAAAGTTACCACATAACATTGACTTTGCAATAAGGTATCTAAGATTGCAACCTTTTCCCTTTATTGTGGGGTCAATGAGGGGAGCTTGTTTTTATGGTAGAAAACGTGGAAAATTTAGTCTGTTTCCGTTAGTTTAAATATGTCAAATTAACAGGGAAATGGCTTATAAATCTTTTTTTTACATAAAATGTTGGCTAATCATAATATCTTCTTTGCAACATTATGGCAAAGATCACATGAAAATGCAATAAAAGTACTTAGTTAAGGCTAAATTCTTTTCCAAAGGAGGTCCTTTATCATATATGTCTTTCTTTGTTACAAGGCATTCTGAAAACTCATTTATTACACTCCTGCCTGGAAAACCAAAGGATGACTTAATTTAAGTTCGAGGAAACTTTTCAATTACCAACCTTTCTTTTCTCAAAGAAAAAAACAAAAACAAAAGCAAACTCAGCTAGGCTAATTCCTTAACACTACACCTTACCTAACTGAATCTACCTTGGGACAAATTAGGGATTCAATCTGTGAGATCATATCTCAGAAATGACCAGTGAATATGAGATACTTTTCATTTTTTCCCTATATTCTTTTGAAGTTAAATATTTTGATAATGTAGAGCTATTAAAATGAAAATATAAGTAAAGCTGCATGAATATAACATAATCCTTAAGATGTCTCTTATAAAATATGTAAACATGGTGGCTTTTCTTTTATCAATTCAAAAGGTTAATTTTATTGACTTACAAAAATGCATATTAAAACAATCTTTTCTTTTCCTACTTCTGTAGACAAAATTTAAAGAAAAATATCCTAAAATATTCCAAAATGATTCACTTACATTTGGGGGTCAAAGACTAAAGTCATTTATTATAATTATCCCTGGAAATAAGAAATACATAAACAAATGGTTTCTTTTACAAGTTGGCCTCATTCACATGGATTGGGTAGATTTAATCCATGGCTGGATTAAAATAAGTTTACTCTTCCAAGAATTATTGTTACTCCATAACTATAGAAAATGTGCATATCAGCTTGTGTTGGCTTGGGCTAAGGAGCCTATGCTAAGTTTCAAATAGCAAAGGACAAAAAGCTCTTTTAACCTTTTTAAATGAATAATGTGATCATAGAAGAGAAGATTTAATTATTGAAAAAGGATTTAGGGATATTGGTTAGGGGAACTCAACTTGAAAGAATGGTCTTATTTACAAGTATCTATTTATGGTTGACTTAGACCATGAAATAATTTGAGTCCAGAGATCATTGGACTAGATGTTTAAATTGTGTTCATGCAATAATTGAACACAGCAACTAAACCAGTTCATTGAAACTTCCTTAGGATCTGACTGCTCTTAGCTCATTTCAATTAGCTAGTTACCAGATTTGCTTTACTAGTCATGTGTCTTGCAATCCATAAAGAGAAATAGTTGCTCCTAAAAATCAACATTATTTTTATGTAAGATATAAAGATGAAGAGTTTTGTTTTGGAAGCTTATCTAAAATAGAGTAGAAAATAAGACTTATGCTTAAAGTACATCCCCAAATGATATTTGTGTGTCACGTAATTATCTTTATAAGCTTGTCCATGTGCCAGTACTCCTGGCCAGAGATCCGAATAAAATTAGTTATTTCTATCCATAATCATTATAAGTAGAGAAGAAATTTCTACTGACAATTTACCTTCATCACCACGAGGCTGCTGGGGAAACATGTAGTTAGTCAATACTCTTTGCTTTGTTTCTGGATGGGCTTCTGTTTGTAAAGGGATAAGGGCTTTGGACTAGAAGCAAAGAACATACAAATTAGATGAATACAATTGCAAATATATAACAGTCAATAGTCTGGTCTCACTCAGATAAATAAACATTGGGGGGAAAAAGTGAAAAAAGAAATAAAATAAGAAATTACAACATGAAATAATACTATTACTGAGGAATATTTTCATATTCTAAGATTTTCATAATAAAGTTTTCTTCTTCTTTAGTATATATATCCTTTTACAAAACTTATCAAAACCTATTCAACTGGGCAATGTCAGATTTAATCCTGAAGAGTTCAAAATGTGTTAAATTGTTTCAACTAAGTAAGCTTTTGGTACGGTTCTATATGCCTATTCATTTTCATGGATTATTGCCCTAGAAAGACAAACGGAATTTGCTATCAAATTCATGCTATGCAAGATCATCTATGAATTTAATTAGGTTAAAACAGCATTCACTTATTTATAAGAGATATTTTTATAGCCAAAGACAGGGTCCACTTTATAGATAAGCAACTGTACTTGTACCTGATCTATCATAATATATTGACCTCTGTGCATATTTCATTCTGTTATTAATTTGATTTCAGAAATATTCATTCTGAAGGGATATTCTAGAACTCTGATAGTCCATGTCAGAAATATATTGGAAATGATATTATCTAATATACTAAAAATCTGCTTATTTAATGACATTAATAGGAGTGAAACACAAAGGGGATTTTTGATATCAATTTGTCTCATGAAACTGAGTCATAACCACATTACATTACTGTTCTAAATAAAAGTTAAATGATACAGTCACTGCTCTGTTCATTCTCCCACAAGAATAGTAAATCATATTTTTTTCCCATAATGCAATACTGTGGAATATACTATTACATTAGCATAGTTCACATTGAGTCCAGAAATTATTTATGATGATATATTGATGCCTTGAAAAATCTATAGTTTATTGATAAGATTTGAATTTGAATTACTAATTTTTGACTCAGATGGAAGCAAATGCTGTAATTACTGTAGGAACACAAACAATATTCTTATATTTAGATTTTATAATTTGTAAAGGTTATGTTAAATTTTCCACAAGTGTCCAATGACTGTAAATATGAACAATTCACGTACCAGTAATGCTACTTTTATGCTCAGAAAATAATGATGAGCTAAATTCAAGATGAATTGTTTTCATTTAGCCATTCATATTTGAGGATAGGTGTTTCAAAATTTAAGGATCACAGAAAAAAGAGGACTAATAAACTATATAAAAATTGTCTATCATTAGTTCTTCTGTAGGCAAATCAGTTATCTTCAATGGTTTCTTGTTATTTTCCAGTTAATAAAATTATTTACTAATGCAATATTACTGATTCAATTAAAATCTGTTTTCAAGAGGATAAAAAATAATATCAAAACAATTTTACAGAAAATACTAATAGTTGCCAAAAAGATATTGCAAATTCCTTTTTTTTTTTTTTTTCTGAGACAGAGTCTCGCTGTGTCACCCAGGCTGGAGTGATCTAGGCTCACTGCAACCTGTGCCCCCCGGGTTCAAGTGATTCTCCTGCCTCAGCCTCCCGAGTAGCTGGGATTACAGGCATGCTGCTGTGCTGGGCTAATTTGGTATTTTTAATAGAGAAAGGGTTTCACCACATTGGTCAGGCTGGTCTTGAACTCCTGACCTCAAGTGATCTGTGTGCCTCGGCCTCCCAAAGTGTTGGGATTACAGCATGAGCCACCGCGCCCAGCCTGATATTTCAAATGTCATTAATGAAGCTTTTGAATTAAGTTGATTATAATTAAAAGGATAAGAAGAACGAGGAACATAGAGGATAATAATTCCCCGTTGTGGGGATTGCGGTAACAATTTCTTATTCTTTACCTTCAGAGATATAATTAAAGTACATCCTCTAAGGACCTACGTGTACCACCTAGAAGTTAAAAAGCTATAAAAATGATCATTTTGTGTATTAGATCTCAGAGAATTAAGTAGATGTTAAATAGAACTATTTAAGGAGGGTGGGGCTTACAGTACTGTTTTGACTTCAGCAATGTTTGAATTGCTATCTTTACAAAATTCTCTCTTTCTGGGGATAAAAACAATCTACATTTTGTAGCTGCTGTCAAAGGTATCTATTGGGAATAAATTAGTAATTCAAACTTTCAATTGTAGTTCATCTTAATAAATAAATCAGGCAATAAAACCTTTTACCTGATTGTCAGAAAGCCACAAAGCTGCAAGCTCTTTAAGTTTGGTAAATGAGAATGGTAAATTCTTCAATCTGCAAAAACACAAAAAGTCTAATAGCATGGGTAAAGATGGATAATAGTTCATTTCTAAGAATTATTTAAAATACTCTAACTTGTTGGTTTCATTCTTTTCTCGAATCCCTTCTCCATTGAGCAGCCTGAACAATATTTAAAAAAAATGAAAATATCCTATTTACAACCCTTCAAATACTTCCCTTTGTATCTGAATAAAAATAAAAAATGTTTAACATGTATGGTTAGAGCTTAAAAGGTCTGGCCCCTAAAAATCCCTCCAGAAGTTTATCTGCAACTCTTTTCCTGACTCAGTCCCATCAGGACAACTGGCT